>NC_141110.1:3137500-4337500 GCF_041138505.1 Cibotium barometz
CTTCATTCTTTTCAAACCCAGCAAATCCGCAATTGAGGACAATTGCAAACTCAAGCAAGAGGGATGTCATGAGAATATATTTTGAGTCCTGTAGAAAAATATTATTTATCCCCTCTTGAGTAATTTGGGGACGCCTAGATTACTCTTGCGTCATGCCGGCAAGGTTAATATTGTGGGTGATACCACTATATATATTAATACGTGCGGTATATGACGTATGTTTGAGGCCACCTATGATTATTTCAGTTAGGTTTGTATGGCAGGGTGATTCCTGGGGTACTTACGCCTGGTAGTCATGAGTTCGTGATGATTTGTGCCTGTTTAATATTTGTGGGATTAATTTAATAATTAATTGGGATTATATTTTCAGGTGATGAAGACTATGGGAATTGAAGAGTTTATTTTGGAAGAAATGTCTTGGTTAATCACATTTCATTTTTGGCAAGCATAGTATCTTGTAATCTTATCAAATGATTTCTCCATTTTGAACTTTAGGAAAGATACATTTATTTATGTAGAATTTATTAAAGCCTATGGCTTTACCCTAGTCCCAATTTGACACTCTATTTTTGTTAAAGAAGAGTGCCGTGCTCTCTAGAAAGCACATCTTGTATATTTTGGGGGCTATGGCCTAATTTTGGTGAAAAAGAAAGCTAATAAAGAAATACTCTTGTGTGGGGAGAGGCCACGCACAAGAGGGGGGAAGATTGCACCCAATATGGTCTTTTTGGAGCTAGGTATTTTTGTTTAAGTGTTTAATTTTTCAATTGATTTGATTTAGTTGAAGCTTACAAGCAATGGTTTTTATGATTGAATTAATTCTCTACTTTTCCACAATCAATTCCTAGAATAAGATTCCGGTTGCAGTGGTATCAGAGCTTGGGCTAGGAGATTTGTGGAGAAGGTAGGAAAGGGCTTCAACTTCTCAAAAATCAAGAAAGTGCAGGAATTTATCCAGTGGACAGAAGGGTTTTTTGCAGGTCTTTACCCAAAGGTCAAAGATTCAAAACTAGATCTACTCTCAAACCCACTTACCACCCTGCAAAACCATCCCTCTCTATCAAAAAGCGGTTTTTCCAAATATTCAGTGAAATCAAAATCTGATCGTATGGATGAAATCCTCATAGCCAAAAACCTCACGGGTATCTCTCAGAAATCAGAAAGCTTCAAGTATCTTTGGACTTTCAAGAATCATCCACAAGAAGATGCTAAATGGATGCCTGAGAAATTTTTTCGAGTTTACCCTGAAATTCTTCATTCTTTTTAAACCCAGCAAATCCGCAATTGAGGACAATTGCAAACTCAAGCAAGAGGGAGGTCATGAGAATATATTTTAATTCCTCTAGAAAAATATTATTTATCCCCTCTTGAGTAATTTGGGGACGCCTAGATTACTCTTGCGTCATGCCGGCTAGGTTAATATTGTGGGTGATACCACTATAAATATTAATACGTGCGGTATATGACGTATGTTTGAGGCCACCTATGATTACTTCAGTTAGGTTTGTATGGCAGGGTGATTCCTGGGGTACTTATGCCTGGTAGTTATGAGTTGGTGATGATTTGTGCCTGTTTAATATTTGTGGGATTAATTTAATAATTAATTGGGCTTATATTTTCACGTGATGAAGACTATGGGAATTGAAGAGTTTACTTTGGAAGAAATGTCTTGGTTCATCACATTTCATTTTTGGCAAGCATAGTAGCTTGTAACCTTATCAAATGATTTTTCCATTTTGAACTTTAGGAAAGATACATTTATTTATGTGGAATTTATTAAAGCCTATGGCTTTACCCTAGTCCCAATTTGACACTCTATTTTTGTTAAAGAAGAGTGCCGTGCTCTCTAAAAAGCACATCTTGTATATTTTGGGGGCTATGGCCAAATTTTGGTTAAAAAGAAAGCCAATAAAGAAATACTCTTGTGTGGGGAGAGGCCACGCATAAGAGGGGGGAAGATTGCACCCAATATGGTCTTTTTGGAGCTAAGTATTTTTGTTTAAGTGTTTAATTTTTCAATTGATTTGATTTAGTTGAAGCTTACAAGCAATGGTTTTTATGATTGAATTAATTCTCTACTTTTCCACAATCAATTCCTAGAATAAGATTCCGGTTGCAGTGGTATCAGAGCTTGGGCTAGGAGATTTGTGGAGAAGGTAGGAAAGGGCTTCAACTTCTCAAAAATCAAGAAAGTGCAGGAATTTATCCAGTGGACAGAAGGGTGTTTTGCAGATCTTTACCCAAAGGTCAAAGATTCAAAACTAGATCTACTCCCAAACCCACTCACCACCCTGCAAAACCATCCCTCTCTATCAAAAAGCGGTTTTTCAAAATATTCAGTGAAATCAAAATCTGACCGTATGGATGAAATCCTCATGGCCAAAAACCTCACGGGTATCTCTCAGAAATCAGAAAGCTTCAAGTATCTTTTGACTTTCGAGAATCATCCACAAGAAGATGCTAAATGGATGCCTGAGAAATTTTTCCGAGTTTACCCTGAAATTCTTCATTCTATTCAAACCCACCAAATCCACAATTGAGGACAATTGCAAACTCAAGCAAGAGGGAGGTCATGAGAATATATTTTAAGTCCTCTAGAAAAATATTATTTACCCCCTCTTAAGTAATTTGGGGACGCCTAGATTACTCTTGCGTCATGCCGGCTAGGTTAATATTGTGGGTGATACCACTATAAATATTAATACGTGCGGTATATGACGTATGTTTGAGGCCACCTATGATTATTTCAGTTAGGTTTGTATGGCAGGGCGATTCTTGGGGTACTTATGCCTGGTAGTTATGAGTTGGTGATGATTTGTGCCTGTTTAATATTTGTGGGATTAATTTAATAATTAATTGGGCTTATATTTTGAGGTGATGAAGACTATGGAAATTGAAGAGTTTACTTTGGAAGAAATGTCTTGGTTCATCACATTTCATTTTTGGCAAGCATAGTAGCTTGTAACCTTATCAAATGATTTTTCCATTTTGAACTTTAGGAAAGATACATTTATTGATGTGGAATTTATTAAAGCCTATGGCTTTACCCTAGTCCCAATTTGACACTCTATTTTTGTTAAAGAAGAGTGCCATGCTCTCTAAAAAGCACATCTTGTATATTTTGGGGGCTATGGCCTAATTTTGGTGAAAAAGAAAGCTAATAAAAAAATACTCTTGTGTGGGGAGAGGCCACGCACAAGAGGGGGGAAGATTGCACCCAATATGGTCTTTTTGGAGCTAAGTATTTTTGTTTAAGTGTTTAATTTTTCAATTGATTTAATTTAGTTGAAGCTTACAAGCAATGGTTTTTATGATTGAATTAATTCTCTACTTTTCGACAATCAATTCCTAGAATAAGATTCCGGTTGCAGTGGCATCAGAGCTTGGGCTAGGAGATTTGTGGAGAAGGTAGGAAAGGGCTTCAACTTCTCAAAAATCAAGAAAGTGCAGGAATTTATCCAGTGGACAGCAGGGTGTTTTGCAGGTCTTTACCCAAAGGTCAAAGATTCAAAACTAGATCTACTCTCAAACCCACTTACCACCCTGCAAAACCATCCCTCTCTATCAAAAAGTGGTTTTTCCAAATATTCAGTGAAATCAAAATCTGACCGTATGGATGAAATCCTCATAGCCAAAAACCTCACGGGTATCTGTTAGAAATCAGAAAGCTTCAAGTATCTTTTGACTTTCAAGAATCATCCACAAGAAGATGCTAAATGGATGCCTGAGAAATTTTTCCGAGTTTACCCTGAAATTCTTCATTCTTTTCAAACCCAGCAAATTGTAATTGAGGACAATTGCAAACTCAAGCAAGAGGGATGTCATGAGAAAATATTTTAAGTCCTCTAGAAAAATATTATTTACCCCCTCTTGAGTAATTTGGGGACGCCTAGATTACTCTTGCGTCATGCCGGCTAGGTTAATATTGTGGGTAATACCACTATAAATATTAATACGTGCGGTATATGACGTATGTTTGAGGCCACCTATGATTATTTCAGTTAGGTTTGTATGGCAGGGTGATTCCTGGGGTACTTACGCCTGGTAGTCATGAGTTGGTGATGATTTGTGCCTGTTTAATATTTGTGGGATTAATTTAATAATTAATTGGGATTATATTTTCAGGTGATGAAGACTATGGGAATTGAAGAGTTTACTTTGGAAGAAATGTCTTGGTTCATCACATTTCATTTGTGGCAAGCATAGTAACTTGTAACCTTATCAAATGATTTTTCCATTTTGAACTTTAGGAAAGATACATTTATTTATGTGGAGTTTATTAAAGCCTATGGCTTTACCCTAGTCCCAATTTGACACTCTATTTTTGTTAAAGAAGAGTGCCGTGCTCTCTAAAAAGCACATCTTGTATATTTTGGGGGCTATGGCCTAATTTTGGTGAAAAAGAACGCTAATAAAGAAATACTCTTTTGTGGGGAGAGGCCACGCACAAGAGGGGGGAAGATTGCACCCAATATGGTCTTTTTGGAGCTAAGTATTTTTGTTTAAGTGTTTAATTTTTCAATTGATTTGATTTAGTTGAAGCTTACAAGCAATGGTTTTTATGATTGAATAAATTCTCTATTTTTCCACAATCAATTTCTAGAATAAGATTCCGGTTGCAGTGGTATCAGAGCTTGGGCTAGGAGATTTGTGGAGAAGGTAGGAAAGGGCTTCAACTTCTCAAAAATCAAGAAAGTGCAGGAATTTATCCAGTGGATAGAAGGGTGTTTTGCAGGTCTTTACCCAAAGGTCAAAGATTCAAAACTAGATCTACTCTCAAACCCACTCACCACCCTGCAAAACCATCCCTCTCTATCAAAAAGCGGTTTTTTCAAATATTCAGTGAAATCAAAATCTGATCGTATGGATGAAATCCTCATAGCCAAAAACCTCACGGGTATCTCTCAGAAATCACAAAGCTTCAAGTATCTTTGGACTTTCAAGAATCATCCACAAGAAGATGCTAAATGGATGCCTGAGAAATTTTTCCGAGTTTACCCTGAAATTCCTCATTCTTTTCAAACCCAGCAAATCCGCAATTGAGGACAATTGCAAACTCAAGCAAGAGGGAGGTCATGAGAATATATTTTAAGTCCTCTAGAAAAATATTATTTATCCCCTCTTGAGTAATTTGGGGACGCCTAGATTACTCTTGCGTCATGCCGGCTAGGTTAATATTGTGGGTGATACCACTATAAATATTAATACGTGCGGTATATGACGTATGTTTGAGGCCACCTATGATTACTTCAGTTAGGTTTGTATGGCAGGGTGATTCCTCGGGTACTTATGCCTGGTAGTTATGAGTTGGTGATGATTTGTGCCTGTTTAATATTTGTGGGATTAATTTAATAATTAATTGGGCTTATATTTTCACGTGATGAAGACTATGGGAATTGAAGAGTTTACTTTGGAAGAAATGTCTTGGTTAATCACATTTCATTTTTGGCAAGCATAGTAGCTTGTAACCTTATCAAATGATTTTTCCATTTTGAACTTTAGGAAAGATACATTTATTGATGTGGAATTTATTAAAGCCTATGGCTTTACCCTAGTCCCAATTTGACACTCTATTTTTGTTAAAGAAGAGTGCCGTGCTCTCTAAAAAGCACATCTTGTATATTTTGGGGGCTATGGCCTAATTTTGGTGAAAAAGAAAGCTAATAAAGAAATACTCTTGTGTGGGGAGAGGCCACGCACAAGAGGGGGGAAGATTGCACCCAATATGGTCTTTTTGGAGCTAAGTATTTTTGTTTAAGTGTTTAATTTTTCAATTGATTTGATTTAGTTGAAGCTTACAAGCAATGGTTTTTATGATTGAATTAATTCTCTACTTTTCCACAATCAATTCCTAGAATAAGATTCTGGTTGCAGTGGTATCAGAGCTTGGGCTAGGAGATTTGTGGAGAGGGTAGGAAAGGTTTTCAACTTCTCAAAAATCAAGAAAGTGCAGGAATTTATCCAGTGGACAGAAGCGTGTTTTGCAGGTCTTTACCCAAAGGTCAAAGATTCAAAACTAGATCTACTCTCAAACGCACTCACCACCCTGCAAAACCATCCCTCTCTATGAAAAAGCGATTTTTCTAAATATTCAGTGAAATCAAAATCTGATCGTATGGATGAAATCCTCATAGTCAAAAACCTCACGGGTATCTCTCAGAAATCACAAAGCTTCAAGTGTCTTTTGACTTTCAAGAATCATCCACAAGAAGATGCTAAATGGATGCCTGAGAAATTTTCCCGAGTTTACCCTGAAATTCTTCATTCTTTTCAAACCCAGCAAATCCGCAATTGAGGACAATTGCATACTCAAGCAAGAGGGAGGTCATGAGAATATATCTTAAGTCCTCTAGAAAAATATTATTTATCCCCTCTTGAGTAATTTGGGGACGCCTAGATTACTCTTGCGTCATGCCGGATAGGTTAATATTATGGGTGATACCACGATAAATATTAATACGTGCGGTATATGACGTATGTTTGAGGCCACCTATGATTATTTCAGTTAGGTTTGTATGGCAGGGTGATTCCTGGGGTACTTATGCCTGGTAGTTATGAGTTGGTGATGATTTGTGCCTATTTAATATTTGTACTTATGCCTGGTAGTTATGAGTTGGTGATGATTTGTGCCTGTTTAATATTTGTGGGATTAATTTAATAATTAATTGGGCTTATATTTTCAGGTGATGAAGACTATGGGAATTGAAGAGTTTACTTTGGAAGAAATGTCTTGGTTCATCACATTTCATTTTTGGCAAGCATAGTAGCTTGTAACCTTATCAAATGATTTTTCCATTTTGAACTTTAGGAAAGATACATTTATTTATGTGAAATTTATTAAAGCCTATGGCTTTACCCTAGTCCCAATTTGACACTCTATTCTTGTTAAAGAATAGTGCCGTGCTCTCTAAAAAGCACATCTTGTATATTTTGGGGATTATGGCCTAATTTTGATGAAAAAGAAAGCTAATAAAGAAATACTCTTGTGTGGGGAGAGGCCACGCACAAGAGGGGGGAAGATTGCACCCAATATGGTCTTTTTGGAGCTAAGTATTTTTGTTTAAGTGTTTAATTTTTCAATTGATTTGATTTAGTTGAAGCTTACAAGCAATGTTTTTTATGATTGAATTAATTCTCTACTTTTCCACAATCAATTCCTAGAATAAGGTTCCGGTTGCAGTGGTATCAGAGCTTGGGCTAGGAGATTTGTGGAGAAGGTAGGAAAGAGCTTCAACTTCTCAAAAATCAAGAAAGTGCAGGAATTTATCCAGTGGAGAGAAGGGTGGTTTGCAGGTCTTTACCCAAAGGTCAAAGATTCAAAACTAGATCTACTCTCAAGCCCACTCACCACCCTGCAAAACCATCCCTCTCTATCAAAAAGCGGTTTTTCAAAATATTCAGTGAAATCAAAATTTGACCGTATGGATGAAATCCTCATAGACAAAAACCTCACGGTTATCTCTCAAAAATCAGAAAGCTTCAAGTATCTTTTGACTTTCAAGAATCATCCACAAGAAGATGCTAAATGGATGCCTGAGAAATTTTTCCGAGTTTACCCTGAAATTCTTCATTCTTTTCAAACCCAGCAAATCCGCAATTGAGGACAATTGCAAACTCAAGCAAGAGGGAGGTCATGAGAATATATTTTAAGTCCTCTAGAAAAATATTATTTATCCCCTCTTGAGTAATTTGGGGACGCCTAGATTACTCTTGCGTCATGTCGGCTAGGTTAATATTGTGGGTGATACCACTATAAATATTAATGCGTGCGGTATATGACGTATGTTTGAGGCCACCTATGATTATTTCAGTTAGGTTTGTATGGCAGGGTGATTCCTGGGGTACTTACGCCTGGTAGTCATGAGTTGGTGATGATTTGTGCCTGTTTAATATTTGTGGGATTAATTTAATAATTAATTGGGCTTATATTTTCAGGTGATGAAGACTATGGGAATTGAAGAGTTTACTTTGGAAGAAATGTCTTGGTTAATCACATTTCATTTTTTGCAAGCATAGTAGCTTGTAACCTTATCAAATGATTTTTCCATTTTGAACTTTAGGAAAGATACATTTATTTATGTGGAATTTATTAAAGCCTATGGCTTTACCCTAGTCCCAATTTGACACTCTATTTTTGTTAAAGAAGAGTGACGTGCTCTCTAAAAAGCACATCTTGTATATTTTGGGGGCTATGGCCTAATTTTGGTAAAAAAGAAAGCTAATAAAGAAATACTCTTGTGTGGGGAGAGGCCACGCACAAGAGGGGGGAAGATTGCACCCAATATGGTCTTTTTGGAGCTAAGTATTTTTGTTTAAGTGTTTAATTTTTCAATTGATTTGATTTAGTTGAAGCTTACAAGCAATGGTTTTTATGATTGAATTAATTCTCTACTTTTCCACAATCAATTCCTAGAATAAGATTCCGGTTGCAAATCTATGATTGGTCTAATATAGGTTTCATATGATGTTGCCTCACCCCTTCTATCTGCACACTTCTCCCAAAACCTAATGTAGTCCTTTATACCTGCCATTACTTTGCAAATGATCACTTACAAATTCAGCCATTGGTAGCATGTTTGGAAACCCTATTGGAAGAAGTGACTATTCATCAAAATCTTTCTTCCACAACTCAATGCCTCCTTCTCTAGGAATCCAGTCAGGTGAGTTGGGATGCACTTTGTATTGCATCATTGGTTTTTATTCAAGCATGAAGAAATGAAATTATAATGGTTTAGAATGACCCACAAGCATATCCTGCCCATCATTAAGATAACCGTCAACAAAACTCTTGAAGTTGGGGATTCTTTTGAGAATAAATGGTGCTGGTTTGGATTTGGAAGAGAATCTAAATGTATCCATTAGATGTGGAAAAGTGAATGTTTGACCCACTCGCAATTTCTCAGATAACCTGCTAAACATTGCATCAATGTCCTCATGTGTGTGCCCTACCATCAAGAAGCCTAATTGAACTGTCTTTGAAGACACCTCTTGTAACAAGTAGAGAAAGGTATGTAAATAAGCACCAATTTTTGTTCTCTGATGCACAATTACCTAGTCATAGTAGCAAGTTCTCTCGAAATTTACGAAACGAGGAGGCAGTGCTTGTTATAGTATGTGTAGTAGAAGTCGTGGCATTTATATCCCCTGAGTTTGCATTAGTGACACTTTCCTATAATAAATCTATAGGCCCATCACTCTGGAGAGGTTCCTTACCTTCTGAAGCATAATGATAATCCAAGGAACTTCTTGAGTTTAGAGCATTTAGTAATGGAACATTGTGGCTTTCTTGGACCCCATTAGGTCCCCAATTGCATGCATGTCCATCCTCTCCAAGTTGCGCAAACACAATGCGAGGGAGACAACTGTGAGATTTGGATCTGAGGGCCACAAACCATTTACAGTGAAGTGTCCATAATGACCATGCCCATTCCAATTAGAGACACTTGTAATTGCCAAGTAGAATCAGTGTCCTTTGACTTCATCCGAAGTCTTGGGATTGCTGTTTTCTTTTGGTCCATCTTGTCATGAATTATGCATAAGTATTTAGTAGGAACCATCTTAGGGTACCTGTGCCACGTATGATAAATGTTCCTACAACTTTGTTGTTGTATTATATGCTTATTTCTTTCCTCCATTAGTATATTACGCTCCTCTTGACACTTAGGTGGCTGCTAGTTATGCCTTTATCCCACTACGCAAACTGCATTTGGAGAACTTGCTACTCTTGACCAAGGAAACATTCTTGAAGTCCTCATTCCATATCCTACCAAAAGAAGATTTGGACATATGTTCTAAACCCAAATGGAATAGGCCTTTGTTTATCTCACATTGGATATCTACCTTTTTATATACTTTAGGTATTACCCATTGAGTCTCTCTAGAACCATCCAACATGGTTCTACTTTTGTGAGGCATATGCTCTGAGTTATTTTCCACAAACTCTTGCATTAGAGCCCTTCCCATACATGTGTGCTCCCTAGTCCCCCTCACAATTCCTATATTTCCATGCACATATTGTTCTGCACCATTCTCAAACTACTCCCTATATGTGTAAAATGATGTATCTCATACCATGCTCTGCAACATACCTCCACACCATTCACCCAAAATTTGTAGCTTGTCTTTCCATGCATGTCATGATGCAAAGCCATAGATAACATGTCATACACATAGTTTGTGCGAGATTCTAGAGAGTTGCCCCAAAAATTCTTTCAAATTTTCATTAGCATATCTCAACCAGCATGCTGACAACACTTGCACTCACAACAATCAATCGAGGAAACTTGTAGCACTCATTCCATTGTCATTCTGAACATTGATGTTGGTGGATCTCTTTGCTTGAGATTGATTTTAATGAAAGTGTACCTTCGTTTCCTCGAAGATGAAACATTGTTTGCCAATGCACCATTCACAACATTATCTATACTATCATCATGTTCCATGGGCACATATCTTTGTAATGGGCTTCCATCTAACATGGTAATTTTTGCTTGATTGGCCACGTAACCAAGCTTACACTACCAATCTCTTGTGTAGTGTTTGTTGAGGTAGTCCTTATGTTCTGGTTCTTCTTCTCTATTCCCACACCTAAATAATCCTCTCCCAAGACAGCAAAGTTTACGAAATCTTAGGAATAAACATATAAGATCACACCCTTCCCAATGGTCTCTGTCATGCTCTCATTGCATAAGGCCACATTTCTCTCTCTCCAGGAATCACAAATTTTGTTATCATTTTCCAATGATGAAATAGGCATTGCCTCAACATAAGCGGGCATATGGAATCACTTTCTATAGTCTCTTCACCCATGGCCTCATCCAAAGTTACACCAACACATTGGAGAGAGGTCTTAGGCCATTTGACAATGCTCCAAATTGCTTCACCAACTGCTGTTGCATCCATAGTGGAGAAAGGTAATAGCATGTCATTATTAATACCCTTTTCCATTATTACCGACACATTATCTACCCCTATTTTCACACCACTACAATAGCCCTCTGGGTCGTCAGTTACACATACTGCACCAATTGCAACAACTTCATTACCCACTAGCATCTTTATTTTGTCCCCACCTCTAAATGTCATGGTACTTGTTTATTTTGTATGGAAAAGTAAAATTATATAACACACTCATATATCCCAAATAAATTCAATAAACATTCTCAATTCAAGAATTCATTAAATTAAAAGGGATAATGGAAGTGGTGCCATTCTCCACATAATCAAATTGATGTAAGGGGAGAGATTGGCACCACTGCCATTTCCCTTGCATATATTTCTTGGAGGGGAGAATGGCACCATTACCTTGAGGAGAATGGGAGTAGTGCCACTCTCCCTTGATTGTAAGGGACAATGGTGAAAAGATGCAGGGGGGAAGAGAGCTTGAGCTCTTGCAAGCACACACACACACTCACAAAACCCTAATAGAGAACACACAAGGTGAGAGGCTGAAATCTTCTTCTTCTTTACTCAACACTCAACACACCATATACAAGATAAGAGTACACAGGTACTCAACCAATACATACACGGGTTCTCTATATTGTGAACCCGACTAAATGAGCTGGCGCTATAACTATGCCTGTCTCTAGAATGGCTGTCACACAGCCTGTCATCCCACTGGCTGCATATCACCCATGATCTCACCAACTATGCCAGTGGTGTAAGTGTGGGGCCTATCCCCCAGGTGGGTCATCAGTGTCCACCGCCTCACTAGACGAGCTCGATATCTCAACACTCCCCCTCGAGCTCAATTCCATCTCATGTACACCAACAAGTAAAGCCCTGAATCTGCGGAGCTTCTCTATACCCAATGCTTTGGTGAAGATGTCAGCTACCTGATCCTCTGTGCTGACATAAACAAGGTTAAGGTCTCCTGCCAAGAACTTCTCTCTGACGAAATGATAGTGGACCTCTATATACTTCGTGCGAGCATGAAAGACTGCGTTCCTGGCCAACTGTATACTGCTAATGTTGTCACAGAAAATGACAACTTGTCTATCCACTGATAGACCCAAATCTGCAAGTAGCTTCCTCAACCAAACTACCTCACATGCTGCCATAGCAGCTCCTCTGTACTCGGCCTCTGTACTCGATAGAGCAATCGTAGGCTGCTTCTTGCTGCTCCAAGTCACAGCAGCACTCCCCAAAGAAAACATGAATCCACTAGTAGATCTTCTATCTTAGATACCACCAGCCCAATCAGCATCTGTGTACCCATGTACACATATCTATGTCCCAGTCTCATAGAATAGTCCACAATGCAAAGTAGACTTCACATACCTCAATATGCATCTCACTGCATCCAAATGCGGTTTTCGTGGAACTTGCATAAATTGACTCACCAACCCAACAGCATAGCTCAAATCTGGTTTGGTGATCGTCATGTAGATCAAGCTTCCTACTATGCGCCTATACATAGTATAATTCTCCAAGATCTCTCCTGAATCCGCACTCAACTTGCCATTCTGATTCGATGGCACGAAAATAGGCTTACAGCCTGTCATACCATACTTGGACATGTTCAAGCCATACTGTCTCTGCAGTAATCCAATACCATGTGGTGACCTAATCACCTCAATGCCCAAGAAATATCTGAGCTCCCCTAGATCCTTCATCTCGAACTTCTGTCTAAGCAAGATCTTTACATCAAAGATCTCTGCATCATGGTCCCCCATAATGATCAAGTCATCTACATAGATGACAACAAGCACAACCCCTCTATCACCATGTCTCACATATAGCGAGAAATCTGCATTGGCTACATGAAAGCCAATAGTGACAAGATATTCAGAAATATTGTCAGACCATGCTCTTGGTGCTTGCTTTAAGCCATACAAGGCTTTCTTCAACCTGCAAACATGCTCGGGGTGACCCATATCCTCATAACCAGGTGGCTGCAACATATACACCTCTTCTTGCAAATCCCCATGCAAGAATGCATTCTTTACATCCATATGATGTAAAGACCATTGCTTTGACGCAGCCACTGCTATCACAACTCTCACTGTTGCCATCTTGGCAACTGGGTTGAAAGTTTCCTCATAATCAATGCCATATGTCTACACATATCCTTTGGCTACCAATCTAGCCTTGTACCTGTTTATGCTTCCATCACTGTTATGTTTTACTTTGTACACCCACTTGCATCCAATGGCTTTCTTGCCTTCAGGTAATTGCACTAAATCCCAAGTTTCATTTCCATATAGTGCATCCATCTCCTCATCCATAGCTTTCTCCCAATACACATTTCCAACAGCCTCATCAATGCATGTGGGCTCAACAACCTGCACAACCTTTGCCATATATGCATAGTGATGTGCCACATAACCATCATAAGTAAATCTCTACATAGGATTTTTCACTCTCCCAAATCTTCGCAGCTTTTCATTCATGGCTTCCATAGCCTTCTTTACACCAGGTGTTCTCATAGCTGGGATCCCAAGCTCCTCATCAAGGCTCATATCTGAGCCACTAGACTCTCCATCAACATGAGAATGCCCTACAGAAATGTCAGGCATACCAAGGGGCTCAACCACTTTCTCTTTTCCTTTACATGATGTACTAATCACATTTGCAGGACTGGTATTATGATGCAACCTGCCACTCCATGGTCTATCAACAATAGACCCACTAGATGAGGACTCTCCTGGTCCACTCAAAGACTGTGATTGCTGACCTGCATTCTGTGCAACCACACTTCCACTCACATCAGCCCAAACAGCTTCTTTTTCAGCAGCATACCAGCTGCTCATCTCATAAAAAACAACATCTCTGCTTACCCTCAACTCATGTGTAGCAGGGTTATAACACCTGTATCCCTTTTGCTCAAGGGAGTATCCAATAAACACACATTTTTCAGCTTTCGGATCCAGCTTAGTTCTTAGCTCATCTGGCACATGCACATATGCAATGCATCCAAAGACTCAGATGAGACAAATCTGGTTTTCTGCCAGTAAACCTCTCCTCTGGAGTTACATCATGTATGGCTACAGTCGGAGTCCTGTTCATGATGTATACTGCTGTAGAAACAGCCTCAGGCCAATAGCTATGCGGCATATTTTTCTCTTCCATCAATGCCCACGCAATCTCAGCAATGTGCCTGTTTTTCCACTCAGCAACTCCATTTTGATGCGGAGTGTATCTGCATGTAAACTGTCTCCGAATACCATTCTTCTTCAAAAAATCAGAGAACTCATTGGAGAAGTATTCTTCCCCCTCCATCTGACCTTAGGCACTTGACATATTTCCCTATCAACCAAAACTCTGAAATTCTGAAAGTGAGTGAACACCTCACTCTTCTCTTTCATGAAATATACCCACACTTTCCTTGTGTGGTCATTAATGAAAGTCACATAATACTTGCAGCCTCCCATAGATATGGTCTTTGCAGGACTCCATACATCTGAATGTACAACATCTAGTGCATTTCTACTCACATATCTGCTACGTGGAAACACATGCTTTGTTTGCTTCCCAAATTGGCATGCTTCACATATTTTCTGCATACCTTCCACTTTAAATTTTGGCAGCCCTGTCACAATTCCTTTGGTCTGCATAGACTTCAATCTCTACACATTCACATGTCCAATCCTTTTATGCCAAATGTCTGTGTCTGCAACAATTCCTGAACCATTTGCAAACATCGCAGCACTCATTTCAGGCATGTCTACATTCAACGTAAACATTCTTCCCACTCTGTTACCTTTTGCAACAAAACTTGCACTTGTCTTTGAAGTCTTCGACATAACAACCATCAGGGTTAAACCAAACCTGTAAACCCTGCTCAATCATCTGGCCAACTGAAACCAGATTTTTTGTTATGTTTGGTACATGAAGTACACCTGCAAGGTACTTCACCTTGCCATCCTGCATAGGCAATGGCACATCTCCAACATGGGCAATTGGATGAGCAGTGTCATCCACAAAACCTGGTCTCTGCACATGTCCAGGCTTACCACAATAATAGCATTCACGTGCATCATTATACTGCCTGTTTCCACAAAACCTGGTCTCTGCACATGTCCAGGCTTACCACAATAATAGCAGTGTCATCCCCTGTTTCCACAAAACCTGGTCTCTGCACATGTCCAGGCTTACCACAATAATAGCATTCACGTGCATCATTGTACTGCCTTTGCCAATTTCCACGTCCTCTTTGACTCCCCCTACCTCTGAATTTGCCTCTTCCACCTGCGTGTTGTTGTTGTTGTTGTGTATTCTGGGACTGTTGTTATTGCTACTGCTGTCCATAATTCTGATTACATGTTCGGCCACCTCCTTGACCGCGTCCATGGCCTCCTCTACCTTGTTCTCTTCCTGAACTTGTGTAGAAGGCCTGTTGCTCTGAATTGTTTTTGCTTGGTGAAGACTGTTGGTCTTCACCCAAGCTCTTCTCTTCGATAATCAGCATAGACACCAAATCTGTAAAGTTGGGAATGTTTTCCTGAGTCTGAATAGACGTCTTGAATGCCTTGTATTGTGGCCCGAGACCACGTAGACAGACTTCCACCTTATCATCATCATCTACTGACACACCAATAGATGCAAGGGATTCCACAATACCCTTTATCTTCAACGTATAGTGATTCAAATACATGCTCTTTTTCTCCACAGTATGAAGTTCATTCTTCAACTGTATCTTGCGTGCCTTGGTATTTGTTTCATAAAGCTTTACCAAGGTGTCCCATGCCTCCTTGGGGGAGTTGGCATCCTGAATGTGCCCAATCATGGTGTCCTGTATACTAATGGAGAGCCAATACATAACTTTCCTGGCTCCGTGGTTCCAGTCTTTAAACTCTTTCATATCTGCAGCAGTCGGATTTATGTCCGGTATCTCCGGCGCCTCTTCATGCTCACCTTCTATGTAGTCCCATAGCCCTTTCCCATCAGGAAATTCGTCAACCTGAACCTCCAAGCATGGAAGTTATTCTTATCAAGCTTCTCAGCCACAATTTGGGTTATCCCATCATTTGACATCTTGGTAAATACACAATTTTACCAGAAACATTACTCTGGTTTGTCCTGCACAAACTGTTGTATTTTCTATAGCGGTAGTACTGTAGTGCTCTCAAATGTCACAACTAGTGACTTCAATATACATACATACACCCAATGGCAACTGTAGACCTCTTTGCAGCACCCACAGTGTCTGCACAGTCAATCTGTCTTCCTATAGTTCTTAAAACAAAGTTCTGCAGAGAATCGATGACTTACTCGCAGTGCTCGAAATCGCCTGCTTTCTGAAAAACGGAGGTCCAGATGTGCCCGAAACGATTTTTTGGTCCGAAAATTTTAGTCCGAAAGGATTGTATAGTTGCCCTATAGCTTTACTCCCGCGAAGAAAGCTCCTCAATCAGAGATCGTTTGCTAGTGCCTCCCGTAGAGCTCCCGACAAGGGTATAGTCACCAACACAAGTAGGGAAGAGTAGTTGAAGCTCTTACCCTCATACCGCTTCCTATGGTTCTCTGGCTTGCAGCTCAGCCCTTAGCACGAACCAGGCTCTCATACCATGAAAAGATGCGGGGGGGAAGAGAGCTTGAGCTCTTGCAAGCACACACACACACACACTCACAAAACCCTAATAGAGAACACACAAGGTGAGAGGCTGAAATCTTCTTCTTCTTTACTCAACACTCAACACACCATATACAAGATAAGAGTACACATAATATGAAAGGTACTCAACCAATACATACACAGGTTCTCTATAGTGTGAACCCGACTAAATGAGCTGGCGCTATAACTATGCCGGTCTCTAGAATGGCTGTCACACAACCTGTCATCCCACTGACCGCATATCACCTATGATCTCACCAACTATGCCAGTGGTGTAAGTGTGGGGCCTATCCCCCAGGCGGGTCATCAGTGTCCACTGCCTCACTAGACGAGCTCGATATCTCAACAAATGGCAGTGGTGCCATTCCCAAGGGAGAATGGGAGTAGTGCCACTCTGCCTTGATTGTAAGGGAGAATGGCAGTGGTGCCATCCCCAAGGAAGAATGGTAGTGGCGCCATTCTCCCCTTCAATCAAGCTAATGGGAGGCCTTAAGAATGGCACCACTTCCATTCTTCCTTGAATGTAGTACTACCAGTCTCCCCGTCAAGTTGATGGGACGGAAGGCATTGAGAATGGCATTGGTGCCATTCATTCTTTCTTCAATGTAAGGGAGAATGGCACCACTACCATTCTCCAATTCAAGGTGATGGGAGGCCTTGAGATTGGCAGCATTGCCGTTCTCCCTTGAGCGTAAGGGAGAAATCTAGGGTTTCCCTCAACCACTTCAAGGTGATGGGATAGGAGGCCTTGAGAATGGCCGTGGTGCCATTCTCCCCTTTATGGTGATGCGAGGTCCTGATAATGGCAGTGGTTTCATTCTTCCTTGAATGTAAGGGATAATGTTAGTGGTGCCATTCCCCGCTTAAAGGCGATGGCGCTATTGCTATTCTACCCTCCAAACAATGTAAGTAAGGGGAATGGTAGCAATGCCGTTCAACCAAAGTAGAAAGACTAATGAGAGGGAAGAATGGTAGTGGTGTTACTCTTCTTATATTACTTTGAAAGGAACTGGCATTCTCCCTTGCTTTCATTTCAATGTATTAGGGAGAATGGCACAACTCGCATTCTTCCTATTAAATTTGAGGGAGGATGGGCAGTGGTGCCATTCTGCTTTTCATAGATCAAGCTTGTGGGAGAATGGAACCACTACCATTCTTGCTCGACGAATGTAAGGGAGACTGGCAGTGGTGCCATTATCCCCTTCATTCAAGGTGATGGGAGGCCTTGAGAATGGCACCACTGCCATTCTTTCTCGAATGTAAGGGAGAATGGAAGTGGTGCAATTCTCCCCTTCAATCAAGGTGATGGGAGGCCTTGAGAATGGAACCACTAGGTTGCTTTGCAATATTAGTGTTGTGACTAATAGGCTTGGGTTGATTTACATTTCTTTGATCAATAGCCTTTATAATTTGATTGGAATTTGTGTGTGCATTACTTCTACTCTCGATGCTTTCTATTTGCATTAAAATCGTTAAAAGAAAATGGTCCAGTAGGAGCACTATAATGATGAGGAAAAGATTGTTGATTGTTGTTGAAGCCCAAAGTTTGTTGATTTATTGGATAAAGAAGTGTTGAATTGATGAGGGGTTTGTGCAAACCTCTTTTGCATTCTGTATCATCAACTAAAGAAATAGCTTTATCAAGTGAAGTAGGTTTAAACATGTTTACCTTCTCTTGAATAGTCTCTTTTAGTCTAGATTCACAGGTCAGACATCATGAGATAAAGAAATAGCTTTATCAAGTGAAGTAGGTTTACACATGTTTACCTTCGCTTGAATAGTCTCTTTGAGTTTGGATTCACAATCAAACATAGTCAAAGTATCCCCTGCAGCATGACGGGCTTTGAGAAAAAACTAAGGTTGCAAGAGCTTGACTTCACTTTGCATTGGAATTTTGCCCCAGGCTTGACTTCGCTTTGCATTGGAATTCTGCCCCAGTAGTTGGTTTGTCATGGCTATTACAAAGAATATTCTACTATAATGATGCATAGTCAGCCATGTGGTTGGTAGCACATTTTATCTTATCTCTTTTTGACAGGCTTTCTAAAAAGCTCTCCTTAGAAAAATAATCGTCTAATTGACTTAACCATTAAAGGACAAGATGAGAATACTCTTTGCCATTAAATTTGATAAAAGAGAAAATATGAAATCTAATCTTATTGTCTTTCTTTGTTTGTTGAGCATCAAAAGTAGACTTGATGATCTTGGTGATGCATATGTCTTTAGAAGAAGGAGTAGAGACTTTACTATAACAAGTCATTGTTCTAAGACAAGGCATTTGTGTTTTTATCTTGAATTAGTTATTTGTCGACGAGAAGTTGAATACGATCTTTAAAAGTCGGTTATGGAGCTAGAGAATTAGAAAATCCACTATCTCGGGCATTAGCACTTCATTGGTGATGTTGCACTTCATTGGTGATGTTGTCATTGATGGATTGATTGAAATCAGCACACCTGAATCTATTGGTTTAGCATCTTCATTAGTGGTGTTGTCATTGATGGGTTGATTGAAATCGGCACACTTGAATCTATTGGTCTGAGATGAAGAGGCTTGAATCAGTTTGGTGATGTGGCTGAAAACTGGCCAATTTTATGCAAAAACTCCATAAAAGATTTAAAAATTTCAACGAATTTTTGGAATTTTCAGGTAATTGTTTAGAATTGTTTGGGCTAAAAAATGGTAAACTTTGGTAAAAATATGCATTTTTGGGTAAAAAAGAAGCTCTATAAAATTTTTAAGAATTTATAAAGAGGGAAATATTTACAAGAACTATGACAATAAGTATATAAATTAATTGGTAAAAATTACAAATAACCATACAAAACTCATAATATCAAGATGGTGCAACCAATACTCCCATGCATGTATGGATTCACTCGTGTATGTGTAAAGTAAGCTACGATCGCCCAGATTTAGAAATGTGCCCCAATTTAAACCCATCTAGGAAAACATGGGAAAACATGGGAATAAAAATGTGCCCCAATTTAAACCCATCTAGGAAAACATGGGAATAAAAATATTCCATGAATTAACTCCTCATAACACATGTCAAGAAACGCCATCATAGTGGGGGGGTCTCATCTCAACTTTGGACAATGAAATGCTTCCCAAAGAAGATGGACAACTACATCAATTCAGTGTCAGCCTATAATCAAAGGTAACCATACAATGCTTCATATTGATTGATTAAAATGTGCATTCTCCACAAATGCATTACTTAAATAAAATAACACTTTATTCATTGGAATCCTAGAGGAATCCACATGTCCCTCCTATATAAGATCACCTTGAACAAAATACCTATGAACTCATCGGACTAGCCATAACTTTTTAGCTTCATATTTCATGCTACTACTCTCCCTTCTTGAGTTTATCTCTATCCTCTTTCTCTTTCTTGTCTCAAGATTTTGGAGGATTCCCCCATGAGCCTTGAGTGAGGATCATATTTCATAAAGATACATTGTATCAACTCTTCTTATTGGGGCATATATTTGGCATTATTTTGGCCTATTTTCATGGATAAATATGATGCTTAAGCATTAATTTGATGGCATTTATGTGCCTTGGTTTCTTTAGTGTTTTCCCTTATTCAAAATCTCATTATTAACCAATTTTTATAACTAAAAACTTATAAATTTTATCAATTTTTATAAAGAAGAGTAAATTCAATTAGATTTTTTTTGAATTTTCATTGATGTAAAATACACTAAAGGTTGATTTTTTAATAGTCCTGAGAAGAATATTGTATGTGCCTACATGCCACCTTTGCTTTCACTTCATGGAAGAAAGTGTCATTTTAATAACCTATGCCATTCATCACACACGTCACCTGTAGATATACCGTATGATGTTTCAAGGATAAGGTTTTCAATAGACTTGCCATAAGGAAATTGGGCATATATAGTCAAAATTGACACTTTCACATAGAGTGCTTGGTTGTTGCGAAGAATTAACACTTTCATAGAGTGCTTGCAAAAAGATTACATAACCAAATAAGGGCTTGCGAAAAGTACCCAAATCACATTGAAATATGCAAAAACATACTTAACATAGTTAATTGCACATAATATGGTCTTCTTCGTGCACCCAAGAGGATGCCTAAATCTGAGACAGTGAATTCCCTGTCTACCTGTACGCTCTCATAACTACCAAAGGTGTTACCCTAAAATCAAAGAGAGAAAGAGATGGAAATATCCTTACTCGTGTATTGCTTCCTTGATTGCCTTGTTCTTGACTCTTTCTTGCCTCCTTAGCTCTCACACAAATTGGGGCTCTAGTATCATAAAAAGAGAATGAGAGAGAGAGAGAGAGAGAGAGAGAGCTTGGGATCCTTGCAGGTAATACACATATACACAAGAGAGAGACATATGGCTGATTTTTCTTCTATCTTCTTCTCTTCTCTATAACCATTAATATAAACAAATACGAGTACATAATATAAGGGAAAATACTCTCCTACTATAAATACAATGGTCAGATAGTGTGAACCCGACTATATAAGCTAGCACTATAACTATGCTATATTCTAGTAATGCAAGTATGGCTATGACACAATATCTTTTCCACTGGTGGCATATCAATAATCTCATCAACCATACCAATGGCACAAGTGCAAAAGCTATCACCTAGTAGGCAGGTAATCAATGTCTGCAACACTATTTGAGCTCAATATCTCAACATATCTCCCCCATAAAAAGATAGGAAAAAAACTAGTAGGATATGAGAATCATATGTACCAAATGAAAGGGGTTTTGAGAAATGATGAAATCAAAGTTAGAAGCAACTCACAAACATGTGATTTGAAACTTAAAAGCTCAAAGTAACTAGTACTAATCACTTGCTCATGACAATGAATTGAAAATTGAATTCTTGGATCTCTGATGATTTGCTTCAAGGTTTGGGTTGTAGACGCCTTATACATTCAATTACTTCAAATCTTGGGTTGTAGAATCCTTGTACATCTAATTGATGATGACTAAGAGAATCTAGATCATCTCCACTTGTAGTAGGCATCGATTCTCATATTTTGTTATTGCATTTTTACATTGTAAATTCGACAACACCATTTGATGTGGAGGAAGTCTTATGAGTTAGTTTGAAGGCCGTACGCTTGATTTTCAAAGAGAAGCTCTAAGTAGAGAGCATTGAGAAGATTACTAGAGGCTACACTTTTTTGTAAAGAGGGGAAGAAAGTGATTAGCTTTTGGGATATGGGTTTATGATAATGATTAGAGATCACGACTCTAATACCATGTTGGAATTAGGTTTTAGAAATATGAGGGTGGAACTAAGGGATGGTTAAGCATGGTGATTAAGAATAGAGATTATCCTAATAAAGGAGAAATTAAGCATCGAGATTAGGGTGAAAAAAAGTGATAGAGATTATCCTAATGAAGGAGATTAGTATAAGAGCAAAAGAGATGAACATAAATAAGAGAAAAAGAGATGAACACAACTGACTAGCATAAATCAAGAGCATTAATCTTCATTTGTTCATGACACTTATATAAACATTAAAATTGCACCAAAGTGAGCACAAAAATGGTTCCTAAAAGTGTCCATAATCATCCCCAAATTCTCTCCTAAAATTAAGGGAAAACTTTACTTAGGGTAAATGTAACTCCTAATTTAACATAGGAACCTTTGCACACTCAAATATTGATGGATGGTTATTTGCTATTTCTAAGAATGGTAAGATGCATCACCTTATAACCCTCAAATTTGTAGGAACCTCTAAGATCTTCAAAGAATGTAACTCCTTGCTCTCTTTATTATCCTCTTCATTGATTCTAACTATAACCATAATAGCTTGACCAAGATCCTCAAAGAATACAGCTCCTTGCCCTCTATGTTATGCTCTTATTCGACTCTAATACCATAACTTCACCATCGAAGATGCATTAGGAAGAAACGAAGAAGACCAATATATCATCACAAGATGTGGGAACCCTATAATGCCGAAAATTTTTGGACCACGGTCCACCATTGATACTAGCCAATCAAATGCAGGTAGTCTTGGTGTAAGAACCCCCAAAGTAAAGGCAGAAGCCCCTTCTACTCTTTCCTTTTGTTTATGGGCCTAAACCACTTATAACCCTAGAGATGAGGCCTCACCACATCAAGAATTGCACTATATCATATGTAGCCTCGATAAGCTTCTTAACTCAAGGAATAATAAAAATCGATCTCCAATAGGCCATGAAGCACATGTGGATTGGTCTCTTACCTACTACTAAACCTCACACGACAACTTTACAATAACTGCATCTTCAACCATCCACACCTACCTAGAACTGACATAGCATTTTCCACCTGTGCTTGGTGATGGGAGGCACAATAATTGCCATTAGGAAGGGGCTATGTTAACCACTTTGGGTAGCATGGTTTCACCCGCTTGACTTTCCTGCGAATCATATTGTCGAAGCTTTCTTGATCTGGGCTGCATCCGTAGTGATAGTGGTGGTGGTGGTGGTGGATGTAGTGATGGTAATAATACTGCATCTCATCATCAGCTGGATCAGCCAGCGCCCCATGATTAGCACTAATTGGGGGAGAATTAGTAGTACTAGGCGAGCTCTTCTCTGGCTGCAGCCCGGGAGATCTTGCGGAAGAGCTCGTGGATGGCAGAGAGAGGTCGTTGGAAGCTAGAGATGGGGATTAAGGTAGCTCTTGAGGGAGGCGTGTGCTTAAGCTTAATCTCATCTTTAGCAGCTGCTGATGCGCCCCGGCCTTCTTGTTGTTTCTGCAGGCGTTTAACGAACTCTGCCAGGTGGGATTTGAGGCCAGAGAGCTCGAAGTCATCGTAGAGGTCCGGTGAGGGGGCTGTACCTTGTGATGGATCATGGAGGTTTCTCGCGGCACAGCTAGTCTCGGCTTGAAGCGGGAAGTGATTAGCTTTTGGGATATGGGTTTATGATAATGATTAGTACCATGTTGGAATTAGGTTTTAGAAATTTGAGGGTGGAACTAAGGGATGGTTAAGCATGGTGATTAAGAATAGAGATTATCCTAATAAAGGAGAAGTTAAGCATAGAGATTAGGGTGAAAAAAAGTGATAGAGATTATCCTAATGAAGGAGATTAGTATAAGAGCAAAAGAGATGAACATAAATAAGAGAAAAAGAGATGAACACAACTGACTAGCATAAATCAAGAGCATTAATCTTCATTTGTTCACGACACTTATATAAGCACCAAAATCGCACCAAAGTGAGCACAAAAATGGTTCCTAAAAGTGTCCATAATCATCCCCAAATTCTCTCCTAAAATTAAGGGAAAACTTTACTTAGGGTAAATGTAACTCCTAATTTAACGTAGGAACCTTTGCACACTCAAATATTGATGGATGGTTATTTGCTATTTCTAAGAATGGTAAGATGCATCACCTTATAACCCTCAAATTTGTAGGAACCTCTAAGATCTTCAAAGAATGTAACTCCTTGCTCTCTTTATTATCCTCTTCATTGATTCTAACTATAACCATAATAGCTTGACCAAGATCCTCAAAGAATACAGCTCCTTGCCCTCTATGTTATGCTCTTATTCGACTCTAATACCATAACTTCACCATCGAAGATGCATTAGGAAGAAACGAAGAAGACCAATATATCATCACAAGATGTGGGACCCTATAATGCCGAAAATTTTTGGACCACCATTGATACTAGCCAATCAAATGCAGGTAGTCCTGGTGTAAGAACCCCCAAAGTAAAGGCAGAAGCCCCTTCTCATCTTTCCTTTTGTTTATGGGCCTAAACCACTTATAACCCTAGAGATGAGGCCTCACCACATCAAGAATTGCACTATATCACATGTAGCCTCGATAAGCTTCTTACCTCAAGGAATAATAAAAATCGATCTCCAATAGGCCATGAAGCACATGTGGATTGGTCTCTTACCTACTACTAAATCTCACACGACAACTTCATTACTATAACCGCATCTTCAACCATCCACACCTCACTAGAACTGACATAGCATTTTCCACCTGAGCTTGGCGATGGGAGGCACAATAATTGCCATTAGGAAGGGGCTATGTTAACCACTTTGGGTAGCATGGTTTCACCCGCTTGACTTTGGGTGACACATGCTAACACACTGATAACTGGGAGATTACATTTTGTGGCTCTAAGGCAAATTTGCCAATAACACATGTTTAGATAAAGGCAACATAAAGTCTTGACTTGAATATTGGAAAAAAGAAAAGAAAAAAGAAAAGCCTCCAAATGATGGTCATGGAAAAGACTATGTTTTTAAAACTTTTTTGGCACTTAGTAGTCTTTTTTAAGTAATATGTTGTGTTTAGTTCCAAACTAAGGAATTATTTGAGGTACTCGGTATTCTTTTTTAACGAATAGGAAATTTCCCTCGTAGGAAATTCTTTGGAACAACATACTCAAAAAGAGAGATGATTGTTTTACAAAAGTCTCTAAACCACAAAAGTTGAAATTTTTCCTTGTGTAAAAAGGGTGTAAATGTTTTTCAGGGAAGGGAGGTACATATCTTGCAAGGGTAGGTCATTCCTAAGGCCATTATTTAACTAGGTGACCTAGACAAGTAGACAATGTACACAAGATATATTGAAGAGGGTGTAAGGCCCAATTAATGAAGAAAGCTCTAGGGAGCTAAAACCAAAGGTTTTCAACAAGGTGCACTTGAATGGTTGAATGCCAAATGGTTCAACAAGAGCTTGAAGGTAAGCTATTACTTCCTAAATGAGACAATTGAGGATAATGGTGTAAACAAAGTTTTGTAACCATTCTATGGTTGGGCGGACGAATCATCGAAGGAAGCACTATTTATTTTCACTTGCAAACTCTCTCTCTCTCTCTCTCTCTCTCTCTCTCGTCTTATTATAACTTTTTTTGAATAGGATTTGAGATTAAAGAACATGGCTTGTAGAACCTAGACAAAGATTTAAAAAAAGGATTTTAATAGACGAGATGTCCCTGAAACAACAACAACAACAACAACAACAACAACAACAACAACAACGGAGTACTATTACAATTTAAAAAAAAGGACTTTAAGAGATGGGAGAGATTAGAGCAATTTAAAAAAAGGATTTTAATAGACGGGATGTCCCTTCTTCCGCGGGTTGGACCCTTGAAAGAAACAAGAATAATTCATGTTTTAAACCCCTTGAAAGAAACATAGACACGTCACTCCATGTCTTAATGCCACCTAAATGAAGCTTCAGTGCCTCTTCCACATCTTGAGTATCAACTTGTTGAGGCAAGTCAAGAGCAGACATTATCGACAATTGAAGCTGAAGGCTTTCCATAGATATCACTTTGGGGCATACATGTGGAAGCTTGTCTTGCTTGGCTTATCATGTACAGGGCCATTTGGACAGAAAAAAGCTCGAGAACTTGGGGAAACCATTGGCTGCTCTACTCTTATTATTGCAGGGGAGAGGTTCTCAGATAAGGTCAAGATTCTTCAGCTTCAAGAGAAGAGAATATCTTGTAAACGTGGATCTCGGCCTGAAATTGGCTTTGTGATGCTAGCTTTTGTAACTTGTCTCATTTTTCTTCAATATTAAAAATGCCTTTATTGAAAAAAAAAAAAGAAACATAGACACGTTAATAGTAAATTTATAAATTATACAGAAATAACAGCAACAGCACTTTAATAGACGGGAGGATATTAGAGCAATTAATAAAAAAAAAAGGAGTTTAATAGCCGGGAGCCCCATCCATGTTGGTGGCCTTGGGGGTGGGAGGAATGCTGAATTGCCTTTCGGATAGACTCTCCAAGTGCCTCCTCATGGGCGTCGTCGTCTGCGGCCTCAGCATAGCAGGCGACGAGCGAGGGCCGGCGGGCGCTTTGTTTGGTGATTCATAATCAGCGGCAGCTGTAGCTGCCGATCTGTAACCAGAGGGATCAAAGCTTTCGGAGTGACGTCTCCTTGGAGGCGGCGTGATCGGAGATGGAGACAATTTGTATGCTGCAGCTTCAATATGGTATGGTGTGCCACAGTCTTGTTTATTATAAGAGCGGAAGCTCTCTGCTCT
The DNA here is from genome assembly GCF_041138505.1 of Cibotium barometz. NCBI lineage: Eukaryota > Viridiplantae > Streptophyta > Polypodiopsida > Cyatheales > Cibotiaceae > Cibotium > Cibotium barometz. The sequence continues at coordinate 3,164,075 of NC_141110.1, forward strand.
AGAGCTGTGCCTCCTTACGCGTGGGATTGTCATAAATTCTTCTTCTTCATCATCATCATCAACAGCACCATCATCATCATGTCGATGTTGCACTACTCTGGCCCCCGGCAGTTTAATGTTATCTGCAGAAAACCTCTCTGAGTTGTACTGTCTTGTGGAAAGCTGTGCAGGTGGTCGAGCGACTCTTGCAGGTCCCCCAATTCGTTCTTCTGGATCATCGAATGATCCTCTCATGGATTTAATTGAGTGGGTAGAAAATGTCTCCGAATGCCTTCTTCTACGTGGAGAGGCTTTGATTGGCTCCTCTTCATCTGCTGCTTCTGCTTCCCACAGGCCTAGGCTGGCGCGTCGATAATCACTACTCTCGGAATGCCGCCTCCTGCGAATCATATTGTCGAAGCTTTCTTGATCTGGGCTGCATCCGTAGTGATAGTGGTGGTGGTGGTGGTGGATGTAGTGATGGTAATGATACTGCATCTCATCATCAGCTGGATCAGCCAGCGCCCCATGATTAGCACTAATTGGGGGAGAATTAGTAGTACTAGGCGAGCTCTTCTTGGCTGCAGCCCGGGAGATCTTGCGGAAGAGCTCGTGGATTGCAGAGAGAGGTCGTTGGAAGCTAGAGATGGGGATTAAGGTAGCTCTTGAGGGAGGCGTGTGCTTAAGCTTAATCTCATCTTTAGCAGCAGCTGATGCGCCCCGGCCTTCTTGTTGTTTCTGCAGACGTTTAACGAACTCTGCCAGGTGGGATTTGAGGCCAGAGAGCTCGAAGTCATCGTAGAGGTCCGGTAAGGGGGCTGTACCTTGTGATGGATCATGGAGGTTTCTCGCGGCGCAGCTAGCCTCGGCTTTGAAGCGGGACGTGGCTCTCTGCATGTTGTTTAGAAGTCCGTTGTTGCTGTCGGCAGTCGACGAGGAATTAGCAGCTGCTGCATCAGCCGGGACTCTCTTTGTCGGAACGACCACGTCCGCAAGCGCACGCATGTACCACTGCCAAGCGGCTGCCTTTCTGACGCGTGCAATCTCATCGACAGCATCTGCCTCCGGCCGCCGCTCTCCTACTGATTTTCTAAAGCTCGGGCGATTAAAGGGCAGGCTAAATCTCTTCTTCTTCGGCGCAGGCAAGCTGTTAGTGCTCATATTTTCTGTGTGTGTGAGAGGGGGTGCGGGGAAAGAAAGCTCCCCACCTACTTAACAGAATGAAGACGGTGATTGAGCTAAGTTCTAGCAAATGCGTTTTACACGTTCTCGAGATATTTCCGAAGGAGGCCACGCCACATGCAAGAATTGCCAACACGTACCGGTACCATCGTTTGGCATTTCATAAGATCCACTCAAAAAATCAAGAGACCTTTTAGTAATGTAGAGCATGGAGCCTGCTTACGCGGCTAGTCACAAACCCAAGAGACTTTTTCGACCATCATTGGCATAGGTAAAGTAAAGTAGAAAACTCGAAAGACATTTTAGATCATGTGCCTTTGGTGGCCGATCTAAATTAAAGTAATATAGAGTAAACACAAGAGACCATCAATCGCATGATCACATTATGTTGATGGGTATGGTTAAACACAAAAGTAATACTACAGAAGAGTAAACACAAGAGACCACCAATCACGTTTACATTGCTAGATTAGATTATGTTGATGGATATGGTAAAACACAAAAGTGTTTGAAAGGGAAATGCCACCTCACTACATACCCATCGTACACCTTTTGATGGCATTGACAAGCCAACTTGCAACAAATGAGAGATGAATCTATGTAATATATTCAAAAATAAATCATGAGATGATAATTAAAAGACAACATATACAATAGAAATGTCATCAATTTAGAACGATACAGTGATGGATTGGTTAGGGTTCGATCTCATCTTCAATAAGATCCATCCTTGCCAAACGATCAACATCAATATCCATTTGATCAATTTGTAAGGCTTATTCCACTATCGATATTCTGTCCATTGATAATGGTATCGATGCCCTGATCATCCTCATCAACATCACCATCATCCTCAATGGTAGGGTCATCCTCATGATCATGAGAAATGGCACGCTCATCCTCATTATGATGATTATCTCTTATTTCTTGATCATCGATCACACATCTTCATTTGCATGTTTGACATCATCTTGATTGCGGCTTGCTACATCCTCCATATGCTCCATATCAGTGAATGTATTATACATCACTTTGGAACGTGGTGTAATAGGGATCACGTACCACCATTTAAGTCATGCACCATTGGCAGATAGATAACCTACTCAAATACACATACTGCAGTAATTAATTAGCATATCAAAAGTCAAGGGGTACGCGAGCTTAGATATATATGTACATGAAACACATTAGTAAAAAAATGCATACCTGCTCACATTGTTGTGGCAATACGAGCCTATCTTTCTTTGTTTGCCAAAACTTTGTAGAGTCAATAGTTACATAGCCACTTGCATGGCGTTTTATCGTTGCATTAGGCCCTTTTTCCACCACGTTCATTTGCCATTTGACATCCAAAACATACACAAAGAAGTGATGAAAGTAAAGCCTAAATATGTCTTGGATTGTGCCACAATAATCATCCATTTTTCCATTGGCTCCCTCAAAAGCTCTTTCTGCTTGCCTTTTTGTCTTTGCATCCTCATATCTTGTAACCCATCTGCTCATCACATCACTATTAAGGATGCAAGTGAAATTGAGATCATCAATCAATGTTCTGTCAATTACTTTACTCTGTCCTTTTCCTTGAGGCACAATAGAGGTCATCCTCAAGTCCTCTTCATTGCTCCATAATCGCGGCAAAGAGCTGTCCACCTGACCAAGAAATTCTGAAATATATACAAGAGACTCTTGTACCATATTTTCTGTGTGTGAGAGGGGTGCGGGGAAAGAAAGCTCCCTATACCTACTTAACAGAATGAAGACGGTGAGTTAAGTTCTAGCAAATGCGTTTTACATGTTCTTGAGTGTCCAGATATTTTTGAAGGAGGCCACGCTTTCTAAGGCCACATGCAAGAATTGCCAACACGTACCATCATTTGGCATTTAATAAGATCCACTCAAAAAATCAAGAGACCTTTTAGTAATGTAGAGCATGGGGCCTGCTTACACACAACAAGACGGCTAGTCACAAACCCAAGAGACTTTTTCGACCATCATTGGCATAGGTAAAGTAAAAAAAAACTCGAAAGACATTTTAGATCATGTGCCTTTGGTGGCCTATCTAAAGTAAAGTAATATAGAGTAAACACAAGAGACCATCAATCGCTAGATCACATTATGTTGATGGGTATGGTTCAACACAAAAGTAATACTACAGAGTAAACACAAGAGACCACCAATCACGTTTACATTGCTAGATTAGATTATGTTGATGGATATGGTAAAACACAAAAGTGTTTGAAAGGGAAATGCCACCTCATTTGTGCTAACATATACCCATCCTACACCTTTTGATGGCATTGGACAAGCCAACTTGCAACAAATGAGAGATGAATCTATGGATGCCCAACCATGTGAAAAGAAGAAGAAGACAAAAAAGTAGCAATGCTAGCCTTTTCAAAGCTACACATGCTCAACAATGGTGAAGACTACATTGAAAAGATATGTTAGGCTTTTTATTAAAAGATCTTATGCTCAACTATGGACAAGTGAGCCCCCTGCATGTTGAGCTTTAGTGTATTTGCAACTCTTAAATTTGAGGATCTGAACCTTTAAAATGTGAAAATATAAATATCTTCAAAAATCTCAGAAAATAGTAGAATCACCTTTGATTTTTAGAGGTAAGTTTCTTTACACCTTTGGCTAAAACTTCACACTGGCCCCATGTGCCATAGAGGTAATGATTTTTAAGCTTTATCTCCATTTTAATATGCAAGAAGAATTCCTGATTGAGCCAAAATAATCAAGCCCGACTCTTTTAGCCTCATGTGGTTGTCTAGATTTCTAGCATTCATAGAACCTATTAAAGGTTGTCTAAAACATTTATGCTTTTTACATCATGGTTTGTCAAGGTTTTAACTCAAAACTTTATGTTACATTTTAAGCCTACCAAGGAATGAATGCATGTTTTCAAAAGCATTAGCATGGACATAACACCTTTACAAAGCTAGGTGGACCTCTCTACCACATCACCTTTCCATACTTGTATATGGTCTTTTCTCTCCTTGGTTGCATCCTTGGCACTTTGTGAGATACACTTGGACCATAAACCCCACTCTCAACATTCTCATATAATTTCATGGATGCTTCTTTATGTCGCTTTTTCACCCTCATATCTTGGCACAACATCCAATCATCTTTCCTCCCCTTTTATGTAGCTTGCTTGTTTGGAGCAAGATAGTGCAAAAACCTCTGTGTTAGAAGAATATGATGCCTCGATTATTGATAAATGACTATTTCTTGTTGCATCTTACAACCTTCCTATTGTATTTATGAGCTTCTTTGAGATTGTCCTCATCGGCCTCAAGGCTCAATTTCTTGATATCTCTTCTTTTCAATCCTTTTAAGAACAATGAAATAAGATAAGTTTTACTTAATGTTTTCTCAACATAGGGCACCAATGGAGGACACCTGCTATTTAACTTCTTGAGATAATTGTATTATATGTGGATATATAAGGAAACATGTGTATCCCACAAATTCTATGTAGATAAAGAAGGAACCATGTATATCCCTAGGAATTCTATGTAGATACAGAAGGAACCATGTATAAAGAAGGAACCATGTATATCCCTAGGAATTCTATGTAGATACAGAAAGAAGCATGTATATCCCCATGAATTCTATGTACATACAAAAGGAAACATGTATATCCCCACAACTTCTATGTAGATATCCCCACACAAACATTCATATCCCCATACATTCTATGTAGATATCCCCACACAAACATTTATATCCCCTTAAATTCTACATAGATACAAAAGGAAACATGTGTATCCCCATGAATTCTAAGGAAACATGTGTATCCCCATTAAAGAAAACATGTATATCCCCCTGAATTCTAAGGAAACATGTATATCCCCCTCCGATATGAAAGGGAACATGTATATCCCACAAATTCTATGTAGATATGAAAGCCAACTTGAGCAGAGGGACCTTATAGAGTCCATGAAACTTCAAGAGCTCATAAGAAGCCTGTTGAGGAGCAATCTCCGAATACATATATTCTTTATGAAAAGAGTTAGAGCTAATCAAGGCGATATAGGTCTGCCTAGGGTAAGCTCTTTACCATCATCATTACAAAGGGATATAGGTCTATATGAGGATACATAGGGTAACCTCTTTACCATATCACTGTTGTACAAAGGGATGTGGATGGAAAAACCACAAGTTTCCTGATGCACCCTTAGTCATAATCCATGAAACTTCAAGAGCTCATAAGAAGCCTGTTGAGGATCAATCTCCGAATACATATATTGTTTATGAAAAGAGTTAGAGCTAATCAAGGCGATATAGGTCTATATTAGGATGCCTAGGGTAAGCTCTTTACCATCATCATTACAAAGGGATATAGGTCTATATGAGGATACATAGGGTAACCTCTTTACCATATCACTGTTGTACAAAGGGATGTGGATGGAAAAACCACAAGTTTCCTGATGCACCCTTAGTCATAATCCAACAAGTGATCAAACTATGTATGCAGATGAGGAGGGTAACACATACATCCCAAGAACGGTCAAGAAATGAGGAGTACAAAGAGTCTTGACAAGGGGAAGTCTTCCCATCCAATACAAACCTAGAAAATAGAACTTTAAGAACTTTGAGGCCAAGAGAAGTGAGGCATTCCCATTATCCCCTTGGTGTAGTAGCATATGTCTAGTTTATCATAGACGTAAAGCGGCAGTTCCTACCACCCCACTACTTTGAAGGACTCAAAGACGAGTTCAGGGAATCTGTTAATCCTAACATACAACCTTGCACACAAGGTAGGGAAAGAAGAAGAGAAACAATCATGCAAGGGTCGAGATGGAGATGTGCACTTAGCCAACCCTAATGAGGGTTAATTTCCCTTTGTGAGGCCACTAGGGGCTCACTCCACCACCACTTGTGTCACCCAAGTGGAGATTCAAGAGCTAGGTGAAGAGAAAGAAGGAGGGAGCTATGGAAAGCTCAACCTTCACTCCATCCCACATGCATGTAAGAGGGACCTTGGTAGAGAGACAAGAGAGGGGAGAGGAGAGGAGAAGCGAGATCATCATCATCATCCCAACATGCATACACGACAGCAATCAAGCATGCCAGCATCAACAATACAAGCATGCATCCATAAGATAGATAGATAGAGAGAGAGAGAGAGAGAGAGGAAAAACTCAAATGAGACTAATGGGATTGTACCTTTTCATATTTCATAATATGTATTATATACAAGAGCTCTCATTTTATAATGGCCGGCCACCCATTTAAAATTTAGGGGCCCAAAACTAGGTTCCTGGCTCTATGTACATCTCTTTCCTATGACTGGAATTACACAAGCTGTAAGCTTGGTCATCCCATATCTCTTTTATCATTCAGTGCTTTGCGTGGTTACAAAAAGATAAGTTACAATGAGCATAGTCACGCTCGAAAAATAATGTTAATCGGAGTGGCTAACATACCCCCCTCCCTAATTCAGGTCCATCCTCAGAGCTGGCCGAATCTAGTGGTAGTAGATCAAATAGGTTTTGATAAACTCTTGGCGTGAGGTAGGAGTTGGGGGGGGGGCTAGATGGAAGACTCGATAGCTGGTCTAGAAGGTAGCCATCATATCTTCAAAATTCTGGAGGCGCTAGGCGGAAGACTCTAGCTGGTCTAGAAGGTAGCCATCATATCTTCAAAATTCTGGAGGTGCTAGGCGGGCGTCCACATGACGCACTCGTAGTAGAAGATTTGCTTTAGTGTTGGCCCTTTGTTGATGTCGAAGGCCAATCCCTGTGTGCCTTCATGGTGGTCCCAATCGGGAAATGTCTCTAGCACCGTGATGATTAAGTTGAAGAATTTGATCATTGCAATTCACGAGGGTGTGGGACCTGATCATATCTTTGGATGAAGATGTGGTTGATGTGATTTTTATCATGCTCTATTCTATGCATGGCTGTTGGGTCATCGGAGGAGCGAACCACAGGAAGTTGAATAACAACTTAGGGTTCTTTTTCTGCTCCTCCTGGAAGAGGTTCCAAGACCATCTTTGTCTGATTAGTAGGTACTTAGGGTTGACTCGAAGGGTGCATGGCGCCTTGTAGTAGTTATCCCAGATGTAGGGGTTTAGTAAGAATGGGCGCCTCCAGGCTGCTGGCTGCTCGCCCATGAGGTCTAATGTTATTGAGCAACGACGAGTGGACGATGATAGTCGCCTCTTTGTTGGGGTGGATGCGCATGCCACCAGCTGCGATGCTTTGCATCAATGTATGGATGCAAGACATGGATATCCATGCAATCCTTGATCCATGTGCATGGCACCGCCTAGAGTTGTCGATCGAGCAGGATTTGTATTGCTTTCTCGAACTTCATTCCGTTGAATGGGTCACACATGTTCAGTGGGTTAAGTGAAGGGTCGACTTCCTCGTGCTCGAGTGGAGCAAGATCTCACCTTCTTCCAAGGGTGGAGGGGAGGGGTTTCTCGGTGGCGGCGGTGAGGACGAGGTTGGAAGGGTAGGTGTTGAAGAGGTAATTGTGGCGAGGCTATCATGAAGCATGGGGGGAGGCTTTGCTGATGTTGAAGGTGAATCTATGAGGGTGGTGTGCATGCCTAAATTCAATGTCAATGTGGGAGGTAAGGGGGGGATTGGTGAGGGAGGTAGAGTGGGAAAATGGATGGGTGTAGATGATTAGTGAAAAGATGCAGGGGAGAAGAGAGCTTGAGCTCTTGCAAGCACACACACACTCACAAAAACCCTAAAAGAGAGCACACAAGGTGAGAGACTGAAAGTCTTCTTCTTCTTCACACAACACTCAACACACCATATACAAAGATAAGAGTACACACAATATGAAAAGATAATCAACCAAATATATACTAGGGTTCTCTATAGTGTGAACCCAACTAAATGAGCTGGAGCTATAACTATGCCAGTCTCTAGAATGGCTGTCACACAGCCTGTCATCCCACTGGCCGCATATCACCCATGATCTCACCAACCATGCCAGTGGTGTAAGTGTGGGGCCTATCCCCTAGGCGGGTCATCAGTGTCCACCACCTCTCTAGATGAGCTCGATATCTCAACACTCTCCCTCGAGCTCAACTCTATCTCATGTACACCAAGCAAAGCCCTGAATCTGCGGAGCTTCTCTGTACCCAATGCTTTGGTGAAGATGTCAGCGACCTGATCCTGTGTGCTGACATAAACAAGGTCAATGTCTCCTGCCAAAACCTTCTCTCTGATAAAATGGTAGTGGACCTCTATATGCTTCGTGCGAGCATGAACATCTGGGTTCCTGGCCAGCTCTATACTGCTAATGTTGTCACAGAAAATGACAACTTGTCTATCCACTGATAGACCCAAATCTACAAAAGTAGCTTTTTTCAACCAAGCTACCTCACATGCTGCCATAGCAACACCTCTGTACTTGGCCTCTGTACTGGATAGAGCAACCGTAGGCTCCTTCTTGCTGCTCCAAGTCACAACAGCACTCCCCAAAGAAAATATGAAGCCGTTAGAAGATCTTCTATCTGAGATGCTACGAGCCCAATCAGCATCTATGTACCCATGTACACATATCTCTGTCCCAGTTTCATAAAATAGTCCATAATGAAAAGTAGACCTCACATACCTCAGTATGCGTCTAAAGCATCCAAATGCGGCTTTCGAGGAACTTGCATAAACTGACTCACCAACCCAACAACATAGCTCAAATCTGGCCTAGTGATCGTCATGTAGATCAAGCTTCCTACTATGTGCCTATACAAAGTAGGATCCTCCAAAATCTCTCCCGAATATGCACTCAACTTACCATTATGATCCAATGGCACTGAGATAGGCTTACAGCCTGTCATACCATACTTGGACAACATGTCCAAGCCATACTGTCTCTACAGTAATCTAATACCATGTGGTGACCTAATCACCTCAATGCCCAAGAAGTATCTGAGCTCCCCCAGATCCTTCATTTCAAACTTCTGTCTAAGCAAGATCTTTACATCAAAGATCTCTGCATCATGGTCCCCCGTAATGATCAGGTCATCTACATAGATGACAACAAGCACAACCCCTCTATCACTATGTCTCACATACAATGAGAAATCTGCATTGGCTACATGAAAGCCAATAGTGACAAGATATTTAGAAATCTTGTCAGACCATACTCTTGGTGCTTGTTTTAAGCCATACAAGGCTTTCTTCAACCTGCAAACATGCTTGAGGTGACTCACATCCTCATAACCAGGTGGCCTGCAACATATATACCTCTTCCTGCAAATCCCCATGCAAGAATGCATTCTTTACATCCATCTGATGTAAAGACCATTTCTTTGATGTAGCCACTGCTATCACAACTCTCACTGTTGCCATCTTGGCAACTAGGCTGAAAGTCTCCTCATAATCAATGCCATATGTGTGCGCATATCCTTTGGCTACCAATCTGGCCTTATACTTGCTTATGCTTCCATCACTGTTATGTTTTACTTTGTACACCCACTTGCATCCAATGGCTTTCTTGCTTTCAGGCAATTGCACAGAATTCCAAGTCTCATTTCCATATATTGCATCCATCTCCTCATCCATAGCTTTCTCGCAACACACATTTCCAACAGCCTCATCAATGCATGTGGGATCTACAACCTGCACAACTTTTGCCATGTATGCATAGTGATGTGCCACATAACCATCATAGGTAAACCTCTATACAAGATTCTTCACTCTCTCAGATCTTCGCAGCTTTGCATTCATGGCTTCCATAGCCTTCTTTACACTAGGTGTTCTCATAGCTGGTATCCCAAGATCCTCATCAAGGCTCATCTCTGAGCCACTAGACTCTCCATCAACATGAGAATGCCCTGCAGAAATGTCAGGCATACTAAGGGGCTCAACCACTTTCTCTTTGCCTTTATGTGATGTACTAATCACATTTGTAGGACTGGTATTATGACATAGCCTGCCACTCCATGGTCTATCAACTGAACCACTAGATGAGGACTCTCTTGGTCCACTCAAAGAGTGTGATTGCTGACTTGCATTTTGTGCAACAACATTTCCACTCACATCAGCCCCACAACAGCTTCTTTTTCAGCAGCACCAGCTGCTCATCTCATAAAAAACAACATCCTTGCTTACCCTCAACTCACGTGTAGTAGGGTTATAACACTTGTATCCCTTTTGCTCAAGGGAATACCCAATAAACACACATTTTTTAGCTTTTGGATCCAGCTTAGTTCTCAGCTCATCTGGCACATGCACATGTGCAATGCATCCAAAGACTTTCAGATGAGACAAATCAGGTTTTCTACCCCAGTAAACCTCTCCTCTGGAGGAGTTACATCATATATGGCTACAATTGGAGTCATGTTCATGATGTAAACTACTGTAGAAATAGCCTCAGCCCAATAGCTATGCGGCATATTCTTCTCTCCCATCAATGCTCACGTTAATCTCAGCAATGTGCATGTTTTTTTGCTCAAGCAACTCCATTTTGCTACGGAGTGTATTTGCATGTAAACTGTCTCCGAATACCATTTTTCTTCAAAAATTTAGAGAACTCATTGGAGAAGTACTCTCCCTCTCCATCTGACCTTAGGCACTTTACATATTTCCTTGTTTGCTTTTCAACCATAACTCTCAAATTCTGAAAATGAGTGAACACCTCACCCTTCTCCTTCATGAAGTATACCCACACTTTCCTTGTGTGGTCATCAATAAATGTCACATACCTATAGCCTCCCATAGACATGGTCTTTGTAGGACCCCATACATCTGAATGCACAACATCTAGTGCATTTCTGCTCACATTTTTATCACGTGGAAATACATGCTTTGTTTGCTTTCCAAATTGGCATGCTTCACATATTTTATGCATACCTTTTCAACTTTAAACTTTGGCAGTCCTGTCACAATTCCTTTAGTCTGCATAGACTTCATTCTCTGCACATTCACATGTCCAATTCTTTTATGCCAAATGTCTGTGTATACAACAATCCCTGAACCATTTGCAAACATCGCAGCACTCTCTTCAGGCATGTTTACATTCAATGTAAACATTCTTCCCACTCTGTTACCTTTTGCAACAGAGTGGGCACTCTCTTCAGGCATGTTTACATTCAATGTAAACATTATGCCCACTCTGTTGCCTTTTGCAACCAACCTGCACTTATCTTTAAAGTCTTCAACATAACAACCATCAGGGTTAAACTGAACTTGCAAACCCTTCTCAATCATTTGGCCAGCTGAAACCAGATTCTTTGTTATGTTCAAAACATGAAGTACATCTACAAGGTACTTCACTTTGCCATCCTGTATAGACAATGGCACATCTCCAACATGGGCAATTGGATGAGTAGTGTCCCCTTGTTTCCACAAAACCTTGTCTTTCAGGCTTTGCATGAGGCAGGAGACTGTATACGTCTTGAGACTGGCTCAGAAGAACCTGTGGATTCTCTATCTGTTCATGCCTATATTGCAAAATGCCAGGAAAATGAGGCACAGGTTGAGGAAAAGCATAAGAGGGAAAATGAGGAAGGAGGGCCATCAAAAAGGGTCACCCGTGGTAGTGGAAAGAAGGACCCTAGGCCATCACATGTGCCTCCGCCGCAAAACCAGCCTCCACAGGAAGTATCAATGGAAGAAGCGCCAGCAAAAATGAAGCATGAGAAGGAGAAGGGTAAAGGGAAAAGTCCGCTCTACAAGCTCCAATCCGATATTGAAGCCGCACAACGGACCTCAAAAAGGTGCTAGAAGAGAGGATTCTAAACAGTAGGGTGGAATTTACACTAGGGGAAGTCTTGGGGGGATTGCAAAGAAAGAATTCCATGATGAGATAATTGATATTATACGAAGGAAAAGGCAGTCCATAATTGAATCTATTCCATCATCACAGGGGGAGACAAGCACTTCCAAGACTCATGGAGTACAGGTACAGCAAAAGGAAGAGAGAGAGAATGTGGTGGAATGCAGTCACTCTACTGGAGGGGCTCGACAAGTGCGCTTTGTGGATGAGGGTGATGAAAAAGAAGTTCTTGCAAAAAGTCATTACTCCAAGAACCATTGGGCAAGGGCCACCACTGAAACCCTTGTCAAGATAGGAGACTTGGAAGAGCCGTATGTCGCTCTAATCGACCATGGGTCTGAAATAAATCTTATGGCTAAAAACCTCTACAACAAATGTAGGTGGCCAATGGATGTAGATCACGGGTAGATGATTAAGGCGGCTAATAACTCATCTGGAGAGCTCTATGCAGCCTGTCCAAATGTAAGGGTAACTATAGGGGATGTGAAAGATGACCAGAACTTCAAGAGATGTCATCGTATCCCCTTATCCTTGGGCAACCCTATATTACAGCTGTGAGGATGGAGACAAAAGTCTTAAATGATGGCTAGGCATATGCAAGAATAAGGAGCAAAGATGGCAAGAAAGCTGTTCAGTTCTTGACAGTTTGCATCAACCATGAAAGGAACCGCGAGTCTCTTCGAGAACAGTCACTCCCAAAGATAAATAGAGAATTCATGAACTACAGGGAGATGAGGGATTTTGGCCAGGTGCCATTGTAAAGCGGGATTGCAATGGTACAAGGGGCCATGAGTTCTCGCAGGACTCAATCAATGTAAATAACTTTTCAGGAGATTCTCTAGCTATGGGTCAATAGTCTTTGTAAAAAGCAAGGATTTGAAGCGTGGTATACATCGATATGTACAAAATGTACAAAAAAGTCTTGAGCAGTGTGGTCTTTTGGAGAAAAATGAGTTTATTTCAGGTGTGTTTGATGAGGTGTCATTTGTGGATACTATGGGTGAGCTTTTTGCCATGGAAAGCGCATGCTTACAGGGTGGGAATGAGACGGTAAAAGTGTCATCTGTGGGGATGTATGATATAATCCGGGAATTTGAGGGAATGGAATGTAAAAACATGTATTGTGAGATGGATGCTCGTGTTGATACAAAGTATAAAACGGTTGCAAAGAAGGTGAAACCAGTTGCCTTGCCCCTGCCACCAGAAAGCAAGGAGAAGATAGATGAAGCCTCTATGCAACCGAATCTCAGAGATCCGAAGAAAATTGGGCATAAGTTTACTCAGGAAACCCGAAAAAAGCTGAAGATCGGTGACAAGGATTTCCTGTTACCAGTTGAAAAGGAATGCTTTGAGGAGATGCTTGTAAAACATGGGAAGGCCTTTGCTTTTCAGCCACAAGAGATAGGCTGTGTTGATCCAAGAATAATAGCACCAATGGTGATCTTCACTGTTCCACATGTGCCTTGGAACCTGCGCCGATTCCATTACCAAAAGCTCTCTTGCCAAAGCTGATGGAATTACTAAAAGAAAAGATCAGGATGGGAATTTTTGGAGCCATCATGCGCTCCATACTCCAATAGATGGTTTACCATGCCAAAGAAAAATGGAGCATTGCGCTTCATTCAAGACATGCAACCTGTAAACAAGGTCACAAAATCAGGAATGTGGGAACAGGTCCGATTGTGGACGAGTTTGCAGAAGCATTTATAGGGAAAGCTATATACTCTATGGGTGATCTGTATTCGGGATATGATCAGTTCCAGCTGGATATACAAAGCAGGGACATGACCACAATGAAAACTCCTTTGGGTTTGGTAAGGATGTGCACCTTACCACAGGGAGCCACCAACTCAGTGGCGCATATGATGAATGGAATGAATAAAGTCTTACGAGACTTCATACCACAAATAACTATGCCTTTTCTGGATGATGTGCCCATAAAAGGCTGTGATGAAAAAGATAAAGATGGGGATTTGGATTCGAAAGGGTGCCGCAAGTTTGTGGCAAATCATATAAAAGATTGTGATAAAATTCTATCCAGGCTTGAAGAGGTGAATCTTACTTTGTCTGGATTGAAATCAATGTTTGGGGTTGGTGAAGTACTAGTCGTGGGGCATCTTTGTAGTACTAATGGGCGCAGACCTTGTCCAGCCAAGATAGATGCGATACAAAGAATGAAAGAGATATGCATTAATGTTACAGAGGTGAGGAGATTTCTTGGTGCATGTGTCTTTTATGTTATATGGATCCCACATTATACACATGTAGCAGATCCTCTCTACCAACTTTTGAGGAAAAATCAGAGATTTTTATGGAGTGCTGCACATATTAAATCTATGCGGAAGCTGAAATGTCTGCTCCAATCATCACCTAAGGAAGGTAGATTATGAGTGTGGCAGGCCTGTGATTGTAACAGTTGATACTAGTCCTACTGGGATAGGATGCGCAGTAGGGCAAGATGATGAGGATGATCACAGGTATGTAATCAGGTTTGGAGCAAAGGTACTAAGCATTCGCCAGCGAAATTATCCGCACATCAAGAGGGAGTTATTGGGAGTAGTCACTGCTCTAAAATGTGAAAAAGAATATCTTATTGGAGCATCCATGCTTGTGGAAACTGACTGCTTGCCACTCCTGTTGTTGTTGCAAAAGTAGAGTACACCTCTCCCACTTCTATCAATAGAGTACACGTCTCCCATTACTATAAATAGAGTCAACCTTTCTCACTAATATAAATAGATTACACTATAAATAGTCTAGAGCACACTTTTCCCACTACTATAAATATAGAGAAAACCTCCATAGCACTTTGCCAATAACCATTTACCTAAGCCTTGTCAACAGAGGACACCACCCACATGACTCCTTCATATTGTTTATGATGCCCTCATCAAATATTAGCATTGAAGTTGTTTTTGTGTGTATTGTCGAGGGAGGCCACCAATGCAGAGGTCAAGAAAAAGACCACAGATTGTGCACAAGCATGGAAAGGTCTCACATTCTTACAACTTCCTGGTAGTGATGATAGTATTTCTCAAGTGAAGAACGTAATTGCGATATGTCATGCCCATGGTTTTATTGATGATGCTCTTAGCATCTCTTACTTGATGAAGTGCATAAGGGAATGAACACTTTTCACTTACTTTGTGTGAAGCCCATAGTAGTAAAGATGATGTTGTACAACACTTATGACACAAGAGTTGTATTTGGAAGTTTTATGTGAATGAACTTGGTTTTGTTTTTATTTGGAACCAATAACCTCAATCTTGAGGATGTAATGTTGTCATGTTTTTCTCTCTCTCATTCCCTCTCGCCCTCTCCCTCTCAAATAGTTATCATGAATATCTCTCTCCCTCTCTCTCTCAGTCTCTTCACCCCTCTCTCTCTTGATGGAGAAGGGAGGCGCTAGAAAATGCTCATCAAAAAATCCCCCTAGATTTTGAATATTTAGAGATCTACAATCCTCGTGAGCCTTCAAAATCTAGGGGGATTTTTTGATGAGCATTTTCTAGCGCCCTAGATTTTGAATATCTAGAGATCTAGAATCCTCGTGAGCCTTCAAAATCTAGGGGGATTTTTTGATGAGCATTTTCTAGCGCTCGCTAGAAAATGCTCATCAAAAAATCCCCCTAGATTTTAAGGGCTCACGAGGATTCTAGATCTCTAGATATAATGCTCATCAAAAAATCCCCCTAGATTTTGAAGGCTCACGAGGATTCTAGATCTCTAGATATTCAAAATCTAGGGGGATTTTTTGATGAGCATTTTCTAGCCGAGCACTTTTTTGGAATCAAGCGAGCGGATTCCAAATAGATTCCCTCCCTTCTCCATCAAGAGAGAGAGGGGTGAAGAGACTGAGAGAGAGAGGGAGAGAGATCGCTAGAAAATGCTCATCAAAACATCCCCCTAGATTTTGAAGGCTCACGAGGAGTCTAGATCTCTAGATATTTTTATAGCCATTAACACTATAATACATGAATATTTCGTTTAACGGGCACCCTTGGGTTTAGCCTAAAAATAGGTAAATTTTCAAGAAGAATAGCCAATCTCTCCTAGTTAGCTAAGGAGTTTCACTTCAATGTCTTCTAATGAAACATCACATACAAAGTTGGGCAACTAAAACTATAATCTGATCGAATATCCAATAATTGCAAAGGCCCTTTTCTTTGCAAACTAAAATTGTATACAGGCCTTGTCAAACATTTGGATAGGTACACTAAATGTGAGTAAATTGCCTATAACTTCTACATTATTACTCATATGATGTTCCCACTTTTCATATCACAAATTCACATAACATAGAGCTTAATTTAATTTATCAAGTAATTTTTTATGTGTTCTACTATTTTCTATATTATTTAAAAGGCATTAGAATTGTTAAAAAAACAAACTATTTTGTCCTCCCACCATATTTAAAAGGCATTAGAATTGTTTAAAAAAATATTTTATTTTGTCCTCCCACCATATCTACAATTTAAAATGCTTAATTTATATGGATCTGGTGATGATTAAATTGGAAAAAATTATTACAATGTGGACCTAAGGTAAAATTAAAAATCTAACTGTTGGGTTTTGGTAGATTTACTTTGGAAAATTTGTTATGACTATAAGAGGCCCATTAAATCAATTGTAGCCATAGGGCCAAGCTACCACAAAACACAATGTAGACTTGTTCATGGTAGCTTGGCCCTAGGGCCTAGCTAGATTCTCTTACAAGGGTCACTTTACTATGCACATGTAGAGATGGGTCCAAGGGCCATTCTACCATGTAGTCTTAATAGAATTTTCCTACGAAACTTAAGAGAACCTCGCTACCACGCACAAGAGAATCTAGCTTGGCCCTAGGGCCAAGTTACCATGAGTACATCTACATTATCTTTGCTGGGAGTTTGGCCCTAGGGCCAATTTTCTAGCAAACATGATGTAGAGTTGTTCACGGTAACTTGGTCCCAAGCTAGATTCTCATGCATGTTGAGATATCGAGCTTAACTATATTTCTACGACATACATTGATGACCCGCCTGGGTGATAGCTTCCTCATCTACACCACTCGCATGGCTGGTGAGATTATGGGTGATATGCGACCAGTGGGATGACAAGCTGTGTGACAGCCATTTTATTTTACTAGAGTCTGGCATAGTCATTTAGTTGGGTTTACATTATGGACCTTGTGCACTTGAGGAGTCATGAGGGCTTGAGGAGACGCCTTTGGCACATGATCATAGGCCTCATGGAAATAAGTCCAAGGCATTTCCCTACAATCTTCATTGTTGCGATATCGATAACCGTGAGGTCTTGAGGAGACATCTTGGCCTTAACATCCTATGACCACACATTCATAGACCTAGATAGTACCCCCTTGGCCTCGTGTTAATGAGGCTTGTGTCCTCCTCACTCCGTTGTCACATCGAAATGCTCCTTGCCAAAGGATAGTAGAGTTCTCAATGCCTAGATGGAGGCAAGATGAGATTTGTCTTCATGATTGTTCTCTTTCACAAAAGGTAGGAAAGAAGAGGAAGCCAATGCAAGAATAAAACCTATAAATCAAAACTATCTACTAGCATACATCCATTAAGAAATAAAACTTCATAGGCATACAAGCAAGCAAGAAAAGGGAAGAAGGAGAGCTCACAAATAAACTAGTTGAGGAATGATTGTGTATGGTTAGGGTCTAAAATGATAGCACATTTAGAAATCATAAACATGTGTCATGTAAACGGACATAATTGTTAAAGGTGTGAGCATGAGGAGGAAACTTCCATTGTTGCACTACCTGGACCTCATGAGAAGGAAAACTAAATACATCAATTGACGTGTGTCCAAGAACCAAAAGAACCAATTTAGTGATGAAGGTAAAAATGACACTATTCTAATCAGAACCATGTCTTTTGAACTCCCAAAACCCAAATGGGTTGTATTACCTAAAACCTATCGAGTAATGATAGATATAAAGGAAGAAATTACGTCTTCCAACAAGGGACGGCATGTTGGAAAAGCATATAGTCAATGCTCCACTCTAGTGTTATTCTGGAGAGTGGTAGATGTGCTCTATTTTGTAAGACCCCCTTTACAATGAGTAACCATTGTGGTGGAGCACTCAGGCACCTAGTAGTTCCTAGTTTAGACATTGGTGGATGCTAGCCAAGTGTGCATACTTGTGCAGGCTATGTGATTGCATTAGAGGAGTGGTGGATAGCAAAACCGACACATTATTGTCAGGTTATAGTGCCCATTTAAGGGTCCATATGGTCTCAAATGGCCATAGAATGTGGTACCAGTCAGATGATATGGTCGATAGATCATTTTCGACCAAGTTATAGGTTGGCCACCAACATGGCTGACCTACGTCCCTGCCAACCCTGGGTAATATATGTAGACTCCTTTGGCATCCTTAGTTCATTATGAAGCTCATTATGTTCAAGCACTCTTGCAAGCAAGATATCCTTTGTGCAAAGTCTATCTAGATTTCTATCAAAGCTTCTTACTTGAAGTACATAGGTGGGCATATGTCATCAGTTTGTAATCAAGTTCCTATAAGTAGTAATATTGTCTACTCTCCTCTTTGTTTTACAATTTAGTGCTTTGTATTATGTTAATCTAGCCTCTGCTATTATGTATTCTTATAGGTCATAGTCTTTCTTAGAGGTTGTGGTATAGGCTTCCATCCCAGCTATACCTTGCAATGGGTAGGAAACAATGAGAAGGATGAGAAATTGTCCACATAACACTAGGCACTTCTCAAAGAATTCCTCAAAAGAAGAGAAGCTCACTAAAAAAGCAAAAAACAAACCTGTTCTAGATTACAACTATGGAGCCACCTAAATTGATTTAGATTAGAACTAGATGGCCTCGATGATAAAGAACACTATTTTCAATACGTCAAAGCCTTAAGAACCATTGAGGAGTTCTATTCTAGTTAGAAAGATATCATGAAGAAGTTAAGTGTTGAAGCCTTCAAAATAGATCCTCAGATTGCTAAAATCCTAAGAGATGATAATAATCCCAACCTCAGTTGACTTCAAAAAGACATCCAAGTCCAAAACAAAGCCATATGAGAGGGAAAAATCAAGAAGAATCCCAAAAGGTTAGTAATGAGGATAGTGACTAAGAAGACAACTAGAGGTGATTCCCCTTACATTTTAAGAACTGCAAGGTTGAAAATTGGAAGGTATGTGCACTGAGATCAAAAAGAGAGAGATACCAAAGAAACTATGCATATCTTATGTTAAACATGAGGATGCTAAGAGAAATACACTTGGCAGACTTGACCCCCATGAGGAGGAGACCGAATTAATAGAGCAACTCAAGGAAAATAGAGATGTGTTAGATATATTCAAATTTGAAAGGAGTCCATTCATAAGTCTCCTAGAACATGATTCCACTTGTGGACACTCTTAGGGTTGATCAAACAAAGTCCATACACTTACGATGGAAACATATTTTAGAAAAATTAAGAAAGAAGTCAATAGACTTATCTCTATAGGTTTCATGTATGAGATGGAGTACATAGGTTGGGTCTTGGGAAGCCCTTGTACCATAGAAAGAGTATAGGAACTAGCCAAGGTCATGGGGCTTTGCCTAATTGCCCTTGGGAGAATAAAACAACTCAAACCCTGAAGTCAATCTACCATAACCTAGCCCACAATTGCATAAGCAAGATGTGTCACTCACCTTGTGAATACTTACGCTCAGATTCTCATTAGGAGATGATGTTTCCGTGCAACCACACTCTAAGATCCACTTCAACTCCGCTGTTGTACTCCAATGGAAGCTTGACCCTCATCTCACTCAATCACACACATGCAATCTCTCAAATACATGAAATCAAGCACAGAAGAGCTCAAACAAGCAAGAGGAAAGCAAGAAAGCAATAGCATAGGAGAGTAGATAAGAAGAGCACTCTATTGAATTAGCATAAGAGAATGAATGGTGAGACTAAAAAATGACCTTTATCTTGGCCCCCAACCTTCACATCTTGGGAGACCATACTTAAAAATATGTCCATGGCTATCCACCACCTAGGCTTGTGCAAACACTTAATCTAAGAATAGAATCTCCAAACTTAATCTCGTGGTATGCCTTCGTAGACAAGCAGCAATCGTACACGTAAAATATACAATGATGCTGGAGAGGTGTCCCTTCATGATGCAAATTCTATCCTTGGAATATGTTGATGAAGATTGGTCGAGGCTGTTGCTGGATGCATGAAATGTGGGAGGTCCTAGAAGGTCTACAAGGTAACATGGTCCCATGAGTAAGGTGCATTTAAGCATAATGCAAACACCAATCAAGAAATGAGGACATATATTTACAACTGGTCAACATTTTTAGTTAAGAAAAGTGTAATATTAAGGCTATTCCAAATTTTATCTAAATGAAGATGGAACCAAAGGCATACCTCAGGTTATGACCTTAGTCTCAACACACTATCTTTTGGTAAACCATCTCTAGCTATTATCTAGCCTCATAAATAAAACTATTCAGTGATTATTATAAGGTTTTATTTTGATTCAAAAAATAGAAAAGTAGGTCACCACCCTGCACAGACCCAAGCAATGGTCCACAGACCTCATACAAGAGTATCTAAGAACCACTAAGTACCTCCACAATGAGATGGATTTTTTTTAGAAGCCCTTTATAATAGATTTTTAGCCATAAGGTCCCATCCCATAGAGATCAAGACTATGGTCCCAAGGCTCCTTCATTAAGAGCCAAACGTTCTACCTAGATCGCACATGGCAATGGTTATCTTCTTGTGGGTTTTTTTGGTTTTCTGTAAAATAAACTAGTGTCACTTTCACAATTCACCTAGAAGAATCTATTTAACTAAAGAGGGCACACTAAGGAAGGTGGAGTACTTGACATACTCTCAGGTTGATCTCAGGGAATATTGAACTAGGACCAAATCCTAAATGGTTATCCAAGTAACAACTAGAAAATTGATAGAGTAGATACCTAACAATGCAAGCAAGCACTCAAACAAACAGTAAATGGAGAATCTTTAAAACATTGAAATAATAGCAGAAGGTGAGGATGGATTAGAATACACCTAGGCAATGAGGAAAATCTTGTGCATATCGAGGTTGCACATCCACCACATGTTATTCTGAATGTGGTCTACACGACGATTCTTCATCACACTAGGTTTATTTTCCTCCTCACACACTTGGGTGTGCTTCATATATATGTGTCCTCTGGTATACCAGGCAACGGTATGAGTGCATCCTCACTATGAAAATGGCATGGGTACTATAGGTACAAGTGGGCTAAGTAGCTACCGTGAGCTAAGCTATCTCGAAAATCATTGACCATGATCCAGAAGGGATAATGAGTCAGACATATTACTCTAAAAAATTATGGTGTAAGTCCATAAGTACTTGCCCTCCTCTGCTGATCTATAAGCTATTCCTATGGAGTTCTATTTTGTTAGGGTCTTCCCACTGGGTAGTGTACACTCACGTAAGCGTGTTGTTGTGGTGTCCCTTCCACCATGGACTGGAAATAATCCTATCCCATAGCGACTAAAATAAGTTCTACACTACCAACATAAGTAGGAGGGTGCGTAAAACATGCGATGCTTATAGGTAAGGCATGGTGCAAGGGGATGGAACTATAGCTTTAACACGTCCACAAAGGTGGGTCCACATCTTTCCCCTAGTGGTGCATAAAAATAGCATGAGTGGGTCTAGAAAGGAGGAATACTTAGCTTCCCTTGATAGTGCCATTCCTAGCAATCTAGGTCCAGGATAGGGTCACTCGTGTCGGTCCATGAAAAGTCCATGCTCACGGCCTATAGTCACAAAATAGAGTTCTACTTCGTTCTTCTATTTTATATGTGCTCCTTTTCATCATCTTTTTTAAAATTAAAATTAAAATTTGTATGGTTAGTCACATTTTTAGTATGTGTACAGTTTCTATATTGTTGTACACTGTTGGTTCAAGCTATTTTGTCATGGGTTAGCTTTTCTCAATTGGTTTCCTCTTGATATGGACATGAACCTTGTCAAGGAGGAAGATGTGGAGGATTCAAGCCCCCCTTCCTGTGTTCTATTGTAGGTTTTTGCAACCATCCTTTCCAACTTTACTCCATCAATGTTTTTTGGTTAGGAGCACCCTTTGTTGTTACTTGTTGTAGCATGTCAACTTCTAGCTTTAATGGTAGTAAAGGGATCTCATGGGTTCGCTCTAGTATAGATGAAGTAAAGGGATCTCATGGGTTCGCTCTAGTATAGATGAGAAATGAAGTTCATACTTGCGTAGTAGGTCGCTGTAGGGAAACCAAATGGGTTGGGGCTTGTATAGCCAATAATGGTTTTGTAACCTTTAGTGATGTAGAGTCTTCACTATCAATCACCATGTCTTGTGTGATAGTGTTTCCCTTTGGGATCGAGACTTTTCTAGTCGTTGGTGTCAAAGGGTCTTTTACAATAGATTTTCTTTTGTTAGCATTTGGGATCGAGACTTTTCTAGTCGTTGGTGTCAAAGGGTCTTTTACAATAGATTTTCTTTTGTTAGCATTTGAGCAATTGAAGCCTTTATCCATCATTGATGAGGAGATTTTGGAATTTGTAAGTGACGATAATGAAACTAGTAGCATATTTGCATGTTTTGGTATCCAAATACAATGGCTACCCTCATAGTAGGCTTGAGATTTTAATAAGAGTTTGGGGATCCATTTTTGGGTAACTTGTAACTTGGACTTTCTACACCAATTCTTTTCTTGAGGCCCTCCTTTCTTGGTCGGTTGAGGTGGTATGGATTGAGAACTCTTGGGAACCCATTTCCAGGTAGATTTGGGTTGCCACTTTTTGGTTTGTTCTTATCTGTTTATTCTTTTGATATGTAGGTGTTTACTATGTGGAGGTAGAATAATTGAGTGCTTTTTAAATATTGGATGCTGAAGTGGAGGGGAATCCCATAGATTTTGTGGATGTTAAAGCTTCCTCATCTTTGCGACCCTCGATAATAGTGAGAGGTGGCAGGGGTTTATGAGTAGATTGTTCAATTGTGGTTTCACCCACAGAGACACACCCTATTGACCAGTCTATCATACATCTTACAACCTTCATCCATATACAAGCAAGTATTATTGGTTCATGTAATGTTTTGGTAGGCATAACCACGAAGTCTCCCACCAGTTGCTTATTTGCGATGACAATATATCTCTATTTCTAATAGCCCAAGAACCTTGGTATTTCTACCATGGATACCTTTCATCTTTAAGGAGGTATCTACTATGAGTTGGGGTTTTCCCAACTAGTTCCATGCATTTAAGACATTAGATTATGTCTAGCCTCGTATATCAAGTAATGCATTATAAAGAACCTTACCATAAGGTCTAGGAAATTGAATGGATGTTTGTAGAGGTGTTGTGTGCTCATGTCGTGCAAAGGCTTGTGCAGTAGATCTAATATTTCCTTCTCAACGTTGTTGTAGTTTGGCTCAACTTTCCCTTGTCTCCTCTTGTGCTTGGGTATTCTTTTTAGTGGCTCTTTCCTTGCATCTTTCTTGTCATGAGAAGCATGTAAGGATTCTTTGGTAAGAAGTCCATAGTATTTTTTGAACTTACTACCATTAAGGAAACCAACATTTTCAACTCCGTCAAGAGTCTCAACACGTATAGTGCCTGCTAAAGTAGCAATAGAAACCCTAAATGATCCCTTTCGAGTATATTTAAGATTTTTCTTTTCAGTAAGGACCCCATATATAAGTACAAGATCTCCTACCTTGATTTCTTTGTCCCTTTAGATTTCGGTCAAACCACTTCTTTCTTCCGTCCTTTTCTGTCTGCATGTTTTGCACTACAATTTGTTTCTTCTCCGTGAGTTGTTTTAAAACAAATAACTAGTTAGCCAATTTAGTACCATCAAGCTTCATGATCCCTAGCTACCCTTAAGCTAGGGATCATGAACTCCCAAGGAGTTCCCAAGACGTTATTGCCTCTAGCCCATACACCATCAAAAAAGGCATGCAATCAATTGTAGCTTTGTATGATGTGCGGTAGGTCCATAAATATGCTGTGAGCTTAGACTCCTTGTCACAATGCATCAAGCTTTAACAATCTTTATCAATATTTAAATAAGAACCTTGTTGGTGCTTTTTGCTTGGCCATTTTCTTGTGGGTGATATGGCATTGACTTACGGTGAGCGATCATGAATGTGTTGGTGAGATTTTTGATTACGTCATTGATGAAATGCTTACCTTGATCACTCACTAGCTCAAATGGACATCCAAATCATGTAATGATATTCTCATAGAGAAATTTAGCAATCACCATGTCAGAACGCTCTTGCTTCAGTCTATTTGGCTACATAATTTGTGGGTAGCAACAACGAAGCGTGCTTGTGTGCCATGTGCAGCATGACTAATAAGACCAACGAAATCTAAGCCCCATTTTTAGAAAGGTTCAAACACCCTTTTTAGGCACGCTAGGTGCTCTTTCCAAGAAAAATGAATGCACAAATCCTCCAAGAAATCTTCGATAAACTTTCTTAAGAAGTCCTTAAAAGCAGTATTCATAAGTCTTTGGAACGTGGTTGGTGCGTTGGGGGGGGGTGTTCACCTAAAAATATGTACGTATAGCACGTGAGCTCAAATGAAGGGGTTTTTTAAATTCAAAAATTTAAGGTAAATTTATAGAAATACATTTACAAAAAAGGGGTTTTTTAATCTATTTTGGAAAAAACTCGTAAATCCATAAAGGAAAAGGGATCATTTTATTCATGAAAAAAATAGAGGTAAGGGGTTTTTTAAATACCCCTTGAATGCACATGATACATAGGGTTTCTTAGTAGTGCATCCCCCAAGTGCATTCGTTAGACCGAATGGCATAACTCTGTAAGCATATACACCATGATCAATGATAAAGGTTGTTTTGTCTTGGTCCTCAAGTGCAATTGAAATTCGATTATAGCCTAAGTATCCATCCAAGCCTCCTTGCCTACAACTTGTTCAAGCCAATGTTCTGAATATGGCAAGGGGTAACGATCCTTGCACGTGGCCTGCACATAGCAGCATTCACCTTCTTGAGATCAACATGCACTCTAAGTTTTCCATTATTCTTGGGCACAACCACAATGGGTGAGACTCATTCTGAGTGTTCAATCTCATAGATGATTCCATACTTAATGAGTTTATCAATCTCTTCCATAACAATGCTTCCATATTTGGGATTCATTGGATAGGGCCGTTGTTGGACTGGTTTAAATTCGAGTACCATGGGGTGTGTTATACTACTTCTGTGGGAATTCCCTTCATATCATGGGGTGCGTTGTACTACTTATGTGGGAATTCCCTTCATATCATGGGGTGTGTTGTACTACTTCTGTGGGAATTCTCTTCATATCATGGTATGTCCACACAAATCAATCCCTATACTCCTTGAGGAGAGCTACAAGTTCAACCTCCTCGGTTTTATTTAAGTCCTTGGCAATGTAGACGGGATTAGCATCTTCCTGGCGGCCTCTACTATCTTTAAATGATAATAATGTCTGAAGCCCACAGGGTTCCCAAATTCCCTCTCCATATCCTCATCAGAAACTAAATTCAAAGCTTCCAAACCTGGGTTAAAATGTAAGTCAAATACCTGAGAAATCAGAGCTGGGGTTACCCTTGTACCTCCTTTGAGTACTCCCTCTGTCTTTCTCAGCAGAGCTAGCTGTGTGGGAGCATAAATATTGTCTTGCCACTCAGCCCAGGCTAATTTTGCATATCCGATCAACCCAATTGAAGTAAGCCACTGAACATTTGCATTATTCTCTAAATCCATGCTGTACTTGAAGGGTGCAAAGTTCTCCATAAGGCTACCCACAGTAGTAGAAATATCCTTCGTAGAAGTCCTGTTGTACGAGCTAAAACACTGCTCCACTTCTTTGCTTGGTGCTGAATGCTCTCGCTGGGACCGTCAAATTGATGTGGTCTCCACCTTAGGTTTCCCTTGCTGCATAGCCTGCTTACCCTTCACCATGGCTAACCTCTGCCTAATAGTATTCAGAGCAAGAAGGTCTGGCCTAGTGGTAGAACTACGGGGCAAGTGAGTAGGGGGATAAGCAGAACAAAGAGAAAAAGAATGAGGCACACAGCACACAGCACAATGAGGCTTCTGGAATGGATGCCTCTGAAACGCAGATGTCTCCTCACGCAATCTCCTCTTCCATGCACTTCTAGAAAAAAGTGGATGAAGTCGTGCATGCCGTCCCCTCACTGCTACGGATTTATAGGGATTCTCATGCACCACGTCGGCCATTACCGCAAATAATGTTGGACAAAAAGTTAAATCAAGCCAATTGACAGCCGACTCGTGCGAAATATATTCCCCACCGTTCAAATTGAAAAATCCAAGCGAACTCTGATCCACACACAAGCTCTGAATTTCCTCTGTTCTCTGATCTTTTGCTCTGCCCTGATCTGAACATGTACTCTGAACTACAAGGGGAGTGCCCACAAATGGCTTAAGTCTAAACCCATTCACCCCCTTTGGTACCAATGTTCCAAAGGCATCTGAAAGCATGAAGGTTCCTTGCCCCAAGTCTTTTTCAATTCTGTAGGGCCCAATGTATTTGAGCTTCAACTTCCCTGGGTGTGGCCCTAACTTGGATTTGTAAAGCATGACCCAATCTCCCACTTTGAAGACTTTGAACTTGACATTCCTATTTACCCAAGCTTGTCTCCTTTTTTGAATGATCTCTGAAACATAAGAACTCATTGCTCTGTCTTCCTCCAACTGATTCAGATTGTGCTATCTATAGATCAGAGATTCTCTGAGTGGAAGTCTACTTTCTATAGCAACTCTCAAGCTAGGCACCACAAACTCCATGGGTACTACTGCTTCTAGCCCATAAACAAGCCTAAAAGGAGTCATTGCAGTGGTGGTTACTTTAAAGGCTATTCGAAATGACCATAAAGTTGAGTCCAATTTCATATCCCAATCAGACTTGTTGTCTTGAACAATCTTCTTAATGATTTTAAGCAGGATTTTGTTTGAACTCTCAGCCTATCCATTTGCCTGAGATGATAGGGAGTGGACTTCTTATGCAAAATCATATGGGTTTGAGTTAGCTCTCTGATAACATCATTCAAGAAGTGTGTTCCCTGATCACTGACAAGCTCAATGGGACATCCAAACCTTGTCATGATGTTACTATACAAGAATTTGGCCACACTAGCTGCTTTGTTGTCTCTGAGAGCCACTGCTTCCACACATTTAGTATAGTAATCTATAGCCACCAAAATATAAGTCTTACCTGTCTTGCTCTTTGGCTTGATAGGACCCACAAAATCTAATCCCCATTTCTGAAATGGATCTAGAGGTAGCAAAAGGTGGTCTGACATCCTATTTTTAGAATTAGGTTGGCCCACTTGCTTGCCAAACCAAACATTTCTTAGCATATGTGTGAGCATCGTTCAAAACTGTTGGCCACCATAGACCTGATTGTAAAATCTTCTTTCCTGTTATCTCCCCTGAGAAGTGACCTCCTGACAACCCTGCATGTGCCTCTTGTACCACTACTGCTTGTTCAAAATCAGGAACAAATCTTCTTATTATCTGATCTATCCCCTTTCTATACAATGCTCCTGGAATGACTAAAAATGGCTTGCTTCTCAGCACAAACTTCCTTTTCTGATCCACCCTCTTCTCTTCTGGTAGCAATCCATCAGTGAGAAACAGCAACATTTGATCATAAAAGGAGTCAGAGCTCCAGCTCTGAACAACAAATAGATCAGAGTTAGGGAAATAATCATTAACTCCTGCAGCATCCTCCTTACTTTCAAGTCTGCTTAAATAATCAGCCACAACATATGCTGATTCCCTGGAGTATGTACTATCACAAAGTCAAATTCTTGCAACAACAACATCCATCTTGCTAACCTTCCTGTCAACTGTGGTTTCTTCACAAGAAATAATAGAGCTTGATGGTCAACATGGAAGAAGACTTTGTTAGCCAAGAGATAATGTCTAAATTTCTTTAAAGAGAACACCATGCCCAAAGCTTCTCTCTCTGTAACTAAGTAATTCCTCTCAGCTGAAGTTAGCATTCTACTTGCATAGTACACACGTCTGAACCAATTCTTGATTTTTTTCCTGCATAAGAACAGCTCCTACTGTAACATCTGAAGCATCTACAAATACATGGAATGGTAAAGACCAATCAAGAGGCTGCGAAATTGGAGCTACCACCATCATCTTCTTTAAAGTCTGAAATGCCTTTTCCTGGGCCTCTGACCACCTAAATTCTACTCCTTTCTTGGTTAAATGTGACAAGGGTGCACATACATCTGACAAATATCTTAAATGTCTACTATGCCACTTGATCTGACCCACAAACCTAGATGTTTCCTTCAGATTCACTGGGCTCTTGGACTTTATGATGCTCTAAATTTTTCTTGGATCCACGTGTATACCTTCCTTTGAAATTACGTGGCCCAACAAGACTCCTCTTTTAACTGCAATTGCACATTTTTATGGATTCAATGACATACCATACTTCCTGCATCTCTCAAAACCTTTCCTCAAGTGCTCCAAATGCATCTCTTTGGATCCAAACACACTGAAATCATCCATAAATACCCTCATAAAAGAAGACAAATAGGGCTCAAACACTCTGCTTGCCACCTCTGAGAAAGCTGGTGGTCCATTTTTTAATCCAAAGCTCATTACTGTGAACACAAATGCTCCCCGCTCTGTAATAATGAAGGCTGTTTTGTGTTCATCATCAGGGTGCATCCTGATTTGATTATATCCTGAGAACCCATCCAGAAAACTATACATTTGATGCCCTGCAACTGAATCTACCAGAGTATCTGCAAAAGGTAATGGAAAAGGATCTATGATGGTGGCTGCATTGAGCTTTCTATAATCCACACAAACTCTGATTCTTCCATTTTTCTTGGGAACTACTACAATTGGAGATAGCCATGTTGCTTCATGTACAGGCTTAATGAATCCCACCTTGAGCAGCTTGTCAATTTTAACCTGCTTTGCATAGTTAGGATTCATTCTGTACCTCTGTTGGATAACTCTGTTGGATAACAGGCTTAGCATCTTGCTTCAAATTAATCCTATGGGAATAAAATGCAAGATCAACCCCCTTCATATCTGAATATTCCCATGAAAAAATGCCCTTGTATTCCATTAATAATTTCAGAAGATTGTCTTTGAATTCTCCTTCCACATGAACACTAACTTTGACAACTTTAGGGTCATGAGCTGTTCCCAAATTCCATTCATTCAGATCATCCTCCATAACTCTAGCTGATTGCTTCATACTGTTTTCATATCTTTGCTCTGCTATTGCAATAGCCTGATCAGTTAATAGACCATTCTGCATCTCCTCTGACTATGACAGCTCTGATTCCTGTAGATCCCTGAACTGTTCCTTAGTCATCTCAGTCCCTATTTGAATATCCTGTAATTGCTGGTTTGTCTCCCCTTCTGCACAGCTACAGCAAAACAATCCTCATAATCACCCAAAATAGTCATCACATTTATATCAAACACTCGGACAACTGCTGGATTGGCCTTCAAATATTCCTCTTCCTCATCATCTTCTACTTCATCTGCCAGGTGTATGCCTTGTGCCCACAAAGCTCTTTGCTCCTTTGACATAGTTATAGTAGATGTCATGGGTAAAATCTGTTTCTGGTTCCGCTGTTTCAAGATCACCATATTAGCACCCCAATCTTGCTTTAACTTAGCCTGCCTGAACCAGGGTCTTCCAAGGAGCATTGGGTAGGCCAAGTTCCCTGATTGCATCGTGAGTTCTACAAAGTTGACCTTAAACTTCAATCCTGCAATGAAGATCTCCTGGTTTTTTAACAAACCTAAAGGTTGTAATCTCCTCTAATCAGCCATTTTAACCTGAATGCAACTCTTGGCTCCCAAATTGAATATAAACTGACTCAAGAAGTATGTTAACTCCTGATCCACCATCGAAAAGAACTCCATCATGTATGGACTGGCCCTCATATTTGAGTGATATGGCAGAAAAATTACTTTGAGGTGAATCAACACCTTTTCTCTGAAGAATTCTTTGAAACAGCAAATCTTTGAACCTTGGTACTAATGTCAGCAATTGGTCAAGAGAAATTTGAATTTTTGAATGTAACAGAGCTTCATAGAGTGAGTCAACCCTAGAAATTTCCTCTTCTCCTTTGTTCTGTCCTTGTTCTTCACAAACCTCTTCTATTTGTTCTGACAATAGTTCTTCCAAAGCTGGCTTCTTCTTGTCCAACTTCCTCTGAACCTTGCTTCTAACTTTCTCCTAATCCACCCATTGAATTGGACCTTTATTCAACTTTGTAGCTCTTGTCACCACCAAGGCAGGAACCTGTTGCTTCCCCTCCTTATCATTTGCATGGACTACACATCCAGAACAATCATAAGCAACATTCTCAACCATATCACAGTTGCTCTGAAACTGGTCCTCTGTCACTATTACTGCATTTAACTGTGTTATTTGTTGGTTTTGCTACATCTTTCCTCTCTGATTTTGATCTGCTATAGGGTACCTTACGATGGGGATACCCCTCTCTATCCTATGCTTGCACCATAACTCACAAGTTGGGTCCTGTCTATGGCCCTCTTTGTCACAATAAGTGCACTTCAATTCTCCTCTAAAATCTGATTGCCATGTCTATTTGGTCCTCTAGCTTGAGCAGGTAAGACTTGATTAGATGAAGTTTTTTCCTACTGCTGCTTTGACCTTTGTACACAGTGAGGGGAACTCTTCCTCTAAAATTTGGGTTATACCAGCAATTGGTTGGTAAATGTCCTTCCTTTGAGCATATCTGACACACTCATCTGTCATTTGTTAATGTTGAGGCATACTTCAATGCTTTAATCCTCTTTAATCGTTGTTCATCATCCAATCCTTTCTTCTTCTTTTTGCCCTTATCTTTGGACTTAGAAGATTTCTTTTCTCTTTTCTTTTCTTTGGACTTAGAAGATTTCTTCTTCTCTTTTCTGGCTAGTTGATTCATCATCTGAATCTGAGTCACTATTATATTTTGAATCATCATCAGAGCTCTCTGCGTCTGTGTCTTCATCAGAGTCAGAGTCTAGGTCTAAATCAGACCTCTTTTTCTTTTTCTTCTTCTTGGTAACACCCAACCTCTTTTCCACTCTTACTGCTGCTTGCACCAAAGCATCAAAACCTGCAGCAATGTCTACATTAGCCACTACTGATCTGATTGTCTTCCTTAATCCATTCAGGAAATAGGAAGCTAGCATTTCATTGGAAAGCCTATCTGCTCCTTCCAATCTTCTAGAGAGAACCCTGAACTCCTTAGCATAGTCCTCTACTAGCATTTATTTTTGTTGAAGATCTTTAATTTTATTTATGATATCATTGGCTATTTTCTCCTTTCTGAACCAAGCAAGAAAACTCTCTCTCAAAGCATCAAAGTTTCCAAAATGTCCCAAACCATATTGGCTAAACCAATCCATTGCTGAGCCTTCTAGGGTAGCAGCAAACTGCCTCTTCTTCACCTCTGCCCCATAAAGTGTGTCATAGCCACTAGCCTCCCACCTTGTTTGGAATTGGGCTACATGGCAGTCAGGGTCCTCCTTGGGTTTTCCCCTGAACTTTGCTGATCTCATCTTTGGGTTCTGTGCTGGTGGATTTTGAGGATTCATTGTTGCCCCTCTAACTGGCCTCCTTATTAAGATTGGTAATGGTTGAAACTGCAACCTTCTCCTACTACTTCCCCTGATAACTCTGTTCAACAAAGTTCCTCCAAGAAATGTCCTGAAAGTGCTTGAGAATACTGGTGGATTTTGAGCATCCCCAACACTTCCTGCTTCTGCATTAACATTTGAATCACTATTTAAAATTGGAATTCCCGAATCAGATTCAGATTGTACTAAACTTGTCGGAATCCCTTCTCCTAGAACAACATCCACAAACTGATCATGCACTTCTTCCTCATCATCAATATCCTCTGCTTCTTGATCCAATGTTTCCTCCTCTACATCTTCTTCCAAAACAGTTTCCAAAGGTCCACTTGTCCATGGAGGAACTTCATAATCTAAATCATAATCATCACCTTTTTCGTCATCATTCCTGCTTGTTAAAGCAGCATCAGCATCTCTGGCCCTTAACCTTGTATAATATCGTCTTGAATTCCCCGAATTATCTTCATTAGACATCCAGGCTAGCGGTCCTCTGAATATGTCATATCCTCCCAGAACTCAGGGCATTCAAACTCGCAGGATCACCAATGTATACATGGCCTCTAAAAGGTTCTGTACAAGACATTAACAAACAATACTCACTCAACACCATTCAGAGCACAGACTCTGATTCATCACAATAGCATAATGATTGCACAAACATCAAGAAAGACATGATAAATGCTGAGCAAAAGACATAGCAGAACGTCTCTTTTCTTCATTTGCGATTAGAATCATCCCCATTCCCTAGATGCAACTGTCCGGGAATAACCACTCGGTTCAAATCCCAAAAGGTACATCCACACATAACTAACCACCAAGCCCCTTGACTAAGGTCTAAGAATTACATAAGAAAGCCCTAACATGGATCCATTGCAAAGTAGTGGTTCTTTCTTGTTGAAGAATTTTATGATGATTCTCACTGCATAGTGTTTATGTTTCTTTTATCTTTGAACATGCTCCTTAGCATCTTAACAAAATTTGTCCCTTCCTTAAGATTGGAAATTTGGAGCTACTTCCTGAAGTTTCTTTGGATGTTGTGGACTTTGTTTTTCTTATGGTGACTAAGGAGTTGGTGTCGCCTTCAGTCTTTATTTCAGACTCCTCATCACTATTGGTGCTTGAGCTTGAGTCATCCCATGTGGACTCAAGTCACTATAACCTATCCCCTTGGTATCGAAAGGTAGAGAACGAATCATTCATAGCCCACACAACCTTAGGGAGCTCCTCACAATTAGGTGTAATCCATGTAGATCCTCTAGCTCCCCGACTAGCAATTGTGGCAGTCATATGTATCCAGTTAAGATCATCTTCAAGCTTAATAGCTTGCTTGTATGCATCCTTCCTTTTGTGCCTCAGTCTTTTCTCTACAATTATAGAAATATTGCAACGGAGCTGAATGAGTGGCAGTGTCTAAACGGTTTTAAAAAACTCCTCCACCACCCCACCGGTCAAAAAATCAACCCTGATGATGAAATCATCGAAATGGAGGTAGACATGGTTCAAAGACCAGTCATGTTCCATCTTTTCTTCTCTCATGAACATGCATCCTAACATTATTTCATAGGATATATGTGGCTAGTCACAAGATCAACCCTGATGATGAAATCATCGAAATGGAGGTAGACATGGTTCAAAGACCAGTCATGTTCCATCTTTTCTTCTCTCATGAACATGCATCCTAACATTATTTCATATGATTCTTGTTGTTTGGAAAAGTCCATATAATAATGAAGGTATGTTTAACTCGATGTTTGAGAACCTTAATCTTTAAATCTCAGAGCATCCCAATAGGTTTGGCTGATAGTCTAGTCAACCATTTTGACAATGATGTCAAAGACTTGTAGACATGGCTTGGTCATCTTCTCCCAGCATTTCTTGGTGATTATAATGACTCCCACACCACCATCTAGGACTCCCATTACTATGATTCCCTTGGCCGTAATTGGTAGTAGTGCATTTGACTCATCATGTTCAAAATATTGCCCTAGTTTGTTAAGTGGAATTTTAACCATAGATTGGTATTTTCTTCTTCCACTAGGACTATTGATTCGGGTATAACTTGATGTGTCTCCGTAGTATATTTGTGGGGACATGCCTGATGCATCTCAACAAATGTTGGTAATCCAACATTGAGTTTCCTATTAAGGAGAGATCTCATTGCTTCAAACAATTTACGATCTCCACTCAATCAGGCGGTTATAGTTATATTGGTTTGTGAAGCCATCAAGTCTAACAATTTGGGGATATTTAGTGGTGCATTCATGACCTCATTTCCATATAAATAGGTGTCGGCGCACGGTGAGACTGGAAAATCCATTTTCAAGATGGGCTTAGGATTTTTGTATGGTATTTGTTCCTTAAACCAATCAAGGAGAAAACTATGAGAGGTGGAGGCCTTAGTGTCTTCCATGATGACACTTGGCACATCTACAGGTTTGCAAATCTCAGAAGTAGACATTACGGTACTAGCGTGTACAATATCTCAGACTTTCACTTCCTTCGGTTTTGGTTTTTCCCTACCTTGTTCAAAATCCACCCTTGTGTCCAAGCAATCTGAGTCCTCATCTAGGTCCCTAATTATGTAGACTGGCTCTTGAGGCATCCCAAGATTTTTCTTTTTGGTTTCCTTTATTTACCCATTCTTAACTAGTTTTTTTCTCCTATTTTTCTTCTTCTTCTTAGATTCCACTACCGAGGCTAGAGATCATTGAGAAATGTTGGTTTTAGGCTTTCCGGGTGATAGCATTCAACAGTGTGTGATCTATATTTTTTTGGATCTACCTTTGAGTTTGATTGCTCACCCTAATCATGTTTAGGGTCTTGTTTGTGGACTTGCTCACCCTAATCATGTTTAGGGTCTTGTTTGTGGACTTGTCACCATAATCTTGTTGGGACAGTCCTTAATCTAATGATCTATGCCACAATGATTACAAGTAGCCGGTTGCATGTTCGAGGACATTGCTTGGTTGAGGTGAGCAAACTTTTGAGGGTATTCCGAAACTCGATGGGGACCTTGAAAGTGGTAACATTGAACATGCAATATTCTAGCTATGGCATTAATGTCCCAACCCCTACCCATCACACAAGCTAGTAAATTGGCTTGACTCCCCCTCTGCCATCCACTACATAATAGCCAAGATGAATATCTGTGGTAATCAATAGGCTCCTTGAAGCTCACTTGATTAAGAGGTGTGATCCTGGAGGGTGGAGTTTGAGGTCCCAAAAGTGGTGGAGGTAATGACACATTTGCGCTTCACTTTTATAATTTAAGAAGAGAAAATTAAGAGCCAATAACTCTCCAGACCGTCCATTATAGAAATCAAACATCTCCGCTAGTTTAGCAATCTTGCTATGGCCCTCTATGCTCCTTCCCTTGCTGATTCAATCCGTATGGATGGATGAAGAAGAGGGTTAGTGTTGAGTAAGGTGGTTTTGTGGTTTTGAGAAACCCACTAATGATTTTCCACCTAGCTTTACCCTTTGGGCAATATATTGATGGGGATTTATTAACCAATGGTTAAAGACAAGCATTTTTTTAACCATGCATAAACATAAATATTTAAACGTGACCAATGGGGAGCGTGTGGATTCTAAAAGAAACACATTTGATTGTGGTGTGATGGAAACTTTTGAGCAAGAAAGTCGAGCGAGTAGACATGATACCAATGTCATATACGACAATCTTGAGTATTGAGGATATTATTGAGTTTGGATTTAGAGCATTTAGACTATTCATCTTTAGGATATAGCTGGTTGTGGAAACAAGAAGGTGAGATAGGATATTTACAAAATGGAAAGCTTGGTGAGGTATGAATCTTCTCTTCATTTCACTAAGTTATATTGCTTATTTGGAATTCTCACACACACAAGTTATGTATTGATAAATAGTATACATAATTGCTACGTATTAGGTACATATCCTTAAAGGAGATAGATCCTACATCCATTTAAATGGCTTTTCTCAATGCTATTAAGGCAGTAGTGTGTATGATTGAGGACAACTTTCCTAGAACAATTTTCACTAGCCAATTGCATCTTGTGGTGCATTTGGTTGATGAAGTGGCATTGTGTGGTGTTATTCATGTTCGATGGATATTTTTTCTTGAAAGGTTCATGAAAACTTCAAAGGACTTTGTGACACAAAGAGAAAGGCCAGAAGCAAGCATGGCAAATGGCAACATACCACCATAGACCAAGAGGGCAAGGAGCTCTCGCCACCGACACTCCCGGGCTCTTATAGGGGCCTGCCCACCCATAAGCCTACCCGGCTGCCTAACTGCCCCGACTTAGGTGCCATCACCCCTAGACCCACCCGCTGTTGACGCTTTGGCATATGGACTCTGCATCTGGTTGAGCTCCCATGTGTGCTATTACAAGCTACATGACATTACCCGCCCCTTCTAAAGACTTTTCGTCTGCCGCGAAAAGAAACTGGAAAAAATTGTTCATAAGCATATATAGTTGTTCTTACGTGAGACCTTTTCTAACCTATCCTTCCACTTAACAATTTCTAATTTGTACACAGTACACCTTATGCTCCGGTCTTTCAACCTAACAATTCTCCTTGGTTCATGTGGAAGTGCAGAAACTCCAAGGACTCACTACAAGAGAATCATTATTTTTCGATGCTTAGTTTCCATGCATGGTCGCGTCGTTGATATGTCCATCAAAAGGCTATCGAAATATGCACAAAAAAAGCCATCGAAAATATGTGTCGAAATACACAAGGAGAAAGTAGTCGAAATATGCATCGAAATAACAAATCAATTTTTTTTAAAAAAAATTGAATTTATATATAATATTAGAGAGAGAGAGAGAGAGAGGGGGGGGGACCAAGGGAGAGAGGAGGGTATAACTTTCATCACGCTCTGTGAAGGAGAAAAAATGCTAGCTCCTCCTCCTCATCACTAAGGTGCAATTAAGAAAGTACTCTATTTTACAATGAAATTAAAGTTCATCATCAACTTGCTCGTCCTCAACGAGATCCATGGTTCCAAATAAATCTATTTCTAGAAATACTCCATTATTGTTGTCAATTGGTGGAACCAGTTGTCTTGTAGTAGTAGAAGGAAATTCATCCATGTTGTCATCCTCTTCTAGCTCTAACATGAGAGCTGTCGACGCATCGTGATCATACTCAACTTGAATCTCTTCTTTTTCTAGATTATCTCTAGTGTCTATTTCTTGTTCAAGATGTATTTGCTCAATGAGTACACCTTCATCCGATCCTAATCCCATGTGAGCCTCACCTACTTCCTCAACTAGTATGTCTTCTTCTTGTTCTTGTTCTTCTTTTCGATTATCTCTAGTGTCTGTTTCTCGTTCAAGATGTATTTGCTCAATGAGTACACCTTCATCTGATCCTAATCCCGTGTGAGCCTCACCTACTTCCTCAACTAGTATGTCTTCTTGTTCTTCTTGTTGTTCAATAGGTGCTAGTGGTGTATGCTCAACCATCACATGATCTGGAGGGAGTTCCTCAGCATCTCGCAAACAGCCAACTGCTAACTGCTATTTTCACCTCTTCAAATATTTATTTTCCATGTGGATTTATTTGGATCACAAACAACCATTTATGATCTATCGAGTCTTCCACAAAGATGACTTGCCCACAAACAGTGCTCTGGTGGCACAAATGTGTCCCTTTGATCACTCCATATCTTTGTGTGGTCTACTTGAAGAAATCCCCACTTGTCTTTGCGAACAGTTACTTGCGTCCCTTGAGTTACCAACTTGAACCATTTCACATCAAAAATGAACATATCAGCCTTTCTAAATCCAACCTTGATAATATCTTAGATTGTTCCACAATAATCTAGCATGCCTACTTCAGTATTGCCATCACTTGCACTTGAACGACTTTCTTGCATGAAATTAGCCTTCACACCACAATCAAATGTTGTTCTCTTTTTATCTATTCCTTCTACTCGAAAGTGACGTTCACATGACCAAATTGTCCCAAACTTATGATATTGCAAGCACAATAAATAAGTACTTTTATTGTATAAATTCATGAAATCACAACATAAAAGACAATGCATAGATATCTCTAACTCACATACATGGAAATCACAACCATATGCAAGCTCCTCCTCCTCATCACTTATTGATTCACCATTGCATTTAGCTTGTAGTATGGTTTGCTCCAGCCATTTATTAGAAGGAAAGTCTAGAAGAAGTGCAAGTTCTATTAGGTACGGTAGTGTGCGGGTTGTTCGACTCCTTCTAAAACTCAAACGAGCTTGGTCCCTTTCAGTCTTCACCAAGTTTTATCTCTCGATCCGTTTCTCCATAGCATGTGAGTTTAAGATGCAAAATTTATTCATCTTCTCATGCGACGTCCAATTTGTGCTCCAACATGCATTGATAATGGCCCCGCCTCTTGTAATGACGCAACTACAATGTTAAGACAAACTACATTGTCTTGGTAATACCTTGTTTTCACATTCCACTAATACGAAAAACTAGGTATACTCCAAAGCGCTCCGGCAACTCAAGTTTGTAGACTACACCAACCATTTGTAGACCATGCTACAAAATATATTTAGACTACGCTACCATGCTATGCTACACCAACTTGTTGACTCTTCTCTTTGCAGAGCTCTAAGGCCATTGGAGATCTAGAGTAGAGTCCATAAAACAATGTAAATGGAGCAAATCTAGTCATGAACAATAAAAAATAGATTCTAAAGATGAGAGGTACTCCTCTCCCCTAGATTATTCATCTATGCACAAGCATATGCTCTAGAACCTTATTGGGTTTTTTGTGTGACCACCATCAATCTATGGATGGTTAACCTCACTCTTACTTATAGTGATAAGTCATCTTTGAAGATTTTCCTTCAAAGAACTCAGATGTTTTCACACCTTATTAGTTGGTCAAATGTTGACCTTTTTACTTTTTCCTTCAAGAAGAGTTTTCGTACTCGAAAAATAGTCAAGGAAGTTGCAAACAAATGTCTGTGTGTGTAGACCATATGATCATCTACATCTGTAACTTTCCTAAGTACTACAACAAGGAAACAAGGACACAAAAAATATTTTCCTTAAGTACTATGACCAAGGAAACACACAACACTCATGTTTCATGTGGAACAAAAAACCATAGTTGCCACGTGCAACTATGAAAGATGTCAATAAAACACAAATTGCTACTAAGGCATAGAACAACATCATTCCTTTGGTATACGCCAGATGTTGCATTGTTTTTCCGCGCTTCCATTTTTTGGGGGCAAGAAACTAACATCAGGGAGCCGAAAGGGTGTGTGGGTTGAATAGGGGCTTGGCCCATTTGAAATATAAAGGCTTTAAATCCTTAGTGAATGTAAAAGGTTTTAAACCTTAGCCTTTTTAAAGGCTTTAGATCTTAGTGAATCGATGAAGCTCATGCTTTGAATCGAATCGCCGCTGCCATGCAGCGCATGAATTGAAACGTCACCAGCCCGTACATCCGATTGAAGAGGGAGGAGATACGACCATTCCCTTTGCCGGCCTATGCGCTGTGAGCAGAAGCAGAGAATTAAAACCCTTGCTAACCGCCGGCCTATGTGTTGTGAGCAGAGAGGCTGTGGAAAAGAACTAGGCCCTTGGCACTGTGCGCAGAAAAAAAAAGAAGCAACCCTTGCCAATCATCGCTTCAGTCCGGTGCAGAGGAGGTGAAGGAGAGGCAGTTGCCAGTACACTCCCTCACACAGAAAAAAGAAAGAGAAAGAGGCGATTCATTTCATCTAGAACGTAGGAAACATCTAGATCCCAGAAAACGCCATCATAAATGAGAACGATCTGGATCGCAGCAGCGATTCGGAACAGTTTCATCGGTCGCTAGGGAAAAAATCCCCGTATCATTCATTTTTTTAATCAAAAGCTTTTCATTAAAAGTAAAGAGAGTATCATTAAAAAGAATGTTTCCCATTCTCATTTGATTAGGGGAAAAGGAGTTAAAAGAGAAAAAAAACATAATTCATTCATCTCTTTTCATTGCAAGAAAAGGAGGAAACAGAAAAGAGAAGAAGATATTTGCAACAAAGAATCAAGAGCAATTCTCAGCGGAAAGCAAAATCCTAATTTCACACTCACACATTCATATAGCCACATATTAGCAAACCCTCGTAAATTGTTTGTATTTTAAAAAATTCAAACCATTATAAAATTCAATCCTTGAGGGTCGTGAGGGCATTGTTTCTCGTGGAGAGCGTCATCGGCAACACAAAAGTTTTATCAACATCAAGAAGAAATAGCCAGATAAGATTTTCCCGCTCTTTCTTTTTCTCATCATAAAGAGCTACATAAATTTATCTTGTAAATCAAACACGTGCACGTGAAATTCAATAAACAAAGCACATTTCACATTACATTTTGCGTCCATTGTTGTGGTGGTGTCATCTCGATCTTTTGTCATTTGTCAGAAAGATTCCTATTTACTAGTGCCTTTTCCATTGAGGTGTTGGGAGAGTGTAGCATTATCTTTGTTGGATATCTAGGGGGTTGTTAGTTTTTGTCCTCTTTGCCTTGCTTGTCCAGATATTTTCCAAACACCATGCACAAGCATATGCTCTATAACCTTATTGGGTATTTTGTTTGACCACCATCAATCTATGGATGGTTAACCTCACTCTTACTTATAGTGATAAGTCATCTTTGATGAAGATTTTCCTAGAAAATTTAGGATGTGTGGATATATTCTGGGAAAAGTGAAGAGGTGGAGAGAATCAAGCAAAAGAGGTGGAGTTTTCACATCTTATTAGTTGGCCAAATGTTGACCTTTTTACTTCTCGCTTTAAGAAGAGTTTTCGTCCACGAAGATAGTTAAGGAAGTTGTAAACAAATGTCTGTGTGTAGACCATATGGTCATCTACATCTCTAAACTCCCTAAGAACTACGTTAAGGAAACAAGGACACACAAAAAATATTTTCCTTAAGTATTATGACCATGGAAACATGCAACACTCGTGTTTCATGTGGAACAAAAAACCATAGTTGCCACGTGCAACTATGAAAGATGTCAATAAAACACAAATTGCTACTAAGGCATCGGATAACATCATTCCTTTGGTATATGCTAGAAGTTCTCAAATCCTCAAGAACCTCATAATGAATGTGCTCTGACATTCATGGAGTTTCTTTGCATGTTCTATGACATCAAAGATGTTTCCCTCTTCTGGTTAGAAACAACATGGAGTTTAGAAACCACATGGAGTTTAATTCAACATATTTGTGCAACTGTTACAAGCCTTGAACAAATTTTTCTATAATGTGTTAAAGTTCAATTGACCTTACAAATAGTTTAAGGAAAGCTACACTTTTCCCTCTCCAAAGGTTCTTGCATTCTTCCAAAAACAGTTTACACATCTGTACGAAGATGATATCCACATAGACAATGTCTATGTGATGTATAATGTCTACGCACTACTAGAAAATCAAGAGTGATGTGAACCAATAAGAGTACCACTCCCAGCCCGCACCTAGATACATGCCCATCCACATGTCTACTTCTATAACCACTTTGGTTGCTTGGAAATACATATCTATGTCTCTATGGCCAACCATGTCTCTCTATGAACATGTTTAGGGCTTTCTATGGTCACATCGAAAAGTTCATAGCACCATCCAGACATACTTCTACAAGTGTGGTCTCACTAGACACCTGTACTAGGTGAAACAATATCGTAAACCATTTCAATCATGGGAAATGATTTACTATAAAGCAATAAACGAGAAATTGTTTATCGCTTACCTAGTCTGTATATACATATGCTACGATATGTGGATTAGGTATGCCTTAACACACCTTACACTGATAGACAAACAAAATCAATCTCTGTACTTTGAAACTACTTTGACACAAATAACATAACATCCAATTTGTGTTCAATACCAATATGAAGTCTGGCGTATAACAAATCTTTATTGCCTCCCCATGAGAGTTGCAATGCATTGCCTACCCGTATAGGTGGCAATATACTACCCAACTGTAATTGATGACAACAAAAATTAACGGGTACTTGTATATGCACTTCATAAACATATTGCAAAACACAAATGTGTGATTATTCTTTTTCCTAGCAAAGTAAAGAGGAACAACATCCACTTTACCGTGTCTATCAAAACACCAAATCTTTCCCTCTATTTGGTTGAGTAACTCCGTACTCCTCTAACAATAACTCTGTACCCATGAATATACCCTTCTCAACTTGGTATGATTAGAGAGCCATCTTTAACAAGATGCTAGAGCCCCTTATTGTGAAGTACTCATCTAGATTGACTCAAAACCTTACAAAGTATGGGGAATTCCAACACCAAATTATTGTTGATCCAACATCTAATCCTCCACAACTATGCCAATCTTTGAACTCTATGGTTTAATATCTTACTATGAGTTCCACTAGGTAGTGATAGACGCCTTAGACTCATCTTTAGTGTGAATACAAATAGTAAAGTTCTTTTAGAACTTGCCCCAAATATTTTGTGGATCCACCTCATGGCCAACTGCCATGCTTGAGCATAGCGTGAAAACACTTCCACGCCTACCCAAAATACACACTAAACACTCTTGGCAATTTTGCTACACCCAACTGACAAGTTAAGGGGTTTATCTAGAATAACAATGACCTAAGGTTTGTGACTTTCTATAAATTTTAAGCTGTTAAGGAAGTGAATGCCTATATCGATTAAATGAATCTATCCCTTTCTTCTTCTGATAAATTTATCACCCCTATTTGACACAAGGTCAAAGGGCATGAAGGGTCCACCCTTGAGTGCTCTCAGTACATAACCCAAGAGATTTGAGTGATGGCTCTGGATTAGCGCTCACTCTTCTTCTCTTTAGAAACCTTGACTAATCACTCCAAATTAGCACACCTTTCTAACAAGGAAGGCGATTATTGTTGGAAAGTGCGAGCGCATACAACAATACCATGCCAAAGTATAAAAAATGATGAAGATAACTGCTAGGCATCTTGTACTAGCATCAAGATAATTGCTAGGCATTATGTACTAGAGCATCAAGATCAAGATTTGTGTAACACTTTGGATTAACATCAAATCTCGTGTGGTTTTCCTCTAATCTCTCTAGATTAGCTTCAAACCTTGAGTTTACTTCTGAACCACCATGTTGAGTCCTAAGCTCGCTAGACATGTCCTCTAAGCTCTCTGGCTTATAATTCTTTCTAACAAACACAATTATGTTTTATAAAACTATGTTGGATCCAATGACAGTAAATAACCATGCTCATCCTAGAGTGAAGTACTTAACTAGGTAGCAACGCCATCAATTACTGGTAATAATCCACTCATTTCCTTATGCCTTGCAACTACTAGATTCTACAAGGACATGAACTTTGCAACAC
The DNA here is from genome assembly GCF_041138505.1 of Cibotium barometz. Lineage (NCBI taxonomy): Eukaryota > Viridiplantae > Streptophyta > Polypodiopsida > Cyatheales > Cibotiaceae > Cibotium > Cibotium barometz. Next base: position 3,207,009 of record NC_141110.1, read on the forward strand.
TAAAAAACCCAAGAAAACTAAGAATTTACTTTTTAGCTTATGAAAGTCATTCCATATTTCCATAATTTGTAAGGTAACAGCCAAACATGTGCTAAAAAATAAACACCAGTGTTGGATATAGACGAGATTATACTCCCTAAATATTGTAGGATGTCCCCCACATATCACAACCATCCAACAATACTAGTCTGTGTGATCACCAATGGTTCTATAGAATTCTCAAAGAAACCATTCTGTTAGCACTAGTATTTGATCATGGCTATGCTACCTAGATCTTCTTCAAACTCTATCATTGGATTTCTTCCTGATCACAAAAGCCATCAAGTGAGTTTCAAAGCTCAATATTGTCCCAACACTTGATCACACTACGGAACAAGTATACAAACACTTGATCACTACAGAATAGGTGTATTAACAACCAATCAAAGGGTCAACCTCTATGTACAAGCCTTGGTATCCCATACCACCAAGACCACAATGATCTTTATGAGCACTTGATGTCCCATACCATCAAGTGAGAATTAAGCTCATTGTGACCCACAAGCAGACTCTTTTCTTCTCCTTGAGAAATAGCTAAAAAATCTCAAACAAATGGCAACTAGACCAACCATGCAACAATGTATATGGTGCAAAGGTTTTTCAAAGTCTAACATGGCTACAATTTAAGGAAATATATCAAGTTCCATAGCCTCATATACTCAATCTAGAGTATTTATGAGACCAATTGGACAGCGTCCCAATGGACCACTACATAAACTACTGATTAAGCTAGTATATGAAGTAACAAGGGAAGGTCTAAGACTAGCCGCAAGGTAGCTTCTAGATCAAGACCTCTTAGGCATATGAAACGAAAGAAGCAATGACATACTCCAAAGGTGGGTAAAGTAGCTCCGTATTCTATTTCAAGTCACATCGAACAATTAGACCGCTAACATCATGAACATCCAGGTTTCACAAAAGCTTGAATTGAAAGATCACTACAGACCTCACTCGAAGATTACAACAAATCACTACAGACCTCACTCTAAGATCACTACAAACCTCACTCTAAGATCTCTACGAACCAAGCATAATACACTTCAGTTGTTGAGAAACAAACCACGTAGTTATCATACTCTCAAGATTCTTATTTCAGGTCTAGTGACAATGCACAAGACCACTATGGGCACCAATTTTAGGGCAATTGCGGCCATGAATCAAAATTCTTTTTTCAGCTACGGGAGAAACCTTCTCATATATATTTCCATGTGTGACTACGCACACCTAGAGCCAAAAATGTCAAATTAGGCTCCCTCGTATCATGCCAAATACTTGTGGTCAACACACGAGACCATGTCATTAGATTTTCAATAGTTGCGGCACCCGCAAACTATTTCCTGACTGTGCCAGATTAAGACCTTGATTACCCGTATCCTCTTGGATACCCATAGGCATGCACAAAAGGTAGAAGCATTAGATTCCATGATGTTGTTGTGTGTGACTACGCAAACATGCATAATCGATGATAATGAAAGTGCATACACTTGGAAATTTATGTTATGATGATGACACGGAACCCTACACATTGCTATGTGTGCTATGCCTTATGTCATCGTGTGTGTCTCACACACACACATTTAAAGTGTGCGAGGTTTTTTAATCTTTGGGAACCTCCCCAAACATAAAAAAATTTGACAAATTTCTTCATCCCTTACTAATAATGAGGGATAAGAAATCCTTTGAGATCCTCGCAATTCCCCTAGCATTGAAAAGGAAATCAAAGGCAGATAATATAAAAGTTGAAGAATTCACTTCCCCTCCCAAGAAGAAAAGAAAGTTGCTTAGGAAATCTAAGCTAGACGACAAGAGTTCTGGGGGGGAGGAGGAGGAGGTGAAGGAAAAGGAGAATATCTCACATGTTCATGATAGCATAGAGACCCTTGTGTAGTTGGAGAAGGCCAATTCTCAGAGGCTTGCCCAAGTACCAGGGCAACTAATCAGCATTGTGTTGGCACAATGGAGGAAGACTACCTCTATATTACACCTAGGGAAATTTACATGCTTGTAGAGAAGGACGGGGAGATCAATGATAGTGTTGTTCTCATGTGTTTAAGGTATGAATACATTTTTCACATATGTTTGGATGACATGATAAATGCCTTACACGATGGAACATAAGATCGAGGTTTGGAAAATGAAGGGGTAGAAGAAAATACACGACGTGTGGAATATGCTTCCCAAGAAGAGAAACAGCTACGTAGGCTTGCTCGTCTTCCACTATATCGTGGAGCACATGTGTCTATTTTACGTGCTTGACTATATTTTGTGTAACAGCTTATTGAAACATCAAATATTGCCAAAAGATAATGAGATGCCAGTGGACCGTAGTTGAGCAAAAGCAATGTTGCACTCATTTGGCATGGACTACAACACACGATGCTTGCCAAATGATTGTATTCTTTATCCACAAGAATATAACAACGCAGTACAATGTCCACATTGTGGTACATCGTGATATAGACAAGATGTGCAAGGAGAAAGGGTACCAGCAAAAGTTTTACGACACTTTCCCATCATCCCTCGGATTGAAACAATGTTCAAGTGCGAATCCATTACAGGATTGATGACTTGGCACCGTAACACTAGGTCCACGGATGGTGTTATGCGTGTGCCCGCAGATTCCCCTGCATGGAAGCACATTAAAGAGAAGTGGGTAGCCTTTCAGGAGGAGGCTCGCCATATTCGACTCGGACTAGCGATGGATGGAGTGAATCCATTTGGTCTACAAAGTTTATTGGCCTGTTTGTCTAGTTAACTATAATCTTTGGCCATGGCTAGCAATAACAAAAGGACATCTTTTATTGTCTTTGTTGATATTTCCTGGAAAGTACAAGGTGAAAAACATGGATGTGTATTTAGCCCCTTTAGCTGAGGAGCTTCGTGTTCTATGGGAGGGCATTGAAGTTCATGATATTTCCAAGAGGTTTGGACAATGTGTGCTAACATTGAGAGGAATACTTATGTGGGCTATGCATGATTGTCCTGGCTATGGAGAGTGCTCACGTAATACTGTAGCTTATTAACATATTATGTTAAGTCATGACTGTCATCCAAACTTACTTGCTACAATCTTTTTTGATGTTCTACAGGGTTTTCAGTGTCAGGGTATAATGGATGTCCATTATGTGGGCCGTAACTTGAGGCTCGATACTCAAAGTCTATGAAGAAGATAGTATACGAGGGCCACAAGAAGTATCTCGTAGTGGACCATCCTTTGCGTGAGGGATTTCTAGGGAGGTCTCCTCGCATATGGAAGAGCAGTGATTGGAGGACCCTATGGGAGCTAAATCCAATCTGTACACCTCCAAGAATGAAGTGTCTATCCATTTTCCATCAACTTCCATACTCGAATGACCTTCTAGTGAACCATCTTCTTGACCCAATGCACATTTTCAAGAATATAGCCAAGGTGGTTTGAAAAACCATCACAGGAGCAAAGGAGAGCAAGGCATAACGAGATGATTTACAAGAGGTTCAACGCATGCACCACTTATGGGCCCTAAATAGAGCAGATTACAAGGTGAAGCTACCAAAAGCACCTTGGATCATGACAAAGCACGAGCAATGGCGTGTAAAGAAGTGCATTAGTGAGTTTCATACCCCTATAGGATGCATGCATTGCTTGAAGGGAGCATTTACAGACGATGAGCTTAGTGGTTGAAGAGTCATGTTAGGCACAAATTCTTGCAATTCGTGCTTCCTATAGCCACCATCAAGGATTGCCTCAACGATGACATTAGAGCAACAATTTATAAAATTGGTGTAGTGGTACATTGGATATCAAGGAAAGAGATTAGTAGACAGCATGATTAAACTACATCGAGGCTATTACAATGGCTGAGAAATACTTTCCAACAAGTATTTTAACCATTCAATTGCACTTGCTAGTTCATGTGGTTGATGAAGTTGCTGTGGTTGGGGTTGTCTGTAGAGCCGATGGATATTTTTCTTGGAGAGATTTATGAAGAAACTTAAAGGATTTGTTCATTAAAGAGCTCATCCTGAAGGTACCATGGCAGCGGGATGACTTGTTCAAGAATCACTTGTATATATAACTGAATTTCTCACTACGTCTGATCCCGATATGCCAAGATTATGGACACAAGAAGAAGATGATCGACTAGTTGGGGAAGAGCCACAAGGGAAAGGCCTTGTGAGAAAAATGGATGTAGCATTACATGAGAAGATCAATAAATTTGGCATCTTCAACTCACATGCTATTGAGAAATGGATTGAGAGATATAACTTGGTGAAGGCTGAAAGGGACCAAGCTCGTTTGAGTTTGGAAGGAGGATGTAGCATTGCGTGAGAAGATCAATAAATTTGGCATCTTCAACTCACATGCTATTGAGAAATGGATCGAGAGATATAACTTGGTGAAGGCTGAAAGGGACCAAGCTCGTTTGAGTTTGGAAGGAGTCAAACAACCCGCACACTACCGTACCCAACAGAACTTGCACTTCTTCCAGACTTTCCTTCTAATAAATGGCTCGAGCAAACCATACTACAAGCTAAATGCAATGGTGAATCAATAAGTGATGAGGAGGAGGAGCTTGCATATGGTTGTGATTTCCATGTATGTGAGTTAGAGATATCTAGGCATTGTCTTTTATATTGTGCTTTCGTGAATTTATACAATAAAAGTACTTATTTATTGTGCTTTTAGTATCGTAAGTTTGGGACAATTTGGTCACGCGGATGTCACTTTTGAGTAAAAGGAATTGATAAAAAGAGAACAACATTTCATTGTGGTGTGAAGACTAATTGCATGCAAGAAAGTCGTTCAAGTGCAAGTGATGGCAACACTAAAGTAGGCATGCTAGATTATTGTGGAGCAATCCAAGATATTATCAAAGTTGGATTCCGAAAGTTTGATATGTTCATTTTTTATGTGAAATGGTTCAAGTTTGTAACTCAAGGGGCGTAAGTAACTATACGCAAAGACAAGTGTGGATTTCTTCAAGTAGACCGCACAAAGATATGGACTGACCAAAGGGACACATTTGTGCTACCAGAGCACTGTGAGCAAGTCATCTTTGTGGAAGACCCGACAGATCATAAATGGTTGTTTGTGATCCAAATAAATCCGTGGAAAATAAATATTTGCAGAGGTGAAAATAGTAGTTGACTATTTGCCAAATGCTAAGGAACTCCCCCGAGATCATGTGATGGTTGAGCATACACCACTAGCACCTATTAACAACAAAGAAGAACAAGAAGGAGACATACTAGTTGAGGAAGTTAGTGAGGGTCACACGGGATTAGGATCGGATGAAGGTGTACTCATTGAGCAAATACATCTTGAATAAGAAACAGACACTAGAGATAATCTAGAAGAAGAAAAGATTCAAACTGAGTAAGATCATGATGCATCAACAACTCTCATGCTAGAGCTAGAAGAGGATGACGACATGGATGAATTACCTTCTACTTCTACAAGACAACTGGTTTCGCCAATTGACAACAATGATGGAGTATTTCTAGAAATAGATTTATTTGGAGCCATGGATCTCACTGAGGATAAGCAAGTTGATGATTAACTTTAATTTCATTGTAAAATAGAGCACTTTCTTAATTGCACCTTAGTGATGAGGATAAGGAGCTAGCATTTTTTCTCCTTCAAAGAGCATGATGGAAGTTATGCCCTCCTCTCTTCCTCGACCCCCCCCTCTCTCTCTCTCTCTCTCTCTCTCTCTCTCATAGACACATATGCTTGCAAAGAGGTAGAAAGAGAAGGCTAAATAACACCCCAGGATGGGAACTAGCAAATATTATATAAAAATTTAATTTTTTTAAAAAGAAATTTTTTAACTGTTATTTCGACGTTTATTCCGGTGACTTTTTCCACGCTTACTTCATCGCATTTTTCCACGCATATCTCGACACCTATCTCGACGCACATATCCATGACGTGACCAGGCGTGAAAACTAAGTGTCAAAAAACAATGATTCTCTTATAGTGTATGACCAAGGAAACATGAAACACTTGTATTTCATGTGGAACAAAAAACCATATTTGCCACGTGCAACTATGAAAGATGTTAATAAAACACAAATTGCTACTAAGGCATCGAATAACATCATTCCTTTGGTATATGCCAGAAGTTCTCAAATCCTCAAGAACCTCATAATGAATGTGCTCTGATATCTTGCAATATAATTTGGCCATTGTTTGCACTTGTGTGAATTGTGTACCTACTTTGTAATGTCGAAAACATTATGGCACTCTAACTTTTTCAACAAATTCGCTTTGTTCTTCACATCAAAGTACAGTTGCCTTTGGTACTCTATAAGTTTGGCATAATGGTGCATCTAGCTACTACAAGCCTTTAGCTAGATGCACCATTATGGCAAAAAACAAATTAACCTACATGAGTTGAAATAAACGTTGAAAAAAAGCATCAAAAGTTTTTGCATCCGTTGAAAAAGCATCGAAAGTTTCCTGCATCCATCTGAAATAGGAGTCAAAATGTCAATTCAAATCAGAGTCAAAATGTTAGTCAAAATATTAGTCGAAATCACTCTCAAAAATTACGTCAAAAAAGTGTGGAAAACATAATTATTTTGATGCATATATCGGCGCTTATTTTGACGTTTCCATTTTGATGTTTCGGGGATTTTAAGCTTAGTTCTAAAGCATCGAAAAAAGCATGGATAATGGCCCTACCTCTTGTAGTGACTCAACTTCAATTTTAAGACAAACTACATTATCTTGGTAATACCTTGTTTTCACATTCCACTAACATGAAAAACTAGTATACTCGAGAGCTCTCCAGCAACTCAAGTTTGTAGACTACACTACCAAACATTTGTAGACCACGCTAAAAAATATTTTTAGACTATGCTACCATACTATGCTATACCAATTTGTTGACTCTTATCCTTGCACAGCTCTAAGACCATAGGAGATCTAGAGTAGAGTCCATACAATAACGTAAATGGAGAAAATCTAGTCATGAACAATAAAAAATAGATTCCAAAAGTGATAGGTACTCCTCTCCCCTAGATTATTTATCTATGCACAAGCATATACTCTAGAACCTTATTGGGTTTTTTGTTTGACCACCATCAATCTATGGATAGTTAACCTCACTCTTACTTATAGTGATAAGTCATCTTTGAAGATTTTCCTTCAAAGATGACTATCAAACTTTCTATCTCTACCTAATAGTATATCTCAGGGGCGGGGATACTATATAGTTTGTAGAAATGTTTGAGAAAGAGCCTTTCAAACTTAGATGTTTTCACATCTTATTAGTTGGTCAAATGTTGACCTTTTTACTTTTCCCTTCAAGAAGAGTTTTCATCCACGAAAATAGTTAAGCAAGTTGTAAACAAATGTCTGTGTGTAGACCATATGGTCATCTACATCTGTAACTTCCCTAAGTACTATGACAAGGAAACAAGGACACAAAAAAAAATATTTTCCTTAACTACTATAACCAAGGAAACATGCAACACTCATGTTTCATGTGGAACAAAAAACCATAGTTGCCACGTGCAACTATATGAAAGATATCAATAAAACACAAATTGCTACTAAGGCATCAAATAACATCATTCCTTTGGTATATGCGAGAAGTTCTCAAATCCTCAAGAACCTCATAATAATGAATGTGCTCCAACATTCATGAAATTCCTTTGCATGTTCTACGACATCAAAGATTTAGCTCTTGTGGTTAGAAACCACATGGAGTTTAATTCAACATATTTGTGCAACTGTTACAAGTCTTTAACAAATTGTTCTATAATGTGGTAAAGTTCAATTGACCTTACAAATAGTTTAAGGAAAGCTACACTTTTCCCTCTCCAAAGGTTCTTGCATTCTTCAAGAACAGTTTACACATCTGTACGAAGATGATTTTCATGTAGACAATGTCTATGTGATGTATAGTGCCTATGCACTACTAGAAAATCAAGAGTGACGTGGACCAATAAGAGGACCGCTCCCAGTATGCACGTAGATTGCCTCCCCATGAGAGTGGCAATGCATTGCCTACCCATATAGGTGGCAATATACTACCCAATTGTAATTGATGACAACAAAAATTAACGGGTACTTGTATATGCACTTCATAAACATATTGCAAAACACAAATGTGTGTGATTATTCTTTTTCCTAGCGAAGTAAAGAGGAACAACATCCACTTTACCCTTCTATCAAAACACCAAATCTTTCCTCTATTTGGTTGAGTAACTCTGTACTCCTCTAACAGTAACTCTGTACCTATGAATATACCCTTCTCAATTTGGTATGATTAGAGAGTCATCTTTAACAAGACGCTCGAGCCACATACTATGAAGTTGACTCAAAACCTTTGGCACTACGGTAGAAAGTATGGGGAATTCCAACACCAAATTCTTGTTGATCCAACATCTAATCAACAACTATGCCAATCTTTGAAATCTACGGTTTAATATCTAACTATGAGTCCCACTAGGTAGTGATAGAGGCGTTAGATTCATCTTTAGTGTGAATACAAATAGTAAAGTTCTTTTAGAACTTGCCCCAAATATTTTGTGGATCCACCTCATGGCCAACTGCCATGCTTGAGCATAGCGTGAAAACACTTCCACGCCTACTTAAAATACACACTGAACACTTTTGGCAATTTCGCTACACCCAATTAACAAGTTTAGGGGTTTATCTAGAATAACAAGGACCTAAGGTTTGTGACTTTCTATAAATTTTAAGCTCGTTAGAAGTCAACACCTATATCGATTAAATGAATCTATCCCTTTCTTCTAATAAATTTATCACCCCCATTTGACACAAGGTCAAGCAAGCATGAAGGGTCCTTCCTTGAGCGCTCCATCTCAGTACATAACCCAAGAGATTCGTGTGATGGCTCTGGATCATCACTCACTCTTCTTCTCTTTAGAAACCTCCACTAATCACTCCAAATTAGCACACCTTTCTAACAAGGAAGGCGATGATTGTTGGAAAGTGTGAGCACCTACAACAATACCATGCCAAAGTATAAAAAATGATGAAGATAACTGCTAAGCATTCTCTACTAGCATCAAGATAACTGGTAAGCATTCTGTACTAGCATCAAGATAACTGCTAGGCATTATGTAGTAGAGCATCAAGATCAAGATTTGTGTGATCACTTTGGATTAACATCAAATCTCGTGTGGTTTTTCTCTAATCTCTCCAGATTAGCTTCAAACCTTGAGTTTACTTCTAAACCACCATGTTCAGTCCTAAACTCGCCAGACATGTCCTCTAAGCTCTTCGGCTCAGAATTCTTTCTAACAAACACGGTCATGGTTTATAAAACTATGTTGGATCCAATGACAGTAAATAACCATGCTTATCTAGAGTGAAGTACTTGAATCCACTCATTTCCGTGTGCCTTGAAACTAGTAGATTCTACAAGGACATGAACTTTAAAAAACTTAACGACCCAAGAAAACTAAGAATTTACTTTTTAATTTATGAAAGTCATTCCATACTTCCATAATTTGTACGGTAGCAGCCAAACATGTGCTAAAAAATAAACACCAGTGTTGGATATAGATGAGATTACACTCCTTGAATATTGTAGGGCGCCCCCCACATATCACAACCATCCAACAATATTAGTCTGCATGATCACCAATGGTTCTATAGAATTCTCACACTAGAAACCATTCTGTTAGCACTAGTATTGTACAAGCCTTGGTATCCCATACCACCAAGACCACAATGACCTTTATGAGCACTTGATGTCCCATACCATAAAGTGAGGATTAAGCTCATTGTGACCCACAAGCAGACTCTTTTCTTGTCCTTGAGAAATAGCTACAAAATCTCAAACAAATGGATGACTATGCATCCAAACCACAGGTGTTTGCAACTAGACCAACTATGCAACAATGTATATGGTGCACAAGTTTTTCAAAGTCTACCATGGCTACAATTTAAGGAAATATATCAAGTTCCATAGCCTGAGATACTCAATCTAGAGTATTTATGAGACCCATCAGACAACGTCCCAATGACCCACTACATAAACTACTGATTAAGCTAGTATATGAAGTAACAAGGGAAGGTCTAAGACTAGCCACAAGGTAGCCACAAGGTAGCTTCTAGATCAAGACCTCTTAGGGATATGAAATGAAAGAAGCAATGACATACTCCAAAGGTGGGTAAAGTAGCTCCATGTTCTAGTATATGAAGTAACAAGGGAAGGTCTAAGACTAGCCACAAGGTAGCTTCTAGATCAAGACCTCTTAGGGATATGAAATGAAAGAAGCAATGACATACTCCAAAGGTGGGTAAAGTAGCTCCATGTTCTATTTCAAGTCACATCGAACAGTTAGACCGCTAACATCATGAACATCCAGGTTTTGGTAAAGTCTGAATTGAAAGATCACTACAGACCTCACTCTAAGATTACTACAAATCTTAGAATAATTGATCTCTACGGACCAAGCATAATACACTTTGATTGTTGGGCAACAAATCCCGTAGTTATAATACTCTCAAGATACTTATTTGAGGTCTAGTGAGATAAGATATGTAACAATGCACAAGACCACTATGGGCACAAATTTTAGGGCAATTGCGGCCATGAATCAAAATTCCTTTCTTTTTGGCTATGCGAGAACCCTTCTCATAGATATTTCCATGTGTGACTACGCACAACTAGAGCCAAAAATGTCAAATTAGGCTCCCTCTTATCATGAGAAATACTTGTGGTCAACACACGAGACCATGTCATTAGTTTTTCAATAGTTGCGGCGCCTGCAAACTATTTCCTGACTCTGCCAGATTTAGACCTTGCTAACCGGTATCCTCTTGGATACCCATAGGCATGCACAAGAGGTAAAAGCATTAGATTCCATGATGTTGTCGTGTGTGACTACGCAAACATGCACAATCGATGATAATTAAAGTGCGTACACTTGCAAATTTATGTTATTATGACGGCACAGAACCCTACACATTGCTACGTGTGCTATGCCTTATGTCATCGTGTGTGTGTCAAACACACACATTTAAAGCGTGTGCTATGTCTTATGTCATCGTGTGTGTGTGTCTCACACACACATTTAAAGCGTGCGAGGTTTTTCTTTCTTTCTTTGGAACCTCCCAAAACATAGTTTTTTTTTAAATGAAAAAACAAAATTTATAAAGGTTCTAAAACCTTAACATCATTTTGTGGCGATCTCGTGAGGCTTCTAGGGAATCGCGTTTCAGGCTCCCGGTGTGCTAGGCAGTGAATAGAAGATGCCAGGCCTCACGCTTCTCATGGGTGGGCTGGCTGGCTCTGCGAACGCCTCTATTTGCCGCTGTTTTAGGGCTGGGTTTTCTGCGTTTTTCCTTCCCAACTGCGTTGCTTGTCATTGCCTCTCACAGATACCTGAAAATCAGCTTCTTTTCTCAGTGTTTCGTCTTTTTTGGCCTCCACAGGCTGCTACCCACTCTTATGTAGTGTACCCACGCTTAGCTTTCTTCTTCTCCACCCACACACAGTCGTCTCCAGGATAAGATAAGATTTCGACGGGGCCTAGGGAACAACTCGGCTGGTACCTCTCCACTACTAGCATACCGTCTTTACCATTACTGCTATCGTCGACTACAGTCCTCACTTCGTGGACAGATGCTCATTTGGTTGCTGCTCCCTTGATGGAGGAGGTGGTGGTCGTCATGCTAGCTACTGCTATTGCCTTGCTAGGTGACCTACTACTTATTCATACTACAAAGCTTGTGTGCTTCTATTGGCCGTGGCTATTGAACAGCAGCTTCTTTTATTGTTGTTTTATTCGTGGGAATGCTATCTCTTAAACCTGCTAGGCACTCCCCTTCTGGCCTTTTGTCACTGGGGTGGCTTCTGGCCTTTTGTCCTCACTGGGGTGGCCCGTACCAATTGGGCATGCTGGACATGGGCGGGTGCTCATGCGATGAGTGTTAAGGTGTGCAACTCAGTTCGTCTTGTGGAGTGTGCTCATACAAAGCACAAATCTTTGCCTTCTACTCAAATTACACTCAAAGAAACCTTCTTTCTATCATGCACAGTTTTGCTAACTGCCATGCTTGAGTTGTCACGGGACCCTTTTGTACTTCTTGAAGAAAATAATTTAAAACTCATAGAATATATAAAAAATTAAACAAAGATTTGGATTAAATTGAAATCACATAACATGGCATAGCACAAGGCAAGAGAAATAGAATAACATCACCATCAAGACAAGATTGGGTGCAATCTCTCCCCCCATGCCATGTAGCTCCACTTCCATGACATGAGTATTTAGAGAATTTTATTAATAAAAAAAGCCCAAGGAGCTAAGAATAGATGTGCGTACAAATTGGGCTTGCTTTTCCCACTTTTGGTATATTGCTTTACATATTTGTAACTATATCAAAATCCCTAAGGTTTGTACATATAAAAATCTTTCCCCAAATGTAATTGCTAATGGGCCTTGTTACATAAAATAACTTTGTGCACATTTGCACATATATTAATCTTGTGCTCACTTGCACATTCCATTAAGCTGAATCCTGCACAAACTAAATTAAACATATTTTTGTACGATTATTAGTTCATGAAAAATATGATAAAATATATACCTGTAACAGTCCTCTCATTTGAGGAAGCAACTATCCTCAGTTATTTAAGAAAAATGTTGAGAGAACAAGATTATTGATGTCAGAATCTGCGAGGTAAACTTAGAGGTCCGAACATGGCTTAGAGTCACAAAGGCATGGCTTAGAGGTTCTTATGGACATGGAATACCAATCAAGAAAAACTTGTGCAACACCAAAATTGGTGATCATCACACTGATTATTAAATCAAAGATAACATGTACTAAAAGTTTAATACAAAAGAAAAATTATCATCATCTTTACACCACCTCTCAATCCACCGACCATACGACACCTCAATCGGTACTCTCGTATAACGTGACACCTCAATTGGTACCCTCGCACTTCTCCTTACTATACTCAGGTGCTATCCATGTTAGTTAAACAATTAATCCCAGTGTCGTCTTGAGATATAGACAACCCATAAGGTTGAAGATCCCAAGAGTGCACAAGACATAGTGAATGCTATTCTATAAAAGAAGGTGTGAAAATCATGAATCATCTACTATAATGCCGCCCAAAGGATGATCAGAGTGGTGAGAGTGTTGAAATTACTAGCACCTCCTCAACCATTAGCCTTCCAATGGTATTGATGTAGCCTATACTGGATGCAACCTAATTATTGTTAGGAATCCTTATAGGGACATGAGGATTCCACCTCTAGTGTTATGGCCTTACCCCACCACGAACAACTACTATGAGACTAGTTAAGAGTAAGCCAATCATAGATGAACCTTTCACTATAAGAGGCGGGGCCATTATCCATGCTTTTTTGATGCTTTATAACTAAGCTTAAAATCCCCTAATCGTCGAAATACCCGTCAAAAAAAGTGTCAAAATAGAAACCTCGAAATAAGTGTCAAAACAAGAGTCGAAAAAAGTAATTTTACCACGCATTTCTCGACGATTATTTTGACTAATATTTCGATTGCCATGCCTCATGCTTACACGGCACATGTATCTATGCCTTATGCATCACCTTTTGGTCCTAAAATGATGCCACTCACAGGGGTTGCAAATCTACAAAACAAATCCCTAGCACCTAAGGGTGCAATAATAATAGAGGAAAGATAGAAAAGCACTTACCTCTTCTTCGTGATGTTGAAAGAGAGGATTAGAGGACCTACAAAACCAACAAAAGGGTGAGGAAAGGATTAATAATGCATACATACAAAAGCTTATGCAAGCCTTATGCAAACTATGCCGCTATGCAAGCCTTATGCAAGCTATGCTAAAGCTTATGCATAAAGCATGCATGAGGCCTTATGCATAAAGCTATACATGAGGCCTTATACATGAAGCTTATGCATAAAGCATTATGCATGAGGCTTAAGCATAAAGCACTATGCAAGCCACGCTATCCTAAACTAAACCGTACCCTGGTACTATGCATTAAGCATGCATGCATAGATTAACTCTATGCATGCATAGAGCTCTATGCATAGAGCTTAATGCATGTATAGATAGAGCTTAATGCATGCATAAAGCTTAATCTATGCATATATCTCTATGCATTATGAATGCATGCATAGAGCTTAATCTATGCATTAAGCTATACGAATATAGCTTAATGCAAAGATTAAGCTCTATGATTAGATCTCTATGCATGTGCATTAAGCTCTATGCATAGAGGACCTACAAAACAAAACTCCTCTTTTTAGTAAAAATGGAGGAAAGATAGGATAAAAAGAGAGGAAAGCACTTACCTCTTTTTGGTGATGTTAAAAGAGAAGATTAGAAGACCTACAAAACCAACAAAAGGGTCAGGAAAGGATTAGTAATGCATACATACAAAAGCCCTAAGAACCTAATGCATACATAAGAAATCGAAAAGAGAGGAAAGAAAGAAAAAAAATTACCTCTTTTTGGTGAAGTTGAAAGAGAGGATTAAAAGATTTAAAAACAAAACAAAAGTTGAGAGAAGAATTAGTAATACAAAACCCTAAAATTGTTAATAGCATGGATACACAAGGAGGTTTATCCTTCCACACATACACCAATTTAACATCCAAGAGGAGAGGAGAGGAGAGGGGAGGGGAGGGAGGGCAAAGAAGGAGGTGGAGAAGAGCTTGGGAGGAGAGAGAAAGAACCTGTAAAACAAATGATAAAGCAAAAAAACAAAAAAATTACTCATAATTACACACACACATTTTACATCACATGTACATGTAACCAAGAGGAGATGGGAGTGAGGAAAAAGGAGGCATACCTGGTAAGGAAGCAAGCAAAATACACGCACATGAAAAAAAACGCAGAAAAAAGAGAGATTCTGTTTTATTGTAAAAACCTGCGCCGTCGATATATGCGTCGAAAAAAGCGTGGAAAAAAGCGTCGAAATAATAGTGAAAAAAAGCATCAAAAAATACGTGGGAAATAGCGTGGAAATAAGAGTCAAAATAATAAAATTCCCACACTCTTTTCAACGTATATTTCGACAACTTTTTCGACGCTTATTTTGACAGTCACTACTTTTCATTCAAATTCAAAATCTTTCTAGATCTTGCGTGTCCCCACACATTTCAAATTATCTTGCGCACGACTAGGCGTGGAAACTAAGCATCGAAAAACAATGGTTCTCTTGTAGTGTTTGAACCCACCAAAATTTCTATGTGGAATACCCTATTGGGTATTTCAGAGTCTCGCTCGTGTGCATGTCCACCTCATGTTTGTATGTGTCCGACCATTTGTATGTCCATCTTGTCCAGTGTGTGTCCACTTATATATGTGTGTGTGAACCACCTCTAAGAGGGATCATAATAAATATCTAGATATTATCAAAAGTCAAAGGTAGATGTAAAAGCAAAAGACTTACAAGCAATCCGCACCAAATGCAAGTGGGCTTAGATCTCTTAGAATGCCTCAAATCTAGCTGTGTGATGGAGACAATCATGGGAGCACATAAGAGTCAACCACACTGAGCTCTAATCAAAGAGAAAATCGTGGAATCTAGATGATCTCATCAATGATATATACAGCTTGTACCTCTTGCGCCTATTTAATGACGCATCTAATGAAAATCATTATGTGTGACTATTATCATTTTGTCTCCATTAAGCTCTAAACTTAATCTTACTTAATCCATCTTAATTATGCTTACACCAAAACCATGAAGTACCTAGTATTTTGTCAATCCTCCTTAAATTACATATCTAATCTATTCACCGTTTATAGCCCACGTCATCATCTACATAACATTACTCTCGTAGAGACTTCATAGAAGTCGACGCCAACACGAGTGTCGGTGTGGTGCATATCAGTGTTGACGGGTGCATATCAGTGAGCGTCTCCATTGACATGTTTAACAAGGAGGCGACAGTGACCAGACATAGAAGAAGCCTTGGTCCTCTTCTACATCGACTGTCTCTGAAAATCACCACTCTGCTTTGCCTACGAGGTTCTTGAGGATTTGAGAACTTCTAGCGTATACCAAAAGAATGATGTTATTCGATGCCTTAGTAGCAATTTGTGTTTTATTGACATCTCTCATAGTTGCACGTGGCACTGTATGGTTTTTTGTTTCCTTGATCATAGTACTTAAGGAAAATATTTTTTGTGTGTCCTTCTTTCCTTGTCGTTAGTACTTAGGGAAGTTACAGATGTAGATGACCATATGGTCTATACACAAACATTTGTTTACAAATTCCTTAACTATTTTCGCGGACGAAAACTCTTCTTGAAGGGAAAAGTAAAAAGGTCAACATTTGACCGACTAATAAGATGTGAAAACATTTGAGTTTGAAAGGCTCTTTATCAAACATCTCTACAAACTATATGGCATTCCCACCTTGCAGATATAATGTTGGGTAGAGATAGAAAGTTTGATGGTCATCTTTGAAAGAAAATCTTCAAAGATGACTTATCACTATAAGTAAGAGTGAGGTTAACCATCCATAGATTGATGGTGGTCAAACAAAAAACCCAATAAGGTCGTAGAGCGTATGCTTGTGCATAGATGTATAATCTAGGGGAGAGGAGTACCTCTCATCTTTGGAATCTATTTTTTATTGTTCATGACTAGATTTGCTCCATTTACATTATTTCATGGACTCTAGTCTAGATCTCTTATGGCCTTAGAGCTATGTAGGGAGAAGAGTCAACAAGTTGGTGTACCATAGCATGTTAGCGTAGTCTAAAAATATTTTGTAGCGTAGTCTACAAATGGTTGGTAGTGTACTCTACAAACTTGAGTTGCCGGTAAGCTCTCGAGTATACCTAGTTTTTCATGTTAGTGAAATGTAAAAACAATGTATTACCAAGACAATGTAGCTTGTCTTAAAATTGTAGTTAAGTCCTTAGAGTTACCACACTTCCACATGAACCAAGGATAATTCTTAGGTTCAAAAACCAGAACATGAGGTGTACTGTGTACAGATTAGAAATTGTTAAGTGGAAGGATAGGTTAGAAATGGTATCAAGTGAGAACAACTTTATATGCTTACCACTAATTTTTCCCAGTTTGTTTTCACAGATGAAAAGTCTTTAGAAGGGGCAGGTAATGTCACGTAGCTTGTAACAACACATGGGAGCACGACCGCATGCAGAGTCCGTATGCCAAAGCGTTGAGACAGAGCAGGTGGGTCTAGCGGTGAGGTCACCCAAGTCGGGACACTTAGGCGGCTAGGCAGGCTTATGGGGGGGAGGCCCCTATAAGTGCCCGGGAGTATGGGTCGTGAGTCATGACTAGAGCTTCTTGCCCTCTTGGTCTATGGAGGTGTCTATGTAGATGTGACAAGCTCAAAACCCCATCTTTTTTAAGATGCACATGAACCCACTCCTCTTCTAAAGCCATTTTACATGTAATCTAATTATAGGACCTTATCTTTATTTGCTAATGGCCGCAAAAATTGATTGCTCATCTGGACATTCTTATCTTCGGCTAACAAGGGCAAGTGCAGGACGATCTCAAGAGATTATGTGTTGCTGGCTTTAGTACAATGCACACTATGGTCACCACTCACACCTGTATCTAGAGAAATATCAATAGAGGAATCCGTGTGAGTCACTTCCTAGGCACAGGCGCATCACTACCAATAGGATTACCATTGCTATTCACATGATCATGCATGCAATGATCCACCAAATGAGAATTGCTTATCGGCGTCAGGTGCTGCAATGAGTGCCTTGTCATCTATAAGTGACTTGTAGTCTCTCTGCCACTTCTTTCTACAGTTCTCGCTCTGTGTTAATGTTATGTCATCATGGGCTTCAGCTATTTGAGTGGACACTCTGGACCACATGCCAATACCTAGTTTCTGAGGTTTCATCAACTCATCATCCATTGAGCCTCTTAGGCGTATCAAGGAGTCAACCAATTTATCTTTCCACACTACTCCTCTGAAATGCTTATCACTAGAAGCCAAGCTCTCCGAGCACTTTACGGCCTCAATAGTAGTTTTACCAGTCTGTATCTGTGAGATGGGAAGCTCGAGTGGATAGCCCTGCACGCCTCTGCGGAGGAGGGCACTGCCAGCTTGGAACCCTCGTCTGTGTGCTATTATCTGTGTAACTTTCTAAGAACTTCCTCTTTGCATCTGATGTGCTGCTATCGTTTGTGGTCACCTTTCTGGTCTGTGTGTTGTCGTTTGCAATGGCAGCTTGGAGCTTCTCCCTTTGCTGCTATCCCCACGCTTTTTTCACAACTTCTAGGATAGTCCCTCTCTCTTTGCTAACCAAGAGCTCTTTGAAGCTTGCTTGTATTCTCCTTTGCTGCGACAATCTGCACTGGTTCCTCTCTCCTCTCACTAATGAAGACCTAATCAACCTCAACAGAAGAAGGCTAGAAAATAGAAGATAACGTCGATACTTCCTAATGAACCACCCATAACCATAGCACATCCTCGCTCTGATACCAAGTTGAATAACATGGATCTGGGCCAGTCTATAGTGGCTCATAGCTAATCATAGTCATGATTATTTGATTAATAAACTAATTAATAAGTAATTAACAAATGATCAAGGACAAGAGGAAGGCATAAGACGAACACCAAAAAAACCACATAATCTCATTACCTTAGCTTGATCCAAGTACACGCTTATATAGCTCTCATGGAATCACAAGCTACATTCACCCTTATGCCATCCATGTGTTCTCACATAAATGCCCACATGCCTTGTGCAACCTTGCTTTTTGACCATTGACTCCCTTTTACATTCATCCATTCACATCCTCTAATAACCTTAGCCTTCATCCATTCTGATTTCATGCCATCCTAAGCTCCATCTACCTTGCTCCCGTATACATGTGCCCCATACATGACATGACGGGAGCCATATTACAACAAGTTCTTGGGCTGATAGCTTGGTAGTATGTGCTTGGTTTCTAGATCATCAATCTTACCCAGTTATACCTCCATTGTGTTGTAGTGAAATTATTTAGATTTCATGTGGATATTTGTGATGGTAATTTAATCAATTTATATATAAATTGATTAGCGTAGTTAATGTAAGTGCAGATTCTTAGGTTAGATATTGGAGACGAATTGGTGGGTTAGGCAGATTTTTAGACACTCGACTTTGGATGTCGACGGATTATTATTTCATCATATGGAATGCTTGGTCGTGGCATTCATATTATACTATGGCAGCGGGCGGCGGATAATTATTTACCTTGTACATGTGAATGCTCTTATAGATATTTTTTTGGGTTTAAAGGTTGTAAAATTACTTAGTGATAAGGTTGGTATGCAATTTTAGAAAGAAGAGCTTGTACGTAAAGTAAAGCAAGCTATTTTAGCTTAAGATGTATTTTGAGCCCCAAAAAAACTATTTTGAGTATAATCGATTAAAATACACCAAGAGAAAGCGTGGACTCTTGAAGAGTAAAGCGTAGACTCTTGAAGAGTCCTTGGGACTTATTTTGATGTAAATGGTAGATTGAATACCTTTTTATATTTTGAGGTTATTTTGAATCAGTATGTTTTCTTTTTTAGTACTCACATATACAACCTTCCAAGAACTACTATGAATTCTAAAACTAAAACAAAAAAATTTGCATGAGTTACTTTGATATATGGATTTTTAATTTGATTAAATGATGCTCACTTTACTTTCTTTTAACACAATAATTATAATCAAGGCTAAAAATACACTCTTTAGGCTAGTTAAGGCAACATGTAGACCTTGCGTTATGTTCAAAGTTAGTCTTTCAAGGAACACCTACACAATCAAGCTTTTGTCTCCACACAATACATATAATGCATAAACACTATCATCTTGCTAGTGCTTGGGGAGCAGAGGCATGATTCATGAGTTTTGATCTCAAAAGAAACAAAATGTCTTAACAAGAGAAGAAAAAAAGAGACATTTCTACAGTTTGATTTTTTAATGGTCTAGCCTAAGATCTACATCTACACTTGGAACATGAGCATTTCTTTGTCATAGCAATACAAAGGTTTCGTGACCTATGTTTCATGTGCACTCCACATACTAGCAATGTTAGAAAAACACAACTCTTTACTGTATTTTTGAAAAAGCAAGGTTGAAATGTTTGATTGTGTTGAAAATAATGGTTACTACTGTGAAACTTTTGGTTTTTGAAACCGATTGATGTCTAGGTTTTGAAAGGCCAAGGAAAGTCCCCTACATATTTGAACATGCTATGTTTTCGTATGGGCTTTACATTATATAGTATTAGAGGAAAACCATTATTTAGCGTATTTTCGTTTAGGTTATTTTTATTTTGAAAGTATAATTATGATCTGTAGTTTTTTTTAAGTGAAACCACAACGTAGCTTGGACATTACGGCGCTTTCCTTGATGCTTCAGGTTTGGACATGAGGCGCTTCGAT
This sequence comes from Cibotium barometz, assembly GCF_041138505.1. Classification (NCBI taxonomy): domain Eukaryota; kingdom Viridiplantae; phylum Streptophyta; class Polypodiopsida; order Cyatheales; family Cibotiaceae; genus Cibotium; species Cibotium barometz. The sequence continues at coordinate 3,227,410 of NC_141110.1, forward strand.
TCTGTCGTGTCAAATGCTGCGAATCGGTCTCGTGTTCCAAATTTCGACGTGCTACGTTTGCGCATGTGCTGTGTTTCGCTGCTACACTTTATGTAATCGCGTGTCGATACAAAACGCGTAGTGAGACTCCGTTTTTGGACGGCCAAACACGCGCAGTACACAGATAGGTGGAGAGAGAGAGAGAAAGAGGGGGGATCCATGAGGACCAAGTTTCTTCATGTTCCGAAGACGCAAATGAGATACCGAAAATCTGCAACAGGAGGGCGGCACGCCGATGCTGATGAGGTATCACGTCTGCGGAAGGCTGCTGCGTGGGTGTGGCACGCGCGCCCCATCATCGGCGACGTGGTGGTTCCAACGAAGCGAGTCGACACATCACGTATTTCTTCCAACAACAGCCGCAACAAGCTGACCACATCTCGCTTCAGAGCAGAGGCTCAGTCTAGTGCGGGAATCCCTGTTACATCTGCAAGTGGTCACCCTTCAGTCGACCTCGGCGACACGGGTCTCTACGACGAGTTCGAGCTCGCTGGCTTGAAATCTTACATGGCAGACTTCGTGCAGCGGCTGCAGAGACAGGAGAATCACCAAGAACGCACAGCGTATGAGGATGGTGATCAGCCTAATCGGCCTACACAGGAGATATTGATGCCCCTGAAACGGTCTGGCTCTCTATCGTCCATCATGAGTTCGCGAAGGCCATTCTCTTCTATCCACAAGCTCTTCCGGAAGATTTCAATAGCGATTAAGAGCGCTAATTCCCCGCCGATGATCAGATCTGATCTGCATGGGACGGACGCTCCCTTCCACCACTACATTCACCCTCACCATTACCATTATAACTACGATTGGGACCCTATAGAAAGCTTTGACAATACACTCCGTGGCAGAGCGCACTCTGAGAGTTGCCAATCGCAACAACACACGTCGTCGGGCGAAGCAGGTCGATCAGACGATAAGGAACCTGGGAGTGCTTTTGCAGGTAGCAGCTTCGCTACCCAAGTAGGTACACAACATGCAGAACTTGAGGTGAAATTAAAGCAAGCTGATCATTCTAAGCATAGGCGGAGACACTCGGAATATGATTATTAGCAGGCCTCGTCTTTAATCTCGGAGGTGTAATATAATGCTATGCACTAGGAGGCCTTGTATTTATCTCTTCGTACAATTATATAAACCATTGTGCTTTTTTGGTGCCAAATCTCTCCTTGGTTTCTTTCTTGAGCTTAGTGTCACAGCTCACGGGGACTCTGGATTATGTATCATGGGAACTGTTTATTTTGTGTTGTTTTTTTATTGACTATTTCATCTCCCAAGAGAGCACTTTTGCTCGCTTGGCGAATCATCATTGTCATAAGAAGAACCCCTAGATTCAACAAGTGCGATAAGGTCACTTGACTCTTTAGCTCATACCCCTAAGTGCGATAAGGTCACTTGACCATTTTGCGGTATTGGTAAATAGCACAGTGCCTTGGCTCCTCGATCCACGCTTCTCCTTCAATTAGTTTAGTCCGATGTGTATGCGCAAACTTAAGGCTCACCCAGGTTGTGGAAAAGATTACCCTAGAACTTGTTCAATTTCTTCTCGAATTGAGGGAAGAAGAAAAAGCACCTCCTTAAAAAATTCAAGATATAATTAGTTATATTTAGATTTCTGTATATGGGAAAAGCTTGTTCAAAATTACAATTTCCTCTTCAATTCATGATGAAAAGGATTGATGTAAGGCTCAGTAAAATTAATTTCTCGAACCCTACTCATGCGGTCTCTTTATTTTGTGTTGTAAATTATTAAAGTTATTTTTTAGACATTTCTAAAGTACAAAGCTCAAACTCTTGGTTAAAAAGTCACTCATAAATTTGCACATTTCCTTTTGATAAGCGCACCTTGTTCTAGAAGTGTATAGGTGTGGATAGGTGTTAGGATAAGGACAGAGATTACCAAATAGAGAGGTCACTCTATTTTTACTCAAGCCATTTTTGGCTTTTTATATATACATATATTATCTTCTTGCAATTGAAATGGTTAGTTGTTGGTGCCTCAATCTATTGATAATTTTGCTCCTATACATGCAACTTGGGTTGTGCTAGTATGTATGGTGGTATAGGGTGGTTTCAAGGGTGCCTTGTTCCCAAAGTAAAACGTGTAATTTTGCACACTAAAGGGCTAATCTAAACCTAGTTACTCAACAAATAAAAAATTATGCTCTTGTACTGTGATTTCTAGGGTTTTTGTAGGATGTACATGGCTTTGCTATTTCGTACATCATAAAATGAGGCCTTAGACCATATAAAAGCATTGATTGGAAAGAAAAAAAAGGGCACCATATTTTACACGTTGCATTTATGTTACAAGTATTCAATAAAATTATTAAAAAATATTTAATATATATTATATATCTATCCATCAAAAATAATTTAAGCATCGAATTTAGCCCAAAATCTTGTGTACAAAATAATTTAGTCCATATGAAAGTTTCTTTCATATATGAAAGACACCTTCATACGTTGTTTCCTTCATAGGAAAGAACTTTATCCACTATAAAACATGCAGACCCCACATATTTTCTCATACAATATATGTGGTCGCCTTATCTAAGTTATATATTTAGTTGCCTTCATACTTATGTTCTACCTCTTTTTCCTCTCTTTCTTTCCCTTCTAGGTTTCAAAATAATAGAACATATTTTAATTACAAAATTTTAGAATCTTTTTTCAATTAGTTTTTTAAATAAATTTAATAAAATCAACAAATGAAATGTGTGTGTATCTTTTTAGGCTTTTATTTTTGTAGTAAGATAAATACTTGAAAGTTTCTTGAATTAAGTTGTTTTTTAAAGTTAGATAATGTTATTTAATTAACTAGCTATTTTTTAAACTAAAATTTTGAAAACCCAAAACTTAACTTATATATTCTAACTTTGTGACATATTCAAACTACTTGCGTTTTAGTTTTTACTTACACATCGTGAGCTCTTGTGAGTTAGTTTGTGAAAATTTAAAACTGTGATTAAAAATACGAATCACATTTTGATGTCTTGTGGATCATTTTAAATGCATCCTAATTTTCTGTGACTCTATACACATACAAAGCTCTTGTGAATTGGTTTGTAAGAGTAATTAATTAATTAACTAATTCACATTGTAAGAATTCTTCAACTAACCGACAAATTTAGCCTTGCTCCTGAAGATTCTTGTAAGTGCAAAGGTGAGGCCTACCCTTGACACATACCTTGGCACAGGACTAAATAGCCAAGTTGCCAAGATTATCATAGTCTAGACGTTATTTCCATATGAGTTCTATGTAGCATAGGTTTTCAAGGCTCAACAAGGTTTTGGATCTCTAGATATCTTTATAGCCATTGAGTCTACAACTCATGCTGTAAGATATCTTGGACCGATGGCCTCAGAGGGCTCACCTAAAAATATGTAAGTATACAACGTGATTTCAAATGAAGAGGTTTCTTAATCTTAAATTTTAAGGTAAATTTACAGAAATACATTTACAGAAGGTGTTTTAAAAATCAATTTTGAAAAAAACTCGTAAGTCCTAAAGAAAAAGGGGTCATTTTATTCATGACAAATTCACATGTAAGGGGTTTTTTTAATACCCCTTGAATTCATGTGATACATAGGGTTTCTTAGTAATGAACCCCCGGAGCCGATGGCTATGTGAGCGCGATGAATTTGGCCCCACTCCTAGAGATTCTTTTCCCTTGGCACATGACTAAATAGCCAAGTTCTCAAGGTTGGCATAGCCGAGTCCTCCCTCAGTCTTCCTTTCCAAATGAGTCCTATATATGGTATAGATTTTCAAGGCTCACGAGGGTTCTAGATCTCTTGATATTTTTATAGCCATTCACTCTATAATACATGAATCAATTTCTACCACCCTAGAGTCATGAGACCTCTTACAATTATTCATGAATGAGGAAAGGACTCCATGATCATTTTTAGTATATTAGAATTATGGTAGTTAGGGATAGCAAAGCCAACAACTATGGAGGCTTAAACAGATCCACGATGGTGTATGTAGTAGAGAGAGATGTAACAAAATCAGAGAAAGAGGCACAATGATTGCACGACTGAGACTTTACTTTGAGTGATGTGTTAAAAGCTTCACAGAGTACAATGCTTTTATAAACTTTAGAGCCTTATCTTTTGACACACTGGGGCAATGACACATGGTAAGTTCCCATGACATCAATTCTTATCACACATACACACATGGTTGTTCACCACTTCTCACATAAAGTGAGTGTTCATACACACACATACAAGGGCATGGGCATGTTCACTTACTCTCACTCACCCACTTACTACACTCTTACTTACTTACTCACATAAGGGAGTGTTCACACATACTCATATAAGGGTTTTTTCACACACTTGAGGCTCCAAAACCTAACACCCCCCTCCCCCTGCCCCCTTGAAGTGAAGGTGATGAGCCTTATGCAAGAAGAGATGCTACCACCTACCCCATCCGGATGATGTTGCAGGGCATGAGATGTATAGCTTTCTTGATGGATTTTCTCGCTATAATCAAATTCCAATGGCAGAAGAGGACATTGAGAAGATAGCTTTTATTACTGAATGGGGAGCATTTGCTTATACAGTGATGAGCTTTGGTTTGAAGAATGAACCACCTTCATTTTCAAAAGCAGCTTTCAAAATGTTTGAACCATATTTGATAGAATTTATGCAGATTTTCATGGATGATTTCTCAGTTTTTGGGGAGAAGATTGAACATTTGGAGCATTTAAGGAAATGTTTGGAGAGGTGCAGGATGTTTAGAATGGCTTTAAACCTGCACAAATGTGCTATTACAGTTTAAAAAGGAAAGCTACTGGGTCACATCATATCTAAGGAAGGGATGTCAATTGATGCTAACAAGATTAGTGCAATTGAGAGGGCAATAGCACCGAAAAATTTGAAGGCAGTTATGCGGTTTCTTGGTCAAACTAAATGGCATAGCCGTTATCTGAGATATTTGGCAGATGTGTGTACACCTTTGAGTCATTTGACCAAAAATGATTTGAGTTTTGTGTGGGGTGAAGCACAGGAAAAAGCCTTTCAGATTATCAAGAAAATGTTGGTAGTTTCACCTATCCTTCAACCACCAAATTGGGAGTTACCTTTCCATATTTATGTGGATGTGTCGGATATGGCAGTCACTCGGGGGGGTCACTATATGTAAATCCTCTATATCACGTGCGTTCAAGGCCTATTTAAAAAGTCCCTTATCTGTGAATTTTTTAGTGAATATAATGTATCCTTTCCTATTCAAATCTGTAAATTTTTTTTAAAATACAATAAATAAATCCCCTCTGTAAATATATTTCTGTAAGTTTTAAATATTTAAAATGTCCTTCTGTTGAACCCACGTGATACTTACATATTTATACGAGTGACCCCCCCGAGGGCAGTCAGAGCTATTTTGATGTAGGAGAAGGTTCAATTCAATTTGGTAGGAATTACACTTTTTAGATAAAAGAATTTCTCTTATGCATCTAAGTTATGCATAAAATCCATTTATGATGAAAAATCACACTTTTAGTATAAAAAGAATATCTTTTATGCATACCTCTATGCATGAAATCCAATATGATAAAAGTAACACTTTTACAATAAAATAATCAACTTCTATGCATACCTCTATGCATGAAATTCAATTATGATAAAAGTCACATTTTATAATAAAATAATCAACTTTTATGCATACCTCTATGAATGAAATTCAATTATGATAAAAGTCACACTTTTATAATAAAATAATCAACTTTTATGCATACCTCTGCATGAAATTCAAATATGATAAAAGTCACACTTTTATAATAAAATAATCAACTTTTATGCATACCTCTATGCATGAAATTCCAATATGATAAAAGTAACACTTTTATATTAAAATAATCAACTTTTATGCATACCTCTATGCATGAAATTCAATTATGATAAAAGTCACACTTTTATAATAAAATAATCAACTTTTATGCATACCTCTATGCATGAAATTCAAATATGATAAAAGTCACACTTTTATAATAAAATAATCAGCTTTTATGCATACCTCTATGCATGAAATTCAAATATGATAAAAGTAACACTTTTATATTAAAATAATCAACTTTTATACATACCTCTATGCATTAAATTCAATTATGATAAAAGTCACACTTTTATAATAAAATAATCAACCTTTATGCATACCTCTATGCATGAAATTCAAATATGATAAAAGTAACACTTTTATAATAAAATAATCAACTTTTATGCATACCTCTATGCATGTAATCCAATTATGATAAAAGAAACACTTTTATATTAAAATGATAATCTTTTATGCATACCTCTATGCATGAAATCCAAATATGATAAAAGAAACACTTTTATATTAAAATGATAATCTTTTATGCATACCTCTATGCATGAAATCCAAATATGATAAAAGAAACACTTTTATATTATTTCTCCATGATTACAATAAAATTCTTTCAAATAATCTAGATGATAATTCTTAGAATATAGTAGGAAGTTCTCTTTTCATGCTTTGAATGAAATTATTTTATGTGTAATTTTTATAAGAATTTTGCCATAGCTCCGCTACTATGACTGATAAATCTCAATTTATTTTGAAGGATAAAGCTTATCATTAAGGAAATGATTATAATGATCCCTAATTGGACCTAGTTTGGTTACTTTTTTATTCGGTTTAGTTCCATTTTGATTTGGTTTGGTTCAAGAGAGAGGAGAGATAAAAATCACATTATTTTTGAGTTTAAAACTCATTCAAACATGTGAATTAGGCGCCTCATTGAAGGCCCTCCTTTTCCTTACAAATGTGTCAAAAATGGAATCATTATACCCAAAATATATCATATTTTTAATATTGCTCATAGTTTCTTACTAATAAACCTTGTACATAGTCAACTCTTCATCTTATGTGAGCATTTACTTATTTTTGGGTATCTTCTTTTACAAAAATGGATTTATCTCCCTCCCACACATGGATTGATCTTATTGGCCCAAAGGAACCTTAATTGGACCATAATCCAAAAATTTTTGAGAATCTAGACCCTTAGGCTAAGGTCCTTTATACCCATTTCCAATTAATTCCAATGGCACATTGGAAGTTCTTTTTAAATTTCTATTTCAGGGGAACTTATTTTAATAAGATGAGATAATTTTCTATCCAAAAATATTAAAAATATGAATATTCTCTCTCTAGAATATTTTCTCTCTCTAGGTTAAAACAGTTAGAAATAAGATCTTTTATATTTCTGAAGAGGGGATTGATTACAGGGGAAGATGCTCGACATTTTGAGAGGGTGGGAAGGAATCTTACATTCTCTCCCACTTGAAAAACACGAGATGTCCTCATCTCACAAACTGGGGATAATTTCACAAGATACACGAATATGAGACTAAGAGAAAATTTAATTAAGATTAACCACCAAGAAAAGTCTCAAAGAGAGCAAGATTCAAGACAAGAACAAAGATTTCAACTTTATTCACTCTTGGAACATATACAGTAAAGATAGAAGAATTCTTTACACTTCCATAAGCCCGTCCATCATATGGTCACAAAAGCAGCACTCACAAGCTGCACATGTATAAGGTAACTCATCTATGGGAATAATTTGGCTGGTTATTGCCGCACCTACCTCAGTGGTATGAGGTGATCTAACAAAAGGACCTCTGAGAGGCAAGCCAAAAACGGGGTAAAGGCATATCTTCTGATGAGGAAGAAAACATGCTAGTAAGAAGACCCGCTCAGAAAACCCAATATGCCTTGATCTCATCACACAATAGTATCGGGGACCCAAACCCAAAGCTTCAATAACCATAGCCAAGCGGACATTGTTACGAAAGTGCTGCTGACCGCAGGGTGTTACCCTAGTTATGTCTTCTCAGGTCCGCCATTTGGTCTGAGCTACAGAAGTTCCCAAGGGAGGGAAAAGTGAGCGCTCATACAGTTCTATAAAATCCTTCTTCACAGACTCACTTGCGTCTTGAAGGTGAGAAATCATCATGGATAAAACCAATTCCTACTGCCAAGCCATGAAGGAGATTAAGAAAGAAAGGAGATCGATGGAAGTAAGATTACTGCGAGTGGCAAGTAAAAGTTAGGACTTATATAAAGGAAGGAGCTAGAGTAACTTAGAAGCCAACGGTATCTTGTCATTGAGGTTTTACCATCTTTCCATGATTTGGGTTTGGCACATATTTCTATAGAAGGTTCACATGAAATACATTATGAACTTTGAGATGATGAGGTAGAAAAAGCTCGTAGGCTAAGTCACATACTTTCATTGAAATCCGATATGGCCCACAATATCTGGGGGATAACTTCTTATACTTCCTAAGAGATAAAGAACTTCTTTTGGGCTGTACTCGAATGAAGACCATATCTGCTTCTTTGAGTTCTCTGACTGCCCTCTTTTTATCTGCATACTGCTTCTGTCGATCCTGGGCAGTCTTTTAATTGATGACCAAAACCTTGGCATCCAAAACACCGGTTCTTACTTCTGAACTCATCGTTCATAATCCTTAAAATAGGTGGGACTTTTGAAAGGTATTCTGGGAAAGGGTCTTTCTTTTTTTTAACAGAATCTTTCTTTTATTTAGAGAGGGAATAATTATAAGATCAGAAAGGGAGGTTCTTACTCCTGCATACCTCGAAGGCTGGGGAGGAATCTTACATTCTACCCCACTTAAAAAGTGAGAGATGTCCTCATCTTGTAAAGTAGAGGACAACTCTTTTTCTTAAGATCCAATTTATTTTGGGATTCCTTATATTCTGGTCAACCCAACAGAATACGGGGATAAATATCCCTTATATAGAACTCATCATTAAATAACAATTCATTTCAGATCATATCATTCATATCTTTAACACGATAATGGTCCATTAGATCGAATAATTTTCTTTCTGAACATTCCTCCGCCGGAATTTCAGTCAAGCAAGTTCTTAATCTGTCATCCCTTAACTTGATATACCGAGTCAAGTGTTAACAGTAGCAATTTGACAGCACAATCCACTAATCTTATAGTGATTTGCTAAAATCATTATCATCATTCCAGTTATGAATATCATCACAGGGACTCATCCCATTCATCCTCATTGAGGTTTCGCTCAGCTTATTACATTTCAACCTAATTTCAGGGATCATCATTTTTCAATAAGAATCCAAATCAATTCATCAGTTCTCAAACAGAATTAAAAATCATATCAACCACATTCGAAATCATCATCTGGATAGCATTAATGCTTATAATTTCAAGTCTTAGATTTACTCATATATATTGCCGGTAAAGAGCTGCAGTTATACCCTCGGTATATACAGGTACTCATGCTACTTGGAACTATAAGGTAAATACCATCATGTCTAGGCCTCAAGCAAGTCAGGGTTCCATATAATTACGGTACTTCCATTTGAAGACCCAATTACTAATTTACAAATTTTTAGTTTGAATATCAAATTGTATGAATTATATCACACAATTATAACCTTTTTATGCTTCTTGATAAATTTTTGACATATTTGGCTTCTCAGTTGATCTTTATTAACCAATTCGCTCTGATACCAACTGTGACATCCCTGTCCCCACCGCGCAATGGATTCGGGGTACTAGCAACGGAAGTAGCACTTCTTGTGTGGGGCAAGGTCCCACACTCGGGGCCTCGCCCACGGATATCCGGACAAGAGACTAATCCGTCGGTTTTTCCAAAACCAAACCCTGGAAAAACTTCCCTTATCCGGAAAGCACGGGCGATTCCACCAGGATAACTTTTTACTCTAACGTAGTCAAGACCATTACTGATCAAGCTGATCCGACCGCAACTATAAAGATACTCGGTCAGATCAAGGAAGAAACTTGCACTTGGATCATTAGGATCAACGCTTTTTTCCCCATCAAGAGGCACAGCCGTTGATTCGTATCCATAGAACAATTACTATTCGGGATTTACTTTATCTATCGTAATAACAGAAATTGAGTCTCGATTTACGGATCCATTAGTCCAGCCTAACCCCATCCAATCCCATGGGTTAGCCAACCGCCCAACCACTGTAGTGATGGGATCCAATTAAGAATTTGGTTAGGTTTTGTCCCGGGTACCAAGGAAAAGAGTTCCAAGGACCCCTAGCCGGAAGTTCATGCAAACATACAACTAGTCACACCACTTACACACCCAATATGAAATTGTCTTTTTCTTAGCATCAGCTAACTTTAAAACAATCCTTTAATGAAACCATTATGTCACTGATGACAATCCTCATAGTCTCTGGTTGAATCCTTATTTCCAGTCATTCATTCATCGGTATACTTATGGCATCATTGGCAACTAGAACGCTCACCACCTGTTCACTCAAGGGCCTTTTCCATAGTTCCTAGGTCTTAGTAACCGGCAATATATTCATATAACAGAATGGAATCTCCGTGGAAGATCAGCAAGATCAACCCATAGATTCATATAAAAGAGCCACGGACTCATCCGTTGAGGACCAGCAGGGTCAATCAACCAGATCCATGCCCGGTTTCAGAAAACAACTCTTATTCCTTATTCCAATATCTTCCACGATGCACGTGTGGGTATCTTTGGCGACCCAGAGCCCGAGCACCATATGGTCAGTACCCTCTAGGATCCTTCGCAAGTGACCCAGCGCTTCACTCATAGGCCGCTTCCTTGGTCCCTCATCCACCGTATCGAAAGCTCACCATTTAAATCGAACCAAGGCTGGTCAAGACCTCGATCGACCTTGCTACGCGAGTCATCATTTGACTCTCCGTCTCAGCAATTGCAACTTTATCAGTTCGGTCTTCATGACCTTAATCCTCAAGATGATCAAAATGCTTCCCCGGCATTCTTGACATAAAACAGTCATTTACAAATAGTCACAAAATATAGTTTCTATAACAAACTCTTGTCTTTCCACATTATCCACTCTCGGACCACATTACTTATTCCACATTCCATTCAATGTGTACTCATTCTCATCCATTCACTCATATAGACTACACATTATTTCACATACACATTCGCATTCATTATTATACATACATATCCATGTTCGTACGTCCACATCATACATCCGATTTAACATTCATACATACGCATCTACATGCATACATCCACATCCACATTCATACATCCATACTTCCATTTCCACATCCACACATCCAGATTCACATTCACATGCATACATCCATTTTCACATCCTCATTCATACATCCACATTCACATGCATACATCCATTTTCACATCCTCATTCATACATCCACATTCACATACATACATCCACATCCGTATCTACATCCATATATCCACATCCACATCTTCATTCATATTCATACATACACATCTACATGCATACATCCACATCCACATTCATACATCCACACTTCTATTTCCACATCATTCACATTCATACATCCATTTTCACATTCATACATACGCATCTACATGCATACATCCACATCCACATCTTCATTCATATTCATACATACACATCTACATGCATACATCCACATCCACAGTTCCATTTCCACATCATTCACATTCATACATCCATTTCCACATTCATACATACGCATCTACATGCATACATCCACATCCACATTCATACATCCATAATACATCCATTCTCGCCCTAACACATCCCATATACATCTTATCACATCTCATACACCTCTTATCACATCCTATCACTTTCCATACGCATCTTATCACATCTCATATACCTCTTATCACATCCTATCACTTTCCATACGCATCTTATCACATATTATCACATCTCATACACCTCTTATCACATCTTATCACATTTCATATCTTTTTATAGAATACAAGAGAATTCTTATATCCGATATAAGATTTCTCTACACATTTATTTATGCATAAATTCCATTTAAGGAGACTAATACTTTCGAGTTAAAAATCAATCTTTTATGCATCTTCCTATGCATAAATTCATTTTAAATGAAAATGACACTTTTGAATTAAAATTCAATCTTTTATGCAACTTCCTATGCATAAACTCAATTTAGATGAGAATTGACACTTTTGAATTAAAAATCCATCTTTTATGCATCTTCCTATGCATAAATTCAAATTGGATAAGAATAACACTTTTGAATTGAAATTCTATTCTTTTATGCATCTTCCTATGCATAAATTCAATTTAGATGAGAATGACACTTTGAATTAAAAATCAAATTTTTATGCATCTTCTTATGCATAAATTCAATTTGGTAGGAATTACACTTTTTAGATAAAAGAATTTCTCTTATGCATCTAAGCTATGCATAAAATCCATTTATGATGAAAAATCACACTTTTGAGATAAAAAGAATATCTTTTATGCATACCTCTATGCATGAAATCCAATATGATAAAAGTAACACTTTTATAATAAAATAATCAACTTTTATGCATACCTCTATGCATGAAATTCAAATATGATAAAAGTCACACTTTTATAATAAAATAATCAACTTTTATGCATACCTCTATGCATGAAATTCAAATATAATAAAAGTCACACTTCTGTAATAAAATAATCAACTTTTATACATACCTCTATGCATAAAATTCAAATATGATAAAAGTCACACTTTTATAATAAAATAATCAACTTTTATGCATACCTCTATGCATGAAATTTAATTATGATAAAAGTCACACTTTTATAATAAAATAATCAACTTTTATGCATACCTCTATGCATGAAATTCAAATATGATAAAAGTCACACTTTTATAATAAAATAATCACCTTTTATGCATACCTCTATGCATGAAGTTCAAATATGATAAAAGTAACACTTTTATATTAAAATAATCAACTTTTATACATACCTCTATGCATGAAATTCAATTATGATAAAAGTCACACTTTTATAATAAAATAATCAACTTTTATGCATACCTCTATGCATGAAATTCAAATATGATAAAAGTAACACTTTTATAATAAAATAATCAACTTTTATGCATACCTCTATGCATGAAATCCAATTATGATAAAAGAAACACTTTTATATTAAAATAATAATCTTTTATGCATACCTCTATGTATGAAATCTAAATATGATAAAAGAACACTTTTATATTAAAATAATAATCTTTTATTCATACCTCTATTATGCATGAAATCCAAATATGATAAAAGAAACACTTTTATATTAAAATAATAATCTTTTATGCATACCTCTATGCATGAAATCCAAATATGATAAAAGAAACACTTTAATGTTAAAATAATAATCTTTTATGCATACCTCTATGCATAAAATCCAAATATGATAAAAGAAACACTTCTATATTAAAATAATAATCTTTTATGCATACCTCTATGCATGAAATCCAAATATGATAAAAGAAACACTTTTATATTAAATAATAATCTTTTATGCATACCTCTATGCATGAAATCCAAATATGATAAAAGTAACACTTTTATAATAAAATAATCATCAATTTTGCATAACATAAAAATAAATTTCTCCATGATTACAATAAAATTCTTTTAAATAATCTAGATGATAATTCTTAGAATATAGCAGGAAGTTCTCTTTTCATGCGTTGAATGAAATTATTTTATGTGTAATTTTTATAAAAATTTTGCCATAGCTCTGCTACTATGACTAATAAATCTCAATTTATTTTGAAGGATAAAGCTTATCATTAAGGGAATGATTAGAATGATCCCTAATTGGATCATTAACCCAATAATGGATTGAATCATCAATATTCATGAAATACATAAACTAAAAGCATAGAAAAAAGCCATTAATTTGGCCTCAAGCATAGATTAATCTTGGATTAAGGAAAAGCTTTATGAAAAGCTTCATTTGGATTGAAAATGGGTCATGAGTATGACCATTTCTTGAGTGAGAGAGAGAAATTACATAAAAACCATTAGAATTAAGCATAAATGGAAATTTATGTAATTCTTTATTATCAGTAATCAATTAACTTCAATAGCATTCATCAAATTATGTAACTCTTCACTACCATTCATCAATTAACTTCAATAGCATTCAAAGACCATTCCAATTAAGCTTCTCAAGCTTGAGAGGGATTGAGAAGAGAGAAGCATTGAGAAATTATAAAAAAGATCAAAATTCACCATTTACCTTACTAATTGCTTGATTCTTTGTTCACGGTAGAGGCTCCCGACCAATCAATTGGTTAAGTATGTTGATGAAGCCACCAATGGGGATTGAAGAAAGAGGGAAGCTCCAATTTCTTCAATTTGGAGAGAATTTTAGAGAATAGTAGAAATTAGCATTATTTCAGCATAACTCTAGTATAGTAAAATTCTTCTATTTTTTTTCAAAGGACTCATGTTCTATTTATAGGAGAGGGAAGCTCTAACCAAAGCTAACTGAATTCTAGAATTTTCCAAATTCAGTGTGGTTGAATTTGGACTAGATTTGGACCTAGTTTGGTTACTTTTTTATTCGGTTTGGTTTCATTTTGATTTGGTTTGGTTCAAGAGAGAGGAGAGATAAAAATATCACATTATTTTTTAGTTTAAAACTCATTCAAGCATGTGAATTAGGCGCCTCATTGAAGGCCCTCCTTTTCCTTACAAATGTGTCAAAAATGGAATCATTATACCCAAAATATATCATATTTTTAATATTGCTCATAGTTTCTTACTAATAAACCTTGTACATAGTCAACTCTTCATCTTATGTGAGCATTTACTCATTTTTGGGTATCTTCTTTTACAAAATTGGATTTATCTCCCCCCCCACACACATGGATTGATCTTATTAGCCCAAAGGAAGCTTAATTGGACCATAATCCACCAAAAATTTCTGAAAATCTAGACCCTTAGGCTAAGGTCCTTTATACCCATTTCCAATTAATTCCAATTGCACATTGGAAGTTCTTTTTGAATTTTTGTTTCAAGGGAACTTATTTTAATAAGATGAGATAATTTTCTATCCCAAAATATTAAAAATTTAAATATTATCTCTCTAGAATATTTTCTCTCTCTAGGTTAAAACAGTTAGAAATAAGATCTTTTATATTTCTGAAGAGGGGATTGATTACAGGGGAATATGCTGGACATTTTGAGAGGCTGGGGAGGAATCTTACAAGATCAGATCATTCGGCGATGTGTGCCAGATGAAGAATAGAAGGCAGTTTTACAAGAAGCACATTTTGGTGTAGCTGGAGGTCATTTTTCGGGAGAGATTACTGGTAGGAAGATTATGCAAGCTGGACTTTGGTGACCATTATTGCTGAGGGACGCTTATTCATTTGCAAGAGAATGTGTGCAATGCCAGAAGATGGGCCAACCAACATCCATGGATCGAATGTAGGATCATCCGATATTACCCCTTTAACCATTTCAAAAATGGGGTCTTGATTTTGTTGGGCCGATTAAGCCAAAATCCAGAAGAACAGGAGCAAGGTACATCTTGGTTGCAACACATTATGCCACCAAATGGATGGAAGCAATGGCTTTGAAGGATAACAAGGCAGCCAGTGTGGCTAGGTTCCTGTACAAAATGATAACTAGATTTGGGTGTCCGATAGAATTGGTGTCTGATCAAGGTGTCCATTTTCTAAATTCAGTCATTAAGGAATTGACATCCAAGCACATGATTCTTCATAAGAAATCTACCCCGTATCATCCGCAAGCGAATGGGCAGGCGGAAAGCACAAATAAGGTGCTAGTTAGGATTTTGAAGAAGATTGTTTCTGAAAACAGGGCAGATTGGGATGAGAAATTGGATTCAGCATTGTGGTCATTTAGGACTGCATACAAAGTGGCAATAGGCATGACACCTTTTAAGCTAGTTTATGGGATTGAGGCAATTGTCCCTATGGAATATGTGATATCTAGCTTGAGGCTTGCAGTTCAGCATAGATTAAGCCCTGAAGATTCAGTGATGCATAGGCAGCAGGAATTGTTAAAGTTGAAAGAAGATAGAATTTACAGTGCTTATGTGGCGGAAGTAAGTCAAAACAGAAGGCAAGCATGGATGACAAGGTAGGTCAAATTCAAAATTTTTCAGAAAGGTGATTGGGTGATGATGTACAATTCGAAACTAGGGCCACACCGGGGAAAGTTGAAGCTTAGGTATTTTGGCCCATATCAGATTGTGCAAGAATTGGGGCAAGGAAATTTTAGATTGATAGATGTGTTTGGAACTCCTATCCCTAAGCCAGTAAATGGATTCTGACTAAAGAAGATTCCTGAAATTCCAAGATGGATGATTAATAAGGCTGAAGACATTGCTGTGAGACATGTGGAAGTTGAATTAGAAATCAGAGTAGAATTAGTGAGGAGGAAAGTAAGTTGGCAACCAGGTTTCTAGGGGAATTTGATGGTAGGTCGAAGCGGAATCGGAATGATTGAGGGAAAGAAGTTTTTGGATAGTCCTCCATTGACTCTCCGTCAGCAGTTGCAACAACTCTAACAGTTAGGTCTTCATGACCTTAATCCACAAGACGGTCAAAATGCTTCCCCAGCATTCTTGACATAAAACAGTCATTTACAAACAGTCACAAAATACAGTTTCTCAATCGAACTCTCGTCTTTCCACATTATCCCTCCTTAGTCCACATTACTTATTCCACATTCCATTCAATGTGTACTCATTCTCATCCATTTCCTCATATCGACGACACATTAATTCACATACACATTCACATTCACATCCATACATCCACATCTATATGAATACATCCATTTTCACATCTTCATTTATACATCCACATCCCATATCCACATTCATACATACACATCCATATCCACATCCACATTCACATTTACATTCATACATCCACATCCACATTCCCATTCACATCTATACATCCACATCTACATCCACATACATACATACATCCACATCCGTATCTACATCCATACATCCACATCCACATCCACATTCACATTCACATCCATATATCCACATCTACATGCATACATCCATTATCACGTCCTCATTCATATATCCACATCCACATCCACATTCCCATTCACATCTACATCTACATACATACATACATCCACATCCGCATTCCCATTCACATCTATACATCCACACACATACATACATCCACATCTACATCCACATTCACATCTACGCATATACATCTTCATGCATATATCCATTTTCACATTCATACATCCACACTCCCGTCTCCACATTCACACATCCACATACATACATCCATTTCCACATTCCCATTCATATATCCCCATATGCCTTCACATCTAATCTTTTACATCACATCCATTCTTGCGCTATCATCGCGACCCATATACATCTTATCCTATCACATACACTTCTTACCTCATCTCATACACATCTTATCACATCTTAATTCATCTTATCACCTGCTAACTTATTTCATAAGCATCTTATCACCTCTTATCACATCTTATACACCTCTTATCACATCTTATACACCTCTTATCACATCCTATCACATCTCTTATCTATTTATAGAATACAAGAGAATTCTTATATTTGATATAAGATTTCTTTACACATTTATTTATGCATAAATTCCATTTAAGGAGATTAATACTTTCGAAGTAAAAATCAATCTTTTATGCATCTTCCTATGCATAAATTCATTTTAAATGAAAATGACACTTTCGAATTAAAATTCAATCTTTTATGCATCTTCCTATGCATAAATTCAATTTAGATGAGAATGATACTTTGAAGCAATCTTTTATGCATCTTCCTATGCATAAATTCAATTTGGTAGGAATTACACTTTTAAAATAAAAGAATTTCTCTTATGCATCTAAGTTATGCATTAAATCTCTTTATGATGAAAATCACACTTTTAGTATAAAAAGAATATCTTTTATGCATACTTCTATGCATGAAATCCAAATATGATAAAAGTAATACTTTTATAATAAAATAATCAACTCTTATGCATACTTCTATGCATGAAATTCAATTGTGATATAAGTAACACTTTTATAATAAAATAATCAACTTTTATGCATACCTCTATGCATGAAATTCAATTGTGATAAAAGTAACACTTTTATAATAAAATAATCAACTTTTATGCATACCTCTATGCATGAAATCCAATTATGATAAAAGTAACACTTTTATGTTAAAATAATAATCTTTTATGCATACTTCTGCATGAAAATCAATTATGCATCATATAAAAATCAATTTCTCTATGATTACAATGAATATCTTTCAATTAATCTAGGATGATAATTCCTAGAATATGGTAGGAAGTCCTCTTTTCATGCTTTGAATGAAATTATTTTATGTGTAATTTTTATAAAAATTTTGCCATAGCTCCGCTGCTATGACTAATAAATCTCAAATTATTTTGAAGAAAAAAGCTTATCATTAAGGAAATGATTAGAATGATCCCTAATTGGATCATTAACCCATAATGGATTGAATCATCAATATTCAAGAAATACATAAACTAAAAGCATAGAAAAAAGCCATTAATTTGGCCTCAAGCATAGATTAATCTTAAATTAGGGAAAAGCTTTATGAAAAGCTTCACTTGGATTGAGAATAGGTCATGAGAATGACCATTCTTTGAGTGAGAGATAGAAATTACATAAAAACCATTAGAATTAAGCATAAATGAAAATTCGTGCAATTCTTTACTATCTTTCATCAATTAACTTCAATAACATTCATCAATTTATGTAATTCAAGTACTACCATTCATCAAATAACTTCAATAGCATTCAAAAAACATTCCAATTAAGCTTCTCAAGCTTGAGAGGGGTTGAGAAGAGAGAAACATTGAGAAATTATAGAAAATGATCAAAATTCACTAATTACCTTACAAATTGCTTGATTCTTTGTTCATGGTAGAGGCCCCAAACCAATCAATTGGTTTAGTATGTTGATGGAGCCACCAATGGGGATTGAAGAAAGAGGGAAGTGTCAAAAACTAGTGAATTATTATTGAATTCACAGTTCTTGGCTTAGGTGGAGTAGAGTAATAATGCATTAAACATTGTTGAGTTTCAACAAAGGGGAAGGCCTCTATTTATAGGAAAAAGTGAGCTCCTAACCAAACAAACTGATTCTAGAATTTTTCAACTCACTTTGGTCAATTTTTGACCATTTTTAGGTCAGTTGAGCTAGTTTTTTGCAACTAGACTTGAATTAGGAGAGAGGAGAGATGAAATATCTCAATTTTTTTGAGTTTAAAATTCATTCATTCAAGTGAAATAAGCACCTCCTTTAATGGACTCCCCTTCCTTACATATGTGTCAAAATGGAATCATTATACCCAAAATATCTCATATTTTTAATATTGCTCATAGTTTTTTACTAATAAACCTTGTACATTTTCAACTCTTCATCTTATGTGAGCATTTACTCATTTTTGGATACCCAAAATATCTCATATTTTTAATATTGCTCATAGTATTTTACTAATAAACCTTGTACATTTTCAACTCTTCATCTTAATTTGAGCATTTACTCATTTTTGGATACCCAAAATATCTCATATTTTTAATATTGCTCATAGTTTTTTACTAATAAACCTTGTACATTTTCAACTCTTCATCTTATGTGAGCATTTACTCATTTTTGGATACCCAAACTATCTCATATTTTTAATATTGCTCATAGTTTCTTACTAATAAACCTTGTACATAGTCAACTCTTCATCTTATGTGAGCATTTACTCATTTTTGGTTATCTTCTTTTACAAATTAGATTTATCTCCTCCCTACACATGGATGGATGCTATTGGCCCATAGGAACCTTAATTGGACCATAATCCAAAATTTCTGAAAATCTAAACCCTTAGGCTAAGGTCCTTTATACCCATTTCTAATAAATTCTAATTGCACATTAAAAAGTTCTTTTTGAATTCTATTTCAAGGGAATTCATTTTAATAATATAAAAAAATTTTCTATCTAAAAATATTCAAAATCTGAATATTCTCTCTCTAGAATATTTTCTCTCTATGTCAAAATAGGTAGAGACAAGATCTTTTATATTTCTGAAGAGGGGATTGATTACAGGGGAAGATGCTGGGGAGGAATCTTACATTCTCTCCCACTTGAAAAACGGAAGATGCCCTCATCTCGCAAACAGGGGGTAATTTCGCAAGATACACGAATATGAGACTGAGAGAATTTTTTTTTAATTAAGATTAACAACCAAGAAAAGTCTCAAAGAGAGCAAGACTCAAGACAAGAACAAGATTTCAACTTTATTCATTCTTGGAACATATACAGCAAAGATAGAAGGACTTTTTACAATTCCATAAGCCCGTCCATCATATGGTCACAAAAGCAGCACTCACAAGCTGCACATGTAGTATAAGGTAACTCATCTATGGGAATAATTCGGTCGGTTACTGCAGCACCTACCTCAGTGGTATGAGGGGATCTAACAAAAGGACCTCTGAGAGGCAAGCCAAAAACGGGGTAAAGACATATCTTCTGATGAGGAAGAAAACATGCCAGTAAGAAGACCCGCTCAGAAATTCCACCATGCCTTGATCTCATCACGCAGTAGTATCGGGGATCTAAACCCAAGGCTTCAATAACCATCGCCAAGCAAACATTGTTACGAAAGTGGTATCGCCCCCATGGTGTTACCCTAGTTATATCTCGACAGGTCCGCCATTTGGTCTGAGCTATAGAAGTTCCCAAGTGAGGGAAAAGTGAGCGCTCATACAGATCTATAAAATCCTTCTTTACAGACTCGCTTGCGTCTTGAAGATGAGAAATCATCATGGATAAAACTAGTTCTTGCTACCAAGCCATGAAGGAGATTAAGAAAGAAAGGAGATCAATGGAAGTAAGATTACTGTGAGCAACAAGTAAAAATTACGACTTATATAAAGGAAGGAGCTAGCATAACCTAGAAGCCAACGGTATCTTACCACTGAAGTTTTACCGTCTTTCCATGATTTGGATTTGGCACATATATCTATAGAAGGCTTACATGAATACATTATGAGAGGAGGTAAAAGAAGCTCGTAGGCTAAGTCACCTACTTTCTTTGAATTCATATAAGGCTCACAATATCTGGGGGATAATTTCTTATACTTCCAAAGAGATAAAGAACTTTTTTTGGGCCGTACTCGAATCAAGACCAAAACCTTGATATCCAAAACACCGATTTTCACTTCTGATCCCATTGTTCTCAATCCTTAAAACAGATAGGCTCCTAAGAAGTAATCTAGGGAAAGGGTCTCCCTTTTTAAATAGAATCTTTTCTTTTATTTTAGAGAGGGAATAATTATAAGATCATAAAGGGAGATTCTTACTCCTGTATACCTTGAAGGCTGGGAGAGGAATCTTACATTCTACCCCACTTAAAAAGTGCGAGATGTCCTCATCTCGCAAGGAAGAGGACAACTCTTTTTCTTAAGATCCAATTTTATTCTGGGGTTCCTTATATTCTGGTCAACCCAACAGAATACTGGGATAAATATCCCTTATATAGAACTCATCATTAAATAACAATTCATTCAGATCATATCATTCATATCTGTAACATGATAATGGTCCATTAGACCGAAAAATTTCCTTCTGACTCCTCCACGAGAATTTCAGTCAAGCAAGTTCTCAATTTATCATCCCTTTATTTGATCTACCGTGACAAGTGTTAACAGTAGCAATTTGACAGCACAATCCACTAATCTCATAGTGATTTGCTGAAATCATTATCATCATTCTAGTTATGAGTATCATCACAGGGACTCGTCCCATTCATCCTCATTGTGGTTTCGCTCAGGTTATTATATTTCAACTAAATTTCAGAAATCATCATTTTTCAATCAGAATCCAATTCAATTCATCAATTCTCAAACAGAATTAAAAATCATATCAACCACATTCGAAATCATCATCTGGATAGCATTAATGCTTATAATTTCAAGTCTTAGATTTACTCGTATATACTATCAGTAAAGAGCTGCAGTTATACTCTCGGTATATACAGGTAGTCACGACCCTTGGAATTATAAGGTAAATACCATCATGTCTAGGCCTCAAGCAAGTCAGGGATTCTATATAATTGCGGTACTTCCATCTGAAGACCCAATTATCAAATTACGAGTTTCAGTTTGAATATCAAATTGTATGATTTATATCACACAATTACAACCTTTTTGTGTTTCTTGATAAATTTTTGACATATTTGTCTTCTCAGTTGATCTTTATTAGCCAAATCCCTCTGATACCAACTGTGAGATCCCTGTTCCCACCGCGCAACGGATTCGGGGTACTAGCAGCGGAAGTAGCACTTCATGCACGAGGCAGGGTCCCACACTCGGAGCCTTGTCCACGCATTTCTGGACAAAAGACTAATCCGTCGGTTTTTCCAAAATCAAACCCGGAAAAACTTCCCTTGTCCGGAAAGCATGGGCGATTCCACCAGGATAACTTTTACTCTAACGTAGTCATCAAGACCATTTCTGATCAAGCTGATCCGATTGTATCTATAAAGATACTTGGTCAGATCAAGGAAGAAACTTGCACTTGGATCATTGGGATCAACGCTTTTTTCCCCATCAAGAGACACAGCCGTTGATTCCTATCCATAGAACAATTACTATCCGGGATTTACTTTATCTATCATAGTAACAGAAATTGAGTCTCGATTTACGGATCCATCAGTCCAGCCTAACCCCATCCAGTCCCATGGATTAGCCAACCGCCCAACCACTGTAATGATGGGATCCAATTTGAAATTTGGTTAGGTTTTTGTCCCGGGTACCAGGGAAAAGAGTTCCCAGGCCCCCTAGCCGAATGTTCATGAAAAAATAAAACTAGTCACACCACTTACACACCCAATATGAAATTGCCTTTTTCACAGATTCAACCAGTTTTAAAACAATCCTTTCATGAACCATAGTATCACTGATCACAATCTTCCAAATCATCCGGTTGATTCTTAACTTCCCATCATTCCTTCATCAAAGTATCTATGGCATCATTGGCAACCAGAACGCTCACCACCTGTCCACTCAAGGACCTTTTCAATAGTTCCTAGCCCATAATACTCGGCAATATAATCACTTATCAAGATGGACTCTCCATTGAAGATCAGCAAGATCAACCAACAGATCCATATAAAGAGCCATGGACTCATCCATTGAAGACCAGCAAGGTCAATCAATCAAATCCATGCCCGGTTTCAGAAAACAACTCTTACTCCTTGTTCCAATATCTTCCTCGACGCACGCGTGGGTATCCTAGGCGACCCAGAGCCCGAGCACTGTATGGTCAGCACCCTCTAGGATCCTTCGCAGGTGACCTAGCGCTTCACTCATAGGCCGCTTCCTTGGTCCCTCATCCACCGTACCGGAAGCTCACCATTTTAATCGAACCGAGGCTAGTCAAGACCTCGGCCGACCTTGCTACGCGAGACGTCCTCCATTGACTTTCCATCAGCAGTTGTAACTTAAATAGTTAGGTCTTCATGACCTTAATCCACAAGACGGTCAAAATGCTTCCCCAGCATTCTTGACATAAAACAGTCATTTACAAACAGTCACAAAATACAGTTTCTCAATCGAACTCGTCTTTCCACATTATCCCACCTTAGTCCACATTACTTATTCCACATTCCATTCAATGTGTACTCATTCTCATCCATTTCCTCATATCGACGACACATTAATTCATATACACATTCACATTCACATTCATACATCCACATCTACATGCATACATCCATTTTCACATCCACATTCACATTCACATCCATACATCCACATCTACATGCATACATCCATTTTCACATCATTTATACATCCACATCCCATATCCACATTCATACATACACACCCATATTCACATCCATACATCCACATTCACATTCATATATCCACATCCACATTCCCATTCACATCTATACATCCACATAGATACATACATCCACATCCGTATCTACATCCATACATCCACATCCACATCCACATTCACATTCATATCCATATATCCACATCTACATGCATACATCCATTATCACGTCCTCATTCATATATCCACATCCACATACATACATACATCCACATCCACATTTCCATTCACATCTATACATTCACATCTACATCCACATACATACATACATCCACATCCGCGTTTCCATTCACATCTATACATCCACACACATACATACATCCACATCTACATGCACATTCACATCTACGCATATACATCTTCATGCATACATCCATTTTCACATTCATACATCCACACTCCCATCTCCACATTCACACATCCACATACATACATCCATTTCCACATTCCCATTCATATATATCCCCATATGCCTTCACATCTAATCTTTTACATCACATCCATTCTTAACCTATCACGACCCATATACATCTTATCCTATCACATACACTTCTTACCTCATCTCATACACATCTTATCACCTGCTAACTTATTTCATAAGCATCTTATCACCTCTTATCACATCTTATAAACCTCTTATCACATCCTATCACATCTCTTATCTATTTATAGAATACAAGAGAATTCTTATATTTGATATAAGATTTCTTTACACATTTATTTATGCATAAACTCCATTTAAGGAGATTAATACTTTCGAAGTAAAAATCAATCTTTTATGCATCTTCCTATGCATGAATTCATTTCAAATGAAAATGACACTTTCGAATTAAAATTCAATCTTTTATGCATCTTCCTATGCATAAATTCAATTTAGATGAGAATGACACTTTTGAAGCAATATTTTATGCATCTTCCTATGCATAAATTCAATTTGGTAGGAATTACACTTTTAAAATAAAAGAATTTCTCTTATGCATCTAAGTTATGCATAAAATCCCTTTATGATGAAAATCACACTTTTAGTATAAAAAGAATATCTTTTATGCATACTTCTATGCATGAAATCTAAATATGATAAAAGTAACACTTTTATAATAAAATAATCAACTCTTATGCATACTTCTATGCATGAAATTCAATTGTGATATAAGTAACACTTTTATAATAAAATAATCAACTTTTATGCATACCTCTATGCATGAAATTCAATTGTGATAAAAGTAACACTTTTATAATAAAATAATTATCTTTTATGCATACCTCTATGCATGAAATCCAATTATGATAAAAGTAACACTTTTATGTTAAAATAATAATCTTTTATGCATATCTCTGCATGAAAATCAATTATGCATAATATGAAAATCAATTTCTCTATGATTACAAATGAATATCTTTCAATTAACCTAGGATGATAATTCCTAGAATATGGTAGGAAGTCCTCTTTTCATGCTTTGAATGAAATTATTTTATGTGTAATTTTTATAAAAATTTTGCCATAGCTCCGCTGCTATGACTGATAAATCTCAAATTATTTTGAAGGATAAAGCTTATCATTAAGGGAATGATTAGAATGATTCCTAATTGGATCATTAATCCATAATGGATTGAATCATCAATATTCAAGAAATACATAAACTAAAAGCATAGAAAAAAGTCATTAATTTGGCCTCAAGCATAGATTAATCTTAAATTAGGGAAAAGCTTTATGAAAAGCTTCACTTGGATTGAGAATAGGTCATGAGAATGACCATTCTTTGAGTGAGAGATAGAAATTACATAAAAACCATTAGAATTAAGCATAAATGAAAATTCATGCAATTCTTTACTTTCTTTCATCAATTAACTTCAATAACATTCATCAATTTATGTAATTCAAGTACTACCATTCATCAATTAACTTCAATAGCATTCAAAAACCATTTCAATTAAGCTTCTCAAGCTTGAGAGGGGTTGAGAAGAGAGAAACATTGAGAAATTATAGAAAATGATCAAAATTCACTAATTACCTTACAAATTGCTTGATTCTTTGTTCACGGTAGAGGCCCCAAACCAATCAATTGGTTAGTATGTTGATGGAGCCACCAATGGGGATTGAAGAAAGAGGGAAGTGTCAAAAACTAGTGAATTATTATTGAATTCACAGTTCTTGGCTTAGGTGGAGTAGAGTAATAATGCATTAAACATTGTTGAGTTTCAACAAAGGGGAAGGCCTCTATTTATAGAAAAAAGTGAGCTCCTAACCAAACAAACTGATTCTAGAATTTCCCAACTCACTTTGGTCAATTTTTGACCATTTTTAGGTCAGTTGAGCTAACTTTTTGCAACTAGACTTGAATTAGGAGAGAGGAGAGATGAAATATCTCAATTTTTTTGAGTTTAAAATTCATTCATTCAAGTGAAATAAGCACCTCCTTTAATGGACTCCCCTTCCTTACATATGTGTCAAAATGGAATCATTATACCCAAAATATCTCATATTTTTAATATTGCTCATAGTTTTTTACTAATAAACCTTGTACATTTTCAACTCTTCATCTTATGTGAGCATTTACTCATTTTTGGATACCCAAAATATCTCATATTTTCAATATTGCTCATAGTTTTTTACTAATTTTAAACCTTGTACATTTTCAACTCTTCATCTTATGTGAGCATTTACTCATTTTTGGATACCCAAAATATCTCATATTTTTAATATTGCTCATAGTCTTTTACTAATAAACCTTGTACATTTTCAACTCTTCATCTTATGTGAGCATTTACTCATTTTTGGATACCCAAACTATCTCATATTTTTAATATTGCTCATAGTTTCTTACTAATAAACCTTGTACATAGTCAACTCTTCATCTTATGTGAGCATTTACTCATTTTTGGGTATCTTCTTTTACGAATTGGATTTATCTCCTCCCTACACATGGATGGATGCTATTGGCCCATAGGAACCTTAATTGGACCATAATTAAAAAATTTCTGAAAATCTAAACCCTTAGGCTAAGGTCCTTTATACGCATTTCTAATAAATTCTAATTGCACATTAAAAAGTTCTTTTTGAATTCTATTTCAAGGGAATTCATTTTAATAATATAAAAAAATTTTCTATCTAAAAATATTCAAAATCTGAATATTCTCTCTCTAGAATATTTTCTCTCTATGTCAAAATAGGTAGAGACAAGATCTTTTATATTTCTGAAGAGGGGATTGATTACAAGGGAAGATGCTGGGGAGGAATCTTACATTCTCTCCCACTTGAAAAACGCAAGATGCCCTTATCTCGCAAACTAGGGGTAATTTCGCAAGATACACGAATATGAGACTGAGAGAATTTTTTTTAAATTAAGATTAACCACCAAGAAAAGTCTCAAAGAGAGCAAGACTCAAGACAAGAACAAGATTTCAACTTTATTCATTCTTGGAACATATACAGCAAAGATAGAAGGACTTTTTACAATTCCATAAGCCCGTCCATCATATGGTCACAAAAGCAGCACTCACAAGCTGCACACGTATAAGGTAACTCATCTATGGGAATAATTCGGTCGGTTATTGCAGCACCTACCTCAGTGGTATGAGGGGATCTAACAAAAGGACCTCTGAGAGGCAAGCCAAAAACAGGGTAAAGGCATATCTTCTGATGAGGAAGAAAACACGCCAGTAAGAAGACCCGCTCAGAAATTCCACCATGCCTTGATCTCATCACGCAGTAGTATCGGGGATCTAAACCCAAGGCTTCAATAACCATCGCCAAGCAAACATTGTTACGAAAGTGGTGTCGCCCCCATGGTGTTACCCTAGTTATATCTCGACAGGTCCGCCATTTGGTCTGAGCTACAAAAGTTCCCAAGTGAGGGAAAAGTGAGCGCTCATACAGATCTATAAAATCCTTCTTTACAGACTCGCTTGCGTCTTGAAGATGAGAAATCATCATGGATAAAACTAGTTCTTGCTACCAAGCCATGAAGGAGATTAAGAAAGAAAGGAGATCAATGGAAGTAAGATTACTGTGAGCGACAAGTAAAAGTTACGACTTATATAAAGGAAGGAGCTAGCATAACCTAGAAGCCAACGGTATCTTACCACTGAAGTTTTACCGTCTTTCCATGATTTGGGTTTGGCACATATATCTATAGAAGGCTTACATGAATACATTATGAACTTTGAGATGAGGAGGTAAAAGAAGCTCGTAGGCTAAGTCACCTACTTTCTTTGAGTTCATATAAGGCTCACAATATCTAGAGGATAATTTCTTATACTTCCAAAGAGATAAAGAACTTCTTTTGGGCCGTACTCGAATCAAGACCAAAACCTTGATATCCAAAACATCGATTTTCACTTCTGATCCCATTGTTCTGAATCCTTAAAACAGATAGGCTCCTAAGAAGTAATCTAGGGAAAGGGTCTCCCTTTTTAAATAGAATCTTTTCTTTTATTTTAGAGAGGGAATAATTATAAGATCATAAAGGGAGATTCTTACTCTTGTATACCTTGAAGGCTCGGAGAGGAATCTTACATTCTACCCCACTTAAAAAGTGCGAGATGTCCTCATCTCGCAAGGAAGAGGACAACTCTTTTTCTTAAGATCCAATTTTATTCTGGGGTTCCTTATATTCTGGTCAACCCAACAGAATACTGGGATAAATATCCCTTATATAGAACTCATCATTAAATAACAATTCATTCAGATCATATCATTCATATCTGTAACATGATAATGGTCCATTAGACCGAAAAATTTCCTTCTGACTCCTCCACGGGAATTTCAGTCAAGCAAGTTCTCAATTTATCATCCCTTTATTTGATCTACCGTGACAAGTGTTAACAGTAGCAATTTGACAGCACAATCCACTAATCTCATAGTGATTTGCTGAAATCATTATCATCATTCTAGTTATGAGTATCATCACAGGGACTCGTCCCATTCATCCTCATTGTGGTTTCGCTCAGGTTATTATATTTCAACTAAATTTCAGAAATCATCATTTTTCAATTTGAATCCAATTCAATTCATCAATTCTCAAACAGAATTAAAAATCATATCAACCACATTCGAAATCATCATCTGGATAGCATTAACGCTTATAATTTCAAGTCTTAGATTTACTCGTATATACTATCAGTAAAGAGTTGCAGTTATACTCTCGGTATATACAGGTAGTCACGACCCTTGGAATTATAAGGTAAATACCATCATGTCTAGGCCTCAAGCAAGTCAGGGATTCTATATAATTGCGGTACTTCCATCTGAAGACCCAATTATCAAATTACGAGTTTCAGTTTGAATATCAAATTGTATGATTTATATCACACAATTACAACCTTTTTGTGTTTCTTGATAAATTTTTGACATATTTGTCTTCTCAGTTGATCTTTATTAGCCAAATCGCTCTGATACCAACTGTGAGATCCCTGTTCCCACTGCGCAACGGATTCGGGGATTCGGGGTACTAGCAGCGGAAGTAGCACTTCATGCACGAGGCAGGGTCCCACACTCGGGGCCTTGTCCACGGATTTCTGGACAAAAGACTAATCCGTTGGTTTTTCCAAAATCAAACCCGAAAAAACTTCCCGTTTCCGGAAAGCATAGGCGATTCCACCAGGATAACTTTTACTCTAACGTAGTCATCAAGACCATTTCTGATCAAGCTGATCCGACTATATCTATAAAGATACTTGGTCAGATCAAGGAAGAAACTTGCACTTGGATCATTGGGATCAACGCTTTTTTCCCCATCAAGAGACACAGCCGTTGATTCCTATCCATAGAACAATTACTATCCGGGATTTACTTTATCTATCATAGTAACAGAAATTGAGTCTCGATTTAGGGATCCATCAGTCCAGCCTAACCCCATCTAGTCCCATGGATTAGCCAACCGCCCAACCATTGTAGTGATGGGATCCAATTTGGAATTTGGTTAGGTTTTTGTCCCGGGTACCAGGGAAAAGAGTTCCCAGGCCCCCTAGCCGGATGTTCATACAAAAATAAAACTAGTCACACCACTTACACACCCAATATGAAATTGCCTTTTTCACAGATTCAACCAGTTTTAAAACAATCCTTTCATGAACCATAGTATCACTGATCACAATCTTCCAAATCATCCGGTTGATTCTTAACTTCCCATCATTCCTTCATCAAAGTATCTATGGC
This sequence comes from Cibotium barometz, assembly GCF_041138505.1. NCBI lineage: Eukaryota > Viridiplantae > Streptophyta > Polypodiopsida > Cyatheales > Cibotiaceae > Cibotium > Cibotium barometz. The sequence goes on from NC_141110.1 coordinate 3,257,383, forward strand.
ATCATTGGCAACCAGAACGCTCACCACCTGTCCACTCAGGGACCTTTTCAATAGTTCCTAGCCCATAATACTCGGCAATATAATCACTTATCAAGATGGACTCTCCATTGAAGATCAGCAAGATCAACCAACAGATCCATATAAAGAGCCATGGACTCATCCATTGAAGACCAGCAAGGTCAATCAATCAAATCCATGCCCGGTTTCAGAAAACAACTCTTACTCCTTGTTCCAATATCTTCCTCGATGCACGCGTGGGTATCCTAGGCGACCCAGAGCCCGAGCACTGTATGGTCAGCACCCTCTAGGATCCTTCGCAGGTGACCTAGCGCTTCACTCATAGGCCGCTTCCTTGGTCCCTCATCCACCGTACCGGAAGCTCACCATTTTAATCGAACTGAGGCTAGTCAAGACCTCGGCCGACCTTGCTACGCGAGACGTCCTCCATTGACTTTCCGTCAGCAGTTGTAACTTAAATAGTTAGGTCTTCATGACCTTAATCCACAAGACGGTCAAAATGCTTCCCCAGCATTCTTGACATAAAACAGTCATTTACAAACAGTCACAAAATACAGTTTCTGAATCGAACTCGTGTCTTTCCACATTATCCCTCCTTAGTCCACATTACTTATTCCACATTCCATTCAATGTGTACTCATTCTCATCCATTTCCTCATATCGACGATACATCAATTCACATACACATTCACATTCACATCTATACATCCACATCTACATGCATATATCCATTTTCACATCCACATTCACATTCACATCCATACATCCACATCTACATGCATACATCCATTTTCACATCTTCATTTATACATCCACATCCCATATCCACATTCATACATACACACCCATATTCACATCCATACATCCACATCCACATCCACATTCACATTCATATATCCACATCCACATTCCCATTCACATCTATACATCCACATCCGTATCTACATCCACATTCACATTCATATATCCACATCCACATTCCCATTCACATCTATACATCCACATAGATACATACATCCACATCCGTATCTACATCCATACATCCACATCCACATCCACATTCACATTCATATCCATATATCCACATCTACATGCATACATCCATTATCACGTCCTCATTCATATATCCACATCCACATACATACATACATCCACATCCACATTTCCATTCACATCTATACATTCACATCTACATCCACATACATACATACATCCACATCCGCGTTTCCATTCACATCTATACATCCACACACATACATACATCCACATCTACATGCACATTCACATCTACGCATATACATCTTCATGCATACATCCATTTTCACATTCATACATCCACACTCCCATCTCCACATTCACACATCCACATACATACATCCATTTCCACATTCCCATTCATATATATCCCCATATGCCTTCACATCTAATCTTTTACATCACATCCATTCTTGCCCTATCACGACCCATATACATCTTATCCTATCACATACACTTCTTACCTCATCTCATACACATCTTATCACCTGCTAACTTATTTCATAAGCATCTTATCACCTCTTATCACATCTTATACACCTCTTATCACATCCTATCACATCTCTTATCTATTTATAGAATACAAGAGAATTCTTATATTTGATATAAGATTTCTTTACACATTTATTTATGCATAAATTCCATTTAAGGAGATTAATACTTTTGAAGTAAAAATCAATCTTTTATGCATCTTCCTATGCATAAATTCATTTCAAATGAAAATGACACTTTCGAATTAAAATTCAATCTTTTATGCATCTTCTTATGCATAAATTCAATTTAGATGAGAATGACACTTTTGAAGCAATATTTTATGCATCTTCCTATGCATAAATTCAATTTGGTAGGAATTACACTTTTAAAATAAAAGAATTTCTCTTATGCATCTAAGTTATGCATAAAATCCCTTTATGATGAAAATCACACTTTTAGTATAAAAAGAATATCTTTTATGCATACTTACTATGCATGAAATCGAAATATGATAAAAGTAACACTTTTATAATAAAATAATCAACTCTTATGCATACTTCTATGCATGAAATTTAATTTTGATATAAGTAACACTTTTATAATAAAATAATCAACTTTTATGCATACCTCTATGCATGAAATTCAATTGTGATAAAAGTAACACTTTTATAATAAAATAATCATCTTTTATGCATACCTCTATGCATGAAATCCAATTATGATAAAAGTAACACTTTTATGTTAAAATAATAATCTTTTATGCATATCTCTGCATGAAAATCAATTATGCATAATATGAAAAGCAATTTCTCTATGATTACAAATGAATATCTTTCAATTAATCTAGGATGATAATTCCTAGAATATGGTAGGAAGTCCTCTTTTCATGCTTTGAATGAAATTATTTTATGTGTAATTTTTATAAAAATTTTGCCATAGCTCCGCTCTGCTATGACTGATAAATCTCAAATTATTTTGAAGGATAAAGCTTATCATTAAGGGAATGATTAGAATGATTCCTAATTGGATAATTAATCCATAATGGATTGAATCATCAATATTCAAGAAATACATAAACTAAAAGCATAGAAAAAAGCCATTAATTTGGCCTCAAGCATAGATTAATCTTAAATTAGGGAAAAGCTTTATGAAAAGCTTCACTTGGATTGAGAATAGGTCATGAGAATGACCATTCTTTGAGTGAGAGATAGAAATTACATAAAAACCATTAGAATTAAGCATAAATGAAAATTCATGCAATTCTTTACTATCTTTCATCAATTAACTTCAATAACATTCATCAATTTATGTAATTCAAGTACTACCATTCATCAATTAACTTCAATAGCATTCAAAAACCATTTCAATTAAGCTTCTCAAGCTTGAGAGGGGTTGAGAAGCGAGAAACATTGAGAAATTATAGAAAATGATCAAAATTCACTAATTACCTTACAAATTTCTTGATTCTTTGTTCACGGTAGAGGCCCCAAACCAATCAATTGGTTTAGTATGTTGATGGAGCCACCAATGGGGATTGAAGAAAGAGGGAAGTGTCAAAAACTAGTGAATTATTATTGAATTCATAGTTCTTGGCTTAGGTGGAGTAGAGTAACAATGCATTAAACATTGTTGAGTTTCAACAAAGGGGAAGGCCTCTATTTATAGGAAAAAGTGAGCTCCTAACCAAACAAACTGATTCTAGAATTTCCCAGCTCAGTTTGGTCAATTTTTAACCATTTTTAGGTCAGTTGAGCTAACTTTTTGCAGCTAGACTTGAATTAGGAGAGAGGAGAGATGAAATATCTCAATTTTTATGAGTTTAAAATTCATTCAAGTGAAATAAGCACCTCCTTTAATGGACTCCCCTTCCTTACATATGTGTCAAAATGGAATCATTATACCCAAAATATCTCATATTTTTAATATTGCTCATAGTTTTTTACTAATAAACCTTGTACATTTTCAACTCTTCATCTTATGTGAGCATTTACTCATTTTTGGATACCCAAAATATGTCATATTTTTGATATTACTCATAGTTTTTAACTAATAAACCTTGTACATTTTCAACTCTTCATCTTATGTGAGCATTTAATCATTTTTGGATACCCAAAATATCTCATATTTTTAATATTGCTCATAGTTTTTTACTAATAAACCTTGTACATTTTCAACTCTTCATCTTATGTGAGCATTTACTCATTTTTGGATACCCAAAATATCTCATATTTTTAATATTGCTCATAGTTTCTTACTAATAAACCTTGTACATAGTCAACTCTTCATCTTATGTGAGCATTTACTCATTTTTGGGTATCTTCTTTTACAAATTGGGTTTATCTCCTGCCTACACAACATGGATGGATGCAATTGGCCCATAGGAACCTTAATTGGACCATAATCCAAAATTTTTTGAAAATCTAAACCCTTAGGCTAAGGTCCTTTATACCGATTTCCAATAAATTCCAATTGCACATTGGAAAGTTCTTTTTGAATTTCTATTTCAGGGGAATTCATTTTAATAATATGAGAAATTTTTCTATCTAAAAATATTCAAAATCTGAATATTCTGTCTCTAGAATATTTTCTCTCTATGTCAAAATAGGCAGAGACAAGATCTTTTATATTTCTGAAGAGGGGATTGATTACAGGGGAAGATGCTGGACATCTTGAGAGGCTGGGAAGGAATCTTACATTCTCTCCCACTTGAAAAACGCGAGATGCCCTCATCTCGCAAACTGGGGGTAATTTCACAAGATACACGAATATGAGACTGAGAGAAAATTCTCTAATTAAGATTAACCACCAAGAAAAGTCTCAAAGAGAGCAAGACTCAAGACAAGAACAAGATTTTAACTTTATTCATTCTTGGAACATATACAGCAAAGATAGAAGGACTTTTTACAATTCCATAAGCCCGTCCATCATATGGTCACAAAAGCAGCACTCACAAGCTGCACACGTATAAGGTAACTCATCTATGGGAATAATTTGGCCGGTTATTACAGCACCTATCTCAGTGGCAACTAGAACGCTCACCACCTGTTCACTCATCAGGGGCCTTTTCCATAGTTCCTAGCTCTTAGTAACCGGTAATATATTCATATAACAGAATGGAATCTCCATGGAAGATCAGCAAGGTCAATCAACAAGATCCATGCCCGATTTCAGAAAACAACTCTTATTCCTTATTCCAATATCTTCCACGACGCACGTGTGGGTATCTTTGGCGACCCAGAGCCCGAGCACTGTATGGTCAGCACCCTCTAAGATCCTTCGCAGGTGATCTAGCGCTTCACTCATAGGCCGCTTCCTTGGTCCCTCATCCACCGTACCGGAAGCTCACCATTTAAATCGAACCGAGGTTGGTCAAGACCTCGATCGACCTTGCTACGTGAGACGTCCTCATTTGACTCTCCGTCAGCAGTTGCAACTTTATCAGTTCGGTCTTCATGACCTTAATCCTCAAGACGGTCAAAATGCTTCCCCAGCATTCTTGACATAAAACAGTCATTTACAAACAGTCACAAAATATAGTTTCTATAACGAACTCTTGTCTTTCCACATTATCCACTCTCGGACCACATTACTTATTCCACATTCCATTCAATGTGTACTCATTCTCATCCATTCACTCATATAGACTACACATTATTTCACATACACATTCGCATTCATTATTCTACATACATATCCATGTTCGTACGTCCACATCATACATCCGATTTAACATTCATACATACGTATCTACATGCATACATCCACATCCACATTCATACATCCATACTTCCATTTCCACATCCACACATCCAGATTCACATTCATACATCCACATTCACATGCATACATCCATTTTCACATCCTCATTCATACATCCACATTCACATGCATACATCCATTTTCACATCCTCATTCATACATCCACATTCACATACATACATCCACATCCGTATCTACATCCATACTTCCACATCCACATCTTCATTCATATTCATATATACACATCTACATGCATACATCCACATCCACATTCATACATCCACACTTCCATTTCCACATCATTCACATTCATACATCCATTTCCACATTCATACATACGCATCTACATGCATATATCCACATCCACATCTTCATTCATATTCATACATACACATCTACATGCATACATCCACATCCACATTCATACATCCACAATTCCATTTTCACATCATTCACATTCATACATCCATTTCCACATTCATACATACGCATCTACATGCATACATCCACATCCATAATACATCCATTCTCGCCCTAACACATCCCATATACATCTTATCACATCTCATACACCTCTTATCACATCCTATCACTTTCCATACGCATCTTATCACATCTTATCACATCTTATCATATCTCATACACCTCTTATCACATCTCATACACCTCTTATCACATCCTATCACTTTCCATACGCATCTTATCACATCTTATCACATCTCATACACCTCTTATCACATCCTATCACTTCCCATACGCATCTTATCACATCTTATCACATCTCATATACCTCTTATCACATCCTATCACTTCCCATACGCATCTTATCACATATTATCACATCTCATACACCTCTTATCACATATCTTTTTATAGAGTACAAGAGAATTCTTATATCTCATATAAGATTTCTCTACACATTTATTTATGCATAAATTCCATTTAAGGAGACTAACACTTTCGAATTAAAAATCAATCTTTTATGCATCTTCCTATGCATAAATTCATTTTAAATGAAAATGACACTTTTGAATTAAAATTCAATCTTTTATGCAACTTCCTATGCATAAACTCAATTTAGATGAGAATTGACACTTTTGAATTAAAAATCCATCTTTTATGCATCTTCCTATGCATAAATTTAATTTGGATGAGAATAACACTTTTGAATTGAAATTCTAATCTTTTATGCATCTTTCTATGCATAAATTCAATTTAGATGAGAATGACCCTTTGAATTAAGAATCAAATTTTTATGCATCTTCTTATGCATAAATTCAATTTGGTAGGAATTACACTTTTAGATAAAAGAATTTCTCTTATGCATCTAAGTTATGCATAAAATCCATTTATGATGAAAAATCACACTTTTAGTATAAAAAGAATATCTTTTATGCATACCTCTATGCATGAAATCCAATATGATAAAAGTAACACTTTTACAATAAAATAATCAACTTTTATGCATACCTCTATGCATGAAACTCAAATATGATAAAAGTCACACTTTTATAATAAAATAATCAACTTTTATGCATATCTCTATGCATGAAATTCAAATATGATAAAAGTCACACTTCTGTAATAAAATAATCAACTTTTATGCATACCTCTATGCATGAAATTCCAATATGATAAAAGTAACACTTTTATATTAAAATAATCTACTTTTATTCATACCTCTATGCATGAAATTCAATTATGATAAAAGTAACACTTTTATAATAAAATAATCAACTTTTATGCATACCTCTATGCATGAAATTCAAATATGATAAAAGTCACACTTTTATAATAAAATAATCAACTTTTATGCATACCTCTCTGCATGAAATTCAAATATGATAAAAGTCACACTTTTATAATAAAATAATTAGGTTTTATGCATACCTCTATGCATGAAATTCAAATATGATAAAAGTAACACTTTTATATTAAAATAATCAACTTTTATACATACCTCTATGCATGAAATTCAATTATGATAAAAGTCACACTTTTATAATAAAATAATCCACTTTTATGCATACCTCTATGCATGAAATTCAAATATGATAAAAGTAACACTTTTATAATAAAATAATCAACTTTTATGCATACCTCTATGCATGAAATCCAATTATGATAAAAGAAACACTTTTATATTAAAATGATAATCTTTTATGCATACCTCTATGCATGAAATCCAAATATAATAAAAGAGACACTTTTATATTAAAATAATAATCTTTTATACATACCTCTATGCATGAAATCCAAATATGATAAAAGAGACACTTTTATATTAAAATAATAATCTTTTATGCATACCTCTATGCACGAAATCCAAATATGATAAAAGAGACACTTTTATATTAAAATAATAATCTTTTATGCATACCTCTATGCATGAAATCCAAATATGATAAAAGAGACACTTTTATATTAAAATAATAATCTTTTATGCATACCTCTATGCATGAAATCCAAATATGATAAAAGTAACACTTTTATAATAAAATAATCATCAATTATGCATAACATAAAAATCAATTTCTCCATGATTACAATAAAATTCTTTCAAATAATCTAGATGATAATTCTTAGAATATAGTAGGAAGTTCTTTTTTCATGCTTTGAATGAAATTATTTTATGTGTAATTTTTATAAAAATTTTGCCATAGCTATAATTGCCGTGGTCTGCATGGCAGCAAAATCCTTATGCAGTAGCAGATGCAGCATTTGAGGGAAAACAGGGGCTACATCACTGATGACAAAGAGGTGACGCCGCAATCAGTGGCTGAGGTGTTTAAGTTGCCAAATCAACAGGGTGCAAAGCTCAAGAAGATTACGGAGTCTATCATGAAAGGGGAGTTTGGGCCACCACAGGGCACCAGGGGCTATTATATGGTGAGGAATGCAGAAAAAGTGAGAAGCAAGCATCTGTTTTGGTACTTGGATAAAATCTGTTTGCTGGCAAAGATAGCATACATGTCAAAAGAGGGCATGGCTAGGTAGCTACCGGCATGCTAATGTATAAGCCTCATGCATGTGGCTTATGGGGCTAAGACTCATGGATAAAGCTTATGTATAAGCCCCATGTATGAGGCTTATGCCTATGACCTTCCACAAATCCCTCAAGGATTAAGAATCTCAAAAATCAGCTTCAACAAGAGAAGCTAAACTTAAGGTGAGAATGGTGGTGTTTCTTAGGAGAATCAAAGATCTTTATGACCACATGGCTATAATCTCAGCACGAGTGTTCTCCCATTGGATCTTGATCACATCGTTGTTAAGGTATTCATATCTAAGTATGATGGTTTTCTTCATCTTTAAATGTTAATGCTTGGCCTACTCCTCTCACATTTGGGGAGTTCAGCTCATTACTTTGAGATAAAAAGATGAGGATTAAAATGGTGTAAAAAGCAAGAAGATGTCAAATATTGTAAAGACCAAGGAAGAATCCAACCATTCTACTAGAAAGAGACCTCTTTATTGTCATTAAAGGAGTGTGTAGTGAGACAACTAATATTGTAGCACACATGATGATTCTTTGACCATCAACTATGGGGCTTCTAGGCACATGACCAATCACAAAGATTGGTATTCCTCCCTAAAGCCTATGGAAAATGAAATCATGCTCACAATGGGGGGAGATGATACAAACGGCCCAATAAAGAGTTCAAGTACTATTTCACTTATGTCTATAGAAGGTTGTACAAATTTTTTTTCAAATGTTCTTTGGGTTCTAGATATGAAGTGAACTCAAACATGATGGAACATCACTTATGGGTCCTATTTGACAAATTCTTTATGGATTACAAAGGACATACAGAGGAACAACTTGTATGAGCTCTTATGACATTTGCAGTATAGACCAACTTGGGTATTAATAAACATTGGCATGAGAGAAATGGTCATCATAAGATGTAGCCTCTTTTTAGAGATACAGAAAGGTAACCTACTTGAGAATTTGCCAAAAGTTTTAGACCAACTTGGGTAACAATAAAATTTGGCATGAGAGATATAGGTATCTTAAGATGTAGAATCTTTCAAAGATATAGAAAGGTAAGCTAGTTGAGAATTTGCAACCAATTTTAGACAATATGAATGTTTGTGAAGCTTTCATGATTGGTAAGTAGCACCAGAAACCCTTTCCACCATGAGGGGCTAGTTTTATGGCCAAGTATAACCTCTTCAACTCATACATGCTTATCCCTATGGAATGATAAAGTACAATTGCACTAGAAGGATCTTCCTATTTTTTCACTTTGATAGATGATTACAATAGAAAGATTTCTATGTATTGCATGTATTTTATTAAGGAAAAGTCTCACATTTTGGAAAGTTTAAGGAAAAGTCTCACACTTTTGAAAAGTTTAAGGAAAAGTCTCACTTTTGCAAAGTTTAAAGAATGTGGCTCAAACTGAGATAGGAACTAAAATAAAGTGTTCAAAGAATTCTAAGGTTTCCACAAGGAAAGACGCAAGTGATAGCTCACTATTGCTCTCCTAACTATCCATAGTAGAATGATGTTATAGAGTGAAACAATTGTGCTATTGTTGAGATTACAAGGATTATTCTTAATGGTAGAGCACAAAAAATGTAATATTATTAAGACAATAAGGAGTATGCTTAATGGTAGGAAATATACCTATATTTTTTGGCTAAGTTAGTTAACAGAACTGTGTACATTCTTATTAATAAGAGTGTAACAAAGGCTATTAAAAGGATAACTCTATTATATACCTACTCAGGTAAGAAACCTTTAGCTACACACTTGAAAGTTTTTGGGTGTAAATGCTATGAACATGTTGTAGATGCTTAGATAACTAAATTAGAATACCACAAGCCACAAATGCATCTTCTTAAGTTATAGCATGGAGTCAAAGGGATATCGGCTCTATGACCCTCAAGTAAAGAGGATTATAGTGAGCTCTGACATGTTATTCTAATAAAAACCATGTCAGATGAAGGAGTAGCTTCCTTCTTCTTCATCATGCAACTAAGGGAAGTCACCAAAGAGACACAACATGCAGCATGGGCTTTCTTCCATTTTCATGGAGGGCAGCTTACTACATTTTCTATGGACATGGGACATTGGTTTTGAAGATGAAGAAAAAGAGCATTATGTTCCAAAAAAGGTAATATATATCTTAAGTGGTACATGCAACTATTGAATGGAGGAAAACCTCTGGGTGTGGAGGTTGTGCCTCAAGATGTTAAAGTTAAAAGAGAAAAATAGTACTTAGAGAGAATCGTGTGCTTTCTCTTATGATAGAGGTACTCAAGATTCAAGATAATGTCACCTTTATTGAAGCATAAGGGGATCCAAAGTGGATGACATACATGCAATTAAAGTATGAGTCCATCCTGCAAAACCACACTTGGGACCTTGTAGATCATCCTCCAAGACATCAGGTAATTGGCACTAAAGTGGGTTTAGAAAGAAAAATATAGAGTTGATGGTACTTTCGATAAGTAGAAGGCATAGATGGTCGCCCAAAGTTTTTGCAAGGGTGAAGGTTTTGACTTTTAAAAAACTTTTTCTCATGATGCAACTAGGTCCACAATCTGCACTATTCTTACATTGGTAGTGCTAGGGGAATTGCATGTTCTCAAAATAGATGTAAACTTTTTTCTCCTAAATGGGAACCTTAAGAAGGAGGTATATGTGGAACAATTGCCTGAGTTTGTGGCTCTCGAATTAAAAAGAAAAGTTTGCAAGTTACAATAGTAGACACTCTACGAAGTGAAACACTCCCCCCACGAGGATGGTACCAAAAGAATCCAAAGGATCGATTCTTGCTTTGTGATTATAGGTATCCTACATAACCATTTAGATGAAAATTTGTATGTCTTCTATAAGCAAGGGGAATCATATGATCATTGTTTTCTATGTATATGACCTCATCTTAATAGGGAATCACCATAAAAAGATGATCAACTCGTGCCATCAAACCTCGACATCAAACCATAGAAGGATGTTGGATATCAATGTCTCACCCTTATATTGTATTTTCTAGGCACCAAATAGCTCATGTTTTATGTGACCCCCATCATGATGAGAGAAGTAGCCATGGTTGAGTAGTTGAGTCACTTGATATCCCCGTATTCACATGATAAGGTGGCCTAGGAGGCCAAATGATTTAGAGATGGCCTAGATTAGGTTTAGCACACTACCAAATAGGCTACATGCTACACTAGACCATTATCTAATAATGGCCCACACATAGAGTAGTTAGACTTTACTCTTGGACACCTTGTTCTAACATTGCAAGGCCTCAAAAAGGCCCAAGAGAAGCTCAAATGAATGTAGGAGGTGGGAAAACTAATACACATTATACATCTTTATGGGCCAAGTCTACACGAATGGTGGCACCAACTATGATCGTAGATCTACACAACCATGTTCTAGCAATCTAGAGTATATACAAGCCTATATAGATACATGGTAACCCCTTCTCAAAAAGTTCATCAGTCATGACTATGAGTTTACTTCCTAGCATATAGTGTCTCTATATTAGTAGTTCGAGATCAACCATCAAAGATCCCTTGATAGGAGCACACCAGTGTGAGGATTTTCCATCTAGTATGGTAGTACTTTAGTGCAATTTGAAAGTTTTGTGCTATGAAAGATCCTACTTCTTGTGAGTGTCTTGTGAGTGATCTCTTTTATACATTGCACGATGTATTCTCTTACATCATAGGATAAGTACCTCTCTATTCTAAGCCTAGATGATTTCCAAGTTTGATGGAATGAGAAATCCCTATAGCCATTTGTCTGCATTTAAACAAGTTTGTATAGTAGAAAGCATGATCTATCCTCAAATGAAGATAGATGCATTTTGCTTAACCTTGGAAAGAAACACTTTGCTCTAGATTCAACAAATGCTAGAAGATTCACAAAGAGAAATCATTAAAAACTTGGAGCCAGTAAGTACAATGGGGTTATCTAAGATAGGTCTCAAGCAAAGATTCGTATCACAATTATATTAATTCATTTATCTTGTTTCAAGAGTGTGAGAGGTATCATACACGCATACACACGCACAAAGATATGGTGGAAGGGAGTTTTTTAGGCTCTGCTCTCTTCTACTGCTTGTGAGTGTACTACATCTAAAAATGACTAAGTGTGCCTTATATACGTGGCACTACACACACACACACTACAATTGATAGTGCGGGGGGTAGTGATGCGCTATGTGTCCCGCTTATTCATCGTACACATGTGATCCACCTATCCAGTATGAGCTGGCGGATACAAGCTGGCATCATGTGCACCATATGTGTCAACAATCCCCCTCAAGATCAAGTCTCACGAGGAGGATGAGTGCTTGAGCTTGCATCACTCAAGATGTGTACTCCTATAGCATGGGGGAAGTACTCTTTCTCCCCAGGCAATGATTTGATAAAAATGTCTGCAACATGCTGCTTTGTAGAAACATGCTGTAGATCTATCTCTCCACTAAGCAACTTCTCCCGAATAAAATGATAGTGAACCTCTATGTGTTTCGTGCGAGCATGAAACACTAGATTAGTAGCAAGCATGATGCTGCTAGTATTGTCACAATAAAGAGGTACGAGGTCCACCACATCATAGCCAATCTGCTCTAGAAAGCTGCATAACCACATGGCTTCACATGCCACAACTGCTGCCCCTCTGTACTCAACCTCTGTAGATGACAAAGCAACCATAGGCTGCTTTCTATACATCCATGATATTGCACCTCCTGTGACACTTAATACATAGCCTAACGTGGATCTTCTATCGTCTACACTACCTACCCAATGGGCATCTGTGTATGCATATAGCTCAGGCTCTACCTCAGCCCTGTAGTGCAATCCATAACCAATTGTATGCTTCACATATGGTATGATCGTGTGTACTGCATCGAGGTTTCTTGGGTGACTACATAAAAAACTAACTTACAACACCAACTGCATAGCTGAGGTTCAGACGTGTAATAGTGAGGTAGATCAAGCCTTCTACCATCCGCCTATACATGTTCGGGTCCTCTACCTCATCACCCTCATGTCCTAACAACTTAGCATTTGGATCAAGTGGTGTACTCATCGGCTTACATGCCGTCATACCATACTTCACTAACATATCCAAGGCATAGTGACGTTACAACATCCATGAAAATACTTGAGTACCCCAAGATCCTTCATCTCAAATTCTTCCTGCAATTGAGCCTTCACCTGAGCTATGAGATGCTCATTGTTCCCGGTAACTATGAGGTCATCAACATATATAATAATGAACACTTTGTAACTCCCACGGACTAGTGCAAACAAAGATGAATCTCATGGATATGCATGTAGCTAGTGATGCGACCATGCCATGCTCTTGGAGCTTGTTTTAGTCCATAGATTGCCTTGTGCAATCGACCTACTCGATGTGGGTATCTCTCATCCTCATATCCAGGTGGCTGTTGCATGTAGACTTCCTCAATCAACTCTCCATTCAAGAATGCATTCATAACATCCATTTGATGCATCTTCCACCTATTAGCCATAGCTAATGCAACCACCATACGAATTGTGGGCATCTTGGTGACTGGGCTAAATGTCTCCTCATAGTCTGCCATACTGGTAAGCATAGACCTTAGCTACCAACCGAGCCTTGTAGTGACTAACACTACAATCTGCATTGTGTTTGATCTTATACACCCATTTGCAGCCAATGACATTCTTTCCCTCAAGCAAGTCCACAATGGGTCCTCAAACTTCTCTGGCTCAATGTCCTACAATACATTTGTCATATAGGCATGATGTATCGCTGCTACAAATCCATCATATGTAAGCCTCTGCACTGGATATCTCACTCGAGTAGATCTGTGAGGTAAAGTAGTCTCTGATGAACTTCTTGCAAGAGGTTCTACACCAATCTGCTGTATTATTATAAAATTAAAAGTTAAATTGGTTATGGATATAAGAATAGGGAATATTGACCTTGAGTTGGAAAGGTAGTTTAAGGGGATGTGAGATTATAAATAAAGAATGGATAACATCAATAAAACATGAATGAATAGTAATGATTCTAACCATCTTGATTAAGTGAACAAGTCTAGATGATGAAAGATTAATTTAAATTTATAGTTGAAATAGACTTAAATAATAAACATGAAACTAAAGTGTAAGAGAGTCGTACCTTTTATATATATATCCGATTGCAATGTTGTTCTACATTGAGAAAGATGAGAAACAATGAGAATGGATTGGAATATAATTATTCTTTCAAGCATAACTAGGGTTATATTAAATTACAACTATATAAGAAATAGAACTCAAAGTAGTATGAATTGAAATTCTATGCATAATTATTTAAGCATCATCATTGTAGTAATAATAGGGATTAGAAACTTACTTGGAAGGTGTTTGAGTCACCGTTTGAAAGATAAAACTTACATAGAAATATTGAAAAATTTATTTACTAAGCTACGAAGGATAGCAACTTACTTGCAACCAAGTGTCTAACAACTTTGCTACAAAATACATCATTAAAAGTTCACAAATATCACAAGTGTATGATGTTTTAATTATGGAAAATTGAGGAACTTACTTGGGAGAGCTGGAATTATTCTAAAAAAGAAATATTATTGCTCATGCTATACGGTATCAAACAATTTAAATGTAGTTCTAGGATTCATATATTTGAATTAATTAGTGTCAATTTTAAAAACATAATGCAAGTAATGAATGGGTTGAATATGTACTCATCTCGGTACTCATATGATGTTGGGGAAGCACATCTACATGGTAAAGTGTTAGATAAACAAATGTAGATATGATTGATGCAATTAATACTCACGGATAAGAAAAATTACCTCAAGGTGTGATGAGTTGAGAATAACACACTAAAAGTGGTGTTCAAATATCACAACAATAAAAATATGTAAACTCTTGAAGTTTCACATATTGTTGTAGATATCTTGAAAATATTATAATCTCTACATCATAAAAATAATTAGACTAGAATAAGAAAATTTAGGGTCTCCTTTAAGCCTTGAAGGAAGGTCTTGGATCAAGCTTTTAGTTTCTATGATCTAAGGTTTTACTCCCAAAAGTTAAATCTTTTTGAGGTTTTCAACAAAGTTTTCTTTTCCTTTTCATGGGTTTTTCTAGCATGCAAACTATATTTTTCAGATAATTTTAATTCAAAACTAGGAAATAAATGTTGAAATAATTAATTTTGCACATGCAAAATGAAATAATCATCCCAAAAAAATTTGATATTCTCAACAATGACTTATGAAATTTATTTGGATTTAAAAGGATACTGTTTAAAAAAATTTAACAAATTTAAATGATCGAGGAACAATAAATTAAGGTTTAATTGCAAAACAGTATACTCTTAAGATGCTTGAATATTTGAAATAAAAACATAAATAGAGAGAGTATAGTAAATACTTAGCTTAGATATCGTGTCAGTTGGTTGCAAAATAGTTGATTTGGACAACACAAAATATGCATGCAATAATTTAATTAATTTACAACTGGTAAAGAGTAGTTATAACAAAGAGTTAGCTCCTAATTTCTAGGAGCCGAGTCTCGATGGTGATGAAGCAACATTTCTCCTCATTGCTCCATTGAGCATCAAGACAAGGAAACTCGTAAGAAAATTTTAGGTAAGCATCTTATAAGTACCTTCATAACATTTAATCAAAAAGGAGATTTAAATGAAAAGTATGTTTTTAATCTACCCCTATTTCTACGCTATGCTTTCTTGTTAAACAGTAAGAGGGCATTGAAAAAAATAAAATAAAACATATGAACAATCAGTATAATTAAATTAGGTATGAGGTGAGTTGAGGGATCTTAAGGGTAAGTGTATAAACAGTTCTCTTTGAGAGAGAGATAAGATGGATAGTTTGATGTAAGCTTCACTAGAATATTTGTCTAACTCTACAATGATCACATAATAAGACTTTTCTTCTCCTTTCCCTTTGGGCCTATGAATATCTTTGGTGTTACAAAAATTTATATTTTGTATTACCCTAGGTTTATATTGGTATTAATATCTCTAGAGTTTAAGCCTTTCCTAGGTTTCATTTGGGTTTTCACTAAACTTTTTAAAAAAATGATTAAAGCTATTAAAAGCTTTAATTTCAGCTTTGAGGCAAAGCTATTAATAGCCACAAGTAACTAGCGCATAAGGGACATGGAGCCCTCATATTTACATTAAGCTTTAATTCAAGCTTATCTAAAGGCTTTTACCATTGAAAACAGTGCGCAACAACCATGGGGAAAAGAAAAAAATCAATTATTCAAGGCTTATCAAGCTTGTTTTATAAAGCTTTATTTTTTAAAAAAACTTTGCTACGCTTTGGTCGGTTCCTTCTCCTTTTCACTAGAAAAATTATCAGCGCAATGCGTGGTGTTTTTTATAAGCTTAAAAACCTTAATTAACAAAGCTTTGTGTTATCTCTCTCTTTTTTTTTGGCTTATATAAAGCTTTTATAAGATTTGGTTAACATCAAGCTCTTCCAAGTGATCGGCGCAGCACGTAATAGAAAACAAAAGGAACAACCACCGTAGTCGCTATGCGTTGGTCGATAGCCAGCGTAAGGGAGAAAGGGGAGATGAATTTAGCCCCGCAATTGGAGGGAGAGGAGATAAATAAATTAAAATGAAATTTGGGTTTTAATTTCCCATATTGTGCTTCACTATTATAATTGAAGAAGAGAAAAATAAAAGCCAGTAACTCTCCAGACCGTCCATTATAGAAATCAAACATCTCCACTGGTTTAGCAATCTTGCTATGGCCCTCTATGCTCCATCCCTTGCTAATTCAATCCGTATGGATAGATTAAGAAGAGGATTAGTGTTGAGAAAGGTGGTTTTGTGGTTTTCAGAAACCCACTAATGGTTTTCTACGTAGCTTTACCCTTTGGGCAATAGATTGATGGGGATTTATTAACCAATGGTTAAAGACAAGCATTCTTTCAACCATACATAAACATAAATCCATAAACGTGACCAATGGGGAGCGTGTGGATTCTATGTGATGGAAACTCTTGAGCAAGAAAGTCAAGCCAGTAGACATGATACCAATGTCATATAGGACAATCTTGAGTACTGTGGAACTATTCAGGACATTTTTGAGGTTAGATCTAGGGCATTTAGGCTATTCATCTTTAGGATATAGTTGGTTGTGGAAACAAGAATGTGAGAGAGGACATTTACAAAATGGGAAGCTTGGTGAGGTATGAATCTTCTCTTCAATTTACTAAGTTATATTGCTTATTTGGAATTCTCATACACTCACAAGTTATGTATTGGTAAATAGTACACATAATTGCTACGTATTAGGTACATATCCTTAAAAGAGATAGATCCTACATCCATTTAAATGGCTTGTCTCAATGCTATTAAGGCTGTGTATGATCGAGGACAACTTTCCTAGAACAATTCTCACTAGCCAATTGCATCTTGTGGTGCATTTGGTTGATGAAGTGGCATTGTGTGGTGTTGTTCATGTTTGACAGATGTCTTTTCTTGAAAGGTTCATGAATGAAAACTTACTTTGTGGGACCAAGAGCAAGGCCATAAGCAAGCATGGCATAGGGACGGTTGATGCAAGAGTCTCTTGTGTATATCTCAAAACATCTATCTTGCATAGATCCGTCCATGCCACGATTGTGGAGCAATTAGGAGGATGGGTGACTAATCACTAACGTGCCTCAGGAAAAAGGAAGGCAACGAAGACTGGATGAAGCATTACGCCACAAGGTGAATACATTCTGCATTCTAAATAGTCCCATCATAGAGAAGTGGATCGGGAGATACAAGGATGCAATCAATAGATGAAAGGATGAGAGAAGAGCTTTGAGAAGAGTAAATAGACGCTTGCCATTCCTACCTAGCTTAGAACATCTACCAAATGTGATCAATATAGAATGGCTTCGGATGGCAATATCGATGGCATTGAAAAATGGAGAGATGATCACAAGAGAAGACATGTCAAGTATGCAAGAGGATGTTACCCTCAAGTAAGTACATTCTTCATCTCTATCTCACGTATATACCTTGTTTAATGCACTATACTAAATGTCATGCTTTTGTTTAATGTTAGTACAAACTATATAATGCAATATGGTCAGAGGGAAGGTCCTTTTTCACGGAGCGTGTGGATTGTAAAAGAAACACATTTGATTGTAGTGTGATGGCAACTTTTGAGCAAGAAAGTCCAACCCCAGTAGACATGATACCAATGTCATAGAGGACAATTTTGAGTATTGTGGAACTATTCATGATATTCTTGAGGTTGGATTTAGAGCATCTAGTCTATTTATCTTTGATGTCAAATGGTTCAAGGTGATATATAGAGGTGCTCAAGAAAACGTGAAGAAACATCCAAATGGGTTTTTTCAAATTGATTCAACCAAGTTTTAGAATGATGAGAAAGATACCTTTGTACTATGTCAAAACTGTCAACAGGTTAGTAACCCAACCAATCCCAAATTAAATTTTGATATAGTATAATAAAAGTGTAACCCCTTTGCTTTGTGATATAAGATTGTGTTTCATGCCAATCAAATTGATCCAAAGTGGTGCTATGTTATACAAGTTTCCCCTTATTCAAAACACATCTTTCAAGATCAAGATGTGGGGATGAGGTGCAAGTACTATCTCAAATCGGCTCATTGTAAGAAGACGATAAAGAAAACATTTTAGATGGGGCCAATAAGAGCATGAGGAACATCAATCGGAAGAAGATGGATCAGTCATTGTGAGATCCCTGTTCCCACTACACAACAGATTCGGGGTACTAGCAGCGGAAGTAGCACTTCACCCACCGCACAACAGATTCGGGGTACTAGCAGCGGAAGTAGCACTTCATGCACGAGACAGGGTCCCACACTCGGGGCCTCGTCCACAGATATCCGGACAAAAGACTAATTCGTCGGTTTTTCCAAAACCGAACCTGGAAAAACTTCCCTTGTCCGGAAAGCACGGGCAATTCCACTAGGATAACTTTTACTCTAATGTAGTCAAGACCATTTCTGATCAAGCTGATCCGACTGTATCTATAAAGATACTTGGTCAGATCAAGGAAAAAACTTGCACTTGGATCATTGGGATCAATGCTTTTTTCCCCATCAAGAGGCACAGCCGTTGATTCCTATCCATAGAACAATTACTATCCGAGATTTACTTTATCTATCGTGGTAACAGAAATTGAGTCTCAATTTACGGATCCATCAGTCCAGCCTAACCCCATCCAGTCCCATGGATTAGCCAACCGCCCAACCACTGTAGTGATGGGATCCAATTTGGAATTTGGTTCGGTTTTTGTCCCGGGTACCAGGGAAAGGAGTTCCCAGGCCCTCTAGCCGGATGTTCATGTAAAAATAAAACTAGTCACACCACTTATACACCCAATATGAAATTGCCTTTTTCACAGATTCAACCAGTTTTAAAACAATCCTTTAATGAACCATAGTATCACTGATCACAATCTTCCAAATCATCTGGTTGATTCTTAACTTACCATCATTTCTTCATCACAGTATCTATGGCATCATTGGCAACCAGAACGCTCACCACCTCTCCACTCAGGGATCTTTTCAATAGTTCCTAGCCCATAATACTCGGCAATATAATCACTTATCAAGATGGACTCTCCGTTGAAGATCAGCAAGATCAACCAGCAGATCCATATAAAGAGCCATGGACTCATCCATTGAAGACCAGCAAGGTCAATCAATCAGATCCATGCCCGGTTTCAGAAAACAACTCTTACTCCTTGTTCCAATATCTTCCTCGACGCACGCGTGGGTATCCTAGGTGACGCAGAGCCCGAGCACCGTATGGTCAGCACCCTCTAGGATCCTTCATAGGTGACCTAGCGCTTCACTCATAGGCCGCTTCGTTGGTCCCTCATCCACCGTACCGGAAGCTCACCATTTTAATCGAACCGAGGCTGGTCAAGACCTCGGCCGACCTTGCTACGCGAGACGTCCTCCATTGACTCTCCGTCAGCAGTTGCAACAACTTAAATAGTTAGGTCTTCATGACCTTAATCCACAAGACGGTCAAAATGCTTCGCCAGCATTCTTGACATAAAATAGTCATTTACAAACAGTCACAAAATACAGTTTCTCAATCGAACTCTCGTCTTTCCACATTATCTCTCCTTAGTCCACATTACTTATTCCACATTCCATTCAATGTGTACTCATTCTCATCCATTTCCTCATATCGATGACACATTAATTCACATACACATTCACATTCACATCCATACATCCACATCTACATGCATACATCCATTTTCACATCTTCATTTATACATCAACATCCCATATCCACATTCATACATACACATCCATATCCACATCCATGTTGAAAGAACGGTAGAGGAAGAGGAGACACACACACAGGAGCAAACCCTAATGTATATTGCAAACCCTAACCATAGAGGGAAGCCATGTCCACTCTCACACAAAGCATAATGCACTAATCCATAATCCACACAACACACAATGAGTTGTGTCCACACTCTACTAACCCTAGCTAATGTCCACATACTATGACCAGCTGGACACGCGGTCATTTATGTCTCACACATGTTCCTACCTAATCTGCCAGCACATAGCATAGCTGGCTCACACTGACATCGAGCTTGAATCTCAACAGCCCCTCTCAAGCTCATGATGTACTGCCGATGAAGATGTAGATGAGCTTGGGATTTCAAGACTCTCAACACTCCCCCTCAAGCTCATCCCATGTACTCCCAACATAGTCCGGAAGTACTCAAACTTCTCCCTGCTAAGTGGCTTCGTAAAGATGTCTGCCACCTGCTCATCAGTCTTCACATATTGAAGATCAACTGAACCATCCACCACCTTCTCTCTGACAAAGTGATAATGGACCTCTATGTGTTTGGTCCTCGCATGAAACACTGGATTCTTTGCCAACTGTATACTGCTCATGTTGTCACAATGAATGACAACTTTGCCACCAATGGGCTCACAGAAATCTGTCAAGAGATTCTTTAACCATATAGCCTCACAAGTAGCAATGGCTGCACCTCTGTACTTAGCCTCTGTACTGGATAAGCAACTGTAGGTTGCTTTTTGCTACTCCAACTCACCACAGCACTTCCAAGTGTAAAAGCATATCCACTAGTAGACCTCCTGTCATATGCGCTACCTACCCAATCAGCATCTGTGTAGCCATGTATGTCCAAGCTTTTACCACTCTCATAGAATAAACCATAATGTGCTGTGGTTTTCACATATCTCATGATGCGTCTCACTGCATCCAAATGTGGTTTCCTGGGGCTCTGCATAAACTGGCTCACTAGCCCCACAGCATAACTCAAATCCGGGCATGTGATAGTCATATATATGAGACAACCAACCATCTTCCTGTACATAGAAGGATCATCCGATTCCTCGCCATAATCAGCCTGCAACTTCACATTTTGCTCCAATGGTGTACTCATAGGCTTACACCCTGTCATGCCATACTTTGCCAACATATCCAATGCATATTGTCGCTGTACTAACCAAGTACCTGCATGATCTTTCACCACTTCAATTCCAAGGAAGTATCTCAACTCACCAAGATCTTTCATGTCAAATTTCCCACTCAAAGCTTTCTTGACATGCATCACATCTGCACCATGATCACCTGTGATAATCAAATCATCCACATAGATGACGAGTAAAACAATCCCATGCTGTCTTCTTCACATACAGTGAAGAATCTGCTGTAGAAATCTCAAAACCAAGTGAGATAAGATATCTGCTCATCTTATCACTCCAAGCACGAGGTGATTGCTTCAGACCATACAATGCCTTTTTCAACCTGCATACGTGAGTGGGATATCTAGGGTGTACATACCCTTCTGGCTGTGCCATGTATACTTCCTCTTGTAGATCTCCAATCAGAAATGCATTCTTAACATCCATCTGATGTATTTCCCAGCCATTAGCTGCAGCCATAGCAATGACTGCTCTCACTGTGCCCATCTTAGCCACTGGACTAAACGTCTCATCATAATCCAATCCTTGGGTCTGTGCATAACCCTTTGCTACCAATCTTGCTTTATGTCTCTCAATAGAACCATCAGATTTGCACTTCACTTTGTAAACCCATTTACATCCAATAACATTCTTGTCCTTTGGTAGTGCAACCAAGTCCCATGTATCATTATGGACCAATGCGTCCATCTCCACATCCATTGCTTTTTCCCATACATGCTCTCCAATAGCCTCTGTACAGCATGTAGGTTCCACATGCTTCACCATAGATGTCATATATGCATAATGCATAGCAAAATCTCTATATGTCAATCTGTCAACAGGATATCCGACTCTCTGGGATCTCCGCAATGCCTGCGGGTCACTCTGTACACCTATAACTCTAGCATGTGGTGGCACATATCTGTCCTGTCTAGCACCAGGTGTGCGTAAAACAGGTATGCCAAGCTCCTCATCCAAACTCTCAGAACTAGATGATTCATAACCTGTGATTCCAATTCCTTCGACTTTCTTTTTCCCTTTGTCCATAGCACTACTCCCAGTGCTCACACTCTCATGCCTCAAACGTCCTGACCATGGACGTACACTGCTACTCTCAGCTTCTGCTGCTGGCCCAGACATAGTAGTAGAACTAGAACTTGCTTGTGGTGGCAAGTTCACATGAACATCAGCCTCAAGTGACTCAATAACTCCCTCATCTTTTGCTTTGTACCAACTAGCAAGCTCATCAAACACCACATCTCGTGAGATGACAACTTGTCTAGTTTGAGGGTTATAACATTTGTATGCCTTTCAATCCTGTGCATATCCCACAAATACACATTTCTTTGCTTTAGGATCCAACTTCCTTCTTCTTTCATCAGGCACATGTACATAAGCTATGCATCCAAAAACTTTAAGATGTCCAATGTCTGGCCTGTAACCTGTGAGCCGCATCTCTGGCGTGCTTCCATGAATGGCTGCTGTAGGTGTTTTGTTCAATATATACTTTGCAGTAGCATATGCTTCTGCCCAATAGTAATCTGGCATGCTCTTTTCATTAAGCATTGCCCTAGCCACTTCACATATGACTCTATTCTTTCTCTCAGCCACACCATTCTGCTGAGGTGTATACCTGCAAGTCAATTGTCTTCTTATTCCATGCTTCCTCAAGAAATGCTCAAAGACCTTTGAGGTGTATTCACCACCTCCATCTGTCCTCAGACATTTAATCCAACAGCCATACTGCTTTTTTGCAAAAGCTTTGAAATCCATGAATTTTTCCAACACTTCACTCTTCTCTTTCAGAAAGTATATCCATGTCATCCTGCTGAAATCATCTATGAATGTAACATAGTATAAACTGCCTTTGATAGATGGGTTTTGTGCAGGACTGCATACATCACTGTGTACTATCTCAAGTGGCATGTTACTCATATTTCCTTCTCTAGGAAATCTCAACCTTGCCTGCTTCCCAAACTGACAGGCTTCACAAACATGCATATGTCCATCATATTTGAACCTAGGCAAACCATTGACAATGCCTCTTGTTTGCATGTTCTTTAATCTCTGTATATTGACATGTCCAATACTCTTGTGCCACATATCAATGTCTTGTACCACATTCCTGCTCTTTGAGAATGTAACATACCCATCTTCACTAATAAAGAAATGTCCATGTAATTATGAGTTTTTATGGTATAAATATCAATAATTTTATTATTTGAGTCATTTCCACTTAGAATCTTCAAATTCTGAGCCCAAATTTGGAATCTACGCGCGATTTTACCCTAATATAGGATTTTACAGCATCCAAAACGGACACCGGATCAAGCCTATATGCTAATTTCAATCATTTTAGTTAGAAAACGGCGACCTTTAAACCTTAATAAATGCACGACCACACGTCCGATTGACGAACGGTCTGAACCCCTGCGACCAGGAGAACCTCCTGGACAAAAACAATTTTCGTCCCCCAGGGCGGTCCGGCACGCAAATCGAGGCGGGCGTCCCAAATTTGGGTACCCCGCCCCAAAATTTGGTCCGTACACACTTACTAGGGCACCCGTACAATGGCCACCCAAGAACCAAAGGACGGCCGCCCACTGTTTGGTCCACGCGTACCCTTGGGCGGACACCCAGAGACCGGATAAGGTACATGCGTACCACTCCTTTCACAGACAACCTTTCCCGTAGACCCATGCAGGCCACTGATCCATAGCCTTTGAAGGTACACCGTCCTTTCGTCCCTGCTTTGCGCAGCGCCCGCACCCTCACCCCTCAGCTACATAAACTCCCGGGGTGCTCCTCAGTCGGCACGCACTTCTGTGTAGCGTATGCCCTGTTGTGCCGCCGTCCGTGCCGCCGTAGCGTACTTGCTGCAAGTATAGCCGCCCTTGCAGCCACCCCTCTCACACCCCCTCATTTGGCTCTTTTCAGATAAGCCAATTTTCCTCCATCCTCCTCTTGCCATGGACTAGTGTCCTTAACTCTTCTCCCCCCCCCCCTGTGTGAATAGACTTACAGAGAGGCTTGCAGCAACCCCTCCCAGCCCTCTCCACGTTTTTGCCTTTGGCCTTAAGGACATCTCAACAATTCCCCTCCCCCATTTGCGTAGACTTTAGTAAGGGATTTTTGGCTCAAGCGAGGGTTCGTGCGCCATATTCTTCTGCTCATACGGTGAGCAAACGAGCTCGGAATTCAGATCCGACTGAAGCGTTTCGATCGTAGCAGCGAGCTCTACAAGGCGACGCCTAAGATGGCCTCATCCCGGAGACGGCAAAATATTGCCTCAAGAGGTGCACGTAACAACGAGATGGAGGGAGATGCGCCCAATGCGGCTCCAGTCCGCCCTTTTCAAGCCCCTCAAGGAAACGGTGGCCAGGTTAGCTTGGTTAATTTTCAAAAGAAGAGATTTTTCCTTAAATTAGTATTAATGAATGGTGTCTTTTCCTCTTAAAATGACGACATAAAAATTATATGAAATTATGAATTATGTGATGTTGTTTTCGATAAATTGCATTGAAATTGCTATCTTCATGAATTGTGAATGCTATACTTAGAAAATTGCATTGAAGTTGTTATCTTTGGAATTCAAGATTTTTTTTTTGGCTTCAACGCTAACTTCGTTCCGTGCTTGTGTAGCCGGGCGGCGTCGTTAGCAAAGCCCGGTAATGGTCCAAGGTATCCCTCATACCTTTGGAAGAATAAGGATCGCCGATTGAGGCGAGAGATTATGAGGCTGCCTAGTTCTGAGGGCCCAGGCTAGTGCGGTAAATAAGCCCACCCTAGTGCGCAGACATCCCTCTGAGGGACGGGAGGATCGAGCGATGGAGCCTGAGAGGGCGACAGGCCGGCTTGAGTCCTCGCCAGCGGCCGACGATGAGGTGTATGGTCCCGTAGGGTTTTGCCCAGCATGTAGAGGCTGGAAGGCCGAATTCTAGATCATCGGCAGAATAAGAATAAGAGAGCCGGATTGGCTTGTATGGAAATAGATTCATGTATAAACTTTTTATATAATTGCATCTTGTCTTTGGTATGATTGTATTGTGTAAGAAGGCTGTTACAATGAACCTTGTGAAGAAGGGCCCTAATTAAGGAATATGCTTATTTATGTCAAACAGTGTGGTAGTAATAATTAGAAAACAAATTGATGCGTGAGTAGGGTGGAAAGTGGGAGGATGGAGTGCCCTGACGGCACCATCCTACGGATGGGTGGACCCGATTAGCCGGGTAGCTTTCCAACAAATTAAGTGAAAGCCCTACGTTAGATAGTTAGGTTCTAGGGTAACTCTATTCAAGAAGACTAGGCCAGCGGCTGTGCCTTGCATAAGATGAGGAAAAAAGCGTTGTCCCTAGAAATCAAGTCTAGTAGTTGCCTAATTTTTGATCAATTGCGCTATGGGTGATTTGATGTTTAGGAAATCACGCTCCCCCTGCGGGATAGAGCTAGGTCATACCTATAAATCGTATCCTTGAATCTCTACAGGGTCAAGGTGTCGATGAATAGGAAATTTTTCCCAAGATAAGACTTAGCGGACTATCTTAAGTGTTTCTCCCATTTTTAAAGGGAGGAACCTTACAATTGGTATCAGAGCGAGTTTGGCTCCTAGGAATTGCAGTTTAAGGACTGTTTTGTAATAAATGTTTTACCTAACATAATTAGTAAAGACATCCTACTAAAACAAATAAATTAAATTGATGTTTGAATGATTGTAGGAAGAGGAAGATGCCTACTCCAAATTTCTAGTTTTCCAATGCATCTTCGAGACTGCTAGTCACTCCTCGAATTTCGAGTTCCGCGACACCATGGTGCAGATATTAGAGAAGATATCCCTCCCTCATTTCTCTCATATTCAGAGAGGATGGGGTAGAGATTTCTGGAGTCGTGGGCCGAGATACTTCATCATCCGAGCAGATCAGATTGGGAACCTCACCACCGACCTTAAGCGGATTCGTTGGATTGAGAAGCTGAAGATGGTCCGCTTATTTTGGTTCGTCGATACCCCCAGGGACGACACCTCGGTGACTATAGATGGGGTTCGCATACCTCAGGATCGTTGGGTGTATGACAAAGTGATGCAGGTCTTACCTGCTGATAGAGTAGCAGTGTTGGGACCCACCCCAATCCAGAGTTTACCACCCTTACCATCAGTTTTTAGAGTCTTAGAAACTACAGCGGAACCCCCATATTTCACATATGTGGACCGCTCTACCCTTATGTCTCAGTGAAGCCTAGGAATTTCCCTTGATGTCAAATAAGACTAATTATATTAGTCTCAGATCTTTGTAATAAAACTTGTCCTTGTAAATATTTGGAAATAAAATAATTTCAATGGTTTTGCTCTCCAAAAATTAAGCGTTGTGCAAATATGAATCTTGTAATCTTAAAAATTGTTTTTACGATGATGGCCAGGATGACCACCCTCCACTTCCCAATGCGCTTTATACCGATACCCAGGAGAAGAAGCTCCTGCTCAAGCAAATGCAACCTCCCTCCTTTAAAGGAGAAGGTTCAAAGGTTGAGAAGGATGCTGAAGTCTGGATTGAGGCGATGGACGATTATTTCTCTGCTGCCGGTACTGGAATAGCAAATCAGTCTATGCTCGCACGGTTTCACCTCACTGGAGATGCTAAACTCTGGTGGAAACAGTGGTGCCGTGACAAGGAGGTCACCGAGCATTCTCAAACGTGGGAAGACATCAAGCAGGCAGTGAAGGAAAGATATCTTCCTCCATCCCATGAGTCCATAAAGATGAATGAGTTTTTTAGTCTTAGACAGTGCACCTTAACTCTTGAGGACTACTATTCCAAATTTATTACCCTTCGGAAGTATGCCCCAGCTATGACTACTTCCCAGCAAGTGGCTCGTTTCTGCCAAGGGCTAAATGAACCCCTAGATTCCCGCCTTGAAGCAATAAGGCCAACCACTTTACAGGATGCTCTCAAACGAGCAAAGCCCCTTGTGAAAGAAATGAAGGCTAACAAACCGAAGAATCAAAAGAGATCTTACCCTGAGGCAAACCTTAGAGATCAACCCTACAAGAAACCTCAACAGAATTTCCCCTACTACAACAGAGGGCGACAAGGCAGCTCTTTTTCCCCCGCTCGTATGCTGCTTCTTCCAGAGAAGGCCTTCTATGTTTTGAGTGCAATGAGCCGGGACACTTTAGAGCCAACTGTCCCAAGATGGCAACATCATTCCCCCAAGGTAACAGAGGAAATCAAGGCCGTGGAACCCCTACCCACCAAGGTGCAAGAGGCAGTGGTCGTGGCAGAGGCCGCGGAGGAACAGTTGCTAGAACTGCCTGTGTTATAAGTGAAGAACCAACCTTGGAAGAGGCTGAAGAAGAACGCGCCACCGTCCATGCGGCGGTAGAACACCAAGGTCCGAATAAACAATTTGGTGTAATCCAAACCCCCGCCACTCATCACAGTAAGCCATTTCAGCTTTTGATTGATTGTGGCAGTACCCATTCATTCCTTTCTCCTAGGTGCCTGCAAAAATTAAACTTGAGTCAAAAAACAGCTAGAAAAATGATTGTAGAATTAGCCAGTGGGAAAGAGGTAGTATCTCGCCACTCTATAGGAAACCTTGATTTTGAACTGGGTAATGAGCAAACTCATGGTCACTTTAGAGTCTTGCCACTAGGTATTTATGATGGAATCCTTGGGATGGATTGGTTAATTGCGAACAAAGCTAGCATTCATTGTAACCAGGGGAGTATCACTTTTGAAAATGAGCATGGCCAAGTAATATCTGTTCAGGGGATCACAGGAAAACCTAAGTCTAGGGTAGTCAAGGCAAAACATCTTCTCAAGGGAACACGTAAGGGTCAGCAAGTTTTCTTAGTCAAACTCAACAAAGTCATTGAACCTAGTATGGAGACAGAACCCTCTTGGCTCCAAGAATTCTCTGACATCTTCCCTGACGAGCTTACACGGTTACCGCCTCGTCGAGAAGTCGACCATGAAATCGAGGTGATCCCTAGAGCTCAACCCATCTCAAAAACTCCCTATAAAATGTCCCTTCCTGAAGCCATTGAACTTAAGCAGCAACTTTCCCAACTCATTGAACAAGGATTTGTACGCCCCAGTAGCTCTCCGTGGGGAGCACCTGTTCTTTTCCAAAAAAAGAAGGACGGGACTCTCCGCCTCTGCATAGATTATCGAGGGCTAAATCAAGTCACTGTCAAGAATAAGTATCCTATCCCTCGCATCGATGAACTTCTTGACAGGCTTCATGGGGCCAAAGTCTTCTCAAAAATAGATTTGAGGTCTGGTTACTATCAGATCAAAGTCAAGGAAGCAGATATACCCAAAACAGCCTTTAATACCCGTTATGGCCACTATGAGTTTACTGTAATGTCATTCGGGTTAACCAATGCTCCTGCAACCTTCAACCGCCTAATGCAAGATATATTCCGCCCGTACTTGGATGAGTTTGTGCTTGTTTTCTTTGATGACATCCTAATCTACTCCAAATCAATGGAAGAGCATGAGGAGCATGTGCGTAGAGTTCTGCAATTGCTGCGCAGACACAAACTCTATGCTAAGAAGAGCAAATGTACCTTCTTTACTCATCAAATTGAGTATCTTGGATTCATCGTCTCCAAAGATGGCATCTCAGTAGACCCTGCCAAAGTCAAGGATATTCTAGAATGGCCACCCCCTAAATCAGTTCGTGAAGTTCGTGGATTCTTGGGAATCACGGGTTGGTATAGGATTTTTATCAAAGATTATGCCTTGGTAGCTGCACCCTTGACAGATCTTCTTAAGAAGGATTGCAAAATAGTGTGGCTGCCAATCCATCAAAACAGCTTTGATCAGTTGAAAGTCATTATTACTTCTGCCCCAGTCTTAAAACTTCCTGATTTCTCCAAGGAATTTGAAGTGGTTACCGATGCTAGTAGTCTAGCACTTGGTGGTGTCTTAGGCCAAGAAGGAAGACCAGTCGCTTATACTTCCCGCAAGCTGAAGCAATATGAAGCAAACTATGCCACCCATGACTTGGAACTCTTAGCAGTTGTTCATTGCCTCAAATTATGGAGACATTATCTCTTGGGAGGCAAATTCCAGCTTGTAACTGACCACAAAAGTCTAAAGTGGATCTTCACCCAGCCTAACCTCAACATGCGGCAAAGAAGATGGATTGAAATTCTACAAGAATATGATTTCGACATCAAATTCCGCCCTGGGAAAGATAATGTGGTAGCTGATGCACTTAGTCGCAAATCTTTCTTGAATGCAATTTCAATGCCAAATAATCCCATACTGGTCAAGGTGGAAGAAGTCTCATCTCATGACCCAGATTATCAGAGGATGATAAAGTTAGTAGAAGAAGGGGGACATTCAGAGAAAGAGAAGAATCTAATCAAGGGATACTCCACTCATGAAGGAAGCCTCTACTTCAATCACAGGCTATGTATCCCTAAGGACCCTGATTTAAAGAAACTAATCCTCCATGAAGCTCATGATAGCCCTGCTCTGCAGGACACCCAGGTTATGCAAAAACATTAAATGCGGTAAGAAGGAGCTTTCATTGGGCAGGCTTGAAAAATGATGTGCTTCGGTACTTGAAACAATGTCTCTCATGCCAAAGGATCAAGGCTGAAAGAGTCAAGATGCCTGGAAAGCTTCAACCCTTAGATATTCCCCAAATGAAGTGGGAGTGCATTAGTATGGATTTTGTCACAAGTCTCCTCACTGTTCAAGGAGGATATGACTCCATTCTAGTAGTAGTGGACTTACTTACCAAAGTAGCTCACCTTATACCAGCAAAGAAGACCTTCAAAGCCTCTGATGTTGCTCGAATATTCATCAAGGAAGTCCTCAAACTTCATGGTCTCCCAAAAAGGATAGTAAGTGATCGGGATTCTGACTTCACTTCAAAATTCTGGCAGTCTTTATTTCAAGCTCTGGGGACTCAACTTTGCTTTAGCATAGCTTATCACCCAGAGACCGATGGCCAGACTGAAAGAGTCAATCAAGTAATTGAAGACATTCTCAGAGCATACTGTGGACGGGAACCCAGAAGGTGGATTCAATACCTTCCTCTGGTAGAATTTGCCTACAATGCGTCTTATCATCAAAGCATAGGAATGTCACCATTCAAAGCACTCTATGGCAAGAATGCTTGTCTCCTCTAAATTTCTCTGATCCGACCATAAGAGTTGAGGCATCCAGGAAAATGCTCGAAGAGATGGAGGAACAAACCAAGGTTATCCAAAAGGATATTAAAGCTGCCCAAGATCGACAAAAGCATTATGCTGACAACAAGAGGTCTGAAAGGATCTTCAAGGAAGGAGACAAAGTTCTTCTACGAGTGCGACCCAAACGAAGTTCTCTATCACTTGGGAAATATAAGAAGCTCAGCCCTAGGTATTGTGGTCCTTATACAGTTATCAAGTGTCTAGGTAAAAGTGCCTATAAACTCCAACTCCCAGCCCATATCAAAGTCCATAATGTATTTCATGTAAGTTTGTTAAAGCCATATGTCCCCAGTCTCGATCATATTCTTGATGATGAACAAGTTGTAATCCCCACTCAAGGAGTCCTTGAATTACAGCCCTGTAGCATCATAGATTCTAGGGAAAGGCAACTCCGAAATAGAACTCTTGTAGAACATCTAGTTCAGTGGAAAGATTACCCTGAAGAGGATGCAACTTGGGAAGATGAAGCTACACTCCTAAAGGATTATCCCCAATTCATGATGAGATGAGGACATCTCGATTTCTTTAAGGGGGGAAGGATGTAACGTACCCATCTTCACTAATAAAGAAATGTCCATGTAATTATGAGTTTTTATGGTATAAATATCAATAATTTTATTATTTGAGTCATTTCCACTTAGAATCTTCAAATTCTGAGCCCAAATTTGGAATCTGCGCGCGATTTTACCCTAATATAGGATTTTACAGCATCCAAAACGGACACCGGATCAAGCCTATACGCTAATTTCAATCATTTTAGTTAGAAAACGGCGACCTTTAAACCTTAATAAATGCACGACCACACGTCCGATTGACGAACGGTCTGAACCCCTGCGACCAGGAGAACCTCCCGGACAAAAAAAAATTTTCGCCCCCCAGGGCGGTTCGGCACGCAAATCGAGGCGGGCGCCCCAAATTTGGGTTCCCCGCCCCAAAATTTGGTCCGTACACACTTACTAGGGCGCCCGCACAATGGCTGCCCAAGAACCAAAGGACGGCCGCCCACTGTTTGGTCCACGCGTACCCTTGGGCGGACACCCACAGACCGGATAAGGTACATGCGTACCACTCCTTTCACAGACAACCGACACCGTACCTTTCCCGTAGACCCATGCAGGCCACTGATCCATAGCCTTTGAAGGTACACCGTCCTTTCGTCCCTGCTTTGCGCAGCGCCCGCACCCTCACCCCTCAGCTACATAAACCCCGGGGGTGCTCCTCAGTCGGCACGCACTTTTGTGTAGCGTATGCCCTGTTGTGCCGCCATCCGTACCGCCGTAGCGTACTTGCTGCAAGTACAGCCGCCCTTGCAGCCACCCCTCTCACACCCCCTCATTTGGCTCTTTTCAGATAAGCCAATTTTCCTCCATCCTCCTCTTGCCATGGACTAGTGTCCTTAACTCTTCTCCCCCCCCCTCCCCCCCCCCCCCCCCCGTGTGAATAGACTTACAGAGAGGCTTGCAGCAACCCCTCCTAGCCCTCTCCACGTTTTTGCCTTTGGCCTTAAGGACATCTTAACAATCCCCCCCCCCCATTTGCGTAGACTTTAGTAAGGGATTTTTGGCTCAAGCGAGGGTTCGTGCGCCATATTCCTTTACTCATACAGTGAGCAAACAAGCTCGGAATTCAGATCCGACTGAAGCGTTTCGATCGCAGCAGCGAGCTCTACAAGGCGACGCCTAAGATGGCCTCATCCCGGAGACGGCAAAATATTACCTCAAGAGGCGCACGTAACAACGAGATGGAGGGAGATGCGCCCAATGCGGCTCCAGTCCGCCCTTTTCAAGCCCCTCAAGGAAACGGTGGCCAGGTTAGCTTGGTTAATTTTCAAAAAAAGAGATTTTTCCTTAAATTAGTATTAATGAATGGTGTCTTTTCCTCTTAAAATGACGACATAAAAATTATATGAAATTATGAATTATGTGATGTTGTTTTCGATAAATTGCATTGAAATTGCTATCTTCATGAATTGTGAATGCTATACTTAGAAAATTGCATTGAAGTTGTTATCTTTGGAATTCAAGATTTTTTTTTTGGCTTCAACGCTAACTTCGTTCCGTGCTTGTGTAGCCGGGCGGCGTCGTTAGCAAAGCCCGGTAATGGTCCAAGGTATCCCTCATACCTTTGGAAGAATAAGGATCGCCGATTGAGGCGAGAGATTATAAGGCTGCCTAGTTCTGAGGGCCCAGGCTAGTGCGGTAAATAAGCCCACCCTAGTGTGCAGACATCCCTCTGAGGGGCGGGAGGATCGAGCGATGGAGCCTGAGAGGGCGACAGGCCGGCTTGAGTCCTCGCCAGCGGCCGACGATGAGGTGTATGGTCCCGTAGGGTTTTGCCCAGCATGTAGAGGCTGGAAGGCCGAATTCTAGATCATCGGCAGAATAAGAATAAGAGAGCCGGATTGGCTTGTATGGAAATGGATTCATGTATAAACTTTTTATATAATTGCATCTTGTCTTTGGTATGATTGTATTGTGTAAGAAGGCTGTTATAACGAACCTTGTGAAGAAGGGCCCTAATTAAGGAATATGCTTATTTATGTCAAACAGTGTGGTAGTAATAATTAGAAAACAAATTGATGCGTGAGTAGGGTGGAAAGTGGGAGGATGGAGTGCCCTGACGGCACCATCCTACGGATGGGTGGACCCGATTAGCCGGGTAGCTTTCCAACAAATTAAGTGAAAGCCCTACGTTAGATAGTTAGGTTCTTGGGTAACTCTATTCAAGAAGACTAGGCCAGCGGCTGTGCCTTGCATAAGATGAGGAAAAAAGCGTTGTCCCTAGAAATCAAGTCTAGTAGTTGCCCAATTTTTGATCAATTGCCCTATGGGTGATTTGATGTTTAGGAAATCACGCTCCCCCTGCGGGATAGAGCTAGGTCATACCTATAAATCGTATCCTTGAATCTCTATAGGGTCAAGGTGTCGATGAATAGGAAATTTTTCCCAAGATAAGACTTAGCGGACTATCTTAAGTGTTTCTCCCATTTTTAAAGGGAGGAACCTTACAGAGAACATGGCTGATTTTAGCTCAGGAATTCCAGCATCCAGCTTAAACAATCTTCCTTCTTTCTTGCCTTTAGCAATCACTCTACATCCACGTTTAAAATCTTCAACGAAGCGTCCATGCTCATTGAAGCGAACCTGTAATCCCTGTTCCACCATTTGACCAACTGAGGCCAAGCTTTTAGTGATCGAAGGCACATACAGCACATCTAACATAGACTTTGTCTGACCATTATGCATGACCAATGGTACACTTCCAACATGTGTAATGACATACTGGGTATCATCACCTGTTTCCACATAGCCTTTTACATCCATAGGCTTCATATGCTCAAACCATTCACCATATGTCATATGGTTTGATGCTCCTGAGTCCATATACCATGTATCATCATTCTCAACATTTGTTGTCATAGAACCCACAACAAGGCTTCATGGCAAACAAATGATTTGCAGTTCCATCATTGCTATACTTGATGCATAGTTACCACCATGTTGTGCATAGTTTCCACCATAATGACCACCACGTTGTGCTCTTCCCCCTCTCAAATCATTCTGTTTGCGGAAACAATCTCTCGCCATATGACCATATTTCCCACAATAATGGCATTCAACGTCTTGCATAGAATTTTGTTGGCCTTGCCAACGTCCTCTTCCACGGGGGGTACCTCTGCCTCGCTGAGCTGCATATCCACGTCCACCTCGAGCACCATATGAAGGCTGAAAATTCTGTTGTGGAGGTCTATCCTGCCATCCACGACCATTACCACCACGTCCTCGTGATGCGAATCTCCCCCTGCCTCTAAAGCCTCTCTGCGAGTAGAAAGCCTGATTTCTGCCATCATCATGGCTAGTAGATGCATCCAGAAATGAATCACTGAGCTTGATTTCCTCAACCAATAAGAGTGAAACCAACTCATCGAAGTCGGGTAGACCTGTACTCCTCACTGAGATAGATGTATCAAAAGATTTGTATTCCTTGCCAAGACCACGCAAGGTAATATCCACCAAATCATCATCAGGCATGGAGGCATTTATTGTGGCCAATGCATCTGCAAACTTCTTGATTTCTTGCACATAATCATGTATGCTCCTTTTATTCCTTTTCACATTGTGTATCTGCTGTCGCAATTGAGACTTGCGAGCACTCGTATTTGTATCAAACATCTTGACCAAAGTATCCCATGCATCTTTGGGATTCTCAGCATCCTGAATGTGTATGAGCATAGCATCAGAAATGCATATAGACAAATAATGCAGCACTTTGTATGCTCTCTCTGACCATTGCTTATGAGCAATAAGCTGCTGCTGTGTAGGTTGCCGAGGTAGCTCAGGCTCTGGCTCAGCACCTGTAATGAGATTCCAAAATCCTTTTCCTTTCAAGAAACTCTTTATCCTGTACTTCCATGCTTGGAAGTTCTTCCTATCCAGCTTTTCACCAATAATCTGAACTCGATTGTCCGACATGTTGCTCAATGCGTACACCTTCCGCACACTTCAAATCTGTAAATGAGCCTTCCTCAGCTCAACCACACTCCAATGAATGTTCCAGATACTCCAAGGTAGCCAACAAACTCCAAATTTGATGTAGGAAATCAACCTGTAATCATCCAAGATGAACTGACTAACGCAGTGCGGGATACCCTAAATTGACACGCCTTCCAAGGCTCCAAATCACAATGTAATGGTGCAATCAAGTATGGGCAACTTGCATTGACACCTAATGAACCTCAATGTTGAGTATCAACACCATCTGACATGTGTACATATCAATTTTTGAAAACCCCTTTTTCTGTTTTTGGAAAAACCAGAAAAACCAGTAATGATTTGGCTCTAATTTCTTCAATATTTCACCAAATTGAGCAACCAGGCATTCATTGGATTAGCAATAGTGTCCATCAACTCCATGTAAGAGGAATTTGTCCAATTGTAAAACACCAAAGATTAATTGCTCAATTAAAATGCTCTATTTCTCTCCAACCAGTGGACAGCCTATTTTAATCAGCTCATTCCCAGCTCAATTAAGCATCATTGACCAAACAAATCACATAGCCCTCTTCTCCAAGGTGTAAAGCATCCAATTGCTAAAGAAATTGTGGAAGATGTCAAGTACCAAGTGAGAAATTGATCTCCTCGTAGGTAAAAAACCAGAATTCTGCCCTGTTTCCTCTGTATGGGCTACGCCGCCTGCAATTAGGGGATTTGGGAGTGGTTGTAAGGTTAATTGATGATGGATACTAGTCCCCAAGACACCTAGGCATGTGTGTGACCCATCAATGCTTTGATTTTTACCAAAAATGTGCTCCAAATGCTTCAATTTTTGACTTGCTTTTCTCTGTTTTGTGTGAGCTCAAAAACCAGAGATTTCCATACATTTAAATGCTTCCAAAAATGCTCCAAAATTTGTTCAAGGCTTGCAAATGGGTTTCCAATACATCCCTCTTTGTCAAATACATATGTCTTTTGCCAGAATCACTTGTATTTCCACCATACATCAATGTTGCCAAGCTTTAATGGAAAGCTTCAAAAACCAGAATTTTTGCTTTGCTTTGATTTGCTCTATTTTGCTTTGCTTTTGCCTGTATCACCTACAATCCGCTCAAGGATGTTTAGAGGACCTTACCCATTAGGCCAAGCTCTCAGATCTGATAGTATTTGGTGTGCTCCAAGCTTCACAGCTCCAATGGCAAGCTTCACAGCTTCTCTTCACAGCTTCTTCTCCCTCTTCACTTCACTCACTCATAAACCCTAATAAACAGCACAAGGCTCTGATACCATGTTGAAAGAACGGTAGAGGAAGAGGAGACACACACACAGGAGCAAACCCTAATGTATATTGTAAACCCTAACCATAGAGGGAAGCCATGTCCACTCTCACACAAAGCATAATGCACTAATCCATAATCCACACAACACACAATGAGTTGTGTCCACACTCTACTAACCCTAGCTAATGTCCACACACTATGACCAGCTGGACACGCGGTCATTTATGTCTCACACATGCTCCTACCTAATCTGCCAGCACATAGCATAGCAAGCTCACACTGACATCGAGCTTGAATCTCAACAGGAAGCCATGTCCACTCTCACACAAAGCATAATGCACTAATCCATAATCCACACAACACACAATGAGTTGTGTCCACACTCTACTAACCCTAGCTAATGTCCACACACTATGACCAGCTGGACACGCGGTCATTTATGTCTCACACATGTTCCTACCTAATCTGCCAGCACATAGCATAGCTGGCTCACACTGACATCGAGCTTGAATCTCAACAATCCATACATCCACATCCACATTCACACTCACATTCATACATCCACATCCACATTCCCATTCACATCTATACATCCACATCTACATCCACATACATACATACATCCACATCCGTATCTACATCCATACATCCACATCCACATCCACATCCACATCCACATTCACATTCACATCCATATATCCACATCTACATGCATACATCCATTATCACGTCCTCATTCATATATCCACATCCACATACATACATACATCCACATCCACATTCCCATTCACATCTATACATTCACATCTACATCTACATACATACATACATCCACATCCGCATTCCCATTCGCATCTATACATCCACACACATACATACATCCACATCTACATCCACATTCACATCTACACATATACATCTTCATGCATATATACATTTTCACATTCATACATCCACACTCCCATCTCCACATTCACACATCCACATACATACATCCATTTCCATATTCCCATTCATATATCCCCATATGCCTTCACATCTAATCTTTTACATCACATCCATTCTTGCCCTATCATCACGACCCATATACATCTTATCCTATCACATACACTTCTTACCTCATCTCATACACATCTTATCACATCTTAATTCATCTTATCATCTGCTAACTTATTTCATAAGCATCTTATCACCTCTTATCACATCTTATACACCTCTTATCACATCCTATCACATCTCATATCTATTTATAGAATACAAGAGAATTCTTATATTTGATATAAGATTTCTTTACACATTTATTTATGCATAAATTCCATTTAAGGAGATTAATACTTTCGAAGTAAAAATCAATCTTTTATGCATCTTCCTATGCATAAATTCATTTTAAATGAAAATGACACTTTCGAATTAAAATTCAATCTTTTATGCATCTTCCTATGCATAAATTCAATTTAGATGAGAATGATACTTTTGAAGCAATCTTTTATGCATCTTCCTATGCATAAATTCAATTTGGTAGGAATTACACTTTTAAAATAAAAGAATTTCTGTTATGCATCTAAGTTATGCATAAAATCCCTTTATGAAGAAAATCACACTTTTAGTATAAAAAGAATATCTTTTATGCATACTTCTATGCATGAAATCCAAATATGATAAAAGTAACACTTTTATAATAAAATAATCAACTCTTATGCATACTTCTATGCATGAAATTCAATTGTGATATAAGTAACACTTTTATAATAAAATAATCAACTTTTATGCATACCTCTATGCATGAAATTCAATTGTGATAAAAGTAACACTTTTATAATAAAATAATCAACTTTTATGCATACCTCTATGCATGAAATCCAATTATGATAAAAGTAACACTTTTATGTTAAAATAATAATCTTTTATGCATACTTCTGCATGAAAATCAATTATGCATCATATAAAAATCAATTTCTCTATGATTACAATGAATATCTTTCAATTAATCTAGGATGATAATTCCTAAAATATGGTAGGAAGTCCTCTTTTCATGCTTTGAATGAAATTATTTTATGTGTAATTTTTATAAAAATTTTGCCATAGCTCCGCTGGCTATGACTGATAAATCTCAAATTATTTTGAAGAATAAAGCTTATCATTAAGAGAATGATTAGAATGATTCCTAATTGGATCATTAACCCATAATGGATTGAATCATCAATATTCAAGAAATACATAAACTAAAAGCATAGAAAAAAGCCATTAATTTGGCCTCAAGCATAGATTAATCTTAAATTAGGGAAAAGCTTTATGAAAAGCTTCACTTGGATTGAGAATAGGTCATGAGAATGACCATTCTTTGAGTGAGAGATAGAAATTACATAAAAACCATTAGAATTAAGCATAAATGAAAATTCATGCAATTCTTTACTATCTTTCATCAATTAACTTCAATAACATTTATCAATTTATGTAATTCAAGTACTACCATTCATCAATTAACTTCAATAGCATTCAGAAAACATTCCAATTAAGCTTCTCAAGCTTGAGAGGGGTTGAGAAGAGAGAAACATTGAGAAATTATAGAAAATGATCAAAATTCACTAATTACCTTACAAATTGCTTGATTCTTTGTTCATGGTAGAGGCCCCAAACAATTCAATTGGTTTAGTATGTTGATGGAGCTACCAATGGGGATTTAAAAAAGAGGGAAGTGTCAAAAACTAGCGAATTATTATTGAATTCACAGTTCTTGGCTTAGGTGGAGTAGAGTAACAATGCATTAAACATTGTTGAGTTTCAAC
Source organism: Cibotium barometz (assembly GCF_041138505.1). Lineage (NCBI taxonomy): Eukaryota > Viridiplantae > Streptophyta > Polypodiopsida > Cyatheales > Cibotiaceae > Cibotium > Cibotium barometz. The sequence goes on from NC_141110.1 coordinate 3,296,897, forward strand.
AAAGGGGAAGGCCTCTATTTATAGGAAAAGTGAGCTCCTAACCAAACAAACTGATTCTAGAATTTTCCAACTCACTTTGGTCAATTTTTGACCATTTTTAGGTCAGTTGAGCTAACTTTTTGCAACTAGACTCGAATTAGGAGAGAGGAGAGATGAAATATCTCAATTTTTATGAGTTTAAAATTCATTCATTCAAGTGAAATAAGCACCTCCTTTAATGGACTCCCCTTCCTTACATATGTGTCAAAATGGAATCATTATACCCAAAATATCTCATATTTTTAATATTGCTCATAGTTTTTTACTAATAAACCTTGTACATTTTCAACTCTTCATCTTATGTGAGCATTTACTCATTTTTGGATACCCAAAATATCTCATATTTTTAATATTGCTCATAGTTTTTTACTAATAAACCTTGTACATTTTCAACTCTTCATCTTATGTGAGCATTTACTCATTTTTGGATACCCAAAATATCTCATATTTTTAATATTGCTCATAGTTTTTTACTAATAAACCTTGTACATTTTCAACTCTTCATCTTATGTGAGCATTTACTCATTTTTGGATACCCAAACTATCTCATATTTTTAATATTGCTCGTAATTTCTTACTTATAAACCTTGTACATAGTCAACTCTTCATCTTATGTGAGCATTTACTCATTTTTGGGTATCTTCTTTTACAAATTGGATTTATCTCCTCCCTACACATGGATGGATGCTATTGGCCCATAGGAACCTTAATTGGACCATAATCCAAAAATTTCTGAAAATCTAAACCCTTAGGCTAAGGTCCTTTATACGCATTTCTAATAAATTCCAATTGCTACATTAAAAAGTTCTTTTTGAATTCTATTTCAGGGGAATTCATTTTAATAATATAAAAAATTTTTCTATCTAAAAATATTCAAAATCTGAATATTCTCTCTCTAGAATATTTTCTCTCTATGTCAAAATAGGTAGAGACAAGATCTTTTATATTTCTGAAGAGGGGATTGATTACAGGGGAAGATGCTGGGGAGGAATCTTACATTCTCTCCCACTTGAAAAATGCGAGATGCCCTCATCTCGCAAACTGGGGGTAATTTCGCAAGATACACGAATATGAGACTGAGAGAAATTTTTTTAAATTAAGATTAACCACCAAGAAAAATCTCAAAGAGAGCAAGACTCAAGACAAGAACAAGATTTCAACTTTATTCATTCTTGGAACTTATACAGCAAAGATAGAAGGACTTTTTACAATTCCATAAGCCCGTCCATCATATGGTCACAAAAGCAGCACTCACAAGCTGCACACGTATAAGGTAACTCATCTATGGGAATAATTCGGTCGGTTATTGCAGCACCTACCTCAGTGGTATGAGGGGATCTAACAAAAGGACCTCTGAGAGGCAAGCCAAAAATGGGGTAAAGGCATATCTTCTGATGAGGAAGAAAACACGCCAGTAAGAAGACCCGCTCAGAAAATCCACCATGCCTTGATCTCATCACGCAGTAGTATCGGGGATCCAAACCCAAGGCTTCAATAACCATCGCCAAGCAAACATTGCTACGAAAGTGGTGTCGCCCCCATGGTGTTACCCTAGTTATATCTCGACAGGTCCGCCATTTGGTCTGAGCTACAGAAGTTCCCAAGTGAGGGAAAAGTGAGCGCTCATACAGATCTATAAAATCCTTCTTTACAGACTTGCTTGCATCTTGAAGATGAGAAATCATCATGGATAAAACTAGTTCTTGCTACCAAGCCATGAAGGAGATTAAGAAAGAAAGGAGATCAATGGAAGTAAGATTACTGTGAGCGACAAGTAAAAGTTACGACTTATATAAAGGAAGGAGCTAGCGTAACCTAGAAGCCAACGGTATCTTACCACTGAAGTTTTACCGTCTTTCCATGATTTGGGTTTGGCACATATATCTATAGAAGGCTTACATGAATACATTATGAACTTTGAGATGAGGAGGTAAAAGAAGCTCGTAGGCTGTCACCTACTTTCTTTGAATTCATATAAGGCTCACAATATCTGGGGGATAATTTCTTATACTTCCAAAGAGATAAAGAACTTCTTTTGGGCCGTACTTGAATCAAGACCAAAACCTTGATATCCAAAGCACCGATTTTCACTTCTGATCCCATTGTTCTGAATCCTTAAAACAGGTGGGCTCCTAAGAAGTAATCTAAGGAAAGGGTCTCCCTTTTTAAATAGAATCTTTTCTTTTATTTTAGAGAGGGAATAATTATAAGATCATAAAGGGAGATTCTTACTCCTGTATAGCTTAAAGGCTGGGGGAAGAATCTTACATTCTACCCCCCTTAAAAAGTGCGAGATGTCCTCATCTCGCAAGGAAGAGGACAACTCTTTTTCTTAAGATCCAATTTTATTCTGGGGTTCCTTATATTCTGGTCAACCCAACAGAATACTGGGACAAATATCCCTTATATAGAACTCATCATTAGATAACAATTCATTCAGATCATATCATTCATATCTTTAACATGATAATGGTCCATTAGACCGAAAAATTTCCTTCTGAACATTCCTCCACGGAAATTTCAGTCAAGCAAGTTCTCAATTTATCATCCCTTAATTTGATCTACCGTGACAAGTGTTAACAGTAGCAATTTGACAGCACAATCCACTAATCTCATAGTGATTTGCTGAAATCATTATCATCATTCTAGTTATGAGTATCATCACAGGGACTCGTCCCATTCATCCTCATTGTGGTTTCGCTCAGGTTATTATATTTCAACTAAATTTCAGAAATCATCATTTTTCAATCAAAATCCAATTCAATTCATCAATTCTCAAATATAATTAAAAATCATATCAACCACATTCGAAATCATCATCTGGATAGCATTAACGCTTATAATTTCAAGTCTTAGATTTACTCGTATATACTATCAGTAAAGAGCTGCAGTTATACTCTCGGTATATACGGGTAGTCACGACCCTTGGAATTATAAGGTAAATACCATCATGTCTAGGCCTCAAGCAAGTCAGGGATTCTATATAATTGCGGTACTTCCATCTGAAGACCCAATTATCAAATTACGAGTTTCAGTTTGAATATCAAATTGTATGATTGATATCACACAATTACAACCTTTTTGTGTTTCTTGATAAATTTTTGACATATTTGTCTTCTCAGTTGATCTTTATTAGCCAAATCGCTCTGATACCAACTGTGAGATCCCTGTTCCCACCGTGCAACGGATTCGGGGTACTAGCAGCGGAAGTAGCACTTCATGCGTGAGGCAGGGTCCCACACTCGGGGCCTCGTCCACGGATTTCTGGACAAAAGACTAATCCGTCGGTTTTTCCAAAATCGAACCCGGAAAAACTTCCCTTGTCCGAAAAACATGGGCGATTCCACCAGGATAACTTTTACTCTAACGTAGTCATCAAGACCATTTCTGATCAAGCTGATCCGACTGTATCTATAAAGATACTTGGTCAGATCAAGGAAGAAACTTGCACTTGAATCATTGGGATCAACGCTTTTTTTCCCATCAAGAGACACAGCCGTTGATTCCTATCCATAGAATAATTACTATTCGGGATTTACTTTATCTATCATAGTAACATAAATTGAGTCTCGATTTACGGATCCATCAGTCCAGCCTAACCCCATCCAGTCCCATGGATTAGCCAACCGCCCAACCACTGTAGTGATGGGATCCAATTTGGAATTTGGTTAGGTTTTTGTCCCGGGTACCAGGGAAAAGAGTTCCCAGGCCCCCTATAGCCGGATGTTCATGCAAAAATAAAACTAGTCACACCACTTACACACCCAATATGAAATTGCCTTTTTCACAGATTCAACCAGTTTTAAAACAATCCTTTAATGAACCATAGTATCACTGATCACAATCTTCCAAATCATCCGGTTGATTCTTAACTTCCCATCATTCCTTCATCAGAGTATCTATGGCATCATTGGCAACCAGAACGCTCACCACTTGTCCACTCAGGGACCTTTTCAATAGTTCTTAGCCCATAATACTCGGCAATATAATCACTTATCAAGATGGACTCTCCATTAAAGATCAACAAGATCAACCAACAGATCCATATAAAAAGCCATGGACTCATCCATTGAAGACCAGCAAGGTCAATCAATCAAATCCATGTCCGGTTTCAGAAAACAACTCTTACTCCTTGTTCCAATATCTTCCTCGACGCACGCGTGGATATCCTAGGCGACCCAGAGTCCGAGCACCGTATGGTCAGCACCCTCTAGGATCCTTCGCAGGTGACCTAGCGCTTCACTCATAGGCCGCTTCCTTGGTCCCTCATCCACCGTACCGGAAGCTCACCATTTTAATCGAACCGAGGCTAGTCAAGACCTCGGCCGACCTTGCTATGCGACACGTCCTCCATTGACTCTCTGTCAGCAGTTGTAACTTAAATAGTTAGGTCTTCATGACCTTAATCCACAAGATGGTCAAAATGCTTCCCCAGCATTCTTGACATAAAACAGTCATTTACAAACAGTCACAAAATACAGTTTCTCAATCGAACTCTCGTCTTTCCACATTATCCCTCCTTAGTCCACATTACTTATTCCACATTCCATTCAATGTGTACTCATTCTCATCCATTTCCTCATATCGACGACACATTAATTCACATACACATTCACATTCACATCCATACATCCACATCTACATGCATACATCCATTTTCACATCCACATTCACATTCACATCCATACATCCACATCTACATGCATACATCCATTTTCACATCTTCATTTATACATCCACATCCCATATCCACATTCATACATACACACCCATATTCACATCCATACATCCACATCCACATCCACATTCACATTCATACATCCACATCCACATTCCCATTCATATCTATACATCCACATACATACATACATCCACATCCGTATCTACATCCATACATCCACATCCACATCCACATCCACATTCACATTCACATCCATATATCCACATCTACATGCATACATCCATTATCATGTCCTCATTCATATATCCACATCCACATACATACATACATCCACATCCACATTTCCATTCACATCTATACATTCACATCTATACATCCACATACATACATACATCCACATCCGCATTTCCATTCACATCTATACATCCACACACATACATACATCCACATTCACATCTACGCATATACATCTTCATGCATACATCCATTTTCACATTCATACATCCACACTCCCATCTCCACATTCACACATCCACATACATACATCCATTTCCACATTCCCATTCATATATCCCCATATGCCTTCACATCTAATCTTTTACATCACATCCATTCTTACCCTATCACGACCCATATACATCTTATCCTATCACATACACTTCTTACCTCATCTCATACACATCTTATAACATCTTAATTCATCTTATCACCTGCTAACTTATTTCATAAGCATCTTATCACCTCTTATCACATCTTATACACCTCTTATCACATCCTATCACATCTCATATCTATTTATAGAATACAAGAGAATTTCTATATTTGATATAAGATTTCTTTACACATTTATTTATGCATAAATTCCATTTAAGGAGATTAATACTTTCGAAGTAAAAATCAATCTTTTATGCATCTTCCTATGCATAAATTCATTTTAAATGAAAATGACACTTTCGAATTAAAATTCAATCTTTTATGCATCTTCCTATGCATAAATTCAATTTAGATGAGAATGACACTTTTGAAGCAATCTTTTATGCATCTTCCTATGCATAAATTCAATTTGGTAGGAATTACACTTTTAAAATAAAAGAATTTCTCTTATGCATCTAAGTTATGCATAAAATCCCTTTATGATGAAAATCACACTTTTAGTATAAAAAGAATATCTTTTATGCATACTTCTATGCATGAAATCCAAATATGATAAAAGTAACACTTTTATAATAAAATAATCAACTCTTATGCATACTTATATGCATGAAATTTAATTGTGATATAAGTAACACTTTTATAATAAAATAATCAACTTTTATGCATACCTCTATGCATGAAATTCAATTGTGATAAAAGTAACACTTTTATAATAAAATAATCATCTTTTATGCATACCTCTATTCATGAAATCCAATTATGATAAAAGTAACACTTTTATGTTAAAATAATAATCTTTTATGCATATCTCTGTATGAAAATCAATTATGCATAATATGAAAATCAATTTCTCTATGATTACAAATGAATATCTTTCAATTAATCTAGGATGATAATTCCTAGAATATGGTAGGAAGTCCTCTTTTCATGCTTTGAATGAAATTATTTTATGTGTAATTTTTATAAAAATTTTGCCATAGCTCCGCTGCTATGACTAATAAATCTCAAATTATTTTGAAGAATAAAGCTTATCATTAAGAGAATGATTAGAATGATTCCTAATTGGATCATTAACCCATAATGGATTGAATCATCAATATTCAAGAAATACATAAACTAAAAGCATAGAAAAAAGCCATTAATTTGGCCTCAAGCATAGATTAATCTTAAATTAAGCTTTATGAAAAGCTTCACTTGGATTGAGAATAGGTCATGAGAATGACCATTCTTTGAGTGAGAGATAGAAATTACATAAAAACCATTAGAATTAAGCATAAATGAAAATTCATGCAATTCTTTACTATCTTTCATCAATTAACTTCAATAACATTCATCAATTTATGTAATTCAAGTACTACCATTCATCAATTAACTCAATAGCATTCAAAAACCATTCCAATTAAGCTTCTCAAGCTTGAGAGGGGTTGAGAAGAGAGAAACATTGAGAAATTATAGAAAATGATCAAAATTCACTACTTACCTTACAAATTTCTTGATTCTTTGTTCACGGTAGAGGCCCCAAACCAATCAATTGGTTTAGTATGTTGATGGAGCCACCAATGGGGATTGAAGAAAGAGGGAAGTGTCAAAAACTAGTGAATTATTATTGAATTCACAGTTCTTGGCTTAGGTGGAGTAGAGTAACAATGCATTAAACATTGTTGAGTTTCAACAAAGGGGAAGGCCTCTATTTATAGGAAAAAGTGAGCTCCTAACCAAACAAATTGATTCTAGAATTTCCCAACTCAGTTTGGTCAATTTTTAACCATTTTTAGGTCAGTTGAGCTAACTTTTTGCAACTAGACTTGAATTAGGAGAGAGGAGAGATGAAATATCTCAATTTTTATGAGTTTAAAATTCATTCAAGTGAAATAAGCACCTCCTTTAATGGACTCCCCTTCCTTACATATGTGTCAAAATGGAATCATTATACCCAAAATATCTCATATTTTTAATATTGCTCATAGTTTTTTACTAATAAACCTTGTACATTTTCAACTCTTCATCTTATGTGAGCATTTACTCATTTTTGGATACCCAAAATATGTCATATTTTTAATATTGCTCATAGTTTTTTACTAATAAACCTTGTACATTTTCAACTCTTCATCTTATGTGAGCATTTACTCATTTTTGGATACCCAAAAATCTCATATTTTTAATATTGCTCATAGTTTTTTACTAATAAACCTTGTACATTTTCAACTCTTCATCTTATGTGAGCATTTACTCATTTTTGGATACCCAAAATATCTCATATTTTTAATATTGCTCATAGTTTCTTACTAATAAACCTTGTACATAGTCAACTTTTCATCTTATGTGAGCATTTACTCATTTTTGGGTATCTTCTTTTACAAATTGGATTTATCTCCTCCCTACACATGGATGAATGCTATTTCCCCATAGGAACCTTAATTGGACCATAATCCAAAAATTTCTGAAAATCTAAACCCTTAGGCTAAGGTCCTTTATACCCATTTCCAATAAATTCCAATTGCACATTGGAAAGTTCTTTTTGAATTTCTGTTTCAGGGAAATTCATTTTAATAATATGAGAAATTTTTCTATCTAAAAATATTCAAAATCTGAATATTCTCTCTCTAGAATATTTTCTCTCTCTATGTCAAAATAGGTAGAGACAAGATCTTTTATATTTCTGAAGAGGGGATTGATTACAGGGGAAGATGCTGGACATCTTGAGAGGCTGGGAAGGAATCTTACATTCTCTCCCACTTGAAAAACGCGAGATGCCCTCATCTCGCAAACTGGGGGTAATTTCGCAAGATACACGAATATGAGCGTTATGTACATCTCGCATAATATTTATCTTACACAGATGATGATCTCACTTGGTCAGCCTTGAGGACACTACAACATGTCAGGGGCACAGTAGCATTTCAACAATGCTTATTTTGTCGGGATGTCGGGGATTCTGTTCATTGCTTCGCAAATGAAATTTTGCCTACTGAGCAGTGTCTTTAGTAGTGAAATTCCATTGCTATACTTTGATTTCGCTACTAAACAAAAAAAAAGGTAGCAAAAATTACCCTGTTATTTTTGCTTCATGAAATTCCAGAGAGTTGTTGGATGCTAAATTCTAAAAATACATGTCACATACACACAAAACATGATATATAGTTTTTAAAAAAATCCATTAAAGCCCTTGGAGCCATGTTTTGAGCAAGAAAAAAAGATAGTTGAAAACTTTTGAGAAGCGAAACAATGTCAACATCATGAATCTATCCCATCTTGTAATAAATCCATATATGTTGCTCTATCAATTTCTATATCTAATGGAAGCTCAATGAAAAGATGGGATTCCATATCAATATCAATATCACTATCATGATCCAATGAGGAATTATCATGATTAGGTGACTGTAAGATTCCTTCCCCAGCCTTCGAGGTATACAGGAGTAAGAATCTCCCTTTCTGATCTTATAATTATTCCCTTTCTAAAATAAAATAAAAGATTTTGTTTAAAAAGGGAGACCCTTTCCCTAGATTACTTCTTAGGAGCCCACCTGTTTTAAGGATTCAGAACAATGGGATCAAAACAATGGGATCAGAAGTGAAAATAGGTGTTTTGGATATCAAGGTTTTGGTCTTCATTCGAGTACGGCCCAAAAGAAGTTCCTTATCTCTTTGGAAGTATAAGAAATTATCCCCCAGATATTGTGAGCCTTATATGAATTCAAAGAAAGTAGGTGATAGCCTACGAGCTTCTTTTACCTCCTCATCTCAAAGTTCATAATGTATTCCTGTAAGCCTTCTATAGATATATGTGCCAAACCCAAATCATGGAAAGACGGTAAAACTTCAGTGGCAAGATACCGTTGGCTTCTAGGTTACGCTAGCTCCTTCCTTTATATAAGTCGTAACTTTTACTTGTCGCTCACAGTAATCTTACTTCCATTGATCTCGTTTCTTTCTTAATCTCCTTCATGGCTTGGCAGCAAGAACTAGTTTTATCCATGATGATTTCTCACCTTTAAGACGCAAGCGAGTCTGTAAAGAAGGATTTTATAGATCTGTATGAGCGCTCACTTTTCCCTCACTTGGAAACTTCTGTAGCTCAGACCAAATGGCGAACCTGTCGAGATATAACTAGGGTAACACCGTGGGGGCGACAGCACTTTTGTAACAATGTTTGCTTCGCGATGGTTATTGAAGCCTTGGGTTTGGGTCCCCGATACTACTGCGTGATGAGATCAAGGCATGGTGGATTTTCTGAGCGGATCTTCTTACTGGTGTGTTTTCTTCCTCATCAGAAGATATGCCTTTACCTCATTTTTGGCTTGCCTCTCAGAGGTCCTTTTGTTAGATCACCTCATACCACTGAGGTAGGTGCTGCAATAACCGATCGAATTATTCCCATAGATGAGTTACCTTATACGTGTGCAGCTTGTGAGTGCTGCTTTTGTGACCATATGATGGACGGGCTTATGGAATTGTAAAAAGTCCTTCTATCTTTGCTGTATATGTTCCAAAAATGAATAAAGTTAAAATCTTGTTCTTGTCTTGAGTCTTGCTCTCTTTGAGACTTTTCTTGGTGGATAATCTTAATTAAAGAATTTTGCTTATATAATAGGCTCGAAAAACATGTAACAACGATCAAAGATGTGAGATCGGTCAGGTTAGACCACGGCAATCATAGAATTGAGGTTAGATCACCAAGATCGTAGAAGTAATATCAATAATTGAAGATGTTGAATCATTAAGGAAGTGTGATCACACGATCGAGTTTCTTGGATTGTAGTTTATAATGATGTGGCACTAAATTACCTTTTTGGATCATCGATGTGGAGAGAGAGAAGCATGGTGTCATCTGCATCTAGAGAGAGCAAGGCCTCATTTCTGTCAAGAAAAAGAAAATAGATTTTTTTTTAAATAATCATACCCTCACATCCATCCCTTATTATTATTATTTTTTAAAAATAATTCTACCATCCACTTGTGCCTTGCATCCATCCCTTATTATTATTATTTTAAAAATCGTAGCTCACATGTGCCTTGCACCTACCAAAATTATGTATTAAAAAACTTTTATCGTACATCGCCCCTTTCACTTTCGTCTCTGTAGCTCATGCCCTCCCTCACGTCCAACCCCTCTCGAGTTGTGTAACATCCATGTAGGCTCCATCTCCATCCCCATCCCCTCTTCAAATTCATAGCGCCCATGTGTGCTCTATTGGCCGTTTGACATGTTTGATTTGTGATGAAGTTGGATATAATCTAAAGGTTCTTCTAGCAAACTACCCTTTTTCATGCCTATGGAAGTTGTTCAAGTATGGTGGCCTGGTGCCATAAGGAATTCTTCTGAAGGTTGGATATGATCTTAAGGTACTTCTATGAAACAATGCTTGCTACTTGGTGCCATGAAGAGTTCTTTTGAAGGTTGGATATGATTTGAAGGTTCTTCTAGCAAACTACCTTTATTCATGCCTATGAACGAAGGGCATCTCTTCTCTTTCTCTGGCTCTCTCTCCAGACTGAACTAGCACGGACAAGCCCCATCACTCCCTCTCTTTATCCCATTGTTTTGGATGCTGCAAGCCCTAAGATTTCTTCCATTCTATGAATTTATAATTATGTGGGTTTAGGTACAACCTTTAGCATCTGTATCTTTCAATCCAGACTGAACTAGCACGGACAAGCCCCATCACTCCCTCTCTTTATCCCATTGTTTTGGATGCTACAAGCCCTAAGATTTCTTCCATTCTATGAATTTATAATTATGTGGGTTTAGGTACAACCTTTAGCATCTGTATCTTTCAAGGACTTATCGTACAGATGTCGGATATGTTCTGTTCTTAACTTTGAGGTCACATAGAGGTCATCCATGAAGGTCTCTAAAATTTTTTATAGGAAAGCCTTGTACTTGAACATCAATTAGGAATGTAGCTAGCATGTTTGTGAGACCAAATAGCATTACTCAATATGTGACTTATTTTCGCTTAGTTGCAAATGTGGTTTTATGTTGGTCTTTTGGATCTATAGATACTTTATAGATACTTAGTTTTGAACGTGGTCTTATGTTAGTCTTTTGGATCGTTATGTTCGTCTTTTAGATCTTTTGGTCATTTGGATCGCTAGATACTTTATTGTACCCCGAGGACCCATATTAGAAGTCACAAGCTTCCTAAATCTTGTAACTCTTTCAAACATATGTTCAATGTATTGAAATGGGCAATGGTCTCTCACCGTGGTAGCATTTACCTTTTCCAAGTTCTTGCATACATAGATCTTACCATTCTTCTTTGGTACTAGACTTGTTTTAAACAATGCATACTCAAAAGATTACTGTATAGGTTTCAGAACAAGCTAGGCTACATTATGATACTTTTATAGAATATGTATATGATAATGATTACTTAATAAAATATTAGGATATAGAGAAAAATTTCTTCAAGTTTCAAGATGGCATCTTAAAGGTTCCCTTATATACCTCATTCTTCTCCTTATGGGAAGGCCTTATCATAGAGCTTCGAAAGATCTTTCTGAGCAAGTCTTTTCGGAAAGGCTTAAGCATAGACCTTGAGGAAAGGCTTAAGCATAGAGATTGAAGAGATGTGTCTATGTGGCCAAGTCTCCAAAGCACATGTCTTTCAAAAGGGTGTAAGCATAGACCTTGAGGAGATTTGGTTGTTAAATCCAAGTTGTGGAAAACAAAATGAAACTTAACCAATAGTGGCATTGGTGATGGATGGGCATAAAACATTAATGAAAAAGTGATCGTAATGTCTCTGAGCATGTCCATGACTTATCATTCCAATCATACATGTAGCTGCTATATGCACTATCATATTCCTTTCATTTAACCCATAACCATTTTTATCTTTTATACAATGCATATTTTTGTCTTCAAATTACACACATAAAAAATCATGTCCATCCCTATCATCAAGCCCTTTGTGTTGAATGCCTTGAGGTTTAGAGATTCGGCCATGTAGCAAAATCTACTCAATCTCTACGCTCAAGCTATACGATCAAGGCTCTAGCAATGGAAATCTCTTGTTCTTTGGATATTTGGCCACATAAAACATTTTCATTAAGATATGTGTGTAAACCCTTTTGAAATTCATGTGTTCTTATGCTTTGGAGATTTTTCCACACACCCAAATCTCCTAAAGATCTATGCTCAATACCTTCCCACTCAACCTAGTCTCCTCAACAGATTTCCTCCTAAAGAATTATGCTCAATGACATCCTCTGGAGATTAGGATTCATAACTAAATCTCCTTATCAAGCTCTTATATACTTAATTTTGTTTGAAAGTCTTGTGATTTGGAGATTTGGCCACACAACTAAATCTCCTCAAGCTCTATACTCAACTCCATTTCCAAAGGCTTGTGTTCAAGCTCTTCTATACTTAATTCCTTTCAAAAGGCTTGTGCTTTGGAGATTTGGCCACACAACTAAATCTCCTAAAACTTTATACTCAAGTCCATAGCCTTGTGTTCAATGCCTAGTTATTTGGAGATTTAGCCATATAACCAAATCTCCTCAAGCTCTATGATCAACACCTTCATTCCAAACAGCTTGTAGTCAATGCATTATTTTGTGGAGATTTCGCCACATCCAAATCTCTTAAAGTATGATGCTCAATCCCTTTCAAAATGTCTTATGGTCATTGCCTTAGGCTTCCACATAACCAAATGTCCTCAACCCTTATTATGCTCAATCCTTTTTAAAATGCTTCTGCTCTTGATATTTGACCACCCATGTAAATCTCGTTGAGCTCTATGCTTAAGCCCTTCTTAGTCACCCAAATCCTCTATGCTAAAGCCCTTCCTTTGAAAGGATTGTGCTCAATGACTTATTCTTTGGATGTAGTAGAGAATGAGAATTTTATTTTTTTGCATGCCTTTCTATGATTGTTGCTTGAGGGGTTTTCAAGATAGTATAGTTAGGCTCCTTTGATGGTGGGGCACACACACGACAACATAGATGCAATGTCTAGTAGGTTCTCAGAGAGATTAAGAACTAGCCAAACATAGATGCAATGTCTAGTAGGTTCTCAGAGAGATTAAGAACTAGCCAAACATTCACTTTTCCACATTTTATGGATACATTTAGAGAATTTGAGACTTTAGTATTGGAAGAACATAATCACGGAACCCGAGAAGATGACCCACTGACCAATGCATAGGCTTGTATATAAATTTATGGCCAGGAGTACAAGGAACCCGTCATATGGATATTGTAGAATTTGAGGCTAATGAATTCTAAGGTTATGAGGCTAGTGAATTCCAAGGTTATGAGGGACGGAATGACCACTACTATGGGCCTAAAAGAAAGAAACCAAAAGAGGCATTCAAACCAATGGTCCTAATATAAAGCAACAAGACTTTATCTTGGTGCAGCCCGTCAGATCCAATATACCCAATATGGCTAGGTGTTGCTCAATCTGATGTGGACATGGATACCTCATCTAGTAGCTATAAAAAGGTTTTGATATAGTATTGAGCACCAATATGTAGAAGAAAGCATTAAAGTGAGGTCGAGGCCTATAAAGAATATTGGAACAAGTATTAGCAAGTGGGATCCACAAGTTAGGAGATTGATGCAATCGTTTTTTCATGGGGTTCCAAAGGGGGTTAAGTTCCCTGCCAAGGTTAAGATTTCATCACATCTACAAGAAAGCAAAGGAAAGCCCATTGGCAAGCGAAAGCTAGAATTGTGAATGAAATTGGATTCTATATGGAGATATGTATGCAAAATTAATCTACTTTTGGATAATTTTATAGTTAGTATTACATGATGTGGATGCTTGAACTTCTTGATTAAGTGATACTTTAGATCTTAGTAATCATGTTGTTTGTAAGAGTCTTAACAATGCTTCATTTTGGTTATTGCAGGAGGATATATCCCAGACAAAGGAGCACACTTTAAAGATGTTTATTAACACCACCCTTCTTGATCAGATGAATGTAAGAATATCGCACAACGGAAGAAGATACAAGAAGAGAAAGTATGCTAGACAAATGCAATAGCGAGAATGGAGAGAAATTTCGATTATACCAAACAAGAGATGAGATGGCAATCTAGACAGACTCTGGACATAGGGTGTATTGAGAGTAAGGAAATATGTGCTCACAAGCATTGGATGTCTTAGCTTGTGTCACTATGTCCATTTATAGTGTTATAGGTAGTGCAGTGGATGCATCCAAGACGTGGGTAGCTATGCTGCATTGACATGGCTCATCGCTTGCATATCCATAACACGGCCCAACCGACCAGTGCCCCCTAATGATGAAATTAGTATCGTAGGGAATATTCTTGCTCACCGTCCCGAACCCCAGCTAACGCTTATACACCTCATCATCTCCTAGCCACATCAACGGTCACAACTGCGACCCCAGCTAACGCTTATACACCTCATTATCTCCTAGCCACATCAACGGTCACAACTATGACCCCTTCCAGCATCTAAGCTGGGGTTCCGACTAGAAATCTGTGCACCAATGGCTTCTCCTCATAATGGGGGCTGTACAAATGTGCACCATACATCAACGTGAGATACATGGTGGGAGGCATGCATTGAACATATACTAACAATAAAACCTCTTGTTGCAAATCTGTAATCAAGGTACAATGAAATTTTGGCTATGTGGCCGAATCTCCCCAAGCATCAAGGTTTGGGCAAAGAGATTAAAGAGAGATTTGGTTATATAATATAATTAACCTTATTACTGGCAAAACATTTTCAAAATACTTGAATGTTAGAATAATCTTCTTTTCCCAACCTAAAGTAAATCTCCTAGTGCATTAATGGGACACACAGGGTTGAAATTCTTCCATGTCAATACAATCTTCTTTTGATAAATCTCCTAGTGCATTAATGGGACACACATGGTTAAAATTCATGAATTAAAGGAAATTCACAAAATAAACAAAATGCATCCAATTTAAGAATACACAAAGTATTGGGATTTTTCCAAATTATCTAATATAGTGTTATTGTTTGGGATTCTGAAGTCCCTTTTTTAATGTTGTGTCAGTTTTATTATGCTCTCTACTTGAGATGTTCCCCAAAATGAGATTTAATAATTCTGTGTTGTCCTTGTGTCTGTTCTTTATTTTATATATTTATATAGTCTTCACTTCTATAAGGCTCCATTTCATCCTTTGTCCCTGTTAGAAGTTGGGGAGAGGTGACAAAATGCTAACCTTTGTACGTTGGTCCAAAACCCTGACCAGAGAGACTCTATGACCATGGCACGAGAGGTGATACATGGTAAGTCTTGCATTGAGGCCACATGGATGGGTTAGGTGGTAGCATCTCTTCTTGCATAAGGCTCATCACCTTCACTTCAAGGGGGTGGGGGGAGGGGGCTGTTAGGTTTTGGAGCCTCAAGTGTGTATGTGTAAACACTCCCTTATGTGAGTAAGTGGGTAAGAGTGTAGTAAGTGAGTGAGTGAAAGTAAGTGAACAAGCCCTTGTATGTGTGTGTGTGAACACTGACTTTATGTGAGAAGTGGTTAACAACCATGTGTGTATGTGTGATAAGAATTGATGTCATGGGAACTTACCATGTGTCATTGCCCCAGTGTGTCAAAAGATAAGGCTCTAAAGTTTATAAAAGCATTGTACTCTGTGAAGCTTTTAACACATCACTCAAAGTAAAGTTTGAGTCGTGCAATCATTGTGCCTCTTTCTTTGATTTTGTTACATCTCTCTCTTCCACAAACACCATCGTGGATCTGTTTAAGCCTCCATAGCTACTGGATTTGCTATCCCTAACTACCATAATTCTAATATCCTAAAAATGATCATCGGGTCCTTTCCTCATTGATGAATAATTGTAAGAGGTCTGATGACTCTAGGGTGGTAGAAACTAATTCATGTATTGTAGAGTGAATGGCTATAAAAATATCTGGAGATCTAGAACCCTCGTGAGCCTTGAAAATCTATACCATATATACGACTCATTTTGGAAAGGAGGACTGAGGGAGGACTTGGCTATGCCAACCTTGAGAACCTGGCTATTTAGTCATGTGCCAAGGGAAAAGAATCTCTAGGAGTGGGGCCAAATTCATCGTGCTCACATAGCCATCGGCTTGGGGGGTGCATTACTAAGAAACCCTATACATATTACGTGCATTCAAGGGGTATTAAAAAAACCCCTTACACGTGAATTTGTCATGAATAAAATTATACCTTTTTCTTTAAGGACTTACGAGTTTGTTTCAAAATCGATTTTTAAAACACCTTCTATAAATGTATTTCTATAAATTTACTTGAAACTTTTAAATTAATGGGAGACACAGGGTTAAAATTCATGCATGTCCGCACAATCTTCATATAAATCTCCTAGTGCATTAATGGAACACACGTAAAAATTCATGAATTAAAGGAAATTCACAAAATAAACAAAATGTATCCAATTTAAGAATTCCCAAAGTATTGGGATTTTTCCAAATTATCTAATATAGTGTTATTGTTTGGGATTCTTAAGTCCCTTTTTTAATGTTGTGTCAGTTTTATTATGCTCTCTACCCAAGATGTTCCCCAAAATGAGATTTGATAATTTTATGTGTTTTCCTTGTTTCTATTCTTTATTTTATATATTTATATAGTCTTCACTTCTAAAAGGCTCCATGTCATCCTTTGTCCTCCCTGTTAGAAGTTGAGGAGAGGTGACAAAATGCTAACCTTTGTACGTCGGTCCAAAACCTTGACCAAAGAGACTATATGACCATGGCACAGGAGGTGATACATGGTGAGTGTTGCATTGAGGCCACATGGATGGGGTAGGTGGTAGCATCTTTTCTTGCATAAGGATCATCACCTTCACTTCAAGGGGGCAGGGGGAGGGGGGTGTTAGGTTTTGGAGCCTCAAGTGTGTGAAAAAACCCTTATAGGAGTATGTGTGAACACTCCCTTATGCGAGTAAGTGAGCAAGAGTGTAGTAAGTGGGTGAGTGAGAGTGAGTGAACAAGCCCTTGTATGTGTGTGTGTGAACACTCACTTTATGTGAGAAGTGGTGAACAACCATGTGTGTATGTGTGATAAGAATTGATGTCATGGGAACTTACCATGTGTCATTGCCCGAGTGTGTCAAAAGATAAGGCTCTAAAGTTTATAAAAGCATTGTACTCTGTGAAGCTTTTAACACATCACTCAAAATAAAGTTTGAGTCGTGCAATCATTGTGCCTCTTTCTTTGATTTTGTTACATCTCTCTCTACTACGTAGACCATCGTGGATTTGTTTAAGCCTCCATAGTTGCTGCTGGTTTTGCTATCCCTAACTACCATAATTCTTATCCTAAAAATGATCATGGGGTCCTTTCCTCATTGATGAATAATTGTAACAGGTCTGATGACTCTAGGGTGGTAGAAATTGATTCATGTATTGTAGAGTGAATGGCTATAAGAATAACTGGGGATCTAGAACCCTTGTGAGCCTTGAAAATCTATACCATATATAGGACTCATTTGGAAAGGAAGACTGAGGGAGGACTCGGCTATGCCAACCTTGAAAACCTAGCTATTTAGTCATGTGCTAATAAAAAAGAATCTCTAGGAGTGGGGCCAAATTCATCGCGCTCACATAGCCATCGGCTTAGGGGGTGCATTACTAACAAACCCTATGTATCACGTGCATTCAAGGGGTATTAAAAAAACCCCTTACATGTGAATTTGTCATGAATAAAATGATCCCTTTTTCTTTAAGGACTTACGAGTTTTTTTCAAAATTGATTTTAAAAACACCTTCTATAAATGTATTTCTGTAAATTTACCTTAAAACTTAAGATTAAGAAACCCCTTCATTTGAAATCATGTGGTATACTTACATATTTTTAGGTGAGCCCCCTGAGGCCATCGGTCCATCGGTCCAAGATATCTTATAGCATGAGTTGTAGACTCAATGTGGCTGTAAAGATATCTAGAGATCCAAAACCTTGTTGAGCCTTGAAAACCTATGCTACATAGAACTCATATGGAAATGAGGTCTAGACTATGATATCTTGGCAACTTGGCTATTTAGTCCTATGCCAAGGTATGTGTCAAGGGTAGGCCTCACCTTTGCACTTACAAGAATCTTCAGGAGCAAGGCTAAATTTATCGGTTAGCTGAAGAATTCTTACAATGTGAATTACTTAATTAATTAACTATTCTTACAAACTAATTCACAAGAGCTTTTATGTCTATAGAGTCACATAAAATTAGGATGCATTTAAAATAATCCACAAGACATCAAAATGAGATTCGTATTTTTAATCACAATTTTTAATTTTCACAAACTAACTCACAAGAGCTCACGATGTGTAAGCAAAAACTAAAAGGCAAGTAGTTTGAATATGTCACAAAGTAAGAATATAGTTAAGTTTTGATTTTTTAAAATTTTTAGTTTTAAAAATAACTACTGAATTAAATAGCATTATCTAACTTTAAAAAACAACTTAATTTAAGAAACTTTCAAATATTTATCTTACTATAAAAATAAAAGCCTAAAAAGATATACGCACATTTCATTTGTTGAATTTATTAAATTTATTTTAAAAACTAATTAAAAAATATTCTAAAAATGATTTTTAATTAAAATATATTCTATTATTTTGAAACCTAGAAGGGAAAGAAAGAGAGGTAGAACATAACTTGGATAAGGCGACCACATATATTGTATGAGAAAATATGTGGGGTCTGCATGTTTTATAGTGGATAAAGTTCTTTCCTATGAAGGAAACAACGTATGAAGGTGTCTTTTATATATGAAAGAAAGTTTCATATGGACGAAATTATTTTGTACACAAGATTTTGGGCTAAATTCGATGCTTAAATTATTTTTGATGGATAGATATATAATATATATTAAATATTTTTTAATAATTTTATTGAATGCTTGTAACGTAAATGCAACGTGTAAAATATGGTGCCCTTTTTTTTCTTTCCAATCAATGCTTTTATATGGTCTAAGGCCTCATTTTATGATGTACGAAATAGCAAAGCCATGTACATCCTACAAAAACCCTAGAAATCATAGTACAAGAGCATGATTTTTTATTTGTTGAGTAACTAGGTTTAGATTAGCCCTTTAGTGTGCAAAATTACACGTTTTACTTTGGGAACAAGGCACCCTTGAAACCACCCTATACCACCATACATACTAGCACAACCCAAGTTGCATGTATAGGAGAAAAATTATCAATAGATTGAGGCACCAACAACTATCCATTTACATGTGAATTTGTCACTCATGAATAAAATGATCCCTATTTTCTTTAAGGACTTACGAGTTTTTTTCAAAATCGATTTAAAAAACACCTTCTGTAAATGTATTCCTATACCTTAAAATTTTAAATCAATGGGACACACAGGGTTAAAATTCTTGCATGTCAGCACAATCTTCTTTTGATAAATCTCCTAGTGCATTAATGGAACACACGTGGTAAAAAATCATGAATTAAAGGAAATTCACAAAATAAACAAAATGCATCCAATTTAAGAATTCCCAAAGTATTGGGATTTTTCCAAATTATCTAATATAGTGTTATTGTTTGGGATTCTTAAGTCCCTTTTTTAATTTCTCATAAGGTGTTGGCGGAGTCATCGAAGTAACATCCGCCAATCCCTAATCGTCAGCATCGTTTATGGTTGAGACTAGGATGGTATCTGATTGTCTTCGAGCCCCCAACTTTCATTCTTGATTAATGAAAACATCCTTGGAAAATTCTTTCTTAGTAGTTCATCTTTCATAAATCCAAGAATTTCACCTTTGACAATGAAATACGAATGCCCCCAACTGTCCCTACTCCGGTCCCGAGCGAAGACCAACATAATAGTTGTGTCAGTTTTATTATGCTCTCTACTCGAGATGTTCCCCAAAATGATATTTAATAATTCTATGTGTTTTCCTTGTGTCTCTTCTTTAATTTATATATTTATATAGTCTTCACTTCTAAAAGGCTCCATGTCATCCTTTGTCCTCCCTGTTAGTTGGGGAGAGGTGACAAAATGCCAACCTTTGTACGTCGGTCCAAAACCTTGACCAAAGAGACTCTCTGACCATGGCAGGGGAGGTGATACATGGTGAGTCTTGCATTGAGGCCACATGGATGGGGTAGGTGGTAGTATCTCTTCTTGCATAAGGCTCATCACCTTCACTTCAAGGGGGCAGGGGGAGGGGGGGTGTTAGGTTTTGGAGCCTCAAGTGTGTGAAAAAACCCTTATATGAGTATGTGTGAACACTCCCTTATGCGAGTAAGTGAGCAAGAGTGTAGTAAGTGGGTGAGTGAGAGTAAGTGAACAAGCCCTTGTATCTGTGTGTGTGAACACTCACTTTATGTGAGAAGTGGTGAACAACCATGTGGATAAGAATTGATGTCATGGGAACTTACCATGTGTCATTGCCCGAGTGTGTCAAAAGATAAGGCTCTAAAGTTTATAAAAGCATTGTATTCTGTGAAGCTTTTAACACATCACTCAAAATAAAGTTTGAGTCGTGCAATCATTGTGCCTCTTTCTTTGATTTTGTTACATCTCTCTCTACTACATAGACCATCGTGGATCTATTTAAGCCTCCATAGCTCCTGGCTTTGCTATCCCTAACTACTATAATTCTAATCCTAAAAATGATCATGGGGTCCTTTCCTCATTGATGAATAATTGTAAGAGGTCTGATAACTCTAGGGTGGTAGAAATTGATTCATGTATTGTAGAGTGAATGGCTATAAAAATATCGAGAGATCTAGAGCCCTTGTGCGCCTTGAAAATCTATACCATATAGAGGACTCATTTGGAAAGGAAGACTGAGGGAGGACTCGGCTATGCCAACCTTGAGAACTTGGCTATTTAGTCATGTGCCAAGGGAAAAGAATCTCTAGGAGTGGGGCCAAATTCATCCTGCTCACATAGCCATCGGCTTGGGGGGTGCATTACTAAGAAACCCTATGTATCACATGAATTCAAGGGGTATTAAAAAAACCCCTTACATGTGAATTTGTCATGAATAAAATGATCCCTTTTTCTTTAAAGACTTACGAGTTTTTTTTCAAAATTGATTTTAAAAACACCTTCTATAAATGTATTTCTGTAAATTTACCTTAAAACTTAAGATTAAGAAACCCCTTTATTTGAAATCATTTGTTATACTTACATATTTTTAGGTGAGCCCCTTGAGGCCATCCGTCCAAGATATCTTACAGCATGAGTTGTAGACTCAATGGCTGTAAAGATATCTAGAGATCCAAAACCTTGTTGAGCCTTGAGAACCTATGCTACATAGAACTCATATGGAAATGAGGTCTAGACTATGATAATCTTGGCAACTTGGCTATTTAGTCCTGTGCCAAGGTATGTGTCAAGGGTAGGCCTCACCTTTGCATTTACAAGAATCTTCACGAGCAAGGCTAAATTTGTCGGTTAGCTGAAGAATTCTTACAATGTGAATTAGTTAATTAATTAACTATTCTTACAAACTAATTCACAAGAGCTTTGTATGTGTATAGAGTCACAGAAAATTTGGATGCATTTAAAATTATCCACAAGACATCAAAATGAGATTCGTATTTTTAATCACAGTTTTTAATTTTTACAAACTAACTCACAAGAGCTCACGATGTGTAAGTAAAAACTAAAACGCAAGTAGTTTGAATATGTCACAAAGTTAGAATATATAAGTTAAGTTTTGGGTTTTCAAAATTTTAGTTTAAAAAATAACTAGTTAATTAAATAACATTATCTAACTTTAAAAAACAACTTAATTCAAGAAACTTTCAAGTATTTATCTTACTACAAAAATAAAAGCCTAAAAAGATACACACACATTTTATTTGTTGAATTTATTAAATTTATTTAAAAAACTAATTGAAAAAAGATTTTAAAATTTTTTAATTAAAATATATTCTATTATTTTGAAACCTAGAAGGGAAAGAAAGAGAGGAAAAAGAGGTAGAACATAAGTATGAAGGCAACTAAATATATAACTTAGATAAGGTGACCACATATATTGTATGAGAAAATATGTGGGGTCTGCATGTTTTATAGTGGATAAAGTTCTTTCCTATGAAGGAAACAACGTATGAAGGTGTCTTTCATATATGAAAGAAACTTTCATATGGACTAAATTATTTTGTACACAAGATTTTGGGCTAAATTCGATGCTTAAATTATTTTTGATGGATAGATATATAATATATATTAAATATTTTTTAATAATTTTATTGAATACTTGTAACATAAATGCAACGCGTAAAATATGGTGCCCTTTTTTTTCTTTCCAATCAATGCTTTTATATGGTCTAAGGCCTCATTTTATTATGTACGAAATAGCAAAGCCATGTACATCCTACAAAAACCCTAGAAATCACAGTACAAGAGCATAATTTTTTATTTGTTGAGTAACTAGGTTTAGATTAGCCCTTTAGTGTGCAAAATTACACATTTTACTTTGGGAACAAGGCACCCTTGAAACCACCCTATACCACCATACATACTAGCACAACCCAAGTTGCATGTATAGGAGCAAAATTATCAATAGATTGAGGCACCAACAACTAACCATTTCAATTGCAAGAAGATAATATATGTATATATAAAAAGCCAAAAATGGCTTGAGTAAAAATAGAGTGACCTCTCTATTTGGTAATCTCTGTCCTTATCCTAACACCTATCCACACCTATACACTTCTAGAACAAGGTGCGCTTATCAAAAGGAAATGTGCAAATTTATGAGTGACTTTTTAACCAAGAGTTTGAGCTTTGTACTTTAGAAATGTCTAAAAAATAACTTTAATAATTTACAACACAAAATAAAGAGACCGCATGAGTAGGGTTCGAGAAATTAATTTTACTGAGCCTTACATCAATCCTTTTCATCATGAATTGAAGAGGAAATTGTAATTTTGAACAAGCTTTTCCCATATACAGAAATCTAAATATAACTAATTATATCTTGAATTTTTTAAGGAGGTGCTTTTTCTTCTTCCCTCAATTCGAGAAGAAATTGAACAAGTTCTAGGGTAATCTTTTCCACAACCTGGGTGAGCCTTAAGTTTGCGCATACACATCGGACTAAACTAATTGAAGGAGAAGCGTGGATCGAGGAGCCAAGGCACTGTGCTATTTACCAATACCGCAAAATGGTCAAGTGACCTTATCGCACTTAGGGGTATGAGCTAAAGAGTCAAGTGACCTTATCGCACTTGTTGAATCTAGGGGTTCTTCTTATGACAATGATGATTCGCCAAGCGAGCAAAAGTGCTCTCTTGGGAGATGAAATAGGCAATAAAAAAACAACACAAAATAAACAGTTCCCATGATACATAATCCAGAGTCCCCGTGAGCTGTGACACTAAGCTCAAGAAAGAAACCAAGGAGAGATTTGGCACCAAAAAAGCACAATGGTTTATATAATTGTACGAAGAGATAAATACAAGGCCTCCTAGTGCATAGCATTATATTACACCTCCGAGATTAAAGACGAGGCCTGCTAATAATCATATTCCGAGTGTCTCCGCCTATGCTTAGAATGATCAGCTTGCTTTAATTTCACCTCAAGTTCTGCATGTTGTGTACCTACTTGGGTAGCGAAGCTGCTACCTGCAAAAGCACTCCCAGGTTCCTTATCGTCTGATCGACCTGCTTCGCCCGACGACGTGTGTTGTTGCGATTGGCAACTCTCAGAGTGCGCTCTGCCACGGAGTGTATTGTCAAAGCTTTCTATAGCGTCCCAATCGTAGTTATAATGGTAATGGTGAGGGTGAATGTAGTGGTGGAAGGGAGCGTCCGTCCCATGCAGATCAGATCTGATCATCGGCGGGGAATTAGCGCTCTTAATCGCTATTGAAATCTTCCGGAAGAGCTTGTGGATAGAAGAGAATGGCCTTCGCGAACTCATGATGGACGATAGAGAGCCAGACCGTTTCAGGGGCATCAATATCTCCTGTGTAGGCCGATTAGGCTGATCACCATCCTCATACGCTGTGCGTTCTTGGTGATTCTCCTGTCTCTGCAGCCGCTGCACGAAGTCTGCCATGTAAGATTTCAAGCCAGCGAGCTCGAACTCGTCGTAGAGACCCGTGTCGCCGAGGTCGACTGAAGGGTGACCACTTGCAGATGTAACAGGGATTCCCGCACTAGACTGAGCCTCTGCTCTGAAGCGAGATGTGGTCAGCTTGTTGCGGCTGTTGTTGGAAGAAATACGTGATGTGTCGACTCGCTTCGTTGGAACCACCACGTCGCCGATGATGGGGCGCGCGTGCCACACCCACGCAGCAGCCTTCCGCAGACGTGATACCTCATCAGCATCGGCGTGCCGCCCTCCTGTTGCAGATTTTCGGTATCTCATTTGCGTCTTCGGAACATGAAGAAACTTGGTCCTCATGGATCCCCCCTCTTTCTCTCTCTCTCTCCACCTATCTGTGTACTGCGCGTGTTTGGCCGTCCAAAAACGGAGTCTCACTACGCGTTTTGTATCGACACGCGATTACATAAAGTGTAGCAGCGAAACGCAGCACATGCGCAAACGTAGCACGTCGAAATTTGGAACACGAGACCGATTCGCAGCATTTGACACGACAGAATCGAAGCGCCTCATGTCCAAACCTGAAGCATCAAGGAAAGCGCCGTAATGTCCAAGCTACGTTGTGGTTTCACCTAAAAAGACTACAGATCAATCCGTTTCAATCGGTTTCAAAAACCAAAAGTTTCACAGTAGTAACCATTATTTTCAACACAATCAAACATTTCAACCTTGCTTTTTCAAAAATACAGTAAAGACTTGTGTTTTTCTAACATTGCTAGTATGTGGAGTGCACATGTCACGAAACCTTTGTATTGCTATGACAAAGAAATGCTCATGTTCCAAGTGTAGATGTAGATCTTAGGCTAGACGACACCCTTCCATTAAAAAATCAAATTGTAGAAATGTCTCTTTTTTTCTTCTCTTGTTAAGACATTTTGTTTCTTTTGAGACCGAAACTCATGAATCATGCCTCTGCTCCCCAAGCACTAGCAAGATGATAGTGTTTATGCATTATATGTATTGTGTGGAGACAAAAGCTTGATTGTGTAGGTGTTCCTTGAAAGACTAACTTTGAACATAACGCAAGGTCTACATGTTGCCTTAACTAGCCTAAAGAGTGTATTTTTAGCCTTGATTATAATTATTGTGTTAAAAGAAAGTAAAGTGAGCATCATTTAATCATATTAAAAATCCATATATCAAAGTAACTCATGCAAATTTTTTTGTTTTAGTTTTAGAATTCATAGTAGTTCTTGGAAGGTTGTATATGTGAGAACTAAAAAAGAAAACATACTGATTCAAAATAACCTCAAAATATAAAAAGGTATTCAATCTACCATTTACATCAAAATAAGTCCCAAGGACTCTTCAAGAGTCCACGCTTTCTCTTGGTGTATTTTAATCGATTATACTCAAAATAGTTTTTTTGGGGCTCAAAATACATCTTAAGCTAAAATAGCTTGCTTTACTTTACGTACAAGCTCTTCTTTCTAAAATTGCATACCAACCTTATCACTAAGTAATTTTACAACCTTTAAACCCAAAAAAATATCTATAAGAGCATTCACATGTACAAGGTAAATAATTATCCGCCGCCCGCTGCCATAGTATAATATGAATGCCACGACCAAGCATTCCATATGATGAAATAATAATCCGTCGACATCTAAAGTCGAGTGTCTAAAAATTTGCCTAACCCACCAATTCGTCTCCAATATCTAACCTAAGAATCTACACTTACATTAACTACGCTAATCAATTTATATATAAATTGATTAAATTACCATCACAAATATCCACATGAAATCTAAATAATTTCACTACAACACAATGGAGGTATAACTGGGTAAGATTGATGATCTAGAAACCAAGCACATACTACCAAGCTATCAGCCCAAGAACTTGTTGTAATATGGCTCCCGTCATGTCATGTATGGGGCACATGTATGTGGGAGCAAGGTAGATGGAGCTTAGGATGGCATGAAATTAGAATGGATGAAGGCTAAGGTTATTAGAGGATGTGAATGGATGAATGTAAAAGGGAGTCAATGGTCAAAAAGCAAGGTTGCACAAGGCATGTGGGCATTTATGTGAGAACACATGGATGGCATAAGGGTGAATGTAGCTTGTGATTCTATGAGAGCTATATAAGAGTGTACTTGGATCAAGCTAAGGTAATGAGATTATGTGGTTTATTTAGTGTTCGTCTTTTGCCTTCCTCTTGTCCTTGATCATTTGTTAATTACTTATTAATTAGTTTATTAATCAAATAATCATGACTATGATTAGCTATGAGCCACTATAGACTGGCCCAGATCCATGTTATTCAACTTGGTATCAGAGCGAGGATGTGCTATGGTTATGGGTGGTTCATTAGGAAGTATCGACATTATCTTCTATTTTCTAGCCTTCTTCTGTTAAGGTTGATTAGGTCTTCATTAGTGAGAGGAGAGAGGAACCAGTGCAGATTGTCGCAGCAAAGGAGAAGACAAGCAAGCTTCAAAGAGCTCTTGGTTAGCAAAGAGAGAGGGACTATCCTAGAAGTTGTGAAAAAAGCGTGGGGATAGCAGCAAAGGGAGAAGCTCCAAGCTGCCATTGCAAACGACAACACACAGACCAGAAAGGTGACCACAAACGATAGCAGCACATCAGATGCAAAGAGGAAGTTCTTAGAAAGTTACACAGATAATAGCACACAGAGAAGGGTTCCAAGCTGGCAGTGCCCTCCTCCGCAGAGGCGTGCAGGGCTATCCACTCGAGCTTCCCATCTCACAGATACAGACTGGTAAAACTACTATTGAGGCCGTAAAGGGCTCGGAGAGCTTGGCTTCTAGTGATAAGCATTTCAGAGGAGTAGTGTGGAAAGATAAATTGGTTGACTCCTTGATACGCCTAAGAGGCTCAATGGATGATGAGTTGATGAAACCTCAGAAACTAGGTATTGGCATGTGGTCCAGAGTGTCCACTCAAATAGCTGAAGCCCATGATGACGTAACATTAACACAGAGCGAGAACTGTAGAAAGAAGTGGCAGAGAGACTACAAGTCACTTATAGATGACAAGGCACTCATTGCACCACCTGACGCCGATAAGCAATTCTCATTTGGTGGATCATTACATGCATGATCATGTGAAAAGCAATGGTAATCCCTATGGAGGAAGTGACTCACACGGATTCCTCTATTGATATTTCTCTAGATACAGGTGTGAGTGGTGACCATAGTGTGCATTGTACTAAAGCCAGCAACACATAATCTCTTGAGATCGTCCTGCACTTGTCCTTGTTAGCCGAAGATAAGAATGTCCAGATGAGCAATAAATTTTTGCGGCCATTAGCAAATAAAGATAAGGTCCTATAATTAGATTACATGTAAAATGGCTTTAGAAGAGGAGTGGGTTCATGTGCATCTTAAAAAAGATGGGGTTTTGAGCTTGTCACATCTACATAGACACCTCCATAGACCAAGAGGGCAAGAAGCTCTAGTCATGACTCACGACCCATACTCCCGGGCACTTATAGGGGCCTCCCCCCCATAAGCCTGCCTAGCCGCCTAAGTGTCCCGACTTGGGTGAACTCACCGCTAGACCCACCTGCTCTGTCTCAACGCTTTGGCATACGGACTCTGCATTCGGTCGTGCTCCCATGTGTTGTTACAAGCTACGTGACATTACCTGCCCCTTCTAAAGACTTTTCATCTGTGAAAACAAACTGGGAAAAATTAGTGGTAAGCATATAAAGTTGTTCTCACTTGATACCATTTCTCACTTGATACCATTTCTTCACAATTTCGTGATCACGTTAACAAAACCTATTGTTAACATATTAAAACTTGTGATCACATTGTATATTCACATGACCTGAGAAATGACCTGCCGGAACCCACTATTCCAGTAACACCTCCGGGCTTCTACCATTCCCGGCGGGCCCGCCGGGGTATGAGGTTTTCCCAGCGGGCCCGCCGGGAAAGGTAAAAGCCCGGCGGGCCCGCCGGGAAAAACAAAAAACACGGGCGGGGTATTATTCTGTATATAAACACTGCCCGACACCCATCGTACAACTTTTGGGAAGATAGTTCTTGTTTTGGGGGCGTGATATCTCTCCTCAAAGTACTTGTAGAGCTCTCGAGTTGCTAGAAGTGTCCTCTTGGGAAGAACGTCCTTATTTTAGGGGCTGTCGTCTTTCCTTGTAGGCACTCCTAAGGCTATTGGGCCACTCGTCCTTAGTTCTTTGAACTGGGGGCAGGGTGTGGTTCGTAGCTAATACTTGCGGAGATTTAGGGACAAATTTGGAGTCATTCAGCTTTGCATTTGAGCCACGTACGTAATCTACCTCATTCTGCTTTATGAATGGTTTGATGGAGCCAAGAGTCCTGCTTAGGGGCTTGTATTGGTTCTTGATACTTGATATAGTTTAGAGTAGACAAGGGTCTATTGTCCTATACTAGAGTATTGGGCAAGCATAGATCTTTGATTTTTTTTGTGAATGTTAGAGAAGGTCTATTGTCCTATACTAGAGTATTGGGCAAGCATAGATCTTTGATTGTGTAAAGTATCCTTAATTGGGTACAAAAGGCATCCTTCATTGGGGGTGCAATGTGCATGATAGTTTCGAAGTAGTTTTGTAGTAAGACCTTGCAAGATAGTTTGAAATAGTTTTGTGTTATGTGATGATCTTTTGTATTTGTCAAGATAGTTTCGAAGTACTTTGTCTGCAGATGTATGTTTTGTTATACGTGAGTGATTTGTTGTTTTTTCATTTGTGTATTCATTGTTATATGCTTGGTTGAATAGGTTATTTGTTGAGATGGAGGACAATGTTGGATCCAGTGATACCTCCAATAGAGTCCAAATTTCCAATAGCAGGAAAAAAAAGGCACCTGGGATAGAGTGGCAATATGCAATTAACGTTGGTGATCGATTCATAGATTGGGAGTGTAAGCTATGCCATGCAGTAAAATCAGGTGGGGCGCCTCGACTAAGAGAACACTTTTTAGGCGGACCGAAGAAAAAGTCATGTACCCACCCCTCTGCACCTATAGTGGCCAAACGCATAAGAGAAGAAATTCAAAAGAAAGATTCAAGAAAACATGACACTCCTACCGTTAATGTATCAAGGCAGCAAGAGAACTGTAGAAAGAAGTGGCAGAGAGACTACAAGTCACTCATAGATGACAAGGCACTCATTGGAGCACCTGACACCGATAAGCAATTCTCATGCAAGTGGTTTGATTTGGTGGATCATTACATGTATGATCATGTGAATAGCAATGGTAATCTTATTGGTAGTGATGCGCTTGTGCCTATGGAGGAAGTAACTCACACGGATTCCTCTATTGATATTTCTCTAGATACAGGTGTGAGTGGTGACAATAGTGTGCATTGTACTAAAGCCAGCAACACATAATCTCTTGAGATCGTGCTGCACTTGTCCTTGTCTGAAGATAAGAATGTCCAGATGAGCAATCAATTTTTGTGGCCATTAGCAAATAAAGATAAGTTCCTAATTAAATTAGATGTAAAATGACTTTAGAAGAGGAGTGGTGGGTTCATGTGCATCTTAAAAAAGATGGGGTTTTGAGCTTGTCACATCTGCATAGACACCGCCATAGACCAAGAGGGAAAGAAGCTCTAGTAATGACTCATCACCCACACTCCCGGGCACTTATAGGGGCATGCCTCCCCATAAGCCTACCTGGCCACCTGGGTGACCTCACTGCTAGACCCACCCACTCTGTCGACGCTTTGGCATACGGACTTTGCATCCGGTCGTACTCCCATGTCTTGTTACAAGCTATGTGACATTACCTGCCCCTTCTAAAGATTTTTTGTCCGTGAAAACAAACTGGGAAAAATTGTTGGTAAGCACATATAGTTGTTCTCACTTGAGACCTTTTCTAACCTATCCTTCCACTTAACAATTTCTAATCTGTATACATAGTACACCTCATGTTCTAGTCTTTGAGCCTAAGAATTATCCTTGGTTCATGTGGAAGTGCAGTAACTCCAAGGACTCAACTATAATTTTAAGATAAACTACATTGTCTTGGTAATACATTGTTTTCACATTCCACTAACATAAAAAACTAGGTATACTCAAGAGCTCTCCGGCAACTCAAGTTTGTAGAGTACACTACCAACCATTTGTAGACTATGCTATAAAATATTTTTAGACTGTGCTACCATGCTATGCTACACCAACTTGTTGACTCTTCTCTCCCTGCATAGCTCTAAGGCCATAGGAGATCTAGACTAGAGTCCATAAAATAATATAAATGGAGCAAATCTAGTCATGAACAATAAAAAGAAGATTCCAAAGGTGAGAGGTACTCCTCTCCCCTAGATTATTAATCTATGCACAAGCATATGGTCTAGAACCTTATTGGGTTTTTTGTTTGACTACCATCAATCTATGGATGGTTAACCTCACTCTTACTTATAGTGATAAGTCATCTTTGAAGATTTTCCTTCAAAGATGACTATCAAACTTTCTATCTCTACCCAACACTATGTCTGCAGGGTAGGCATGCCATATAGTTTATAGAGATGTTTGATAAAGAGCCTTTCAACCTCACATGTTTTCACATCTTATTAGTTGGTCAAATGTTGACCTTTTTACTTTTCCCTTCAAGAAGAGTTTTCGTTCGCGAAAATAGTTAAGGAAGTTGTAAACAAATGTTTGTATGTAGACCATATGGTCATCTACATTTGTAACTTCCCTAAGTACTACGAAAACAAAAGAAGGACACACAAAAAATATTTTCCTTAAGTACTATGATCAAGGAAACAAAAAACCATAGTTGCCACACGTGCAACTATGAAAGATGTCAATAAAACACAAATCGCTACTAAGGCATCAAAAAACATCATTCTTTTGGTATACGCGAGAAGTTCTCAAATCCTCAAGAATCTCGTAAATAATGAATGTGCTCCGATATTCATGGAATTCCTTTGCATGTTCTACAACATCAAAAATGTTTCCCTCTTGTGGTTAGAAACCATGTGGAGTTTAATTCAACAAATTTGTGCAACTGTTTACAAGTCTATAACAAATTGTTATATAATGTGGTAAAGTTCAATTGACCTTACAAATAGTGTAAGGAAAGCTACACTTTTCCCTCTCCAAAGGTTCTTGCATTCTTCCAAGAACAGTTTACACATCTTTACAAAGATGATTTCCATATAGACAGTGTCTATGTGATGTATAGTGTCTATGCACTACTAGAAAATCAAGAGTGACATGAAACCAATAAGAGTACCACTCCCATCCCACACGTAAATACATGCCTATCCACATGTCTACATGTGTAACCACTTTGGTTGCTTGGCAATACATATCTATGTCTCTATGGCCAACCATGTCTCTGTACGGACATGTTTAGGGCTTTCTATGGTCACATAAAAAAGTTAATAACACCATCGAGACATACCTCTACAAGTGTGGTCTCACTAGACACCTGTACTAGGTGAAACAATACTGTAAACCATTTCAATTATGCGAAATGATTTACTATAAAGCAATAAATGAGAAATTGTTTATCGCTTACCTAGTATGTATATACATATGCTATGATATGTGGATTAGGTATGCCTTAACACACCTTACACTAATAGACAAACAAAATAAATCTCTGTACTTTGAAACTACTTTGACACAAATAACACAACAATCAATTTGTGTTACCAATATGAAGTCCGACGTATAACAAATCTTTATTGCCTCCCCATGAGAGTGGCAATGCACTACCTACCTGTATAGGTGGCAATATACTACCCAACTTTGACTGATGACAACAAAAATTAACGGGTCCTTGTATGCACTTCATAAACATATTACAAGACACAAATGTGTCTGATTATTCATTTTCCTAGCGAAGAAAAGAGGAACAACATCCACTTTACCCTATCTATCAAAACACCAAATCTTTCCCTCTATTTGGTTGAGTGACTCCGTACTCCTCTAACAGTTCTGTACCCATGCATATACCCTTCTCAACTTGATATGCTTAGAGAGCCATCTTTAACAAGATGCTCGAGCCACTTACTGTGAAGTACTCATCTAGATTGACTCAAAACCTTTGGCACTACGGCACATAGTATGGGGAATTCCAACACCAAATTATTGTTGATCCAACATCTAATCAACAACTATGCCAATCTTTGAACTCTACGGTTCAATATCTAACTATGAGTCCCACAAGGCAATGATAGAGGCCTTAGACTCATCTTTAGTGTGAATACAAATAGCAAAGTTCTTTAAGAACTTGCCCCAAAAATTTTGTGGTTCCACCTCATGGCCAACTGCCATGCTTGATCATAGCGTGAAAACACTTCCACGCCTACCCAAAATACACATTGAACACTCTTGGTATTTTGGATACACCTAATTGAAAACTTTAGGGGTTTATCTAGAATAATAAACACCTAAGGTTTGTGACTTCCTATAAAATTTAAGCTCGCTAGAAGTCAACACCTATATCGATTAAATGAATCTATCCCTCTCTTCTAATAATTTATCACCCCCATTTGACGCAAGATCCAGCGGGCATGAAGTGTCCACCCGTGAGCGCTCTTCTTAGTACATAACCCAAAATATTCATCTGATGGCTCTGGATCAATGCTCACTCTTCTTCTCTTTAGAAACCTTGACTAATACTAATCACTCGAGATTAGCACACCTTCCTATTAAGAAAGGCGATGATTGTTGGAAAGTGCGAGCACATACAACAATACCATGCCAAAGTATAAAAAATGATCAAGATAACTGCTAGGCATTTTGTACTAGCATCAAGATAACTACTAGGCATCATGTACTAGAGCATCAAGATCAAGAGTTGTGTAATCACTTCGGATTACCAGTGTGGTTCTCCTCTAATCTCTCTAGATTAGCTTCAAACTTTGAGTTTACTTCTGAAGCACCATGTTCAGTCCTAAACTTGCGAGACGTCCTGTAAGCTCTCTGGCTTAGAATTCTTTCTAACAAGCATCGTCATGGTTCATAAACTATGTTGGATCCAATGACAGTAAATAACCATGCTCATCTAGAGTGAAGTACTTAACTAGGTAGCAACCCCATCAAATACTGTGATAATAATCCACTCATTTCCATGTGCCTTGCAACTAGTAGGTTCTACAAGGACATGAACTTTGCAACACCAAACAACCCAAGAAAACTAAGAATTTATTGTTTAATCTATGAAAGTCATTCCATACTTCCATAATTTGTACGGTAGCAGCCAAAAATGTGCTAAAAAATAAACACCAGTGTTGGATATAGATGAGATTACACTCCCCAAATATTATAGGGTATCCCCCACATATCACAACCATCCAACAATACTAGTCTACCTGATCACCAATGTTTCTATAGAATTCTCAAACTAGAAACCATTCTGTTAGCACTAGTATTTGATCATGGCTATGCTACCTAGAGCTAATTCGAACTCTATCATTGGATTTCTTCCCAATTACAAAGGCTATCAAGTGAGTTTCAAAGCTCAATCTTGTCCAAACACTTGATCACACTACGGAACAAGTAATATACAAACACTTGATCACTACGGAACATGCGTTTAAACAATCAATCAAAGTGTCTACCTCTATGTACAAGCCTTGGTATCTTATACCACCAAGACCACAATGACCTTTATGAGCTCTTGATGTCCCATACCAAGTGAGCTATAAGCTCATTGTGACCCACAAGTAGAGTCTTTTCTTCTCCTTGAGAAATAGCTACAGAATCTCAAACAAATGGCTATGCATTCAAACCAAGGGTGTTTGCAACTAGACCAACTATGCAACAATGTATATGGTGCATAGGTTTTTCAAAGTCTAACATGGCTACAATTTAAGGAAATATATCAAGTTCCATAGCCTCAGATACTCAATCTAGAGTATTGATGAGAACAATCGAACAATGTCCCAATGTCCCACTACAATAACTATTAATTAAGATAGTATATGAAGTAAAAAGAGAAGGTCTAAGACTAGCCACAAGGTAGCTTCTAGATCAAGACCTCTTAGGAACACTCCCATCCTATCAAACAAAAGAAGCAACAATGACATATTCCAAAGGTGGGTAAAGTAGCTCCGTATTCTATTTCAAGTCACGTGAACAATTAGACCGCTACACAGACCTTATCCAAGTTTCGGTAAAGTCTGAATTGAAAGATCACTACAGACCTCATATAAGATTACTACAAATCTTAGAATAATTGAGAACCTAGTGAGCTTCAGTCCCAATCTATTTACTCAATTTCCCAGAATGTTCCAAGAAGCACAGAAAAATGCTTTTGTTCGGCAAGCTCTTCCTTTAAAGGGTTACTTCCTAGCTCCTAAATGTTATGCCTTGGTTACGGAAGGCTCTCCTATAATTCATAACAAAGGGGATGTTGGCCAAGGATAAGGTCGACCTAAAATGGTTCATAGAACAATATAAGGACATGGATCGAGTAACTAAATGCACTATCTCAGCAAACTTCTGGGTCAATTGGGCAAAACTCTTTTTTTGCCACCACAAACAAATCATGTTTTTAGACGATCGTGCAACCTCTCTAGTGCGCCCGTGTAACTTACCACCAGGGATTTAATATTCACGTGATCACAAGATTTTTGGTGATAATAACACATGTGAACAAGTTATTCACATGTTCTCATGTTACCGTTCACAAAATAACATGTCACTTGCCATTTGGGAACCCCTTAAAAGCTTGGCTACACATGGGAATAAGCTATTCACATGTTCTCATGTTACCATCTTCACATAATAGCAAGTCAGTGGGTGGCCACCTAAGAAGATTTTTTATGCCCGACAAAGATAATTTTTTTGGGCCCTTGTGAAAGCTTTGTGAATATAACATGTGATCACAAGATTTTTTGTGTTATTAACATATGTTATTAACATGTTCACATGTTCTTGTTTACGTCAGTGAAATCCCTGCTTACCACGTAGTGGGTTCCGTTCACCGGTTCCACCATACCGAATTCATAGATCAACATTAGCTCCTCAAATTTTTCATGATCACAAATCTCTGTTATGTTGCATTCAGGTTTGATGCCAAACCTCCCGTATAGGAAGTTCATTATCAATTTGTGCAGAGAAGACATGACCTGGTCTCCTTTCTTTCTGGCTTCCTTCCTTTTCCCATAAATCTCCAGCATGAATTCGAAGAACGGGCTTTCTATCTTCTTGAATAAATACCCATACCTAAGTTCAACTTTATACCCTATTTTACTAATTTGAGCTCTTTTGTTGAAGTAGACGCCTGTGTGAAGGTCCCAGCAGTGGGAAAAAGTAAAGTTGCCTTCTTGGGGTCCTTATAGGGCAGTAAAGGCTCCTTGATGGTATGAAGACACGTTAGGCTATCTATATTAGAAGCCTTTGTTTGAAGCATATGATAATAGAGTCTTGTTGAGTGTGCACATCTCTCTCTCATGGCTTATCTTGTTTGGTTTAATCCCCCCTAATCACTATGGTTAATCTATGTCTACACCACCATGATTAACCCCAAGTTAATTAGCATTCTTCACATGTATCAGAGCCAACTATGGTTCATTTTTAAAAAGAAATTATGCACACTCTATTATTGTTCTCTATTTGCATTTGAGAGAGGAGTTCAAAGCTACCTTTGAAGCTGAAAATCAAGATTTCAGCATTATGAAGACTATGGAGACTTCATCAAACATCAAAGAAGCTACCCAAGAGAGTTGCAAATGGAGTTTTGCAACAAAGAGAAGATTTGCATCAAGTCAAGATGAAAATGGAGTTGGAGATGGAGATTTCTTTCATCAAGAAGCTGCCAACAAAGTTTTGTGAAGGTAAAAGTGTGATTTTGCCTCAAGTTTTTGTTATTGAGCATGGAAGAAGGGTTGTTGTTTTATGGGATGAGAAGATCCCATAGTTCTTTGAAAATGGGCAAAGAGTGTAAGGAGGTGCAATCTTATCCAAATGAGGGGCAAGATACGGAGTTATGGACTGAGAAAAGAGCCCATTAGTGAGCACACACCAGAGGGGGTGATGCTTGTTGAGTTTGCTCATGGATTTGAGAAAAATTGTGGAGGCCAATGAAGGCCATTCATTGTGGAGGCCAATGAAGGCCATTCATTTTGTTTTTGCACCTATGGTTTCAAGAGAAACCTCTTGAGGAAAGCACCCTTAATTCTGCATGCAAAGAAGGGGAGCATGTAGACTTTGATAAGCTCATTGGTGATGAGCTACAACAGCCATTGAATGGTATGAAAACCTCATGAGGGAGGTTTTACTATGGCAAGCAAGTTTTGGAGCTCAAGGGAGAGCTAGTTGGGCAGTCATTGTAGCCAGGTTAATGGCTGTGTGAAGAACCTCAAGAAAAAGGTTGTTAAGGTATGAAAGAGAAAAGCTCAATTGAGAGCTAATGAAGGTCGTATAGCAACTATATAGCAAAGTTTACAAGGAGGAAGCCCAAGGCAGCAGACTTGCACATAGGAATTAAAAGTGAGTAGAGCTTCCCAAGAAGGACACAGAGGACCACCGCTGGAGAGAAAAAGTAGTCAAAGTGAGAGGAAGAAGCACAGAGACAGAGAGCCTGCAAAAGGAGAGAAAGCAGGGACAAAGTAAACTTTAGCAGAACGTTGAAGATGGTCGCCATTGAACCTGCAATAGAGCATTGCAACTGGTGATGCAACAGCCTGGCTATTGTTGATGTAATAGCTAATACGGGTAGCAATCACAGTCCTACAGGAAGAAAGCGGTGCAGATAGTCACCATTTTCTCTGTTGTATGGGTTGAATGTGCGAGCCTGCAACTTGCAAGCACTGAAAGTGCTACCAAGACCATCACAAGGAAAAGAAGCTTAAAAGCTTCAAACTACGGCTATGGCGAATACATTGATGTAGCAGAGGCGGTGTAACTTGAGGCGATTGGCATGTAGCGTGCACAGCACTAGCATCCGTGTCATGTAGTAAAGAACGTGTTCTGATGTCCGCCTGCAGCACGTGAAAGTTCAGAGAAAATGCCAAGGGCACCAACAAATTATTTTTATTTTTATTTTTTTGAAAAGTCCACAACCTTTCAAAACTTCAAAGGGTCTACTTTGATAAAGCCCTTGTTCACATGCTTCGTAATTGATTACACAAATACTTAGGTTCTCTGCCTGGCTCTGCAGCCAAAATGATTTGTAAATGATTTCACCCAAATGTTTGTGATGGGTAACCATACCCGAACTCGTCATCAAAAGCTCAAGACGAGATTTTGCTTTTACCCCCCAGTATGAGGTTTCTCCTACTCTAGCTACTGAGAGCTCAAAATCGAAACA
Source organism: Cibotium barometz (assembly GCF_041138505.1). Classification (NCBI taxonomy): domain Eukaryota; kingdom Viridiplantae; phylum Streptophyta; class Polypodiopsida; order Cyatheales; family Cibotiaceae; genus Cibotium; species Cibotium barometz. The sequence continues at coordinate 3,334,535 of NC_141110.1, forward strand.
TTTGGCATGTGTGAAATCTCGATGGGATTTGAGATGGATGTGCGAGCGGTTAGGCTCGTCACATGGGTGTTCCGCCTGAGCGATTGACGCTTAAAGTAAAGTTTGGTGGATTCCAAACATGTCTAACACATGCAGTTGTCTAGTGGATTCTATACATTTTTTGGGTTACGCTATTCACACATGGATGTATGCATATGAGGGTGCCTTGCCCAGGCCACGTAGAGCCTTAAAATGGATTGTTTGAACATGTGACACCAAGGGGGAGTGTTGAAAAGATGGCATCACAATTTAGCAAGGTCTGACAAGATTTCTGAATATCTTGTCACTATTGGCTTTCATGTAGCAAATGCAGATTTCTCGTTGTATGTGTCACAATCATAGAGGGGTTGTGCTTGTTATCATCTATGTAGATGACCTGATCATTACAGGGGACCATGATGCAGAGATCTTTGATGTAAAGATCTTGCTTAGAGAGGAGTTTGAGATGAAGGATCTGTGGGAGCTCAGATATTTCCTGGGCATTGAGGTGATTAGATCACCACATGGTATTGGATTACTGCAGAGAGTATGGCTTGGACATGTCCAAGTATGGTATGACAGGTTTTGTAAGCCTATCTCAGTGCCATTGGATCAGAATGGCAAGTTGAGTGCAGATCCAGAGAGATTTTGGGGAGGATCCTACTATGTATAGGCGCATAGTAGGAAGCTTGATCTACTATGTATAGGCGCATAGTAGGAAGCTTGATCAACATGACGATCACGAGGCCAAATTTGAGCTATGCTGTTGGGTTGGTGGGTCAATTCATGTAGGTTCCTCTCGAAAGCCGCATTTGGATGCATTGAGACGCATACTGAGATATGTGAGGTCTACTTTGCATTGTGGACTATTCTATGAAACTGGGATAGAGATATGTGTACATGGGTACATAGATGCTGATTGGGCTGGTAGTATCTTAGATAGAAGATCTACTAGTGGCTTCATGTTTTCTTTGGGGAGTGCTACTGTGACTTGGAGCAGCAAGAAGTAGCCTATGATTGCTCTATCCAGTACTATAGAGGCGGAGTAGAGAGGTGCTACTATGGCAGCATGTGAGGTAGCTTGGTTGAGAAAGCTACTTGCAGATTTGGGTCTATCAGTGGATAGACAAGTTGTCATTTTCTATGACAACATTAGCAGTATATAGTTGGCTAGGAACCCATTTTTTCATGCTCGCACGAAGCATATACAGGTCCACTACCATTTTGTCAGAGAGAAGGTTTTGACAGGAGACGTTGACCTTGTTTATGTCAGCACATAGGATCAGGTCGCTGACATCTTCACCAAAGCATTGGGTACAGAGAGAAGCTCCACAGATTCAAGGCTTCTCTTGGTGTACATGAGATTGAGTTGAGCTCGAGGGGGAGTGTTCAGATATCGAGCTCATCTAGTGAGGCAGTGGACACGGATGACCCGCCTGGGGGATAGGCCCCACACTTACACCATTGGCATGGTTAGTGAGATCATTGGGTCAATGTGTGTGGGAACGCACTCTAGAAGTGCTAGATATCTTAAAATATATGGTGTGTGAGTGTTGACTATTCAAGTGGAGATGAGTGTGCCACATGGGTGGACACATGTAAAGTGGATTGGGTCTAGGCTATCTATATTAGAAGCCTTTGTTTGAAGCATATGATAATAGAGTCTTGTTGAGTGTGCACATCTCTCTCTCATGTCTTATCTTGTTTGGTTTAATCCCTCCTAATCACTATGCTTAATCTTTGTCTACACCACCATGATTAAACCCAAGTTTAGCATTAACATGGTATCAAAGCCAACTTGGGCTCTTAATCATGGTGATTATTATGTATACTAGCTTTTTTGTGTGTTCTCTTTTAGGGTTTTATGAGTGTGTGTGTGCTTGCAAGAGCTCAAGCTCTCTTCCCCCCTGCATCTTTTCATGCATAGAGGTCTATGCATAGAGCTTGATCTATGCATAGATCTCTATGCATTATGAATGCATGCATAGAGCTTAATCTATGCATTAAGCTCTATGATTAGAGCTCTATTCATAGATTAAGCTCTATGCATAGAGGACCTACAAAACAAAACCCCTCTTTGTGGTAGATAAAAATACAGGAAAGAGAGAATAAAAAGATAGAAAAGCACTTATCTCTTTTTGGTGATGTTGAAAGAGAAGATTAGAAGACCTACAAAACCAACAAAAGGGTGAGGAAAGGATTAGTAATGCATACATACAAAAGCCATAAGAACCTAATGCATACATACAAAATCGAAAAGATTAAGCTCAATGCATGCATTAAGCTCTATGCATAGAAACAAAAGCTTATGCAAGATATGCCGCTATGCAAGCCTTATGAAAACTACGCCGCTATGCAAGCTATACTAAAGCTTATGCATAAACCATGCATGAGGCCTTATGCATAAAGCTTTAAGCATAGAGCTTTATGCACGAGGCCTTATGCATAATAAAGATTTAAGCATAATGCTTTATGCATGAGGCCTTATGCATAAAGCTTATGCATAAAGCATTATGCATAAGGCTTATGCATAAAGCACTATGGATGAGGTCTTAAGCATAAAACTATGCATGAGGCCTTATGCATCAAGCATGCACGAGGCCTTATGCATAAAACCTATGCATAAAGCTATGCATGAGGCCTTATGCATAAAGCCTATGTATAAGGCTTATGCATAAAGCGACGAGGCCTTATGCATAAAGCTATGCATGAGGCCTTATGCATAAAGCTACGCATGAGGCTTATGCATAAAGCACTATGCAAGCCACGCTAGCCTAAACTAAACCGTACCTCGGCTCTATGCATTAAGCATGCATGTATAGAGTTTAATTAATGCATAAATTAAGCATGTATAGAGCTTAATTAATGCATAAATTAAGCTCTATGCATGCATAAAGCTCTATGCATAGAGCTTAATGCATGCATATAGGTCTAGGCATAGAGCTTAATCTATGCATAGATCTCTATGCATTATGAATGCATGCATAGAGCTTAATCTATGCATTAAGCTCTATAAATAGAGCTTAATGCATAGATTAAGCTCTATGATTAAAGCTCTATTAATAGATTAAGCTCTATGCATAGAGGACCTACAAAATAAAACCCCTCTTTTTGGTGGATAAAAATAGAGAAAAGAGAGGATAAAAAGATAGGAAAGAGAGGAAAGATAGGAAAGCACTTACCTCTTTTTGGTGATGTTGAGAGAGAAGATTAGAAGACCTACAAAACCAACAAAAGGGTGAGGAAATGATTATTAATGCATACATACAAAAGCCCTAAGAACCTAATGCATACGTACAAAATCAAAAAGATTAAGCTCTATGCGTGCATTAAGCTCTATGCATAGAGCTTTATGCATAGAGCTTAATCTATGCATAGATCTCTATGCATTATGAATGCATGCATAGAGCTTAATCTATGCATTAAGCTCTACGAATAGAGCTTAATGTATAGATTAAGCTCTATAATTAGAGCTCTATTCATAGATTAAGCTCTATGATTAGAGCTCTATTCATAGATTAAGCTCTATGGATAGAGGATCTACAAAACAAAACCCCTCTTTTTGGTAGATAAAAATAGAGGAAAGAGAGGATAAAAAGATAGGAAAGATAGGAAAGCAGTTACCTCTTTTTAATGATGTTGAAAGAGAGGATTAGAAGACCTACAAAACCAACAAAAGGGTGAGGAAAGGATATTTAGCAATGCATACATACAAAAGCCCTAAGAACCTAATGCATACATACAAAATCAAAAAGAGAGGAAAGAGAGAAAAGCATTTACCTCTTTTTGGTGAAGTTGAAAGAGAGGATTATAAGACCTACAAAGTAAAACAAAAGGTTGAGAAAAGAATTAGTAATACAAAACCCTAAAAGTGTGAATAGCATGGATACACAGGGAGGTTTAAGCCTTATGCATAAGGAGGTTTAAGTATAAGCCTCTTATGCATGAGGCCTCTTATGCATAAGCCTCTTAGGCTTATGCATAAGAAAGAGAGAGAGAGAGAGAGAGAGAGAAGAGAATACCATTGAAAATTTTTAAACATAAGAAGCTTATGCATAAAAGAGAGAGAAAGAGAGTGAAGAGAATACCAATCAAAAACCCTAATTCTAAACATACCATTCAAAAGCCATAAATATATGAAGAGGTGGGAGAGACAAGTGGGATAGAGATTACCTTGTGAGAGGAATCATCCTTGGGAGAGGAGACTTGGGAGGAGACTTGCAAAGAGACTTTGTGATGAGAGGACAAAGGGTGAGGTGCAGCCACCATGAGGAAGAGGTATAGCACAGGGAGCAGAGGGGAGGGGAGCGAAGCGAAAATAGTCGTGACGTTGACATGGGCGAGATTATTTGTTTTTTTTTTAGCAAAGCATCTATATTTTTTAGATGCGCCTATAGACGTGCCTATAGACGCGCATAATATAGCCACGTAAATCTTACCAAATCGTAAATTTGTCCATGGCCCCTCTCTGACTTCCATCTCTCTCTAGTTTGTGCATCTATGTTGCACGTCTATATTCTCATTCTCTTGTAGTGATAAAGATTGTGATGTTAAAGACACCATGGAGGGAGCTTAAGATAAAGACAAAGATGGAGCTTCACATGAAGATAAAAATGAAAATGAAGACCATGAAGCCAATAATGGCTATGTCCAGCTGTGTTATGTGATGACATGTATGTTTATGTTCTCATGCATGTCATTTCATGTGTATGGCCACCCCATTATGAGGCACAATGGCTAATGCCCCCATGTATGTTATCTATGTCACCCTTGGGATTGGTTAACCCTTGTTCAAGATCTGCCCATATGTATGTGGATTTAATGATGTTTTATGTCATGTCCTATGGTGATTTCTATGTCATGCCAGCCTCTGCGCTTAGTGTGAGTGAGACAAGTTGGAAATGGGCAGTTATGCTAATGTATGTTCATGATGATGTATTTGCAGTTTGCTTGGTGCGAGCCATGCTCTTGGAGGTGAGAGATATAAATGATATCTATGAGAAATGGGGAAAAATGAAGATTACTTTCATCCTTATATATGAAAAATATTTTTTTCAAGAATGGTCTAATACATAAATTTAACAATTTTGAAATTTTAAAAAACATTTCCCTGATCAGAATCATGGTAATTCCACTTTGCACACAATCATGCAAATGTAAGGCATATAATAAAAATTAAAGCTTATTTAATTAAAAATACACTAATTGTAATGTAAGTGTTACACATGTAAATCATGAAAAGAAATAGAACTTATCCAGTTGTAGTTTTAATGATTGTTAAAAGAAAAACTATATGTTGCTGAGTTAGTCTCAACAAAAAGTATTAAGCCTGTTTATTTCAATATAATTGTATAGGTTTCAAAAATGACAAGGACATAATACCTACATTGATTATAGTTTCATTTGGCATGTTTTGCAAAATTTAACATATCATTAATCTTATTTCTTATTTTTAAACTTTGGTCAAAGATCCTTGGTAAAAGTTTCAAAAATAAAAAAGAAATTAGAGCAATGAAAACCATACTAAAATTACTTCCATCCTTATAAATGAAAATTATTTTTTTCAAGAATGGCCTAATACATAAATTTAACAATTTTAAATATTATTTTTGTGATCATAATCATGGTAATTCCACTTTACAGAATCATGCAAATGTAAGCGCAAATGTAAGGCATATAAAAAAAATTGTAGCTTATCCAATTAAAAATGCACTAACTGTAATGTAAGTGTTATACATGTAAATCATGAAAAGAAAGAGAACTTACCCAATTGTAGTTTTAACGATTGTTAAAAGAAAAACTATATGTTGTTGAGTTAGTCTCAACAAAAAAGATTAAGCCTATTTATTACAATATAGTTGTATAGGTTTCCAACTTGATAATGACATGATACCTACATTGATTATAGTTCCATTTGAAATGCTTTGTAAAATTTACCATATCATTAATCTTATTTCTTATTTTTAAACTTTGGTCAAAGGTAAAAAAACCCTTGGTAAAAGTTTCAAAAAAGAGAGAAAGTAATTAGAGCAAGATTTTTCTAGCACCTTTTGGTCACACTTTTAAAATTTCTCTTTCACCTTGTAAAAGTATTGCTCTGTAAAGTATAACAAATCTTTTAGGTGCATTTTTTAACAATAAACATACTTTGCTTTATTGTATGTATAATTTACTACACATTGTCAAGGACCTTACTAACATATGCCACGTTCTCTTAGCATATATGAAGTCTTTTTGAAGTGCATAAATATCAAGGGATATAATAGAGGCTATTTTTAGTCCAATGACCACTGTATAAGTCCTTAAAAATATGTAGGGCTATATTACAAGTAAACTTTTTGGCCAAAAACGTATGATTCATCACATGTTTCTATGTTTTCATATTTAAGAAGAAGTACTTGTTCATATTTATAACATCGCATTGGGTTCTTATTATCTTATCATAACATAAACCATGATATAAACACATAAAATATGCTTTTTCATTCAAAATATAGTAAATGTCAACCTCTCCCAAGGCACTAGAATCATGTATAATAGGTGCTAAAAAGACAAGTTAGAGACTAAAACTGATACATTTGATTGGAGAAGGAAATTTGATGTTTAAGAGGAGTGCTAAAACCCTTAAAAATGATCCTTAAGTATTACATCAGAATTGATCATCCTTTGTTTCACACATACTGATACAAGGAGAGTAGGGCATTGTGTTTCCCCTCTAAAAATGAACCTTAAATATTAGAGTAGAATTGATCATCCTCTCTTTCACACATACAAGGAGTAGGACATTGTGTTTCCATAGAACTTGTGTAGATGCTTTTATGGATAGAGGAGACCCCTCAAGAGTTGTGATGGTACACTTGGAAGCTATTAAGATTGGTCCCAAATTCACGATGCCACAAACCCAAAACCGCAATGTCCACTGCCTTAAAATGTGGCCAATACTTGGAAGGGTGGTAGTTAACCCCTTGTTGTACTACTGAGATGTGTGTATATGGTAAGTACTAGTGTGAGGGTATTGAATGAGGTGTCACACTAGGGGTGTGTGTGTGTAGCCAGGTAAAATCCTTGTATGCGATTAGGTAGGGGAGTCGGGGAAGGACCCACTCATCTAAAATGAAAAAAAAACTACTTGGGAAAATATAGCACGTTGCTTATATCATGGCTTGCTACAAAATCTTCTTTTTGTCTAATGCGGTGAAGCAAAGTCAATGGCCCCTTCTTACGATTTTGCAAGTGCGATGTGGCTTCCTATGCACTTACCTGAAGCTATCCACATGGCATTCCTCCACTAGTGCTTTTTTATCTCACAAATGGTAGGAAACCTTCATGTCTAAAAAATAACAAGTAATTCTTTACTGCATTAGGGAACGGGCCATGCATCATTTGTAAGGGCCGATTGTTTGATCGATAGCAAGCTATTTAGAAAGGAGCAGTACTATCTTTAGAAAATTAGAAGGTAGTTATAATCAAAACCTCTTAAGATCAAGGAATCTAGAAGCCTTTCAAGTCTTTTTCATACATAAGGGTTGTAAGCCTCAAAATAATCAAGTGTCCTGCTGAAATGAAAAGCATATAAATGGTCTTGTCAATCTGAAGAGCTAGGTAGCAAGGTTTAGGAAGAGACGTGTTCACTTTATCTTGGATAAACCTCCTCAAAAAATAGAGGAGACGGAAGACTCCCTCCTCTAATTTTTTAAAACATAGTAGTAATTGGATGACAATGCTTGTTCAAATTAGTGCTAGAAAATAACCATCCTTTAGTGTATTTTTCACCGGTTGAATATCAAAAAAACCAATTGGATTTACTCGTCTTTATACAAACCGATAGAATTTATAAGTTTTTAGTTATAAAAACCATCTAATAATGAGATTTTGAATAGGGAAACCGATTGTACTCCAACTTGTCTTTTTTCTCGGTGACTTGAAAGAAGGTATTTCTCTACCATTGGTTCACATTTGCATTTTGCTCTTCAATTCTCATGGTGAGAAGGATTCACTTTTGCATTTTGCTTTTCAGCTCTGATGGTGAGAAGGATTCATGTGAGGTGGTTGAATTCCCGAACACTAGGGTGAGGGCTCCACTAAAAGAGCCGCTTTCTACCTTCGCAGCACCGTAGCTCTGTCGGTGGTGGAATGGTCAATGGATATGCGCTTATCGCAGTCCACTTAGCGTGGGCATTTGTCACACGGAGCACGCCTCTCGCGATGAGCGCTTCGCTTGAGACACATTGAGCTTGGAGGGGTTCTGGTGCTGTTGCCAGCTGCAGCACTTTAAGAAATATCGAGTCGGACGCATTTGTGCATGGTTCATTGTCCTGTCGAAAAGGCAACGTGGCGTTCAGCGTCCGTTCAAAAAGCTGGTCATAATCTTATTGCGTGAAGACGGTAGGTGTTCCATCTTTCCAATTATTGCAGAGAGAAAGTGTCAGCACTTGTCAAGGAAGAAGAGGACAAGCCTACGATTGCAGCATGCAGAGACCCACGTCTCGTTTCAAAGAGGAGGCTACTAGTGGAAGGAACCATCCATCAGCTGTTCACCTCGATCCCTCGCCCGGCCATGGCGATACGAGTCTCTATGATGAATTCGAGCTCTGTAGCCTGAAATCTAGCATGGAAATGCTGGTCCAGCACCTGCAGAAAGGAGGAGGAGTACAGTACCTCGGATCAACTGCTGCTAACGTCCATGAGGTTACACCCAAAACTCATGAACCAACTAATCATAACCGAGCTCCTTCACCGGCGGCCTTTTCCCAAACCTCCGGCTTCCGAAGATCACCATTGTCTGTCATCCACAAGATTTTTCGGAGGCTATCCACAGCAAATCGATATTCCCGTGACAGCAGTAAATCAACCCACATCATTTGAGTTTACGAGCTCCAGGTCAGCCCCAAATAGCCGAGAGTCACATGGTAGAGGGAGTACCAATGTACATCCACTTGTTGATGGAGTTCACAGCACTAGTGTGACTTGAGGAATTGTTGATTTTGAGCAGCAAATTGGTGTACAACCTCTTGCAAGAAGTTCATCAAAGACTACTTTACCTCACAGATCTACTCGAGTGAGATATACTGTAGGACACGCCAGAGAAGTTTGAGGATGCCATAGAGCAACCAAAGTGGGTACATCCCATGGATGAGGAGATGGATGCCGCAAGGTACATGGTCACTTGTGGACTTGCCTAAGGGAAAGAATGTCATTGGCTGCAAATGGGTGTATAAAATCAAACACAATGCAGATTGTAGTGTTAGTCACTACAAGGCTCGGTTGGTAGCTAAGGGATATGCTCAATAGTATGGCATAGACTAGACATTTAGCCCATTCGCCAAGATGATCACAATTTGTACGGTGGTTGCATTAGCTATGGCTAATAGGTGGAAGATACATCAAATGGATGTCAAGAATGCATTCTTGAATGGAGAGTTGAGTGAGGAAGTCTACATGCAGCAGCCACCTGTATATGAGGATGAGAGATACCCACATCGAGTATGTCGATTGTGCAAGGCAATCTATGGACTAAAACAAGCTCCAAGAGCATGGCATTGTCGCATCACTAGCTACTTGCAGCAGTTGAGTTTTTATGCATGTCCATCAGATTTATCTTTGTTTGCACTAGTCCGTGATGGGAGTTACAAAGTGTTCATTATTATGTATGTTGATGACCTCATAGTTATGGGGAATAATGAGCATCGCATAGCTCAGGTGAAGGCTCAATTGTAGGAAGAATTTGAGATGAAGGATCTTGGGCTACTCAAGTATTTTCTTGGCATAGAGGTTGTGAAGGATGGATATGATACATGGATGTTGCAGTGTCAGTATGCCTTGGATATGTTGGTGAAGTATGGTATCACAGCTTATAAGCCGATGAGTACACCACTTGATCCGAATGCTAAGTTGTTAGGACATGAGGGTGATGAGGTAGAGGACCCGAACATGTATAGGCGGATGGTAGGAAGCTTGATCTACCTCACTATTACATGTCCGAACCTCAGCTATGCAGTTGGTGTTGTAAGTCAGTTTATGTAGTCACCCATGAAACCTCATCTAGATGCAGTACGCACGATCATACACTATGTGAAACATAAAATTGGTTATGGATTGCACTATAGGGCTGAGGTAGAGCGCGAGCTATATGCATACACAGATGCCAATTGGGCACGTAGTGTAGACGATAGGAGATCCATGTGAAGCTATGTATTCAGTGTCACAAGAGGTGCAGTATCATGGATGTCTACAAAGTAGCCTATGGTTGCTTTGTCGTCTACAAAGGCTGAGTACAAAGGGGCAGCAGTTTACAGCATGTGAAGCCGTGTGGTTATGCAGCTCGCTAGAGCAGATTGGCTAGAGCAGATTGGCTATGATGTGGTTATGCAGCTCGCTAGAGCAGATTGGCTATGATGTGGTGGACCCCGTACCTCTTTATTGTGACAATATTAGCAGCATCATGCTTACTAATAATCCAGTGTTTCATTGCACGAAACACATAGAGGTTCACTATCAATTTATTCGGGAGAAGGTGCTTAGTGGAGAGGTAGATCTACAGCATGTTTCTACAAAGCAACATGTTGCAGACATTTTTACAAAATCATTGCCCCGGGAGAAGTTAGAGTACTTCCGCCATGCTACAGGAGTACACATCTTGAGTGATGCAAGCTCAGGCACTCATCCTCCTGGTGACTTGAGCTTGAGGGGGAGTGTTGACACATATGGCGCACACGATGCCAGGTTGTATCCGCCAGCTCATACTGGATAGGTGGAGCACATGTGTACGATGAATAAGCGGGACACATAGCGCATCGCTACCGTGCATCATCAATTGTAGTGTGTGTAGTGCCACGTATAAAAGGCACACTTAGTCATTTTCAGATGTAGCACACTCATAAGCAGTAGAAGAGAGCAAAGCCTAAAAGACTTCCTTCCACCATATCTCTATGCGTATGTGTATGCATGTATGATACCTGTCACTCTTGACAAAAGCTTTATGAATTAATATAATTGTGATACAAACCTTTGCTTGAGACCTATCTTAGATAACCCCATTGTACTTACTGGCTCCAAGTTTTTAATGATTTCTCTTTGTGAATCTAGCATTTATTGAAACTAGAGCAAAGTGTTTCTTTCCAAGGTTAAGCAAATGCATCTATCTTCATTTGAGGATAGATCACGCTTTCTACTATACAAACTTGTTTAAATCCAAACAAATGGCTATAGGGATTTCTCATTCCATTGAACTTAGAATCATCTAGGTTTAGAATAGAGAGGTACTTATCCTAGGATGTAACAGAATACATCGTGTAATGTATAAAAGAGAACACTCACAAGAAGTAGGATCTTTCATAGCACAAAACTTTCAAATTGCACTAAAGTACTACCATACTAGAAAATCCTCACATTGGTGTACTCCTTTCAAGGGATCTTTGATGGCTGATCTCGAACTACTAATATAGACACACTTTATGCTAGTAGAAGCTAGGAAGTAACTCATAGTGATGGCTGATGAACTATTCGAGAAGGGGATACCGTGTATCTATACAGGCTTGTATATACTCTAGATCGCTAGAACATGATTGTGTAGATCCACGATCATAGATGGTGCCACCATTTGTGTAGACTTGGCCTATAAAGATGTATAATGCGTATTAGTTTTCCCACCTCTTACATTCATTTGAGCTTCTCTTGGGCCTTGTTGAGGCCTTGCAATGTTAGAACAAGGTGTCCAAGAGTAAAGTCTACCTACTCCATGTGTGGGCCATTATGAGATAATGGTCTAGTGTAGCATGTAGCCTATTTGGAAGTGTGCTAAACCTAATCTAGGCCGTCTCTAAATCATTTGGCCTCCTAGGACACCTTCTCATGTGAATACGGGTATATCAAGTGACTCAACTGCTCAACCCCATGGCTACTTCTTATCATGATGGGGTCATATAAAACATGAGCTATTTGGTGCCTAGAGAACACAATATGAGGGTGAGACATTGATATCCAACATCCTTCTACTATGGTTCGATCCTAAGGTTTGATGGCATGAATTGATAATCTTTTTATGGTGATTCCCTATTAAGATGAGGTCATATACATAGAAAACAATGATCATATGATTCCCCTTGCTTACAAAAGACATACATATTTTCATCTAAATGGTTATGTAAGAGACCAATACTGTGCCTACTACTGTAACTTGCAAACTTTTCTTTTCAATTCGAGAGCCACAAACTCAGGCGGTTGTTCCACATATACCTCCTTCTTAAGGTCCCCATTTAGGAGAGAAAAGTTTACATCTATTTTGAGAATATGCCATATTTCCCCTAGCACTACCAATGCAAGAATAGTAGAGATTGTGGTTAACATCATGAGAAAAAGTTTCTTAAAAGTCAAAACCTTCAACCTGTGCAAAAACTTTGGTGAACATCTATGCCTTCTACTTATCGAAAGTACCATCAAATCTATATTTTTCTTTCTAAACCCACTTAGTGCCAGTTACCTTATGTCTTGGAGGATGATCTACAAGGTCCCAAGTGTGGTTTTTCAGGATGGAGTCATACTTTAATTGCATGTATGTCATCCGCTTTGGATCCCCTTCTGCTTCAATAAAGGTGACATTATCTTGAATCTTAAGTACCTCTATCATAAGAGAAAAACACACAAGCTTCTCTCTGATCAGTCCTGTTTCTCTCTTTTAACTTTTTGGATATGTGAACATCTTGAGGCGTAACCTCCATGCCTAGAGGTTTTTCTCCATTCAATAGTTGCATGTACCATTTCAGAAATATATTAACTATTTTTTGGAACATAATGCTCTTTTTCTTCATCTTAAAAACCAATGTCCCATGTCCATAGGAAATGTAGTAAGGTGCCCTCCATGAAAATGGAAGAAAGCCCATGCTGCATGTTGTGTCTCTTTGGTGACTTCCCTTTGTTGCATGATGAAGAAGAGGGAAGCTACTCCTTCATGTGACATGGTTTTTCTTAGAATAACATATCAAAGCTCACTATAATCTTCTTTACTTGAGGGTCATAGAGCGGATATCCCTTTGACTCCATGCTATAACCCAAGAAGATGCATTTGTGGCTTGTGGCATTCTAATTTAGTTATCTAGAGCATGTACATAGCATTTACACCCAAAAACTTTCAAGTGTGTAGCTAAAGGTCTCTTACTTGAGTAGGTATATAAAAGAGTTATCCTTTTAATAGCCTTTGTTGCACTCCAATTAATAAGAATGTACGCAGTTGTGTTAACTAATTACTTAGCCAAAAAATATTTAGGTATATTTCCTACCATTAAGCATACTCCTTAATATCTCAATAATAGTACAATTTTGTGCTATACCATTAAGAATAATCCTTGTCATGTCAACAATAGCACAATTTTTTCACTCTATAGCATCATTCTACTATGGATAGTTAGGAGAGCAATAGTGAGCTATCACTTGCGTCTTTCCTTGTAGAAACCTCAGAATTCATAAAACATGAGTTCCCCTCCTCATCGGCCTATTCTCTGAACACTTCAATTTAGTTCCTATCTCAATTTCAGCCACATTCCTTAAACTTTCCAAAAGTGAGACTTTTCCTTAAACTCTTTAAAAGTGTGAGACTTTTCCTTAAACTTTCCAAAAGTGTGAGACTTTTCCTTAATATAATACATGCAAATGCATAGAAATCTTTCTATTGTAATCATCTATCAATATGAAAAAATAGGAAGATCCTTGCATTGCAAATGTACTTATCATTCCATAGGGATAAGCATGTATGAGTTGAAGAGGTTATACTTGGCCCTAAAACTAGCCCCTCATAGTGTGGAAAGGGTTTTTGGTGCTACTTACCAATCATGAAAGCTTTACAAACATTCATATTGTCTAAAATTGGTTGCAAATTCTCAACTAGCATGCAGAGACCCACGTCTCGTTTCAAAGAGGAGGCTACTAGTGGGAGGAACCATCCATCAGCTGTTCAGCTCGATCCCTCGCCCGGCCATGGCGATACGAGTCTCTATGATGAATTCGAGCTCTGTAGCCTGAAATCTAGCATGGAAATGCTGTTCCAGCACCTGCAGAAAGGAGGAGGAGTACAGTACCTCGGATCATTTGCTGCTAACGCCCATGAGGTTACACCCAAAACTCATGAACCAACTAATCATAACCGAGCTCCTTCACCGGCGGCCTTTTCCCAAACCTCCAGCTTCCGAAGATCACCATTGTCTGTCATCCACAAGATTTTTCGGAGGCTATCCACAGCAAATCGATATTCCCGTGTGAAGTACTCTAATCACGCGGAGCTTCAAACCAAGCGTGACGATTTTCAGAATCCGCAGTACCACCACCATTACTACCACTATGACTGTGAAGGCCGTGAGGAGATTACCCAGCTTGGCATGATTCGTTGAAGGAGGCATTCTGAGAGCTGTGAATCTCAGCACATTACAATGTGGAAAGTAGGAGATCAGCACAAGGTGCTCGAAAATTCAGTCGGCGGTCCACGTAGACGAAGACACTCACTACAGAGTTCTGCCTGCATAAACACAGATCAGCACGTACCACAACGTAAGCACAGGAAGCTACAGTCGGTGTACCCAAAGCTTCTCCACGGAGACGAAGATATTCAGAGGGCTTTTCTGGATACACAGCTTAAGTTGGGTAGCATTTTAATAGCTCTTTAAAATATCTAGAGTTGTTTGTGGAAGTTACGGCTGTTTATGTTCTTATGGTACGCATCTTGAAATAAGGGTTAAGGGTTTTATTCTCTCGGAGAATTAATTCCCGAAAGGGCTGTGCTAGAAAAAAAGCGTCCTGCAGTGTATTTACATCTTAGTGGAATAATAATGAGGGAGAAAATAACGTGAAGCTTTCACACTGGTTTTTCTTTTTGTGAGATTTTTATTCAATATATATGATTCGTTTGTATGACTTTGAATCGGTTTGATACCTCCCACTTGGAAGCCAGAGGCCAATAAAAATCAAGGTCTCCTTATTACTAAGGCCACATCCATATAATTTCAATCAAATAATATATAATAGTGCTAAGGTTGAAATGTTAGCAATGTTTAAAAAATACCATTTTTTTCCCGAATCCGAATCCTTAGCACGATATTTCTCTCTCTCTCTCTTACGCAGAGGTTCAAAGCGAGTTGCCCTCTCTCTCTCTCTCTCAAAACGTAACACAAACATCCTCTCTCTCTCTCTGCTCTCAAATCAAAGATTGCAAGCACACATAAATTCTCTCTCTCTTTCATACATAATCGCATCACATTCTCTCTCTCTCTTTGCGCCGTTGATCTATCTCTATCTCTTGTGCACGTAGGAAAAACGAGACACACCAAGCTTTTATACCCTGCATCCGAAGTCTCCAGAATGCACAAGACGAATCGTCGACTCACCGCGTTCAGCTGTGACTTATGCAACCTTAATGTGAGAAAAAAACCTTAATCAAAGGTTCCAGCCCCTCACTACTTAATTAATTGGCGAAAAGAATTTAGCACCCATATTTGCACCGTTTAAAATTCAAAAAAATCGATTGAATTTACTCTATACAAAATCGGATAAAACATATAGGCTTTTAGTTATAAAACTGGTCAATAATAAGGTTTTGAATAGGGGAAATTGATTGTACTTGTCTTTTTTCTCATTGGCTGGGAAAAAAGTCACTGGTTTCCAACACTACTAATGCTGAATAGGGGAAACTAATTGTACTCCTACTTGTCTTTTTTCTCATTGGCTAGGAAAAACGTTTTTCGCTAGCACTCGTTTCAAGCACCATATATATCAATCTACCAAAGCTCTCCAATAATGATTTTGTTAGGCATCCGGGTTCACGAAATTGGCTAAAGTGAATCCAACATACCATCTTGCATAGACCTGAAATGGGTGCACACATGCTTGCACATAGTCACCACCTTGGGAAGACCCTTATGCATTTCCATGTAACCCTTAATTGAACTTAGGGCCCCATCCCCCCAGGAAGGAGGAGGAGTGCAGAAAAATAACCCCTCAGTGAAGGTATCTCACCAAAAGATTAAGGTATCTCACCAAAAGATTGTTGTAGGTGAAGAAAAAGTGGGAGTTTCCACCACTACCGCTCCTAACTCTTTGGAAAAGGGGGGTGCTAGCAAGAAAATATGAATTCTGGAAGGAGTTGAAAAGCCGCAATGTTCCCTTTTTCCACAAATAAATAAAGTGCTTTATTTTCATGTTTTCTTCTCTCTTTGGATTTATGAGAGATTCTTCTATCCATTTTGCATTGTAGGATGCCTATCTTGCACTTTCTCTCCTATTTTCTTCCAAGCCCCCTCCCTCGGGTGGGACGCAACTCTTATATTCATTTTTACACAAGATTTTAACATCCATGCATTGTTCTTCATTTCCATAATCCCAAGCTTCAAAAGGGTATCAATGGTGCATTTTCTTTCAAATATGAATATTTTGATGGAAAAATTCTTATTGATGTTGGTGACAAGGCCATGGAATGATTATAAAACTTGGCTCTTTTCAATTTTAAGTGTTCTCTCTTTTAAGAAAAACTTTTTCCTTTCCTTTTTCCAGTTAAGAGTCATTACCATTTACAAGGAATGTTCTACCAAGGTAGAGACAAAGTTTATATCTAACTTTACATTCGTTATATCTATACTCGACATGTTGGACACACTTGCCTACCAATCTGCACACTCTGAGGAGGGAGGATAGTTTCCCATGGCACAAGGTAGGTGTGAAAAAAGATGTATTCCTGCAAGCTACAAATGGCTTTAGGTAGGCTCATGGTGGTAAACAACATCATGTATCATATGTAACCTCATTATAAACAACATCATGTATCACATGTAGCCTCATTGTAAATAACATTATGTGTTAACTACTCCATAGGTTAATGTGTTTTCACTCGCATGATGTATCGTAAGATGCTTTGCCATCTTACTTGCACCATAAATGAGCACTTATTTTTTGTAAGACCGTGATGGAACATATAAAGTAGCCTTACCATGAGCTTAATGTCAAGTAGGAAAAGTCTACGGACTTAGTGTACATAGTTTCTTAAGACTAGTAATAGAGGTTGGGGACCATTTTTTAAGTTTGGCCAGCCTAGTGTGAAAATTGGTAAGTCATTTTTGACGAGACTCCCACTCCCTTATCTAGGATTGTAATTCTGGTCACAAAACTCGGGGGGGTCACTCGTATAAATATATAAGTATCACGTGGGTTCAACAGAAGGACATTTTAAATATTTAAAACTTACAGAAATATATTTACAGAGGGGATTTATTTATTGTATTTTTAAAAAAAATTATAGATTTAAATAGGAAAGGATACATTATATTCACTAAAAAATTCACAGATAAGGGACTTTTTAAATAGGCCTTGAACGCACGTGATATAGAGGATTTACATATAGTGACCCCCCCGAGTCACAAAACTAATTTGATTAGAAGGGTGGCATTTATGTCATCACCTTTAAAATAATTTTTGTGGGTTTTCCTAGTTTTCCTTGTTGATCTCATCTAAATCTCCTAATGGTTTGGGTTGAGTTTTAATGGACTTTATTCCAGGATTTTGGTTTCCTTGTTAAGTACTTAGCTATTGTGATAGTCACAAAGGATTGTTCTCATGGCTCCCATTTCTTCCTTAACATCTACCCTTATCGAAGGCACATTGGCTATGGTCATGGAATCATCATCTGAGATGTTGTATGAAGGCAAATTTCTTCCTCAAGATCTACCCTTATCAAAGGCACATTGGCTATGATCATGAACTCATTATTTGAGATGCTGTGTGAAGGCACGGTCTACATTGAGCTTATTTTTTATTGTTATGACACCCACACCCGTCTAGACATAATCCCTTCCATGTTTTCTTCTAGCATTAATTCTTGAGCACAAGGTGACTCTAATGAATCACTTGTTTTCTTAGGATGTGGTGATGTAATACTCTCTGGTTTTCCACATCTTCACGCTCTAAAGACTATTGCGGATTTCTTCTTCAATTTCAAGATCTTCTAGCACTTCATGAGTTTCCCTTTGTTGTCTTCAGTGGTCTGTTAGTAGCAGTCAAGACTCTAAGGTTACACCCAATAAAGCCCGCTTTGGAACAAAGGTGGAAATGTGATGAGAAACTTTCATTAGGCAGGAATACGCAAGCTCCAACTTTGGTTTGAACTTCTGGAATATTCTAGTTGTAAGGCTCAAAGGCTTAAAGGCTCAAAGGCTCATATAACTTGGCTCAAAGGCTGGTAAGCATGGCTTCAAGGGCTAGTTGTAGGCTCAAAGGCTCAACACTACCATGGCTAAAAGGTTTATGTAGCTTGTCCCCAGCTCTGACTCACATGCCAAGGTAACACTGGGAGCTAGTTGTCCATGTCCTATATTGGTTTCAATCGCAAATCCCCCCTTGCTTTGATAAGGGGTTTTTAGTGGAGTGTTATTGAAGACAATTGTTTCAAAGCACACAAAGAGAAAAACTGTACATATAACATTTATTACAAATCTTTTTCAGGGGACGACATAGAGGACCCATGACCCACACACATATAAAAACCAAAAAAAGGATTTCGAGAAAGATTCCCCTCCTCAATTGTGATGGTACAATGCCTTTTTTTTCAACCATTTATCGAACCGAAACCAAGTTCTTTATAATACTTGGAACATGAGCCTTGGAAATGCTACCCCCCCAGCATGGATGATAGTGATGATGTAGAAGGACATGTTAGTGTAGGAGCATGTGCCGATGTTGACAGTTGCAGGGGAATTTGGTGAAGCCCGAACTAAATGCATGAAGCCGAAAGATGGCTGCCCTTTCTCTTGTAGAGGACTTTCACACTTAACAAACCTTTTCATATTTAAAAATATTTGAAATTTTAAACGGGTAGCGTGGCCTGTTCTCAATAGTTTTGGTGTTTTGTGAACGTGGTGGCCAAGCAAGCACGTGGGCAGCAGGTGGAGAACTGGCAAAACAAACGGATCTGGCAGTGCACCGATCGGAGGGGAAGGTGGCGCAGCTGAAAAGCAGATGATGGAGACTGAGAGTGTGGCAGCTGGTTACATTCAAGGAAGTGCTGCACTAAAACAAGGCCGAGCAAGGCAACAGTTGGCAGTTAAGGTTGTGCTGAGAACAGTAGGCAAAGCAGAGTGGTGATTTTCAGAGACAGTCGATGTAGAAGACGACCAAGGCTTCTTCTCTGTCTGGTCAGTGTCGCCTCCTTGTTAAACATGTCAATGGAGACGCTCACTGATATGCACCCGTCAACACTGATATGCACCACCAACACTGGTGTTGGCGTCGACTTCTATGAAGTCTCTACGAGAGTAATGTTATGCAGACGATGACGTGGGCTGTAGACGGTGAATAGATTAGATAGGTAATTTAAGGAGGATTAACAAAATACTAGGTACTTCATGGTTTTGGTGTAAGCGTAATTAAGAAGGATTAAGTAAGATTAAGTTTAGAGCTTAATGGAGACAAAATGATAATAGTCACACAATGATTTTCATCAGATGCGCCATTAAATAGGCAAGAGGTACAAGCTGTATATATCATTGATGAGATCATCCAGATTCCACAATTTTCTCTTTGATTATAGCTCAGTGTGGTTGACTCGTATGTGCTCCCATGATTCTCTCCATCACACAGCTAGATTTGAGGCATTCTAAGAGATCTAAGCCCACTTGCATTTGGTGTGGATTCCTTGTAAGTCTTTTGCTTTTACATCTACCTTTGACCTTTGATAATATACAGATATTTATTATGATCCCTCTTAGAGGTGGTTCACACACACATATATAAGTGGACACACACTGGACAAGATGGACATACAAATGGCCGGACACATACAAACATGAGGTGGACATGCACACGAGCAAGACTTTGAAATACCCAATAGGGTATTCCACATAGAAATTTTGGTGGGTTAAAAGGTTCATCTATGATTGGCTTACTCTTAACTAATCTCATAGCAGTTGTTCCTGGTGGGGTAAGGCCGGAACACTAGAGGTGGAATCCTCATGTCCCTATAAGGATACCTAACAATAATTAGGTTTCATCTAGTATAGGCTTCATCAATACCATTGGCAGGCTCATGGTTGAGGAGGTGCTAGTAATTTCAGCACTCTCACCACTCTGATCATCCTTTGGGCAGCATAATAGTAGATGATTCATGATTTTCACACCTTGTATAGAATAGCATTCACTATGTCTTGTGCACTCTTGGGATCTTCATCCTTATTTGAATTGTGGATTTTAATGCTGGGCTCAGTTTTGGCAAATGGGTCTAGCCTTAGACTATCCTATAGATGGGATGCCCGTTTAGTTTTCATTAAAGTCTCTGGCATCCAAGCAATACTCCATTGATGTCTTGGCATATAACACATCATGCAATACATTACTTCTCAATCCTTCCAAGAACATTGAAATTAGCCCGATTTTACTAAATTTTCCCTCAGGATAGGACACCAACGCAGGACACCTAATGTTCAACTTCTTGAGATAATTGATGCAATCTCTCATAGTTTTGTGTTCAAGCTGTTTTGACGCATATGGCGCACATGACGCCAAGTTGTATCCGCGAGCTCATACTGGATAGGTGGAGCACATGTGTATGTTGAATAAGCGGGACATGTAGTGCATTGCTACCCCGCACTGTGAGTTGTAGTGTGTGTGTACTGCCACATATATAAGGCACACTTAGTCATTTTCAGATGTAGCACACTCATAAGCAATAGAAGAGAGCAGAGCCTAAAAATCTCTCGTCCACCATATCTTTGTGCGTGTGTATGCGTGTATGATACCTGTGTGCATGTGTATGCATGTATGATATCTGTCACACTATTGACATGGTATCAGAGCCCATTAGGGGCCCAGCGAGTGTCATGTGAGTTTATCTTGCAAGAAACCCTAATGCTCACAGGAAGTGAGCAGATCTGAATCTTAGAGAAGAAGCACAGTGGAAGGAGCAACCATTGAGCAAGAAAGCAAGCAAGCCTCCAGTTTAAGCAAGCAAGCCCCTAGCTTGGCTAGGAATCCAACGGGCTTGTTTTCAAGGCCTATCATAAAGCAAATCAGCTTGGCACCATTCTCAATCTTGCACAAAAATCTACAGTACAGGCGACATCGTTCTCCTTGTAAGTGAGTAGTCTTTACTTGTTGCATCTCAGTTAATGGCCCACATTTCAAGTCCGACAACATATTCAATACCCTTCTGTGTTCGAGAGAACGTCCCACAGTTTTACAGCAACATGCAAAAAAAGGAGGAAGCCGATGTTACTTCGCTGGGCAAATGTAGAGATATTGTGCATTATTCACATCGTTGAAGGCTTGGGATGCATCGGGCATGCCTTGTGAGGTAGTTTGTGAGCACAAGAAGAGAGGCAGGAGAATTTGGCCATGCTTACCACTGAAATTTTTGACATTGAGATGTGACATAAAAGGATTGGTCACATGAATTTTCAGCATCTACAAGGACTCCCCACCGCAAATGTAGTTACAGGTGTACCCAAGTTTAAAGTCATAGGGCCGTCATGGGTACGTGGTGCTTGTCAATTTGCCAAGCAAGCCCACAACCCATTTCCCAAGGAGGGGAAGAGAGCACGGAGGGTGCTAGAGTTGGTGCACATTGAAGTATGGACGGCTTGTGAGCCTAGCATGAGTGGGCTGAAGTATTATGTGTCTTTGGTGGATGACTTTACGAGGAAGACTTGGGTGTATTTTCTACTGGAAAAGTCAGAGTTGTTTGCCAAGTTCAAGCTCTTTCGCACCATGGTTGAGAGGGAAAATGGACAGAGGATGGTTACCATCCACTTGGATGGAAGGGGAGAATACATGTCCAGGGAGTTCACAAATTATTTGGATTCGCATGATGGCATACAAAGGCAGGTATCATGCGCATATACACCGTAGTAAAATGGTGTGCCAGAAAGGAAGAATCACAGCATTGCTAAAGTTGGAAGGACATTTTTAAATGAAAAACACATTCCTAGACATTTTTGGGCAGAAGCAGTGCAATGTGCCGTTTACATCATGAATAGGATGCCCACTGGTAGTGCACAACAATAAGACGTCGGAGGAGATGTACTCGGGGCAAAAGCTAGATGTGTCCCACTTCAAAGTTTTTGGGTGTATTTGTTATGTACATCTGCCAGACAAAAAGAGGAAGAAGCTCGATCCCAAGGTAGAAAAATGTGTCTTTTTTGGATATGCTTTAGAAACAAAAGGCTATGGATGCTATAACCGGGTCACTCATGAGCTTCACATTAGCCGTGATGTAGTCTTTGATGAGCTTAGTAGTTGGTATTCTCAAGTGGTCACCACGCATGATACATTCACTGATATGGATGGCAATGTAGTGCAAGGACAATCACAAACAGGAGGTGCACATACCTCAAGAAGTGGTGTGACTACAACGGATTCTAGCAATCCATGGTCTGCGGTTGAGAGCACATGCAGGTGGCTCCAGGATGGTCAAAAATGCACGTTCTATGGCTGATATTACAGCAGTAAATCAGCCCACATCATTTGAGTTTACGAGCTCCAGGTCAGCCCCAAATAGCCCAAAGTCACATGGTAGAGGGAGTACCAATGTACATCCACTTGTTGATGGAGTTCATAGCACTAGTGTGACTTGAGGGATTGCTGATTTTGAGCAGCAAATTGGTGTACAACCTCTTGCAAGAAGTTCATCAGAGACTACTTTACCTCACAAATCTACTCAAGTGAGATATCCAATGCAGAGGCTTACATATGATGGATTTGCAGTGATACATCATGCCTATATGACAAATGTACTATAGGACATGCCAGAGAAGTTTGAGGATGCCATAGAGCAACCAAAGTGCGTACATGCCATGGATGAGGAGATGGATGCCTTAGAGCAACCAAAGTGCGTACATGCCATGGATGAGGAGATGGATGCCTTAAAGTAGCAAGGTACATGGTTACTTGTGGACTTGCCTAAGGGAAAGAATGTCATTGGCTGCAAATGGGTGTATAAGATCAAACACAATGCAGATTGTAGTGTTAGTCGCTACAAGGCTCGGTTGGTAGCTAAGGGCTATGCTCAATAGTATGGCATAGACTAGTTGCCCCCAAGATAGCCACAGTTTGTACGCTGGTTGCATTAGCTATGGCTAATAGGTGGAAGATGCATCAAATGGATGTTAAGAATGCATTCTTGAATGGAGAGTTTACTGAGGAAGTCTACATGCAGCAGCCACCTGTATATGAGGATGCATTCTTGAATGGAGAGTTGACTGAGGAAGTCCACATGCAGCAGCCACCCGTATATGAGGATGAGAGATACCCACATCGATTATGTCAATTAAGCAAGGAAATCTATGGACTAAATCAAGCTCCAAGTGCATGGCATGGTTGCATCAGTAGCTACTTGCAGAGCAGTTGAGTTTTTATGGATGTTAAGAATGCATTCTTGAATGGAGAGTTGACTGAGGAAGTCTACATGCAGCAGCCACCTGTATATGAGGATGAGAGATACCCACATCGAGTATGTCGATTGTGCAAGGAAATCTATGGACTAAATCAAGCTCCAAGAGCATGGCATGGTCGCATCACTAGCTACTTGCAGAGCAGTTGAGTTTTTATGCATGTCCATCAAATTCATCTTTGTTTGCACTAGTCGGTGGAAGTTACAAAGTGTTCATTATTATGTATGTTGATGACCTCATAGTTACCAGGAACAGTGAGCATCTCATAGCTCAGGTGAAGGCTCAATGGTAGGAAGAATTTGAGATGAAGGATCTTGGGGTACTCAAGTATTTTCTTGGCATAGAGGTTGTGAAGGATGGATATGATACATGGATGTTGCAGTGTCAGTATGCCTTGGATATGTTGGTGAAGTATGGTATCACGCCATGTAAGCCGATGAGTACACCACTTGATCCGAATGCTAAGTTGTTAGGACATGAGGGTGATGAGGTAGAGGACCCGAACATGTATAGGCCGATGGTAGGAAGCTTGATCTACCTCACTGTTACATGTCCAAACCTCAGCTATGCAGTTGGTGTTGTAAGTCAGTTTATGTAGTCACCCAGGAAACCTCATCTAGATGCAGTACGCACGATCATACACTATGTGAAGCATACAATTAGTTATGGATTGCACTATAGGGCTGAGGTAGAGCCCGAGCTATATGCATACACAGATGCCGATTGGGCACGTAGTGTAGACGATAGGAGATCCATGTGAAGCTATGTATTCGTGTCACACAGGAGGTGCCGTATCATGGATGTCTAGAAAGTAGCGTATGGTTGCTTTGTCGTCTTACAGAGGCTGAGTACAAAGGGGCAACATTTGCGGCATGTGAAGCCGTGTGGTTATGCAGCTCGCTAAAGCAGATTGGCTATGATGTGGTGGACCCCGTACCTCTTTATTGTGACAATATTAGCAGCATCATGCTTACTAATAATCCAGTTTTTCATGCTCGCACGAAACACATAGAGGTTCACTATCATTTTATTTGGGAGAAGGTGCTTAGTGGAGAGGTAGATCTATAGCATGTTTCTACAAAGCAACATGTTGCAGACTTTTTTACCAAATCATTGCCCTGGGAGAAGTTAGAGTACTTCCGCCATGCTACAGGAATGATGCAAGCTCAA
The DNA here is from genome assembly GCF_041138505.1 of Cibotium barometz. Lineage (NCBI taxonomy): Eukaryota > Viridiplantae > Streptophyta > Polypodiopsida > Cyatheales > Cibotiaceae > Cibotium > Cibotium barometz. Next base: position 3,359,131 of record NC_141110.1, read on the forward strand.
GCACTCATCCTCCTCATGACTTGAGCTTGAGGGGGAGTGTTGACACATATGGCACACACGACGCCAGGTTGTATACGCCAGCTCATACTGGATAGGTGGAGCACATGTGTACAATGAATAAGCGGGACACGTAGCGCATCGCTACCCCGCATCATCAATTGTAGTGTGTGTGTAGTGCCACGTATATAAGGCACACTTAGTCATTTTCAGATGTAGCACACTCATAAGCAGTAGAAGAGAGCAAAGCCTAAAGAACTTCCTTCCACCATATCTCTATGCGTATGTATGCGTGTACAATACCTATCACTCTTGACAAAAGCTATATGAATTAATATAATTGTGATACCAACCTTTGCTTGAGACCTATCTTAGATAACCCCATTGTATGCATATGTATGCGTGTGTATGCGTGTACAATACCTATCACTCTTGACAAAAGCTATATGAATTAATATAATTGTGATACCAACCTTTGCTTGAGACCTATCTTAGATAACCCCATTGTACTTACTGGCTCCAAGTTTTTAATGATTTCTCTTTGTGAATCTTCTAGAATTTATTGAAACTAGAGCTCAGCGTTTTTTTTTAAGGTTAAGCAAAATGCATCTATCTTCATTTGAGGATAGATCACGCTTTCTACTATACAAACTTGTTTAAATGCAGACAAATGGCTATAGGGATTTCTCATTCCATTGAACTTGGAAATCATCTAGGCTTAGAATAGAGAGGTACTTATCCTAGGATGTAACAGAATACATCGTGTAATGTATAAAAGAGAACACTCACAAGAAGTAGGATCTTTCATAGCACAAAACTTTCAAATTGCACTAAAGTACTACCATACTAGATGAAAAATCCTCACATTGGTGTGCTCCTTTCAAGGGATCTTTGATGGCTGATCTCGAACTACTATTATAGACACACTATATGCTAGTAGAAGCTAGGAAGTGAACTCATAGTGACGACTGATGAACTATTCAAGAAGGGGTTACTGTGTATCTATACAGGCTTGTATATACTCTAGATCGCTAGAACATGATTGTGTAGATCTACGATAATAGATGGTGCCACCATTCGTGTGTAGACTTGGCCCATAAAGATGTATAATGCGTATTAGTTTTTCCATTCATTTGAGCTTCTCTTAGGCCTTGTTGAGGCCTTGCAATGTTAGAACAAGGTGTCCAAGAGTAAAGTCTACCTACTCCATGTGTGGGCCATTATGAGATAATGGTCTAGTGTAGCATGTAGCCTATTTGGAAGTGTGCTAAACATAATCTAGGCCATCTCTAAATCATTTGGCCTCCTAGGCCACCTTCTCATGTGAATACGAGGATATCAAGTGACTTAACTGCTCAACCATGGCTACTTCTCATCATGATGGCGGTCATATAAAACATGAGCTATTTGGTGCCTAGAGAACACAATATGAGGGTGAGACATTGATATCCAACATCCTTCTATGGTTCAATGCTGAGGTTTGATGGCATGAACTGATCATCTTTTTATGGTGATTCCCCTATTAAGATGAGGTCATATACATAGAAAACAATGATCATATGATTCCCCTTGCTTACAAAAGACATACATATTTTCATCTAAATGGTTACGTAAGAGACCAATACTCACAAAGAAAGAATCAATCCTTTGGTTTTTTTTATTGTAACTTGCAAACTTTTCTTTTCAATTCGAGAGCCACAAAATCAGGCAGTTGTTCCACATATACCTCCTTCTTAAGGTCCCCATTTAGGAGAGAAATTTTTACATCTATTTTGAGAACATGCCATTCGCCCTGCACTACCAATGCAAGAATAGTGCGGATTGTGGTTAACCTAGTTGCATCATGAGAAAAAGTTTCTTAAAAGTCAAAACCTTCAACCTATGCAAAAACTTTGGTGACCATCTATGCCTTCTACTTATCGAAAGTACCATCAAATCTGTATTACCTTATGTCTACAAGGTCCCAAGTGTGGTTTTTCAGGATGGAGTCATACTTTAATTGCATGTATGTCATCCACTTTGGATCCCCTTATGCTTCGATAAAGGTGACATTATCTTGAATCTTAAGTACCTCTATCATAAGAGAAAAACTCACAAGCTTCTCTCTAAGTCCTGTTTTTCTCTTTGAACTTTTTGGATATGTGAACATCTTGAGGCGTAACCTCCACGCCCAGAGGTTTTGCTCCATTCAATAGTTTCATGTACCATTTAAGAAATATATTAACTTTTTTTTGGAACATAATGCTCTTTTTCTTCATCTTAAAAACCAATGTCCCATGTCCATACAAAATGTAGTAAGCTACCCTCCATGAAAATGGAAGAAAGCCCATGCTGCATGTTGTGTCTCTTTGGTGACTTCCCTTTGTTGCATGATGAAGAAGAGGGAAGCTACTCCTTCATGTGACATGGTTTTTCTTAGAATAACATATGAGAGCTCACTATAATCTTCTTTACTTGAGGGTCATAGAGCAGATATCGCTTTGACTCCATGCTATAACCCAAGAAGATGCATTTGTGGCTTGTGGCATTCTAATTTAGTTATCTAGAACATGTACATAGCATTTACACCCAAAAACTTTCAAGTGTGTAGCTAAAGGTCTCTTACCTGAGTAGGTATATAATAGAGTTATCCTTTTAATAGCCTTTGTTACACTCCTATTAATAAGAATGTACGCAGTTGTAATAACTAACTTAGCCAAAAAATATTTAGGTATATTTCCTACCATTAAGCATACTCCTTAATGTCTCAATAATGGTACAATTTTGTGCTCTACCATTAAGAATAATCCTTGTCATCTCAACAATAGCACTATTTTTTCACTCTATAGCATCATTCTACTATGGATTGTTAGGAGAGCAATAGTGAGCTATCACTTGCGTCTTTCCTTGTAAAAACCTCAGAATTCATAAAACATGAGTTCCCCTCCTCACATCAGCCTATTCTCTGAACACTTCAATTTAGTTCCTATCTCAGTTTCAGCCACATTCCTTAAACTTTCCAAAAGTGAGACTTTTCCTTAAACTCTTTAAAAGTGTGAGACTTTTCCTTAAACTTTCCAAAAGTGTGAGACTTTTCCTTAATAAAATACATGCAAATACATAGAAATCTTTCTATTGTAATCATCTATCAATGTGAAAAAATAGGAAGATCCTCTGAGTGCAAATGTACTTATCATTCCATAGGGATAAGCATGTATGAGTTGAAGAGGTTATACTTGGCCCTAAAACTAGCCCCTCATGGTGTGGAAAGGGTTTTTGGTGCTACTTACCAATCATGAAAGCTTCACAAGCATTCATATTGTCTAAAATTGGTTGCAAATTCTCAACTAGCTTACCTTTCTATATCTTTGAAAGATTCTACATCTTAAGATACCCATATCTCTCATGCCAAAGTTTATTGTTACCCAAGTTGGTCAAAAATTGGTGGCAAAATATTCTCAAGCAGGTTACCTTTCTGTATCTCTAAAAAGAGTCTACATCTTATGATGACCATTTCTCTCATGCCAATGTTTATTAGTACCTAAGTTGGTCTATACTACAAATGTCATAAGAGCTCATACAAGTTGTTCCTCTGAATGTCCAAGAATTTGTCAAATAGGACCCATAAGTGATGTTCCATCATGTTTGAGTTCACTTCATATCTAGAACCCAAAGAACATTTGAAAGACTTTTTGTACAACCTTCTATAAACATAAGTGAAATAGTACTTGAACCCTTTATTGGGCCGTTTGTACCCATTGTGAGCATGATTTCATTTTCCATAGGCTTTAGGGAGGAATACAAATCTTTGTGATTGGGCATGTGCCTAGAAGCCCCATTGTTGATGATCAAAGAATCATCATGTGTGCTACAATATTAGTTGTCTCACTACACGCTCCTTTAATAGCAATAAAGAGCTCTCTTTCTAGTAGCATGATTGGATTCTTCCTTGGTCTTTACAATATTTGACATCTTCTTGCTTTTTACACCACTTTAATCCACATCTTTTATCTCAAAGTAATGAGCTGAACTCCCCAAATGTGAGAGGAGTAGGCCAAGCATTAACATTCAAAGATGAGGAAAACCATCATACTTAGATATGAATACCTTAACAACAATGTGATTAAGATCCAATGGGAGAACACTTGTGCTGAGATTATAGCCATGTGGTCATAAAGATATTTGATTCTTCTAAGAAACACCACCATTCTCACCTTAAGTTTAGCTTCTCTTGTTGAAGCTGATTTTTGAGATTCTTAATCCTTGAGGGATTTGTGGAAGGTCATATGCATAAGCCTCATACATGAGGCTCATACATAAGCTTTATCCATGAGGCTTAGCCCCATAAGCCACATGCATGAGGCTTATACATTAGCATGCCGGCTTCCAATGCATATCGATAGCTTCCAATGCATATCATGTGCTTCTAACACCTAAAGCTTATGAATGCACTAGTAGCTCCTAATGCATGTCGGGTAGCTTTGAATGCATGTCAATAGCTCCCAATGTCAGGTAGCTTCCCAATGCAAGCCGGTAGCTATCAACATGCACCGGGAGCTTCCATGATGTGCCGGGTACTAAGATTTTTAAGTATGCATAGGAGTTTTAAGTATTTATGTTTCTTCTTAGATATATGGCAAATAACTTGTGGCCTCATGTTATAGGTGAAGGAGGAGTAGATATCCCAACAATCTTTGTAAGTATAGAGCCTCAAATTGTATCTTATCTTTTACGAAAAGAAGATTCACTTAAATAATAATATAAAATCAAAGTTCATTTGTTTGTATGTCTATTGCTTGAAGTAGTGGAGTGCCTCCCTATGCAAGATGAATATGATTTGCATTACAACGGGTTCAAAAGCTCTCTTTAAAAGGGTACAAGACAAATAATGGATTATTACTTCTGGAGTACATGCTTGGTAAAGCATGGAAAGTAAGTACATTCCTAAAACCATAACCTCTTTGTTTTTTCAAAATTGATTTTCACTTGTGTTAGTTTTATTGTGTTTTTGGATCATGTTACTACAAACGGTGGTGAAAATGTGTAAGCAATAAGTAATGGAAATGTGACAAGAGAGGGTGGAGCTGCAAGGGACAATAATAATCGAAATGCATCAGATGCAGAACCCCTCAATGCAGCCCCTAACTCCAGAGATTTTCATTATGATTTTATTTTGTATATGACCTTTTGGGACTCATACACTTATGTAATTTCACCAAGTATTGTAATTGAATTATGACATTTTCTAACCATTAATTGTGTTATTATTTTTTGTATTTGTAAAGTTTTACATTACATGTGTCCACCATGACAATGAGTACGACATGAACTTGTGTTAGTTTTACTATATCTATATTTTTTTAAAAAGTTGGGGCAGATAGGGGAGTCCTATGATGACTCCTTAGTCTATCCCATCTTTTTTTTTCACGCAGCTCTATCGCTGCTAAAGCAACGAAAATAGTAACTAAATATCGCTTCTCAGTAGCGATCGTGTTGTAGAAAAAATAAAAACCTTTTTAGGAGTGAAATGGGCCCGACATATCCCTATCCTTCTTGTTATAAAAGTGATGCTATTTTCACTGCTATACCCTCATTATGTTGTTGTGTACGTGTAGGAATGGACTTGATGGAGCATAAGTATGATCCCCACTAGTGGTCAAAGCCGCAAACCTCCAACATTGCCTTCCCTAAAGTGTGTCAGAGAAGCCATTACCTAGGTAGTTGGAAGTGTATGAATGAGCTTTGCCCACGCTTAAAGAACCATAAAGTTTCAAACATATCACATTTTAGTGGAAGCATGCTAAATGCACTGACCCATTGGAGAGGAGTGCAGCAATGCATGTGGAAATCTCCTTTGCCATTACTGCTCACAGTGCCGGCAATGTGCATTGCTACATGTAATTGCTACATATATTATGTGATGCCCTCCTCGATGAGATGTGTTACATTCCCGTAACGCCGCTACAGGCATTACCACAAGAGGGGACGGCCTCTGGCTCACCACCCAGCCATAGAGGAAGAATGAGGATTGCCCCTCATCCCCCAGGCTATATAGTGTGTGGCCTGCCGTCCACACTAGCCTGGCCGCCCATGACTCCGCATGGGTGTCCTCTCCCACTGAACCCCGGATATAGCCATCCGGTCTGTCGTCGGTCACACAGGCGTTACAGCCTACGTGACATTACCCCCCCCTTAAGAAGAGTTTTTGTCCTCGAAAACAAACTGGGGAAACCTTTTGGAAATTGCACTACGGCATTCCCAGGTAGCTACCTCTTCATCCCTATCTATCCATTTAACAAGTACCTTCTGGTACACTTTATGTCGGGTTTGTCTGTTTGATACCCAAGAATCCTTTCCGGTTCATGTGGTATCTTTGGTGGAGTTATCAATTCCACCAAAATCCCTGGAGAAACTGCGTTCTCTAACCCGTGAATTGATTTCTTCAGTTTACTGACATGGAAGACAGGATGAACTTGAGAACTCTCCGGTAACTCAAGTTTATAGGCTACGTCCCCAATCTTCTTAAGGACCTTGAAAGGACCGCAATATCTAGGAGAAAGTTTATCACACTTTCCCGTTTTCATGGTTGCTGACTGCGCAAGAACCTTTAAAAATACAAAGTCACCTTCTGCAAAGGTCACTTGTCTGCGTCCTTTATCGGCAAATGTGTTAGCGCGATCCTGTGCGCTACGGATGCTCTCGCGTGCAGCTTTGAGCATATCGTTCATTTATCAAGGAATTCCTTGACGGATGGAATCTTCTCCTTTTCCAGGCCTACAACCATCGGAGATCTCGGCTGGAATCCATACATTAACATGAATGGTGTAAATCCAGTCGTTGCTGAAAGCTTGGAGTTGTTATAAGCAAACTCCAATATGGGCAAATATTCTTCCCAATTTGATTGCTTCTTACTTACATAAGAATGCAACATATCCTCGAGTATTTGGTTAACTTTTTCAGTTTGACCATCAGACTCTGGATGATCTACCATACTCATACTCAGAGTAGTATCCAACTTTTTGAAGACTTCCCTCCAAAAATGACTGTTGAACTTTCTATCTCTATCTGACACTATATCTGCGGGCAGGCCATATAGCTTGTAGAGATGTTCAATAAAGAGTTTTGCCAACTCTGGCGTTTTTACAGTTTTCTTCGTGGTAATAAACTTTGCCAGTTTAGTTGTCCACTACTACCCACACCGAGTCATTCCCTCGACTCGTCTTGGGTAAACCGGTAATGAAATTCATGGAAATGCTTTCCCATTTCCCTTGAGGAATCTCCATGGAGTAGTCCTCCAACTTTAAGACGTTCTGTTTATTGACTTGGCACTTACTGGATTTCAGCACATAAGTCTGGACGTTCTTAAACAAACTAGGCCAATAAAACTGTCTTTTTACTAGTGCATAGGTCTTGTGAATCCCAGAATGACCCGCACTTGGACTATCAAAACTATACCCCGAAGACTCGGCTAGCCTTTCCGGACTAACTTGCCTCGCTACCCGCTGCACCTACGGCCAGTATCTCCGGACTAGCATTACGTGCCGGCGAGGAAGGTGGGCGCGGCTGTGACAAAGTGTGTACGCGTACAGCACGCCAGACCTCTGTAAAGACAGGATCATGCTTACACAAGCCATGATTTGGTATTTCAACCAAAACCTTAAGGCAAATTTCATGCCTTGATTTTGCATCATGTCATTAGCACAGAAGCTAATGTACTAGAGAGCACTCTAGTAGCGCAAGTTCTCAGTCTTTGCTACTAGATATTTGTAGACTACGCTACCATGTTGCATCACCAACTTGTTAAAACTTCTCCTTGGAAAGCTTTTGGCCATAGGAGAAATAAACTAGAGCCAATCTAATTATGCATCACAAGGATCAGTTCCAAAGCTGAGAGATACTTTCTCTCTTAGAGTAACCTCTTTGCACAAGCATATGCTCTAGAATCTTGTTGAGTTTCTAACTACCATCAATCTACGGATGGTTAAACTCTACTCTAACTCAGAGTAAATGTAAGTTTTGAAGATTTCCCTTCAAATATAACAATCAAACTTCCTATCTCTTATGCCATACTATATATGCGGGTAGACCATATAGTATGTGGAGATGTTTGATAAAGATTCTTGCACCACTACGGGTGTCTGGAATTACATCCATTCGCTTACAACTCTTTGTTGCTATTACCAGACATATCCCTTCAAGTATTGTCTGGACTCACACAACTATTCGAGTTTATGTGATATTTGAGGATATCCCTCCTTTCCCTCAAGAAAGGTTTTTGTCCTCAAAAACTGTACTCTTAAGCGGACTACGCGCTAGTGTCATAGGTCCAAGAACAAATCTAGACCATGTTTAATATCATATGTTATATTCTTGAGTCCTTCCAAGAAACTAATCATCTTGCAACGAAGATGTGATATAGTGTCTACGCACATATGGTGGTACTATTGATAAACTGCTTTGCAACAGATCAGTGGTTTCACACTTTTAACAAAGTGCTTCATTGTTGCATATTATTACCCTTCATAAGCAGTTACACACTTATGAATCATTTGGGTGGGTCGTACCATCTATCAAGAAAAATTTCAAACTACTAATAACCACATTATCAATCCACAGATAATGACTGAGCTTGCTGCGAAGCCATAGGTTGCTAGATAATTGATGGTAATTACACAAGCTCAATGTCTCATTACATCATACATTCAATATAAATGCAAACATCACAGTACTTCGTGATAATGAACTTAGGAATTTCATCATATCCCTGTTTGGTGTTGGTATGAAGTATAACTATGAGAACATTATTTGCTGCCTCCTCATTATAGCGGCAAAGCTACCTACCCATCACAGGTGGCAATTCTACCAAGCTATAACCAATGACTAGCAAATAAACGAGTACTCTTATAAGAACTTCATAACCATATCTCACACCCAACTCATAATCACTACGGATTAAATGCCAGGGCTTGCAAAATTGAATGTTATCTGATAGGTAGAGGGGATCATCAAACTACGGATGACCTCGACAACTCACTAGGACTAGTGATGTGTAACTTTAAGTTACTCCACTCTCCTTGCTTATTCCATACCATCGAACAAATCGGTCCCTCGATTTGAGCAACGTCAACATATTTATGAGTACCTCGATACTCATGAATGTGGTTTGGTAATTTAAAATGTTGATCTAGAGTTCTTTGACTCGAGGATCTTAATTTTATTAGCAGTTATGTATTAGTAGTGAGTAACTACGTACCCACTATCATCACACTAGTAGCTCCATACTAGTCTGTGAGTAACTCCGTACCCAATGGCGTACCTCCCCCGAGTAGGCAGGGATTTCACTGACGTAAACGAGAACATGTGAACATGTTAATAACATATGTTAATAACACAAAAAATCTTGTGATCACATGTTATATTCACAAAGCTTTCACAAGGGCCTAAAAAAATTATCTTTGTCAGGCATAAAAAATCTTCTTAGGTGGCCACTTACCTGCTATTATGTGAAGATGGTAACATGAGAACATGTGAATAGCTTATTCCCATGTGTAGCCAAGCTTTTAAGGGGTTCCCAAATGGCAAGTGACCTGTTATTTTGTGAACGGTAACATGAGAACATGTGAATAACTTGTTCACATGTGTTATTATCACAAAAAACCTTGTGATCACGTGAATATTAAATCCCTGCGAGTAGGAGTACCATATAGAACCATCTATAACAAGATGCTTAAGTCACTTGCTGCTAAGAAGTGACTACATAAATTGACCCCTCCATTGCACATTGCAGTACAATATCTGGTATACAACACGAATTTCTGGACGTTCTTATCATAGAGGTCAACTTAAAAACTAGTGCATAGGTCTTGTGGAGTCTCGGCTGACCTAACCACATTACTGGTGACTTCCTACAAAAAATGTGGCGCCGAAGTCACCACCTATGTACTTTAACTCCGTAAAGTACATGGTCTTCATCTATCATCTATGGAAAGTTGTAAAACATTCCTGCGAGATGGATTTTTATCACCCTAAAATTATTGTGCACTATTTTAGTGTGAAGAGCTTTTTTCCTGGGTACCATGGTTCACCCCAAGCTCATCTTTTGCTAAATTCTCCGATTTAACAAAAGATATGTCTGCCTCCGAACACTCCGGTTCAGCCCCAGACTTTGAGTTTACTTCTTAACACTCCGGTTAAGTAAAAACTCACCAGATATAGTAGGATTTACCACTAAGCTCTCCGGCTTAGTCTTCCATCCTAACTCAGCCCAAGTTTATGTACACTTCATATGTCGGATCCGATTAACAACAACCAGGCTCATCTGGAGTGAGATACTACTCACTATTGCCATGTAAAACCTTATTAAATCCTAGAAATGCTCCACTCATTTCCCAGGGGTCATACGACTTATAGGGTTTACACGCACATGAACTTTGTAAGCAAAATAGCCTGTCATGCAATATTACAATTGCTTATGTAGGAAAGTAATATATTTCCCAATTTCATATGGTAGCAACTAAAATGTGCTCACAATCGCACACTTATGTTGAACATAGGCAAGACTACACTTGCAAAATGCTATAGGGCGTCCCCCATGCATGAAATTGTCCAACCAACTAGTCTTACTGCTAACCTCTAGATTTAGATCACTCCGGAACTAAATCACTCTGTTAGCACTAGCACACCATCATGGTCTTGCTACCTAGAGCTTCTCCGAACTCTGTAACTGGGTTTTATCCCAACTCATGGCTATATTTGTAATTGTCAAAGTTCAAATTTTATCTTGCACACTTTATCACTACGGACAAGTGTACATACAACCTGCCAAAGAGTCAAGTTACATGCACAAGCCTTGGCATCCCATTCCACCAAGACTACAATTGATTCCGTGAGAATTTGATGTCCCATACCATCAAATTACCACCCAACCAACTGATGTGACATATAAAAAGGCTCTTTCCCCCTCGAAAGATCACCACAAACTCTCGAGCAGTGGGATGTCAACGCATGGCAATAAAAAGAAGAGAAAACCATGCTAGTAAGTTTAAGAACAGTTCTCTTCGATTAAATTGTATAAGGGCATTGAGCATTACATCTCAAGACTATTGTTTTGTCACTACAAAACAAACACAAATTTGTCCGAACAAAACTTTAACTCTAGCAAGACGACGCTCGCAGAAGTGGAAATTGAAATCTGGCGAGGCTACGCTCCCAGAGTCTAACACTAATCATGTCTAGAGAGTACGTTGCTAATGGGGTCATGTGATCAAGGCTACTAGCAGGTAATCGATAAACGCGACCCCAATTACAGCTATCTTAAATGCCATTGACCAATTTTAGAAGTCATGACCATGGCAAGACTACGCTTGCAAAAGTGTCTCTACGGACTACATTTGTTCGTCACAATAGACCATGTCCAAGTAGACATTTTTCATTGGGTCTAAGCACATTGGAGCCACGAACTTCTTCTTGTGAACTTTCAACAAGAACAATGTGTCTGATCTTCTCTCATATTACTTTGTGGTAAACCACATGGTTAAACCACTAACAGAGAGAATTTATATCATGTATTTATGTATTGTCAACGAATACTTCTCGAAGTACGCGAGAATATTACCATCGATTTTCCTCTTGCCACCTTAAAAAAAATTCTAGTGCACTACGGCACAATGTGGGTATGAGTGCACTTACGACGTGACACTAACATGTGCACGCCATGACATGACGTGTGTGCAAGACTGTCAATGGTTCAGCAGACATGGGCATGCTACGGCACCCTTAGACGTACGTGCACCGCACGAGCAAGTGCGTTATGCCACAAATGGCCAGGGTGCACTACGGCACGACTGTGCCACACTTCTCCCAAAGATATAACTCCAAGTGTTGGTGGGGGGTTAGTGTGCTACGGCACATATATTCGTCTACTACACCATGAATGCAAAGCATGTGCACTACGGCACGAATCATTTCGAGGTGTTACGGTCATAGACGTGTTCACTAGGCACAACGGCCATAGAACGGCTTTGTCTCGAAGGACTCGGCACTACGGCCGTATGCGGTGGGTCTCTCTCGTGGAAAACAGGCACTACGACCATACGACACGACGGCCGTGTGGATTTGTTTCGTGGGGTGTGCCGTTGTTTTGTGTTTTTTTTTTTAATTTTAAAAAATAAATAACAGGCCGGGCCGACCCTCGCCGCTTCGGGCGGGGCCTCCCGCCCGTGGGGAATGTTTAGGGCCAAGTCTGGCCGCCCGCTTCATTGCCGCTTTTGCCCGCCCATGGGGAGCGCGCCTAAGGGTTGGCCGCCCGCTATTTTCATTATTCATAAAAATAAATAATGAAAGTATATTTTTTTAAAAAAATAAATTATTTTTTTAAAAAAAAAACCCCTTTTTTTTTCTTTTCTTTCTTTTTTCTGCTGCTGTCGCTGGTGGTCGTTGATGGCCGCCTGGCCGCCCGCTCTGCTGGCCGCCCGCCTGGCCTTTGGCTGGCCGCCCGCTGGGCGCCTAAGACTGGCTGCCCGCTGGGCGCCTAAGGGTGGCCTGGCCGGCCGGCCGGCCGCCTCAGCTGGCCGCTGGGCTGGCCTGGCTGCAGCGTCGGGTAAGGATTGGCCGGTTGACGACTGTACGCCACCGACGCCGTCCATCAACGACAAGCACGGCGTCTCCATAGGCTCACGCAGAAGATTTCGCCCACACAAAAGCTTGGGTTCTACGCCCCTCAGACGTGCTCTTCGTCTGCTGCAAGCTCACGCAGATTTCGCCCACACAGTCATTTTCACCTGCAGGTAAAAACGTGGGCTGTGGGGCTGCTACTCTTCGCCTTGGGGCTGGTGTCGCCCCCCCACACGCAGGTCAACGGGCAGAGAGCACAGTTCTTCCCCTCCATTCGGTCATTCAACAGCAGCAACACACAGTCTAGCGTTTCCAAGGTAAGCCCCCCTCCCCCCTTGTGAGGTACGGGGCTACTGTTTGCCTTCCCCCACACTCAACGCCATTCACAGACAGCGGGGCTGTGCCGCCCTTTCCACACAGAAAACGAAATTTTTTTTTAAAAAAAAATTCTTTTGCACACAAGCTTCAACGCAGCAAAATACACAAATTGCTTACTTGATTTTCCTTGCTGTGTGTGACGGGGAGAGAGAGAGAGAGAGAGTTCTTCCCCTCCATTCTTCCATGGCTGCCTCCCTCCACACCCTCCATTCGAGATAAGGATAAGGAGACGAATGGTCGAAAACCATCGAGTGGGTTCCGGTCCCCCGGTCACGCGCGGGCTCTCACGATTCCCTCGAACCACGCTCTGATACCAGTGTTACATTCCCGTAACGCCGCTACGGGCATTACCACAAGAGGGGACGGCCTCTGGCTCACCACCCAGCCATAGAGGAAGAATGAGGATTGCCCCTCATCCCCCAGGCTATATAGTGTGTGGCCTGCCGTCCACACTAGCCTAGCCGCCCATGACTCCGCATGGGCGTCCTCTCCCACTGAACCCCGGATATAGCCATCCGGTCTGCCGTCGGTCACAGGCGTTACAGCCTACGTGACAAGATGATTAGCCAATTAATGATACACATCAGGGTCCATCAACATAATGTACGGGCAGGCACATAGACACAGATTGATAGGATAAATTAAATAGTGTCTAGGGTGTTAGGAGTAGATCACAATTCCAGGGCAAGAAAGGTACAAATGTGTGTGGAAAAAGAAATTGTGATGGTAACACTAGTGCAAGAAGTTGGTTCCTCACATTTCATTGAAAAACAAGAGTTCATCAACATTGCATATGGGATGGGACTAGTGGTGGAGGGTAGCTAGTAAATTAAATTGGTTGGATAGTTATGTTTTTTAAATTAAGTTATAATAATCTAGATAGGTGAAGTGTGAAACTTGAACAATTTGATTATTAGGTCTTGGAGGTCACTGCAGTAGCCCAAGACGGGCCTTCCAAGGAGAGCTGTGGTTTGGATGCACTTCTCACTTGGTGAAAAGAGAGTGCAATTATGACTTTTTCCTTGGAAGCAAGTTCCCAAGACAAGGGTCCATAGGTGAGAAATGATTTGATTTCAAGATGTCCACCATTGTAGCCACTTTTGGGTTTGATTTGGTGAGTCAAATGCGACGGAATAGCTATGGGGACCTACGACATCATGGATATAGTTCAACCATACTAGATAAACATCAGATTCGATGACCATGGCTTGTCATGTGCATGATCCAAGGTAGCATATTACAAATGTCAATATAAATGTAGTCACAGGTGGTTAAGTGTGTTGCATCATAAATGACTTGGGTTTTCCTGCAACATGCAAGATCTTCTAACAATTGTAACATGTTGAAATGAAAGAGGAGGATATGGAGGCCCAATGTCTGTTTTGGGAGTGCATTAATGGGGTGATGGAAAACCATGATTATGAAATGGTAAATGTCTTTGGTTTCATGGTAGATGAGGCTCAGGCTAACTGAAATGCAGTTCGACATAATGGTGGTAAAAACAATGTCTTGACAAATAGGGAGAGGTCTTACCATACAACAAAGTATGTGTATACCACATCTCAAGGTGAGCACAAAGCAATGTGCGAGAAGTGGCGCATGGCTCCTACCAGTTGAGTTGCATCAGTAGAGGCTCGATTGATATGTCAATGATGGTGGGGAAATGGTCATGTGATGGACAGGAATATTTCAGTAATAGAATCTTGGTTGAGCTAGTGGGAGGTGTGCATAGCACATTGGGGTTCAATCGTGAAAACAATAAAGAGAAGTAATGATGGTAAAAATACCCCAAGAACAAACCTAGAAGAAAGCAAGCATGGGAGTTGGCTTGTAGGGCAAGGATATAGACGCAAGATTTCTCTTTTTGATTCATGTACTACCAATAAAATGCAATTTTGCAAAGCAATAAGGAGGTATCTTACTCTCAAGGGGCAAGCACATAGGAAGGAGAGGACCAATCTTGGAGAAACTAAAAGAACAATTGTCTACAAGCCTAGCCCAAGTGGTCCAAATAGTTAATCAGGCAACTAAAGGAACACCCAGGTATAAGGCGCAACACATAGCTAGATCTGCCAAGGGTGTGATTGCACCATCATTCATAGACTATCGCAAGCACACTAATGGTCTCATTAGACAATGGCTGTGGTTTTGTCCTGATTATGTGCTTCATTTCTATATTGTGCACACCAACATAGACTCAAAGACTAATCCACCACCCAAGATATGGCCAGTTGCTATCAGAACTAACCTCACAAACATGAGGAAGTATATTCATTATGGGAACATGGATACCAAGTGGAGAGCAAGAATGCAAAATGTGTTATGCCCACCCCACCTACTAGCAGTGGGGCTACAAGGTCATTTACAACAATAAGTTCTAAAGAACCGCCATATGGGTCCACTACTACTAACACATAGGCTGGTGGCTCAAGCATGAGAAATGGGATAAGAGTCAAGTACCGCACATTGATATCACAGGAAGCAGAAAAATAAGGCTGCTTTGAAAATCAAAGCTACAATGGTACAAGTGCAGAGGGTACAGCACAAGCATGAATTTTTCAAGATCGAATCGCACGTGAATGATGCACATATTGGAAAATATGATGTGCATGTGAAAGACGAACCGTGTGATACGTGTGCACAAGAAGAAGTTGTATCTTGCATGCAAGCACTTGTACTTCATTTATTTATGTGTTCTTGCTTTGAACCAAAACAAGAATATGTTCATCCACCAACCTATCCTATCAAAATTGGAGCTCTACAATGCCTTGTCTCAGAGGAGAACCTACCATTCTTTAGACAAATGAATGCATGGAATCACACGTCCTATAGTATTGTGAAACTTTTGTAACCTCAGTGGAAGCACCCTCATTGTAGAGGGTTTGATTGTGCAATATCTTTATCTCCCCCTATCCCTCCCTCTCCCCCCTCTTACTATGGATTGTGAATTTTCAAGTAGGTATGGTATTGCTGTAGAACATGGTCTTTGAATATTGATGGTATTCGCATTACAAGCACCTATGTATATGAAGCACACGAAGCCTTATCTAAAATGGCATGTATAAAACAATACACTCGCTCTTCCCCAAAAAAGTATGATTTGAGGGAAGATGCCTTTATTATCGACATTAAAAAAGAAGAAAGGTGTTTTGTTTTTGTTGCAAAAGTGGAGTACACCTCTCCCACTTCTATCAATAGAGTACACCTCTCCCATTACTATAAATAGAGTCAACCTTTCTCACTAATATAAATAGATTACACTATAAATAGTCTAGAGCACACCTTTCCCACTGCTATATAAATATAGAGATAACCTCCATAGCACTTTGCTAATAACCATTTACCTAAGCCTTGTCAATACAGGACACCACCCACATGACTCCTTCATATTGTTTTTGATGCCCTCATCAAATATTAACATTGAAGTTGTTTTTGTGCATATCACGAGGGAGGCCACCAATGCAGAGGTCAAGAAAAAGACCAGAGACTATGGCCACTTCGAGTTGTGAAGTTGAGTACAGGGCAGCTTTCACACTACGGTTGAGTGTGTGTGGCTCAAAAGGCTTATGGGGCTGACTTGGGTGTTGGACAGGAGTCTGCCACCTCTGTCTTCACTGACAGTCAGAGCGCATTGGCAGTTCTTCTTAATCTTTTAGATGTCAGTGTTCACCCCATGGAAACCAAGGCATCGGTCCCAAGGTGCTAAGACAACCCAAGGTCCTACCAAGCATTCCACATGGCCGTAGACACGTCATGTCTTGATTCACTGGTATATATTTTTTAGGGCATGATTTTTGTAAATTTTTTATTAATCGTAGCACCTAGCCCATACCTAAGAGGTAGCTACCACTAGGGATAACTAATATACTTCGAGAGCATAAGAACTTGGCATACTCTGTTTTGGCATATATCCTACACCATCTTCAAATAGAAATACCTTCTACTAAGTCCTCTAAGAATCTAGAAATCACTCACCACATGGTAACAAATAATTTAAAACTTAAACCAGCCAACTGTGTGTGAACATGCAAACAATATATGCAAAAGTGAAAAGCACATAAAGAACAAAAGATTATGATTTGAATACACCTGTTGTAGTGCTCGTTGATGTTGTGTATTTGCATTGATGCATTACTGATGTTGTGCAAATTGCTTCTCTTTGCGCTTTGTAGGCATTGCATGTCTCCCCCCTTCCTAATTTGTGTGCACGGTAGGTGGACTGTTGGGGCATGTTTGTATGCTCTTGTTTAGCTGAGATCTCTGCAAAATGTCTTATTAACAAACAATAAAAGAAAAGAAAATAATAAAATTTGTTATTGGTGCCAATCACCGAATATAGCCGAGGGGAAAAACCCAGTGGGAGAAAAGTGCCCTGGCTTGTTGATCTTATTGTGGAGTTGATGAGCTTACCCTTGCACTGGTGGTGGATCCGTGTCCACTTCTGCTGGAAAGATGGTATCAATCACTTCAGGATGCAAAGACAACCCTGTACAATAGCCAGCCTCTGGAGAAGGTGGTAGAGGAAGGAGTGCTTCCTCGCTAAAATATGGCATTGGTTCTATGGGAAGGTTAAGCAAACAATTCCGATTTGGGAATTGCTCAATATAGGTACTCATAGTGATCCAAAATTGACATGTTGAGGCTGGGGGAAGGAGGGCTTGCAAGATAGGTGGTTGCAAGTCATTTATGCATGTATCCCTCCATTGTTGTGCTTGAACCTCCTCAGGTAATCTACGTTGATTTGGTCCTCAGTCTGGTACTCTCACATCAAGAAGGTTATGGCATTGGGGTTTAATTCCCACAATTTGTTTCATTAAGCCCGTGCCATATCGTCGAAAGTAAGAGCGGCATAGCCAACAAATGTGTGAAGCTTCTCCTAATACGAGTTGTGCACACTCTTGACAATGTGGAAATGGGTGATGCTGTTGATAGAATAAAGTGACAAATTGATGCCCATAGCAAATTTCACCTAAGGGAGCATAAAAGTACCTAGAATGAGTTTGAAAAGGAGGAGCACTATAACCCCCGCGATGTTCAGGTTGAGTAGTATCAGGGTCAATGCATGGTGGACATGTATCTCGCCAAGTATCCATCAGGAGATATGTGGGCGTAGAACAATGAAATTTAGAAACTTCAAACTTTATACACTTATATCCATCATTACAATCCCTATAAAAAACAATGTAGATAAGATCATCTCAAAAAGAACACAATCCTGTAAAGGCATAAGGAACTACGTTAGTAAAAGTGAGACTATTCAAACACTGATCTACCAAAGAGCTTCAATTGTGGTGTTAATGCCTTACCTTTGGTTTTGGGTATGTCCTTCTTAAGAGATGGGAAGGTTAGCAATTGTCAAGGAATTTGAGCAAGATAAGAGGATTTAGGCAGTGAAGTGCTAGAATCTATGCTCAAAGGAGACTCATGTAAAGTTGGATTTGTCTTAGGTATACAAGTTGATATTGGAATTGTGTAACAAGGAGAAATTGGGACAACTAGTGATTCAATACATGTTTGGAGAAGGTCAACACAAGTAGATTTGTAGGTGCTATTACAACCACCTATCCTATCTTGAAGAGGTTGTGTTGATCTCCTTTGCACCCACTGATATGAAAAACCAAGAGTGGCTTTTGGAATCTTATTGATACATTCTTTTGCCTCTAGCAAACCATGACATTTGGGAAGCCAAAGTGCTGTTGCACCCTCATAATAGCCTTGTGCTTTAAGAACATGCTTTGGGACCCAATGAGTAACAATATGAGGTTTAGGCTTGGAAAAGATATGCTTTTTAGGAGATTTAGCAACTAGGCTAGATGGTACAAGTTTGTACGCATCTTTGGGTAGCCAAATTGATAATTCCTTCTTGCCTCGCCTTCTTTGAGTAGTGACTAGAGTAGTTGGAACATGCTAGCCATGGCCCTCATTTGAGGACTCATCGATTATCCACATCATTTGTCTTAGAGCTTGAAGAGCAGATGTTGAAAGTGGGTTGCGTAAGGTAGAACTACCACCCTTTTGATATGATAAAACTCGTGGAGCAGCAGATCCCAAGATGCAATCAGAATCAATTTGCAATTTGTATTGTCTAGTCTTCCAATCTAATGAACAATTGGTAGCACTTAACCATGATTGACCAAGAACAACCTCTATCACTGCCTTGGACTTACTAGCCACATAAAAGGGAACTGACATCTTGTGATCCTGAATGGACATCATAATGACACATTTTCCCTCTATAGGGTTATCTTCACCTGAGCTTCGTAAGTCAATAGGAATGTGCACAAGTGTTGGTTGTTCCAAGGCTACCCATGTGTCAAATGAGAGAACATTATAATCTGCACCAGAGTCAATTAAGGCAGAGACAAAGTAGGTAGTCTCATGAAGATGAAGACACACGTGAATATTGAAAGGATCAACATATTGTTCATCAGTAGCCAACTGTAAGGTCAACACAGAAGCCTTGCGATGCTCCTTAGCTTTTGCAACTCTAGCTTTAGCTTCTTCTTGAGCCTGACATTTAAGTAGGTCATGTGCTTCTTTCTGTGTGTGGGAAGCATGCATTTGTTGAAGCATGGCTTCAGTTAATGGTTCATTGTATTTCTTGAGCGACTTCCATTAATGAAGTTAGGCATTTGCTCACCTTCTAGTGTCTCTAAACGCACTGCACCACTAGGAGTAAGCTCATTAATCACAAACCATCCTAAGCCACGTTTCTTGAGCTTTCACTTATGCTTCTTAAGCGTGTACAAGAGCACAAGGTCCTCTTTTTTGAATCGGCCAGTTGTTACATTTCGATCATACCATTGCTTTTGTCTCCTCTTCTCGGCATACATCCCCATTACCGCCAGTAAGCGGGTCTCATCAAGATTTTCCAATTCATCAATGCATTGAGAAAGCTCATGTGACCAGTCCAGTCCAATTGTTTAGCAACTCGTAGCGTAGGTACAAGAAATTCAATGGGAAGAATTGCATCTAGCCCAAAAGCAAGCTCAAATCGGGTTTTGCCCACAGATGTTTTATAGGCTGTTCTATATGCCCAAAGAACTGAGTGCAACTTTTGCTCCCAATCAATCCTATGTCCCTCAACAATCTTTGTGAGTGCTGTGTAGAGAATCTTGTTAGTACTCAGCTTGACCATTGGTTTGTGGATGATAGGGTGCAGAACGCTTGTGAATTACCATAAATTCTTGAAGTAAAATCTCTATGACCTCATTCACAAAGTGCAGACCCTGATCACTAATGATTTCAATAGGTAAGTCATAGCGTGTAAACACGTACTCATACAAGAAATTGGCTGTGGTTCTGGCATCATTTTTGACTGTAGTCTTTGCCTCTACCCATTTGGTCAAATAGTCAGTTGCGACTATAAAATATTCGGCATGCGTGTGATGAGCTGGAGGTTTAATGGGACCGACAAAATCAATACCCCATTTGGCAAACGCACGTGTGCCTAACATAGGCTGCAATGGCATATTGTCCTTTGTGATGGGAGGTTTGGTCCTTTGACAATCGTCACAACGTTTCACATATTCTTCGGCATCCATTTGTAAGGTTGGCCATCAAAGCCCAGACCACCTAATCAACTTCGCTGTGGTATTGCCTGAAAAGTGTCCACCCCCAACACCTGCATGTACATGAGTCAAGATTTTCAAGTAGTCAGCTTCACATACACACATGCGCAAGCTGCCATCCTTGCCCTTATTGTAGAGTTGGCCCTCTATTAGCATATAGTTGGCCACTTCAACTTCAATAGCACACTTTCGATGTTTAGGAATTGTTCAATCAGTATGACCATGCTTAAGATAGTCCACAATATACTTACTCCAACTTGGTGTAGTTGAAATTTGGAATAATGTGACATTATGAATTGGTTGTTGAATATGACATCATGAAGCACAGTTACGAACAAATTTTTCAACATCCGCATGCATGGTAGGCCACCATTGCCCATCCTGAGTTATATGTCGCACACAAGTAGTAGTTGATGCATGGATTCCACCAATACCCTCATGTGCCCATTCCAAGATCTCCTCATATTGGTCAGGGTTAGGTATAAGCCGCAACACTCCATCATTACCCTGACGATATAATCTCCCTGAGATTAACTTGAATGGTCACCATAGGTCCACATTAGGACTCGCTAGTTGTATCTGCCCACTTGTCAAAATTTCTAAGACGGTTTCAAACCATTTAGGAGCTGTCTCTACAAGGAAAAGTGTTAAATCTAACATATCATCATCCACACCCACAAGGGCTTCTCGTGATTCGAGACAAATGATCTGCCCTAAGATGAGTTGTTCCTTTTTGGACTGCCACTTCAAAATCAAACTCAAGAAGGATGACAAACCACCTCACAATCCTTCCAATTGCACAAGGCTTATTCACCAAATATAGCAGTGCTTGATGGTCCACAAAAAATATAAATTTGTTTGCCAAAAGGTAATGGCGAAACTTTTTCACTGCATATATCATGGACAAACCTTCTCTTTCTGTTGTGGTATAATTCTTCTCAGCATTGTTTAACTGTCGACTAGCATAGGAGATTGGGAAATCCTTATGATGTTCTCTCGATTGAGCCAAAATACATCCAATTGCAAAGTTTGAAGCATCAATATGGACATGAAAGATTTGGTTCCAATCTGGTGCCCGTAATATGGGTGCAGACACACTAATGCTTGCTTCAACTTTTCAAAGGATTCCTCACACTCGTCAGTCCAATTAAACTTTACAAGAAGAGCATATAATAGTCTGGCTAGGACAACGTACATGTAGATGAATCGACGATAATAGCCACAATGTCCCATGAATATTTGTACCCCTTTAGGGTTGATAGGCCAAGGTAATGAGACAATGACATCAATTTTATCCATATCTATTGAAATACCATTGCGAGAAATAATATGGCCCAAGATTTTCCCTTGTCTTACCATGAATTTACACTTGTCAGGATTCAAGCATATACGATAAATTTGACACTTTTGAAACAAAAGTCTGAGGTGTTCTATATGATCATCACGCTCTTGTGAGTGAACACATAAATCATCCATGAAGATCTCAAGAAATAGCCTAAGGTACTCCTTGAATACATGACTCATTAACCGCTGAAAGGTTGCAGGTGCATTTGTTAGACCAAATGGCATAACACGATAGGCAAAGATGCCATCTTCAGTTGCAAAGGCTGTCTTGTATTGATCCTTCAGATCAATTGACACTTGATTTGTAACCGGAGAATCCATCCAAGAAACTATATGCCTTTTCCCTGCAACACGTTCCAAAACATGATCCGTGATTGGAAGTGGGTAATGATCATGTACAGTAGCTGCATTTACCTTCTTGAGGTTTACACGTACTGGAAGTTTTCCATTTTTCTTGGGTACCACTACAATAGGGGAGACCCATTCAGTGTGTTCAATCTCATAGATAAATTTTGCCTCTAAGAGCTTGTCTATTTCTTCTTCTATCTTTCGTGCAAAATTCTCATTGTAAGTATGACGTTGCTTGGAAGGCTTTGCATCCTCTCGCAATGAAATTGTATGCTGACATATGCTTGGATCAACTCCTTTGAGGTCTTTATAACTCCAAGCAAAAACATCGCGATACTCCTTTATTGTTTGAATTAATAACTTCTCCTCATCTAAGGACAAGTGTGTGGCAATCCACACATAGTGAGGCTCTCCTCGCTTAGCGATATCAATTTTTTTTTGCATCTTCTGGACCATCATATGAGACCCCTGGCATGCTTGGCTTTTGTCGCATGGGTTGTTGAAGAGCAATCTTCCGATCTTGAAGAGTGTACTGTGTGAAGTTTGGGGGACCATTGAGACCTTGTTCTTGCCCACTTGAGTCATCACTAATTAAAGACCATGCGGTTTTGAGCTCTCTTTTGCAATCTTGCATTAGAGTTTTTTGTTCAACCGTTATCTTTGCACTTCCAACACTCTCTTTTGAATCGGTTTGAGACTTGAGTTTTTGTTTTGGTTTCTTTGTTTTTTTGTGATTTTTGCTAACAATTTTTAGCTTTTCTCTCAAATCATCTAGAAGGTCATGTAGTTGTACCATTCGTATAGGAATAATGTGATATCCATTTGAGTTGCAAAATTGAATTGGCTGAGGTAAAGCACATGTCAATAATGTTGCAAGGACATGACTCCATTCTAGGGGATCAATTAAGTGCTCAGGGAAGGGTTGTGGAATGTATGCCTCATCTGATACACTTCGATTACCCTTAAGTCTTTGAGTGTTGAAATCCTTACATGAGGCTCCACACATCCACAGATCTTCTCGCCCATCTGACAATGTAACTCTTGAGCCCTCAGATGAAGCAGAATCAAACTCATCTATTGGAGACCGCGTTACATCACGATATGAGTGATTCTTTAGGTTGACCCTTGTGATGACAGAATCATGTCGGAGGTACAAATAATTGTATCCCTAGTCCTGAATCATTTGAAATTGTCGCATGAATGGTCTACCCAATATCACTTCATAGTTTGGATGCTTTCCAAAATCCACTACTGCAAATGTGTGCTCATATTCAATCCTACATGTGGTGACCAATATGTTCTCTAGCAGCCCAATGGAATGTTCTAAGCTTCCATCTAGCTGCAAGTGCATCCTTGTACTCCTAATAGCTGGTTTGCCCCACTTTTCCCAAATGGACCTTGTCACAATGCCCACTCCTGCACCACTATCAAGTATTGCAGTTGAAGCTACTTTTCGCACTTCTAATGGGAGGGTAGCATTTTCCTAATCGTCCTCACAAAATTTTCCTACTTTGTTGATAGGAACTCGCATAACATGCTTTGTCTCAGGGTGTATAGTACATTGATGGTGACCCTTTTGTAGCAATACCTGCTCTGACAAACATGTGGCAATATCATTCCACAACTCTAGTCGAAGCTTTATCAAATCAAGCAAAGGTATGGTACAAGCCACTGGTGCTGACAAAATAGCTTGCACGATACCCATATCCATCTCCTTTGTCAACCTTCTATGCATGGAGGCCCGAGGGTATCCTCAAGGTTTGAGAACAGTTCTCATATTCTCCCAAATAAGATGGTAAGGTTTTCATTGTATTCTTACTTCTAGGAGAAACAATTGTTTGAACTTCCTCCTGGATGCTTGGGCGTCTTAAGTTGTTTTCTGTGCCCCTGGTAAAATCCACTTCAAAGAATGGAGGTGAAAAAATAGAGGACATATTCTCATTAACTTTCTCATGAACTGCTGCCCACATCTCATTTGCCATGTTCTCTTTAGCATCAATAACTTCATCATTGCATGGGAAGGCAAGACTAGGTGGTGTCAGAATGCCTTCTTTCAATGGGGTGTCAATTGATACAGACTTCTCGCTACTATGAGCTTGTGAGATCAGCTCACTTTTCATTTCCCAACTTGATGATACTTCTGGTATGGTTTCTAATGTTGGCTTAAGAGAAATGGGCCCCAAGGGATAGGTGGAGGTGGGCCCTCAAGTATTGATTGAGCTTCCCTAATGAGTTGCTGATGTACAGCTAGATTGATCTTCTCCTCATCACGAGGGTTTGGGTATTCTTGAAGCTTCTTGGGTAGCTCAGATAAAGCTGCAATGCGACTTCTATGAGCATCAATGATGGCATCTAGAGTCTCGTTCACCTTATCCACAAAAATAGAACCCCCAGAACTATCCTCGGTTGTACTAGCCTCATCTTGTTTAGCACTAGGCCCAGGTTGAGGTTGATGCTCCTCATGCACTTCTTGGGATGTAAAAGCTTGATCCTTCATGTTTTGTTTAGAGACTTCTTGAGAACTACTGGATGCACTCTTAGTTTGCTTGTTGCGGTTCTTTTTCCTCCTAGTGGTCCTTTTTCTATTGGAATGTAGGGTCTTGTCCACTAGATTTTCCTTTGCATCCCTAGTTCGAGGTGTCTCATCAGTCTGCATTTCGGCATTTCATGTCTGTGATCTAGTCATGACTCTAAGTGGCATGACATCCTCATTCTCTGATGAAGGTGGCGATAGAACTGCCTCTACAAAGTTGAGTGAGACCTTTGGTTGACAATTGCCTTCCTCATGTGGTTTCAGCAAACAATCCTTTGGAAAGTGTTCTACACAACACCCTAGACAATATCTTTCAATTGGTGGAAACTGTGGTACTGTTGTATTGGATCGAGCTGCTTGCCTTGGGCGATGTGGACAATCATGAGCCCAATGGGGTTCTCCGCACTCATAATAGGGGCCCATTAGTTTGGCTTCTACTTTCCTTTGCTACCATTGACCTGAGGGGCCTAGAGTCCTAGGTTGGTAGCCGCCTAACATCAAAGAATTTTGTTCCCCCAATTGAGGCAGTGCTTGGCTTGGATATGCGGGACTTTCAAAGAGATTTTCCTTGGATGAATATGATGCATATTTCTCCTCCACATAGCTTAGGTTTACCAAGTCTCTACACATATTTGAATTGTCGTAGTCAACAAGCCTCACAGGAGCAGTCCCAGGAGCAGGAGGTTGAGCTCCAAGTACAGGTCGTGCTTGCTCTTGTGCCATCGGTGGCTTACGTTCAAAATTAGTATATTGTTGATGTGTTTGTGGAGCCACTGCACCCCTTTGCTGCTCACGCTTTTGTCTCATTCTTGCAATGCGAGTATGTACAATAGAGAGAGAGTTAGAGAGTAACCATAGCTTGAGATCTCAAGAGCTTCACTCAATAGTTTATGAGAATGGCCAAAAACGTCCGCTTTCTTTAGCTAACATCTCTTTTGTAGAGATGTCACTAACCCTAACCCTAGGCCTCTTTCACACATGGGCGGACAACCGCATAAGTGAGCCTTGCTTAATACACTTAGAACTCTCATTTAGAATCCACATTGGCCTAAAATGATTTACATTGCACTTCGGCACAAAAATATGGAAAAATTATGTGCGTCTTTATGTTCCCATGGCTACAATCCCGCTCTCTCGCATTAATTGCTTCCGGCCTCCTTCCATAATCCCTGTTCCCGTGAGTGTTCCCGTGGAACAGTTGTGGTATAGGCTTCCATCCCAGCTATACCTTGCAATGGGTAGGAAACAATGAGAAGGATGAGGAATTTTCCACAGAATACTAGGCACTTCTCGAAGAATTCCTCAAAAGGAGAGAAGCTCACTAAAAAAGCAAAAAACAAACCTGTTCTAGATTAGAACTATGGAGCCACCTAAATTGATTTAGATTAGAACTAGATGGCCTCAATGATAAAGAACACTATTTTTAATTCGTCAAAGCCTTGAGAACCATCGAGGAGTTCTATTCTAGTTGGAAAGATATCATGAAGAAGTTAAGTGTTGATGCCTTGAAAATAGATCCTTAGATTGCTAAAATCCTAAGAGATGATAATAATCCCAACCTCAATTGACTCCAAAAAGACATCCAAGTCCAAAACAAAGCCATATGAGAGGGAAAAATCAAAGAAGAATCCCAAAAGGTTAGTTATGAGGATAGTTACTAAAGAAGACAACTAGAGGTGATTCCCCTTACATTTTAAGAACTGCAAGGTTGAAAATTGGAAGGTATGTGCACTGAGTTAAAAAAGAGAGAGATACCAAAGAAGCTATGCATATCTTATTTAAACATGAGGATGCTAAAAAAAATACACTTGGCAGACTTGACCCCCATGAGGAGGAGACCGAATTAATAGAGTGTGTTAGATATATTCAAATTTGAAAGGAGTCCATTCATAAGTCTCCTAGCACATGATTCCACTTGTGGACACTTGTAAGGTTGATCAAACAAAGTCCATACACTTACAATTGAAACATATTTTAGAAAAATTAAGAAAGAAGTCGACAGACTTATCACTATAGGTTTCATGTATGAGATGGAGTACATAGGTTGGGTCTTGGGAAGCCCTTGCACCATAGAAAGAGTATAGGAACTAACTAAGGTCATGGGGCTTTGCCTAACCGCACTTGGAGTATAAAATAGCTCAAACCCAAAGGTTAATCTACCATAACCTAGCCCACAATTGCATAAGCAAGATGTGTCACTCACCTTGTGAGTACTTGCGCTCAAATTCTCGTAGGAGATGATGTTGTTGTGCAGCCACACTCTAATATCCACTCCAACTCTGCCGTTGTACTCCAATGGAAGCTTGACCCTCATCTCACTCAATCACACACATGCAATCTCTCACATACATGAAATCAAGCACACAAGAGCTCAAACAAGCAAGAAAAAAGCAAGAAAGCAATAGCATAGGAGAGTAGAGAAGAAGAGCACTCTATTGAATTAGCATAAGAGAATGAATGGTGAGACTAAAAAATGACCCTTATCTTAGCCCCCAGCCTTCACATCTTGGGAGACCATACTTAAAAATAGGTCCATGGCTATCCACCGCCTAGGCTTGTGCAAACACTTAATCTAAGAATAGAATCTCCAAAATTAATCTCGTGGTACACCTTCGTAGACAAGCGGCAATCGCACACGTAAAATATACAATGACGCTGGAGAGGTGTCCAATGAGGGTTAGCATGCCCCCCTTCATGATGCAAATTTTGTCCTTGGAATATGTTGATGAAGATTGGTCGAGGCTGTTGCTAGATGCATGAAATGTGGGAGGTCCTAGAAGGTCTGCAAGGTAACATGGTCCCATGGTAAGGTGCATTTAAGCATAATGCAAACACCAATCAAGAAATGAGGAAAGATTTTTACGACTCGTCAACATTTTTAGTTAAGAAAAGGGTAATATTAAGGTTGTTCCAAATTTTATCTAAACGAAGATGGAGCCAAAAGCATACCTCAGGTTATGACCTTAGTCTCAACACAATATCTTTTGGTGAAAACATCTCTAGCTATTATCTAGCCTCATAAATGAAACTATTAAGTGATTATTATAAGGTTTTATTTTGATTCAAAAATAGAAAAGCATACCTTAGTTATGACCTTAGTCTCAACACAATATCTTTTGGTAAAAACATCTCTAGCTATTATCTAGCCTCATAAATGAAACTATTAATTGATTATTATAAGGTTTTATTTTGATTCAAAAAATAGAAAAGTAGGTCACCACCCTGCGCAGACCCAAGCAATGGTCCACAGACCTCATACAAGAGTATCTAAGAACCACTAAGTACCTCCACAATGGGATGGATTTTTTTTAAAGCCCTTTATTAATAGATTTTTAGCCATAAGGTCCCATCCCATGGAGATCAAGGCTATGGTCCCAAGGCTCCTTCACTAAGAGCCAAACGTCCTACCTAGATTGCACATGACAATGGTTATCTTCTTGTGGGTTTTTGGTTTTCTGTAAAATAAACTAGTGTCACTTTCACAATTCACCTAGAAGGATCTATTCTAACTAAAGAGGGCACACTAAGGAAGGTGGAGTACTTGACATACTCTCAGGTTGATCTCAAGGAATATTGAACTAGGACAAAAGCCTAAATGGTTATCCAAGTAACAACTAGAAAATTGATAGAGTAGATACCTAACAATGCAAGCAAGCACTCAAACAAACAGTAAATGGAGAATCATAAAAACATTGAAATAATACCAAAAGGTGAGGATGGATTAGAATACACCTGGGTAATGAGGAAAATCTTGTCCATATCGAGGTTGCACATCCACGGCATGCTATTTTGGATGTGGTCTCCACCACGATTGCACCTTAATAACCTATAATTCAATACTCATCTAGCAAGCTCATCTTGTTAGATAACCATGGTGCATAAGCATGCTCCTATTCTTCATCACTAGGTTTATTTTCCTCGTCACTTGGGTGTGCTTCATATATATGTGTCCTCTGATATACTAGGCAATGGTATGAGTGCATCCTCACTTGTGAAAATGGCATGGGTACTATAGGTACAAGTGAGCTAAGTAGCTAACGTGAGCTAAGATATCTCGAAAATCACTCACCATGCTCCAGAAGCGATAATGAGTCAGACATATTACTCTAAAAAAATATGGTGTAAGTCCATAAGTACTTTCCCTCCTCCACTGATCTACGAGCTATTCCTATGGAGTTCTATTTTGTTAGGGTCTTCCCACCACTGGGTAGTGTACACTCATGTAATTGTGTTATTGTGGTGTCCCTCCCACCATGGACTGCAAATAATCTTGTCCCATAGCGCCTAAAATAAGTTCTACACTACCAACATAAGTAGGACGGTGCATACAACATGCGATGCTTATAGGTAAGGCATGGTGCAAGGGGATGGAACTGTAGCTTTAACACGTCCACAAAGGTGGGTCCACATCTCTCCCCTAGTGGTGCATAAAAATAGCATGTGTGGGTCTAGAAAGGAGGAATACTTAGCTTCCCTTGATAGTACCATTCCTAGCAATCTGGGTCCAGGATAGGGTCACTCGTGTCAGTCCATGAAAAGTCCATGCTCACGGCAGCCTGTAGTCACAAAACAGAGTTCTACTTCATTCTTCTATTTTATATGTGCTCCTTTTCATCATCTTTTTTAAAAATAAAAATAAAATGTGTATGCTTAGTCATATTTTTAGTATGTATATAGTTTCTATATTGTTGTACACTATTGGTTAAAGCTATTTTGTCATGGGTTAGCTTTTCTCAATAGGTTCCCTCTTGATATGGACATGAACCTTGTCAAGGAGAAAGACGTGGAGGGTTCAAGTAAGGATATTAGCACAAGTCCCCCCTTCTTGTGTTCTATTGTAGGTTTTTTGCAACCATTCTTTCCAACTTTACTCCATCAATGTTTTTTGGTTAATAGGAGCACCCTTTGTTGTTACTTGTAGTAGCATGTCAACTTCTAGCATTAATGGCAGTAAAGGGATATCATGGGTTCGCTAGTATAGATGAGAAATGGAGTTCATACTTGCGTAGTGGGTCACTCTGTAGGAAACCAAATGGGTTGGGGCTTGTATATCCAACAATGGTTTTGTAACCTTTAGTGATGTAGAGTCTTCACTATCAATCACCATGTCTCGTGTGATAGTGTTTCCCTTTGGGATCAAGACTTTTTTGGGCATTGGTGTCAAAGGGTCTTTTACAATAGATTTTCTTTTGTTGGCATTTGAGCAACTAAAGCCTTTATCCATCATTGATGAGGAGATTTTGGAATTTGTAAGTGGCGACAATGAGACTAGTAGCATATTTTCATGTTTTGGTATCCAACTACCCTTGTAGTAGCCTTGAGCTTTTAGTAAGAGTTTGGGGATCCATTTTAGTGTAACTTATAACTTGGACTTTCTATGCCGATTCTTTTCTTGAGGTCCTCCTTTCTTGGTCAGTTGAGGTGGTATGGATTGACAACTCTTGGGAACCTATTTCCATGTAGGTTTGGGTTGCCACTTTTTGGCTTGTTCGTATCTGTTTATTCTCCGAGCATTTCTTGGTGATTATAATGACTTCCACACCACCATCTAAGACTCCCATTACTATGATGCCCTTGGCTGTAATTGGTAGTAGTGCATTAGACTCATCATCTTTAAAATATTGTCCTAGTTTGTTAAGTGGAATTTCAACTATAGATTGGTATTTTCTTCTTCCACTAGGACTATTGGTTCGGGTATAACTTGATATTGGTGGGGACATGCCTGATGCATGTCAGCAAATGTTGGTAATCCAACATTGAGTTTCGCTTGAAACAATTTACGATCTCCACTCAATCAAGCGGTTATAGTTATACTGGTTTGTGAAGCCATCAAGTCTAACAATTTGGGGATATTTAGTGGTGCATTCATGACCTCATTTCCATATAAATAGGTACCAATGAGACTGGAAAATCCATTTTTGAGATGGGCTTAGGATTTCTGTATGGTATTTGTCCCTTGAACCAATGAGGGAAAAAACTATGAGAGGTGGAGGCCTTAGTGTCTTCCATGATGACACTTGGCACATCTACAGGTTCGCAAATCTCAGAAGTAGGCATTACCGTACTAGTGTGTACAATATCTGAGACTTTCACTTTCTTGGATTTTGGTTCAAGCTCCTCTTGGGTTTTGGTTACCTTGTTCAGAATCTGCCCTTGTGTCCAAGCAGTCTGAGTCCTCATCTAGGTCCCTAGTGCTGCGGACTGGCTCTTGAGGGATCCCAAGATTTTTCTTTTTGGTTTCCTTTATTTTCCCATTCTTAACTAGTTTTTTTCTCCTATTTTTCTTCTTTTTCTTCTTAGATTCCACTACTGAGGCCACAGGTCCTTGAGAACATGTTGGTTTTAGGCTTTCCGGGTGATAGCATTCAACGGTGTGTGATCGATATTTTTTTGGATCTACCTTTGAGTTTGATTGCTCACCCTAATCATGTTTAGGGTCTTGTTTGTGGACTTGTCACCATAATCTTCTTGTTGTTTTGGGACAGTCCTTAATCTAATGATCTATGCCACAATGATTACAAGTAGCTGGTTGCATGTTCGAGGGCGTTGCTTGGTTGAGGTGAGCAAACTTCTAAGGGCATTCCGAAACTCGAAAGTGGTAACATTGAACATGCATTCTTCTAGGTATGGCAGATGAATATCTATGGTAATCAATAGGCTCTTTGAAGCTCACTTGATTAAGAGGTGTGATCCTGGAGGGTGGAGTTTGAGGTCCCAAAAGTGGTGGAGGTAACGACACATTTTGCGCATTGTAAATCCCCCTTGTAATAGATTGTGTCATTTGATCAGCATTGGATTGAGATGTTTCCATAGGCATTATGGCTTGTGGCTGTGATGGAGCCGATAAAGCCAACTATTGAGGTGGCCTAGAATCATAAGCAAGGGTTTGCAACAACAAACGCATGCGGCATTCTGAAGCCTCATGACCATAACATCAGTAACAAAAAGTACAATTACCATTATAGCCTGCCCTTTGGACTGGACACTCACTGGTTGAATATCCTTGTTGGCAGATTAAGTACCATTAAAGCTCTCTTCTTGGGTACATATGTACGTTTTCAGGGGATCTATTGGCTTTCATTCCCTCTTGGAGTGCTTTCATCTATGAAATTCATCTCCGCTAAAGTGTTGCCTTTAGCAAGAGGTTTAACTATGGAAATGCTATGTCCTGTGACTTCGAAAGAAATAGATTTAGAATACGATGCTTTGGCTCTTTTGAGTGACCATGAGATTATCCTCTAGTTCGATGGCATTTGTTGTGACTTTATCCCATGTAGCGATCCCTCTAACGACTAAGCCATTATAGATCACTTCATGGTTAAGCTTGTGGGGATGAACTTATCCAACAATTGATTATTTGAATAGCATTCATGCGAAAGGCAATGAGAGTTCAAATGCTTGAGATGGCTAATGAAAGCTCTAATCTATTCCTTTTCTTCCCTCTCAGCTTTATGTGGCTGTAAAGCTACACCCCATAAGACTCCATCATGCACAAATTGCTTTAAGAAAAATTTCCTAAGGGCGGTGACGTTTAAGCATTTCTTGACCTTGAGAGTTTAAAACCAATTGTCAGCCTTATCGTCTAATGTTAGACTAAAGGCATTGGTCTTCAAAGCCTCATTTTGTTCTCCTGGTAGGGCCTGACACACTTGATTAAATACTTCCAAAGGTCTCCTAGGATCACCATCTCCTCTGAATTTATGAGTTAGTTTGGCTATCTAGGTAGCCTTTCCATGTCTCTATAACACCATCTCTCACAATAGGTGCTATGATTTTCGCTACCACTCTTCCCAGGGCATGTGCAAAAGAAATTGGGTATTGTTGAAATATACAAGTGAATGGGTGTGTGCGAGAACAAGCCCTTACAAAGAGGTTATAAAAGAGAATCTGTAAATGAGTGAGAAGCAGTGAAAAGGTGAGAGGTATCTACTGGGAGAGAATAAAGGGTAGCATGAGAAGATTTAGGATGTGTGGCTATATTCTAGGAAAAGTGAAGAGGTGGAGAGAATCAAGCAAAAGAGGTGGAGTGAATCAAGGAGAGATCAGTGGGATAAGATGCTTGGCATCTTGTGGATGTAAACTCTATAAATTGAGGCATTGGCCTAATGAGAATTTGCTGGTTTTTGAGTATCCATGCCTACATTAAGCTATTAGTTAATTTCTCACTAATCTCATCTTAATCATCATCTAATCTCTTTATTAATGATGTTGATTCTTGCATTTGATCCACCATAGCTCATCACTTTGCTTGCATTTTAACATGGTATCAGAGCCTAGCTTAGGATCCATCCACTTTATAAGCTTATTATCTTTCTAATCACCCTGTTAATTAGGATTAGGAGATAATCAAATTTTGAGTAAATTTTCAACCATTCTCTGCACCCCTAGCTGGTGGAGGAGCTCCCTCTCCCTCCAGCCTTAACAATAGGCTTCAAGCTTCTAGCCCCCCCTAGCCAAGGTGCCCACGCACAAGCCCATCAAGTCAAAACGTCAAACCGCCTGCCAGGTGCTCCAAATTTTCATGAATTTGTAGGCACCTTCTTTCTGAAGAAAAACTCAAATCTACACTTACAAAGAAGCAATTGGTCTAATTTCTTTTGGCCCCAGGGGTTTTCAAGGGTGCTCTACATGCTGGTGATGTCAGATTTGTGAAATTTCTCAAGGAGAAGTGGCATCAAGCTCTGCATCAAATCTGCACAAGTGACTTTGGTAATACAGAGATTAAACATTCAATGTTTGGTCAAATCTTTTGTTTCTTGGTTTGATCTATTGATGGCTTTGAAAGGAGTTGAGCTCATTTGAACTCTAAGGCCCAAGATATGGCCTCCCCGCACACTCTCTTTTTTGCACACAAAACAGGCAATTATTTTACTAATCAGTGATTAATCAATACAAATCACTATATTTTGGTATAATTGAGGGTTAAAATTTACCATTGGGTATTTGATACAGATCTCTATCACTTCATATTACAATTCAGAGATGGTTTGATACTCCAACCATTCAGTACAAATTTGTTTACCTTGGCTTTATGTAATTTTTGGTGAATTCATGCTGATAAATCTATTGGTAATCATCACCTAAACACCAAATTGAGTTGTAAAAGTCCCTTGAATCTTGAATTGGATCAAGAGGTAAGACCCCCTTCACAAGCACGACACAAGAGATAGCTAAATTTGATGGGAAGCAGTTTTATACATGGCAAACAAAAACCATGTATTTCCTTATGAGGAAAAATTTGTGGGGGCTAGTTGAGGGAAGAGATGAATGCCCAAAGGTGATTGGGAAAAATGAGTGGAAGAGCAAGAATGAGAAAGAATTAGGACTCATCGCACTCAGTTTAAATGATAAAATCATTCACCACATCACAAGGATACAATGGGCAAACGATGCATGGGATGAACTCAATAAATTATTTGGCACTCAAGCAAAAAATTCAAAGATAAATCTACTAATACAATTCTACAAACTTGATATGAAGGAAAGTGAACCTTTAATCACACACTTGAACAAATACAAAAGCATTAATAAGCAACAACTGGCAGCCCATTGGTAATAAGGTAGAGGATGATGAGGCACTACCATTGCTTCTAAAGAGTGTGGACAAAGGTGAATATGAAAACATTGTGGCAACCTTGATATGAATCAGCATGATCTCATGTGACAATCAAGATCCACATAGATGACAAGTAAGACAATCCCATGATCTGTTTTCATAGAGTGAAGAATCTGCTGTGAAGAAACTTGAAATCCAAGGGAGATAAGATATCAGCTTATCTTATCACTCTAAACACAAGGTGCTTGCTTCAGACCTTTAATCACACACACTTGAACAAATACAAAAGCATTAAGCAACAACTGGCAACCCATTGGTAATAACGTAGAGGATGATGAGGCACTACCAGTGCTTCTAAAGAGTGTGGACAAAGGTGAATATGAAAACATTGTGGCAACCTTAAAGAATGTACCTAAATTGAAGCTGCATGAGATAGAAGGAGCTCTACTAGAGCAAGAGACCAAGGTCAAAGAGAAGAAATGGGTGGACTCAACGGCTGGAGAGGAAAAAGCATTCTTCACCCAAGGAGGATTCTCACAAGGATGAGGACGAGCAAGAGGCAAAGTAGGAGGAAGGACCTTCACTTGCCACAACTATGGGAAGCCAAGACACATGGCAAGAGACTGCTACAGCAAACCTAGTGGAGAAGGAACGACATCGGCAAACTTCATGGAGACTCCTAAGGAAGTGGAGTCAGATCATCTTTTATGAGAGAGAGAGAGAGAGAGAAACCCCACAACCCAATGTATCCTACCCCAACAAAGTAAAACCACCTCTGACCGATGATGTAGGCCATGTGGTAGATGTATGTGTGAGCACTTTAGTCAAGGTCACGGGCACTTGTAGTAAGCTTTGGACACATAGAGAGAGAGAGAGTGTGTGTGTGTCAAGGACTATAAGTTTAGGGACCTAAGGCAATGGTCGCGGGCTACCAAGTAAGAGGGAAACTTAGTATAGGGTCTAGGTGTGCTAGGATTATTCACTTGAGGGGAGGTGTTGAAATATACAAGTGAATCGGTGTGTGCGGGAACAAGCCCTTAGCAAGAGGCTGTAAATGAGTGAGAAGTAGTGAGAAGATGAGAGGTATCTACTGGGAGAGAATAAAGGGTAGCATGAGAAGATCTAGGATGTATGGAGATATTCGGGGAAAAGTGAAGAGGTGGAGAGAATCAAGAAAAAGAGGTGGAGATCAAGGAGAGATCAGTGGGATCACATGCTTGGCATCTTGTGGATGTAAACTCTATTAATTGAGGCATTCGCCTAATGAGAATTTACTAGTTTTTGATTATCCATGCCTACATTAAGCTATCAATTAATTGCTCACTAATCTCATCTTAATCATCGTCTACTCTTTTTGTTAAAATGATGTTGATTCTTGCATTTTATCCACCATAGCTCATCACTTTGCTTGCATTTTAATAGGTATGTGGGTAGAGCTAGTGCTGGCATAAACAAAGTAAAGATAAGAGTAGGTGGAGGTACATGTGGCACTACATGAGGATGCATTGGCCTAACCCCGGTGGAGGTAGATGTGCTACTACATAATAAGGTATGTGCCCTACTAGCTCCCCAATTTGTTATCTAGTCATGTGGGCATTAGGTGTAGTTGGTCTCACTACAAGAGTTGGTAGCACACTCACTCTAGGGAAGGGAAGAGTTTCTACATGCCAAAGACACTATGGTTTGTACTCTACGTGCGGTGCACTTGGGGATTGCTGTGCAAAAGGTAGAGACTTGCAACTTTACATTGTGCAGGACTTTGTACATGTATCTCATGTCAGAAGATGGGCAAGAAGAGGTGAGTGAAAGAGTGCTTTTTTTTAAAAGTGAACAACCATGATTTCCCTAACCTACTTACAAGTGTGTGCATATAGGTCAATATTTTGTTCATCGCCATCTTTATGCACCCTCATCAGAGTACGTCTACTCAACCAGGTGGGGAGGTCAGGTAGCTGCAGATCTTCCAAGTTTCAAGGTCGATGATGATATCTTCCTAGAGACTAAACCAGAAGAGGGAACCTAGCCATACAAGTTGGATGTGGATAGGAATCCCATCCGATATGTTTGAGCATAATCAAGGATTTGGCAAGGTAAGTAGAGCACTCACTTTGTTACAATTTATTCTAAGTAGTGTAATCGTTATATATTCATTGTATTTTTTTTTATTTTTTGTCCATTTATATATGCTAATTAAATATTTTACTATGGCAGGTGGTTACTCGGGACGTTCCACCGATCAAGGGGATGCAATCTTAGATTGCTTTGCCAAAACTAGGACCCTTGCTAGAGCATGCAAGATACTATATTGGCATTGCATCAGCATGGAGGAGTGACGAGGTGTGCTTTAGTTCTTGTATACGATCACTTTTGCGCATTCCTAAAGATTTAGGTCAATAGTATTTCAAGGGTGACATCAGCAAACTATGCTCTATGGGAGCATCGGAGGGATGTGGGGAAATCATCTCCACACATTTCTCACCACCCTCCTCCACCCACACTATTAGCCATGGGCCCAACAAGGTCAAGTTCCTTGTCATCACCACCAGGTGTCCAAGAGATCCCCCATTTCGACCTGTTATGCCACATATATCCCCTGTGGCTTCTTTTATGATACCCTCATTATGGGCACCATGCCCCAAACTTGTGCGGCTACTTTTCCCACTTGCACCTACACCATTTGATAGAGAACCCTATATGTAGCCACCTTCCTTCTTCCATCTAGCAACCGTGGCACCCTTATTGATGTATTTTATCTCTTGTAATGATAAAAACATATTGATTTACACATTATTGTGATGCACTTTTTTACACTCATTATATCTATGGCATTGTTTTTTGCTTTTGCTATAACCATTTAGATAATTGAATTAACAAATAGAGAGATATGGAGCAAGATGGATAGAGATGGAGTGGCTATGAGAGAGAGTGTGAGTGAAAGAGAGAAAGTTTTAGTGAGAGGGAGACTATGTGGTTGACTTTGTAAGCTATAAGTCAAGTGGGTAGACATTTGATATTTTTTAAGGCTAAAATCATTGCTTACATGGCCGTTATTCGTGGAAGAATTCTTGCAATGTGAATTAGTTAATTAATTAATTATTCTTAGCAGACTAATTCAAAAGAGCTTTGTATTTGTATACAAATAGAGCCACAAGATATTAGCATACATACAAAATGATCCACAAGAGGTCAAAATGTGATGCATACTTTTAATTAACCTTTTTAATTTTCACAAACTAACTCACAAGGGCTCATGATGTGTAAGTAAAAAATAAAACCTAAGAAGTTTGAATATGTCACAAAGTTAGAATATGATTAACTTTTGTATTTTATTTTTTTAGTTTGGAAAATTGTTAGTTAATTAAATAACATTAGCTAACTTCAAAAAATAACTTTATTTAAGAAAGTTTCCAATATTTATCTAACTATAAAAATAAAATCCTAAAAAGATATACACATCTTTGATTTGTTCAATTTATTAAATTTCTTTTTTAAAAAACTTATTAAGAATAGATTTAAAATATATTATATTATTTTGAAACCTAGAAGGGAAAGGAAGAAAGGAAAAAGAGGTAGAACATAAGCATGAAAGCAACTAAATATAATACTTAGATAAGGGGAACCACAGATATTGTATGAGAAAATATGTGGGGTCAGAACGTTTTATAGCGGGTAAAGTTCTTTCATATGAAAGAAATGACCTATGAAGGTGTCTTTCATATACGAAAGAAAATTTCATATGAAATTGTCTTTTCTATGAAATAATTATTTTGTACACAAGATTTTGGGCTAAACTCAATGCTTATTTTTAATAGATAGATATATAATATATATATATATTAAATACTTTTTAATAATTTGATAGAAATCACATTGCAAGACCATAATTTTTTATTTGTTGAGTAACTAGGTTCAGATTAGCCATTTAGTGTGCAAAATTACATGTTTTTTCCTTGAATAACTTTGAGAACAAGGTTTTCATGTGGACATGCCATATCTATATAAATAAGAAAACGTGAAGAGTAGAAGATGAAAAGCATGCACTCACAAATTTTCAATTGCAAGAAGATAATATATATATCTAATGGCTTGATTTGTCCTTGAAATACCAACCTTGAACATACTGCAAGGTCTACTTAACTAGCCTAAAGAGTGTAGCTTTCATTACAACACTAGTATAAATGTTGGAAAAAATGTCCTACTCTTGTAGTCTTTTGGGACATGTGTGCTAGTGGTCTAGCAACAAAAGTAGCAAATGTATGGTTCCATGGTAAGTTCACTAATGGCTTTCCATGCATATGGGTACCTGTGCATGAAACATAGGTCATGAAACCTTCATATTGCTCCTTCCAAGTGTACATGGAAACATAGAGGTTAGATCTTAGGCTAATTGTCCTTCCATTCAAAAATTAAATTATAGAAATGTCTCTTTTTTTTTCTCTTGTTAAGACATTTTGTTTCTTTTGAGACCAAACTCAACCATGCCTCTGGTCCCCGCGTAATAGCAACAAGCAATAGCAAGATGATAGTGCTATGCTATTGTGTGGAGAGGCAAAGCTTGATTGTCTTCATATTCCTTGAAATACCAACCTTGAACATAATACAAGTTCTACATGTTGCCTTAACTAGCGTAAAGATAGTATCTTGAGCCTTAATTATAATTATGGTGTCAAAAGAAAGTAAAGAGAGCATCCTTTAATCATATTAAAAATCCACATATCAAAGTTACCCATACAAATTTTGTTGTTTTAGATTTAGAATTTATAACAGTTGGAAGGTTGTATTTGTGAGAACTAAAAAAGAAAACATACTGATTCAAAATAACCTTAAAAATATAAAAGGTATTCAAACCGTCATTTATATCAAAATAAGTCCCAAACTACATGTTGCGAGATAAGGACCCTTTAAGAGTCTACACTTTCTCTTGGTGTATTTTAATCGATTATACTCAAAATAGCTTTTTGGGGCTCAAAATACATCTCAAGCTAAAATAGCTTGCTTTGCTCTATGTACAAGCTCTTCTTTCTCAAATTGGATAATAACCTTATCACCAACTAATATTTACACCCTTCAAGAGTCCACGCTTTCTCTTGGTGTATTATACTCAAAATAGCTTTTTGGGACTAAAAATGCATCTCAGCTTGCTTTACTTTACGTACAAGCTCTTCTTTCTAAAATTGGACAATAACCTTATCACCAAGTAATATTCACAACCTTTATACCAGAAACAAATGCCTATAAGAGAGCTTTCACATGTCCAAAGGATTATCTACGACATAATAATATGAATGTTGTGATAAGAGTTCCATATGATGAAATAATTAGCCACCAACGTCCAAAGTTGAGCATCTCAAAATCTGTCTGACCCCACCAGCTCGCCTCAATCATCCAACCCAAGGATCTGCACTTATATTACCTATGACAATCAATTAATAAATTAATTGATTAAAGTATCACCATAAATATCCACATAAAATCTAAATAATTGCACCACAACACAATGGAGGCATAGCCAGACAAGATTGATGAGTTAGAAGCTAGACATGCACTACAACAAATGAACAACACAGCCGCGTCAAGAGTTTTACAAATTTAAAAGAATCTATATATGGGAAAAACATTAACGCAGCTAAGTACACGACTATAGCCGCACGTATAACCGTGCATAAAACTATGCATATAAACGCGTATATAATAGCGTGTATAGTGAGTCGCACACATACTGCACATATAATAGCATGTATAGCCATGCACATAACCACGTATATAGCAGTGTGTATAGCCACATGTGGCTATAGCTTTGTATTGTCTACAAAGAAAAAATAGGGATATAACGGGTGAGATGTGGGGACATGTCCCCACATCTCTCTCCCATTCTGTCCCTGCTTTTTTTAAAATCACATTATTTAAACACTGCTTAATCACATTTTTAATTTTAACAATATAAATCAAAAAAATTAAACCACTTAAACACTTAAAACATAAAACAATAATTGCAATACAATAATGTCATGGATTATATTACAAATTACATGCATAGTTACAAATTACATAAGGTGTTCATATACAAAAAGGAATAAAGATAAAGACATTGAAAACCAATTAAACTAATGCATAATCTTCATCTTCATCTTCGCCTGTGTGCACCACTATGTTCATCATCACCGTAACTTTCAGTATAGGCTTCTTCTTGCTTTAAATAGTGATACAATGCAAAAAAAGTTAGTCACAAGCAAAACAAGTTGCGTGATGATTAAAATTCAAGTTTAGGGTCTCACCACGTTGCCCTACCGAGCTTGTTGGATATCCGCATGAGTGACTAGCCCCTTGTGTTTGAGCCACTCCCAAGTCTCGCTTTGTTGTCATGATTGCAATACCTATTCTCCTGAGACATTGGGGGTGGCATGTTACCCTTTCCTATAACAAATTATAACATGCATGAAATATGAAATTCACGACAAATGAACTAAACTTAGTGAAAAATAGCTGTTAACCCATGACGGACACATACTATGTTTTACATCATTAATTTAAATATTATGAGCCATGGGCCGGGCTTGTCGGTACCATATGTTAAGGATGAAGGGATTGGGTGATCGCCGATGAGAGGCGCACCTTGGATATCAGTAGGATAAGGGTTAGGGTCGGCCGACCATGTATGGGCGCCCAAGTGTGAACGGCCAAGTCACCTATATGAGTCAAATGTAACCCTAAAATCCTCATTCTCATGTGTTGTGAATAGAAGAGTGCTCTTGCCTTATCTCCTTGTTTTCCTTCTCCTGCGTGTGTGAGAGAGAGAGAGAGAGAGTGAGAGAGCGATCGAGCGCACTGTGTAGCGGCACGGCGAGGCGGCGGAGAGGCGGTAGAGCGGCGACGGCGGCTCCTCCTTCACGGCTGCGACGCGAGAATCCTTCAAGGCGGCAGTTAAGCGGTGAGTGACACACCTTTTGCATTCTGTTTTGAGCTTGCCTTCCTGGTTGTATGCTTGCAGCCATTCGTGGCTCGCATACGGTGTTCGGCAAGTCCCCAGCTACGACCTGTGCGGCAAAAGCGCACATTTTTGGCGCCGCTGCCGGGGAGTTGCCCTGCACCAAGCTCCAGTTTGCAGCTCGGCTGCTGCTGCGTGAAGTTTAATTTACACTACTGTAGGAAAGGCGTCTGTGTTGCGGTTGTGGTGTTTCTGTGGTTTTCAATCTCTGTTTCTGCAAGTTGTCTTCTGCATTTCTGTTTCTTTTTGTTATTTTTCCGCTCCGCGTGTGGGCGTGCATTCTGTTATCTGGTTTTCGCGTGTGAGAGGGATTTCTGAATCCCCAGATCTGTGCTGTGTGTGCGAACTGCACCGCGGCCAAGGCTGAACCCTAAGGAAACCCTAGAAAACTCATCTCACAAAAAAAAACAGAAAATAAAAAATAAAAAAATTATAAAAAAATAAAAAAGAAAAAATTAAATTTTATTTTCAAAGAAAGAACCGAACATGTGGAGAGGAAAGATTTTCTAATTGGAGAAAAAAATTTTGAAAAGAAAGAACCCCAATTGACCCACGACCCACGGCCCCGGCCCCGGTCTCGGTCTTTTGATATATATATATAGGAGAGTGAGCCTCCATAGCTTTCTCTCAAGTGAGAGCTTATGGGAAGTTGTGCCCTATATGTAGCCCACTCCCCAAGGAGTAAAGTGAGCATGTGGGATAAAGCCCTCACCCTTTCCTCCACAAGCAAATAGGCTTTTGCCCTTTTCCCCCAAAGGAAACGGACTGTTTTGAGGACTACAGGAGCTCTAGATAGGCAAACACGGTGCCGTAAAGCACACTAGGACCCTTTAAACGATACGCTCGTTTCGAGCTATCACACGCCCTAGTCCAAGTTCGACCGTAGGTAAGGGGGTCAAAAACGGGTTAAAAACAACACAAAAACAAGTAAAAACAGGGTGCGAAACACCTAAGAAACCACTTGTGTGAGTTTCAAGGGTAGTTACCAACGCACGTAGGGTACCCACGTCACATGCATCTACGCTCTGGTCGGGTGCTGGAGTCTGAGCCACTAGAAAGCGTTTCAGTCTACGCAGGCTCACACCATCCCTCCACGTTGGCATCTTGGCCTTCGGCTGGAACCCAAGGGAGTGCAACCCAAGATCCACGAATAGTGGATAGTGACTCATCCTCCGACTCAGAAGCCATGGAAGGGCACCCTACCAAGAACCCTGAGGAGACAAGCCAAAACATGCCAGTGTGGGCCCCACAGCCCGGATCTAGCATGTTTAGTCGTTTAATAGAGACCTTTAGTAGAGCTACACGCTCTGAGC
Source organism: Cibotium barometz (assembly GCF_041138505.1). Taxonomy (NCBI): domain Eukaryota; kingdom Viridiplantae; phylum Streptophyta; class Polypodiopsida; order Cyatheales; family Cibotiaceae; genus Cibotium; species Cibotium barometz. Next base: position 3,401,747 of record NC_141110.1, read on the forward strand.
ATGCGACAAGCGAAGTAAATGAGGAAGGAGGGGTAGTAGATTCGCCATTCACATCTTATGTGGACCCTACCCTCCCAAAGAGTGTCCATGTGGATATTCTACCCACTTCGTTTAATGAGGGCCCTATTGAGCTACCACATTCCGATGCTCTTCCTAAAGTAGAGGTCCCTAGAAGCCAATCCATAAGAAGTGACATTGCGTCCACTTCAAGAGAACCGTTTGGCACACCAAGTCTAGATGGGATATTTCTCAATGAAAATTGGGAATATGATCTACACACAGAGACTCTAACGGACCTATACACGGGTTACACATACCATGTAGGTTGGTTAGAAGTCCTACGATCTACATCTAGCGCCACTAATCTAGAGGAGCAACAATACATGATATGTGAGGTGATTCATAGAATTATCCAAATTGAGAGGCAAAATAGGGGAGTGGACCTAGTTTCCACTGGCCCTATGAGGTTTTTGGATACGGGCAAGGCCAAACAACCAACCCTATCACAATTGGAGACTCCCTCGGTGAGTCCCATAGACCCTTCATATGTTGTTTCGCCTGGAGTCTCAATGCAGGTTGAGCCCACGAGTAGTAACTTTAGTTTTCCAACCTTGGCTCAACTTTCCATTAAGGAATCCGCAATGCCTACCCCAATGATGAGCATGACAGAAAGCGCACCTGTTACCACTGTAGTTAGTACGACACCACTACCTAGTGGAACAGTACCTACAACAGTGCGTGGCAGTGCCTATCGGCCTTATGTACCTATTGCTACTCATGCTCATGTAGCTCCTACGCCTCCTAGTATGCCAATGGCGTATGCTCCAAGACTGCCTTATCATAACCATTATCCAAGGGGAGCTAGGCCTAGCCACATATCATATCCTACGTCATTTGCCAACTTACTCAGACCAACGCCAACTCCTATCAGCCAGGCTATCCCAGAAGTGCCTCCACCAACTATGCCTGCTCACTTAGGTGATCTCGCAGCATTTGCTCAGACGATCGGACGATCCATTGCAGAAAACATGCGGGGTATGCCTGAGAGAGAACCTAGAAGCAAGGCAGTACAAGTGGCTAAGCTCACTCAAAACTTCAGTGGTAACGAGGATGTTAGGAAGCACATTGAAGTCTTTGAACACGTGTGTGATTCCTTGGAAGAGCACAATGAGCTGCACAAGTGTAAAGCCTTAGGCTTAACCTTGAGTGGGAAGGCCGGAGATTGGTATCGAACCTTAAGGGTTGAAGAGCGCACTCACTATCCCACTCTCAAGAGATTGTTCTTGAAAGAATACATACGCGAGGGTGTGCTTTGGGGGGTAGCATCTCAACTCCAAAAAGCTGAACGCGAGGAAGGGGAGTCAGTGAGAGACTTTATAAGTCGATTGAAACATCTAAATTCTCGCTGCACTCCCGATGAACGCTTCAATAACAACCAACTCCTCGATAGATTCATCCGAGGATTGCGCCACGAGGACATTTACAATGGCCTAGTCATTAGAGGTCTTACAACGTGGGAAGCAGTCACTGCCAATGCAATCCAGTTAGAAGACAACTTGATGATCGCAGGTAAAAAGGTGTCTTCAGAAACAAAATCTGTTAGTTCGCAAGTATCAAGGCACGAGCCAATGACGGTAAAACCTATTGCCAAGGAGCCCAAGATATCTGAAATGTCTGTGACCGACCTTACTAAGGCTCTCCAAGAATACTTTAGGGGTAATCGAGCTCCTCAGAATAGCCATATGTACCCAAGGAGAGAGCAACAATGGTGTTCGGTGTGCTTAGGACCACATAGCACGAGTGAATGTCCCACATTTAGAGTCAAATTCAATGGGAATTGCAATGCATGTGGTAAGTATGGCCATCAATCTAAAGATTGCCTAACACTTAAGCGAATGTTGGCAAACCAGGCACCACTAGCTTGGTCAAACACACCTCAAGTACCCGCGCTAATGCCTGCACAACCTATCGAGCAACCGTCACAGCACATAGTTCCAAGGAATCCGAATGTAGTCCAGTCTGTGCCGTTACCACCGCCAGTGCTAGGACCACAACCTCCACATCCAAGGATTACCCCTGTAAACCAGATGGGTTGTGAGTCACATAGTGCATGTGGAGATTATGAAGAGGAGATAGACCCCACTGCTCCATACGGGATTGATACGTGTTAACCCATGGCGGACATGGCGACGTACTATATTTTACGTCATTAATTTAAATATTCTGAGTCATGGGCCGGGCTTGTCGGCACCATATGTTAAGGATGAAGGGATTGGGTGATCGTCGATGAGAGGCGCACCTTGGATATCAGTAGGATAAGGGTTAGGGTCGGCCGGCCATGTATGGGCGCCCAAGTGTGAACGGCCAAGTCACCTATATGAGTCAAATGTAACCCTAAAATCCTCATTCTCATGTGTTGTGAATAGAAGAGTGCTCTTGCCTTATCTCCTTGTTTTCCTTCTCCTGCGTGTGTGAGAGAGAGAGAGAGAGAGTGAGAGAGCGATCGAGCGCACTGTGTAGCGGCACGGCGAGACGGCGGAGAGGCGGTAGAGCGGCGACGGCGGCTCCTCCTTCACGGCTGCGACGCGGGAATCCTTCAAGGCAGCAGTTAAGCGGTGAGTGACACACCCTTTGGCATTCTGTTTGAGCTTCCTTCCCTGGTTGTATGCTTGTAGCCATTCGTGGCTCGCATACGGTGTCTGACAAGTCCCCAGCTACGACCTGTGCGACAAAAGCGCACATTTTTGGCGCCGCTGCCGGGGAGTTGCCCTGCACCAAGCTCCAGTTTGCAGCTCGGCTGCTGCGTGAAGTTTAATCTACACTATAGGAAAGGCGTCTGTGTTGCTGTTGAGGTGTTTCTGTGGTTTTCAATCTCTGTTTCTGCAATTTGTCTTCTGTATTCCTGTTTCTTTTGTTATATTTTCGCTCCGCGTGTGGGCGTACGTTCTGTTATCTGGTTTCTGCGTGTGAGAGGGATTTCTGAATCCCCAGATCTGTGCTGTGTGTGCGAACTGCGCCGCGGCCAAGGTTGAACCGTAAGGAAACCCTAGAAAACTTATCCCACAAAAAAACAGAAAATAAAAAATAAGAAAAAAAGAAAAAAGAAAAAAGAAAAAATTAAATTTTATTTTCAAAGAAAGAACCAAACGTGTGGAGAGGAAAGCTTTTCTAATTGGAGAAAAAATTTTTGAAAAGAAAGAACCCCAATTGACCCACGACCCACGACCCACGACCCCGACCCCGGCCCCGGCCTCGGTCTCGGTCTTTTGATATATATATATAGGAGAGTGAGCCTCCATAGCTTTCTCTCAAGTGAGAGCTTATGGGAAGTCGTGCCCTATATGTAGCCCACTCCCCAAGGAGTAAAGTGAGCATGTGGGATAAAGCCCTCACCCTTTCCTCCACAAGCAAATAGGCTTTTGCCCCTTTCCCCCAAAGGAAACGGACTGTTTTGAGGACTACAAGAGCTCTGGATAGGCAAACACGGTGCTGTAAAGCACACTAGGACCCTTTAAACGATACGCTCGTTTCGAGCTATCACACGCCCTAGTCCAAGTTCGACCGTAAGTAAGGGGGTCAAAAACGGGTTAAAAACAACACAAAAACAAGTAAAAACGGGGTGCGAAACACCTAAGAAACCACTTGTGTGAGTTTCAAGGGTAGTTACCAACGCACGTAGGGTACCCACGTCACATGCATCTACGCTCTGGTCGGGTGCTGGAGTCTGAGCCACTAGAAAGCATTTCAGTCTACGCAGGCTCACACCATCCCTCCACGTTGGCATCTTGGCCTTCGGCTGGAACCCAAGGGAGTGCAACCCAAGATCCACGAATAGTGGATAGTGACTCGTCTTCTGACTCAGAAGCCATGGAAGGACACCCTACCAAGAACCCTGAGGAGACAAGCCAAAACATGCCAGTGTGGGCCCCACAACCCGGATCTAGCATGTTTAGTCGTCTAATAGAGACCTTTAGTAGAGCTACACGCTCTGAACATGCGACAAGCGAAGTAAATGAGGAAGGAGGGGTAGTAGATTCGCCATTCACATCTTATGTAGACCCTACCCTCCCAAAGAGTGTCCATGTGGATATTCTACCCACTTCATTCAATGAGGGCCCTACTGAGCTACCACATTCCGATGCTCCTCCTAAAGTAGAGGTCCCTAGGAGCCAATCCATAAGAAGTGACATTGCGTCCACTTCAAGAGAACCGTTTGGCACACCAAGTCTGGATGGGATATTTCTCAATGAAAATTGGGAATATGATCTACACACAGAGACTCTAACGGACCTATACACGGGTTACACATATCATGTAGGTTGGTTAGAAGTCCTACGATCTACATCTAGCGCCACTAATCTAGAGGAGCAACAACACATGATATGTGAGGTGATTCATAGAATTATCCAAATTGAGAGGCAAAATAGGGGAGTGAACTTAGTTTCCACTGGCCCTATGAGATTTTTGGATACGGGTAAGGCAAAACAACCAACCCTATCACAATTGGAGACTCCCTCGGTGAGTCCCATAGACCCTTCATATGTTGTTTCGCCTGGAGTCTCAATGCAGGTTGAGCCCAGCAGCAGTAACTTTAGCTTTCCAACCTTGGCTCAACTTTCCATTAGGGAATCTGCAATGCCTACCCCAATGATGAGCATAGCTGAAAGTGCACCTGTTACCGTTGTAGTTAGTACGACACCGCTACCTAGTGGAACAGTACCTACAACAGTGCGTGCCAGTACCTATCGACCCTATGTACCTATCGCTACTCATGCTCAGGTAGCTCCTACGCCTCTTAGTATGCCAATGGCGTATGCTCCACGACCGCCTTATCATAACCATTATCCAAGGGGAGCTAGGCCTAGTCACATATCATATCCTACGTCATTTGCCAACCTACTCAGACCAACGCCAACTCCTATCAGCCAGGCTATCCCAGAAGTGCCTCCACCAACTATGCCTGCTCACTTAGGTGATCTCGCAGCATTTGCTCAGACGATCGGACGATCCATTGCGGAAAACATGCGGGGCATGCCTGAGAGAGAACCTAGAAGCAAGGCAGTACAAGTGGCTAAGCTCACTCAAAACTTCAGTGGTAACGAGGATGTTAGGAAGCACATTGAAGTCTTTGAACACGTGTGTGATTCCTTGGAAGAGCACAATGAGTTGCATAAGTGTAAAGCCTTAGGCTTAACCTTGAGTGGGAAGGCCGGAGATTGGTATCGAACCTTAAGGGTTGAAGAGCGCACTCACTACCCCACTCTCAAGAGATTGTTCTTGAAAGAATACATACGCGAGGGTGTGCTTTGGGGGGTAGCATCTCAACTCCAAAAAGCTGAACGCGAGGAAGGGGAGTCAGTGAGAGACTTTATAAGTCGACTGAAGCATCTAAATTCTCGCTGCACTCCCGATGAACGCTTCAATAACAACCAACTCCTCGATAGATTCATCCGAGGATTGCGCCACGAGGACATTTACAATGGCCTAGTCATTAGAGGTCTTACAACGTGGGAAGCAGTCACTGCCAATGCAATCCAGTTAGAAGACAACTTGATGATTGCAGGTAAAAAGGTGTCTTCAGAAACAAAATCCGTTAGTTCGCAAGTATCTGGGCACGAGCCAATGACGGTAAAACCAATTGCCAAGGAGCCCAAGATATCTGAAATGTCTGTGACCGACCTTACTAAGGCTCTCCAAGAATACTTCAGGGGTAATCGAGCTCCTCAGAATAGCCATATGTACCCAAGAAGAGAGCAACAATGGTGTTCGGTGTGCTTAGGACCACATAGCACGAGTGAATGTCCCACATTCAGAGTCAAATTCAATGGGAATTGCAATGCATGTGGTAAGTATGGCCATCAATCTAAAGATTGCCTAACACTTAAGCGAATGTTGGCAAACCAGGCACCACTAGCTTGGTCAAACACACCTCAAGTACCCGCGCTAATGCCTGCACAACCTATCGAGCAACCGTCACAGCACATAGTTCCAAGGAATCCGAATGTAGTCCAGTCTGTGCCGTTACCACCGCCAGTGCTAGGACCACAACCTCCACATCCAAGGATTACCCCTGTAAACCAGATGGGTTGTGAGTCACATAGTGCATGTGGGGATTATGAAGAGGAGATAGACCCTACTGCTCCATATGGGATTGATACGTTTGAAATGATTCCCCAGTACTACATGGAGGATCATTTCGGGCAAGTCAAGCCTGTATATCAAGCGGCTGCTCTTGCCACAAGAGGGCAAAACCTTAATACCTTGGCAAGGAGACCACCTCTTCAATGTTACGAGTGTGGTGGACCGCATCGTGTAGCAGAGTGCCCTAATAGGCTACAGAAGATCTCTACTCAGATGCAACCAAATCAAGCGACCACATCGGGAATGCCGGTACTTACATGCAATCGTTGTGGCATAGATCATTTGATCGCACAATGTCCACATAATCCTAATGCACCCAAGATTACGCCATTGAATTTGGTTGAGGTCACCAACCAAGCACGAAGAACCACACCCGTTGTACCCGCGAATGTAGTTACACGGTCAATGCTTCAAAATCAAAACTACATTCTTGAAGAGAGGGATACTGCATCAATCGCTCAGGCAAAGAAAAAGAAAACACGGCGAAAGAGATCGCTTAATGCCACAAGCTCCAAGCCCAGTTCAAAGACTAACATAGGGACAGGAGACGACCCCGTGTATATGAATGATCCTGAAGACGATTCTGATTCAATAGAAACCATGGGGACCAAAGCCACTACCTTAAGGGAGGAACCCACACGGGAGCTCAATGAAGGGGAATCAAGCGAGTACATAAATAAGGGAAAACAGAAGGAAACTTCCTCGGCCCCACAACCAAGTCAGTTAATGCCCTCTCGACCACCCAAACTGACTGAGACTCCCCAAGACAAGCCACGTGGGCCAAAAACCCTCAAGAAAAAGATTGGAACTTACCCAAACCCAGTTGAGGAGATTGAACAAGTACAACACTTAAGGGGTTTGGTGGAAGAAACACAAAGAGAACTAGAGCCAAACCCGAGAAAAGTCAAAATTTCAGACACAGTGTTTCCTACGCAAGTTCAGCCTCACCGGAACCATAAACCGTTAGTTATACCGAGTATCATTCGGGAAGAAAGTGAGGATAGGACATCCGGAAGTGGGCAAACACCCTTCTTGCTGGAAAGAATGTTTAGTGAGGGAATGCCTGACCCCATCGAAGAGGAAGTGATTCCATCTTCACCAGTCCCTAGTCAAGGGGCGATGTCTCGAAAAGTACCGTTGAATGTGTCCAAGCTAATGGATTTCATGTCCTCTGAGATCAGAACCACGATCATATCCAAATTATACGGAGATCCTGAGCTATTCTTAGCTCTTCGGGCATTTCTCAATGGAGAACTAAAGGCGGGACTACCACAATTTGCAAATATGGATAGACCCGACACGCTTCAAGATGAAGGGGAGCATTGGGATCTACAACCCAACTTTGATGAAGATTCGGTCGTGGAAATACCTGTGAACAAGTTGGGACAGTACTTTGAAGGTGACGAATCTAATGCCACCCTCCCCATTACTACCAAGGGATTAACTCTAAAGGGAATCCTTGATGGTGGTGCTGGAGTGAGCATTGTGACTAAAAACTGTTGGGAATCTATGGGAAGGCCTCACCTCGAAGTCACAAACATAGTGGTTAAGATGGCAAACGGAACCATAGCTAAACCTATTGGAATGTTAAGGGACCTTAAGATCAAGGTCCTGGGATACAAGGTAAAACATACCTTCATTGTAATGGATTTCTCCAAGCATCCTATGTCATATCAAATGATCTTAGGACGTCCTTTCATGAGGGAAGCACAAATGGTGCATGACTGGTCGAAAAACCATGTCTACCTACAATTCCAAGACTCTGTCATTCGAGTTGATCTTGAGAATGGTCGTGCACATCCTTTAGGAAGCAAGGTTATCATTGATAATCGATCGGATACCACTATTCACTCCGCCCCATTAAGGTATTGCTATACATGCAAAAAAGAGACTGATGATGGGAAAGATTCTCCTTATATGGATGTCCTACCGGGTATGACTGAGTCGGATAACGTGGATTGGGTACACCTAGCGGCAACCATAGACACATGGGGAAATAGAGGCACAAGTTGGGTAACACCTGAGGGGCAAGATATGCCACCGTTAGTGCCAATAAACATGATAGGTGTTATGCACTTGACTCCTGATGGCGAGAACGTGGCAAACTCCACCGACACTGAAAGTAGCGAAGACTTTGACCAATGCAACTCTGAGTATGAATCTCAAGAAGAAACTGACCCTGAGCCTGATGGGGAAAATGAATCAAATATTCACCCAAAGGTGGAAGCAAGGTGCTCAAGGCCTAGGACAGTGACCTCTTGCAGTTCATCCGAAAGTGAAGATCGACCAAGTGAGTTCGAATCTGATAGAAACAAAAATCAAAAACTTGGTAAGAAGAAAACGAGACATAAGCGCCAACGCTATCGAGCTAATGTACGAACTGCAATAAACAAGGAAAGATCCACTGCAGAATGGCTTAGTTATGTAGGAGCCATTGATGCTCATCGGAAGATAGCGGATAATTGGGGACAATACCTCCAAAGCGTCATGTGGTGTATTCCGCAACCTCATGACGTCGCCCAATTAGAAATCGAAGAGAAGCCGAAACTAAGTCGTACTGCAAGAAGGCGGCAAAACCAAGAGTTGGCTCAACAACAAAAGGAAGCGGAATTGAAAGAAAAAAGTCTGGCACAACAAGAACCAGTAGACTTACACCCCGCACCTGAGCATTTCAAATCATTCACCACAGGGGAACGTAAAGTGGTCTACACAAAAGCCCAACGAACGCCTACCAATGGGAGTAGCGGTGTCTACGATGGCCCTGCGGTAGTTAAGGAGATAGACTTAGCAGATCCGGGTGAGGAGTCTAAACCAGTTTATATTGCTCAAGACCTCACCAAGGCGGAAGAAGCTGCACTTACGAAGCTTCTTAAAGAATTCAAGGACATATTTGCTTGGACATATCATGATATGAAGGGTGTTCCACCCTCGGTGGTGCAACACACGATTCCAATGATTAGCACTGCTAAACCAGTCCAGCAACGTCCCTACCCAATGAATCCTAAGTACGCAAAGATTGTACAAGAGGAAATTGAAAAGCTAGTAAAATGTGGATTCATATATCCTATTGAGCACTCAGAATGGGTTTCTCCGATAGTCATCGTGCCAAAGAAGAATGGGAAACTCAGAGTGTGTGTTGATCTCAAAAAGGTTAATGCAGCCACCAGAAGGGATCATTACCCCTTGCCATATTCTGAACATGTTCTTGAAAGAGTGGCAGGCAAGGAGGCATATAGCTTTTTAGATGGGTACTCGGGTTACAATCAGATCACAATTGCAGTCGAGGACCAAGCTAAAACAGCATTTATCACGGAGTTTGGAGTGTTTGCCTTTCGCGTCATGGCTTTTGGCTTGACCAATGCACCTGCAACATTCCAACGATTGATAAACACGGCCTTTAAGGAATATCTAAGGGACTTCTGTGAAGCTTTCTTAGATGATCTTTGTGTTCATTCCTCTTGGGACGAGCACTTGATGTGTTTACGAAAAATATTTGAAAGGTGTAGATTATATCGCATCTCTTTGAATCCTTTCAAATGCCAATTCTGGGTTAAACACGGAGTTATCTTAGGGCATATAGTGTCCAAAAATGGGATTTCCACTGATGAGAGTAAAATCAAGGTCATTCTGGAATTACCCCCACCCACCAACTACAAGGGAGTCCAACGCTTTATGGGCCATGTTGGTTATTATCGAAGGTTTATTCTCTTCTTCGCCGAGATAGCTCGACCATTGTATAAGCTTCTCATCGAGTTTATTTGGACCGAAGAATGTGACCGTGCCTATGAGCTATTAAAGAAGGCCTTGGCGAGTGCTCCAATCTTGAGAATGCCTAACTGGGATTTACTCTTCCATGTGCATATTGATGCATCAAACTTTGCTATTGGGTGTGTGTTAACTCAACCTGGAGAACATAAGCTAGACTACCCCATTAGCTTTGCCAGTCGCCAGTTGAACGATGCTGAGATGAACTACACCACTACGGAGCGAGAAGGGTTGGCAATGATATATGCAGTAAGGAAATTTCGTTATTACCTCCTTGCCACCAAGTTTGTTTTCTATGTGGATCATCAAGCATTGTTGTATCTGGTAAATAAACCATGCTCCACAGGAAGAATCACACGATGGCTATTGATTCTTCTTGAGTTTGATTTCACGGTTGTTGTGAGACCTGGCAAGAAACATGTTATGGCTGATCATTTGTCTCGCATACCTAATGGTGAAGCTCCTACGGGGGTTGATGATGACTTACCGGACACTTCCTTGTTTATGGTGGAGACAATGCCTGAATGGAGTGAGAAGATTGTTAACTTTTTGGTTAATGGCTTTCCACCCAAGGAGCTTCGTAAAGATCTAGCTCGAAAGCTAATCAAAGAATGCGAACCCTATTGCCTGATAGCAGGGACTCTTTATAAAAGAGGAAAGGATGACGTTCTTAGGCGTTGTGCCCGAGAGGATGAATATCTGTACATTTTGCAAGAGGCACATATGGGCGTAGCCGGTGGTCACTTCTCAGGAGACTTAACTGCGCGAAAGATCTTACAATCAGGGTATTGGTGGCCCACTATGTTCCAAGATGCATCACTCTTTGTGAAGGGTTGCGATGAATGCCAACGATATAAGAAACCCCAGAGGAAAGATCAGATGCCCCTACATCCAATCAAAGTAAACCAACCATTTGAAAAGTGGGGTTTAGACTTTGTAGGTCCAATTAGCCCAGCGGCCCGAAACACACAATCTCGCTATATTATTGTGGCCACTGACTATATGACCAAATGGGCTGAAGCGAAAGCGACACGTAAGGCAGATGCGAGGACAACAGCCAAGTTCCTCTTTGAAAATATAATCACACGCTTCGGTTGTCCTTTTGAACTTGTGAGCGACAATGGAACGCATTTTATAAATGACGTGATTAAGGAGCTCACAACAAATTTCATGATATCCCATCACAAATCTACTCCTTATTATCCGCAAGCGAATGGCCAAGCCGAGAGTACAAACAAGACATTAATCTCTGTTTTGACAAAGACAGTTGAAGCTCATCGTACGGATTGGGATCTAAAGCTCACGACAGCTTTATGGGCCTATCGTACTGCGTACAAAGTGGCTATTAATTGCACACCATTCAAAATGGTATATGGCCAAGAAGCAGTCATGCCGTGGGAATTTGTCATTCCTAGTCTTCGTGTTGCTACTCAAGAGGGTTGGGATGGTAATCCCTTAGCAGAGCGTCTGTATATCCTTGAGCGACTAAACGAAGAAAGACAATTGGCTGTATACAATGCCCTTGTGGAGAAGGATAGAAGGAAAAAATGGTTTGATCGCCATCTAAAGGACAAGGACATCAAGGTTGGGGATAAAGTCCTGATGTATGGAGTGCGAAACGAAAAGAAGAAGCTCAAATATGCTGGTAAGGGACCATATAGAGTATGTGAAATTACACCGCAAGGTACCATCAAAGTGGAGACTCTCGACGGAGTTGAAACCATTGGATTCCTTAATGGGAGTAAATTCAAAAGATACTATGACCCCCTGAGCCAGGAGGAGTTACACGCAATCCATCAAAAGAAGGCAGCTAAAGAACAGGCTGAGCTTAAAAAGATACAAGCAAGAGTCGAAGCCAAAGAACGTCAACAGCGTGCTAGGAGACAACGAGAAGCCAACTTGGGAATTACGCAAGTATTTTTCGAGGAAGCAGAGGAGGATGCATTGGAATCTGACCCACCTCTAAGATACCCAATTGAGTTACAGAGTCCTTACGGGGAGGTGCTGTATAATGCATTATTGGATACAGGAGCTCAACACAATTTGCTATCATATGGCGTGTGGTGTCAACTCGGAAAACCACCTTTATCCAAGAGTTCTATCCAAGTTCAAGGAATCAGCAAGAAGAAAACCCCTGTCTCAGGAATTCTGCACACTCCGGTTGCTTATGACAAGGGAACCATAATTCAAAGCTTTTTGGTTATGCCTGCTGGTACCATGGAAGGGACTGTAATCTTAGGGCGTAAATGGATGATGGCCACCAAGTGCAATATCGATTGGGCAACCAGACAAGTCACAACGCAAGAACCAACACTAGGTCTGACCGCTCAAAATCCCGCACCTAAGTCATCCACTCAAATATTAGATAACGAAAAATCACAAAGTCCAGTGGCAAAACCATCTTCGATTGTTGGCCACCCCTCTAACGCTTCAACGCCAAGAGTGGAAACAGGCAAGGCGGTCCATAAAGCTTCGCTTACTATGCCAAAGAGTACATACAAATGGGTCCCCAAAGCTTCGTTAATAGCTACTTCCCCTGCTCAATCTCGTTCAGCCACCAAGAAGCCTCGTAAAAGGAAAGCAGCTACCCACCCGAGAAAGGGCAATGTAACATCCCGATGGATCCCTAAAAAATTATTAGTAGCCCAAGGGTACTATGAGGGAAATGACCAGATTTGGGTCCCTACACATAAGCTGAATCCCTCTACATCACCTATAAAACCTTGCAAACCAATTGTTGCCACCCCAATGATAATTCAAGATCGTGGTAAGGGAAAGGTAACAGAGTGCTCCACACCACTTCTTCCAGAGTTAGTTTGGATTCCCAAACGATATCGATCATTACCACCTAGCTCAGGAAGGGGGGAGCCACATGAAGCTTCTAGCTCCTCATGCCAGGCACACGCTGATATAGAAGTTTCTACATGCTCTACACCTACTCTTGTCAACACCCAACAAAAAACTGATGAGTCTACGTCTCCCCTTGTAATAGTATCGTCGAAAACCATTTCCTCCATTCGTCAATGGGAGCGTACACTACCATCTCTACAATTGGATGTGGCCACAAGGGTCATAAAAAGCTATCTGCCCACATCACAACCTATGACCCGCTGGACAAATTGGTTCCAAGAGGCTGCAACATCATTGCAAATAATATGATCTACCCAAGGAAAGGGGGAGCATGTACTCATGCTCGACATTCTAATGCTTCCTCCTTAACCTTCTCCCCTGATCATGTAATTGCCAAATTCAAGGGGATGTATATATATAGCTTCATACATTTTTAAAAAATAAAAAAAAAACAAAAACAAAGAAAAGAAAAACAAAAAATAGTAAAAAGAGCAAGAGCACAAAAAGAGGATAAATATCTGTATACAATCAAGAACTAGATTGACCTGTCTCACAAACCTACTGATGCTATATCTGTGTTTGCAGATATGGCAGATGCACGATCATCATACACTTCATCCACTCCCGCCTTTGATGAGAGGTATCATCTGTACCTTTCTCAGATATTTCACATGTGCTATCCTGTTATTGAAACTGAATGGGATCATATAGATGTACTGGCCAGAGAGGAAAATGTTGAAGAATTAGAATGGCTAATTCGCCTATTGACCATGACTGACCCCTACTCCGTAGAGGAAATATCCCCGATAGCCCAATGCTTTCCTTTTCCACAGGATGACTATCCTCGCATGGTTACATTTTTGATGAGTTTATGTGGATGGGAAAATGAAAAGGAAATATCTGACAATGATGAATGGACGGATGAAACTCATGGCACTACTGAGGTTGATTTTATTTGTTTGGATGATGCAGATAGAGGCTTAGCCTTAGGGCTAGAGCCAGGACTCTACAACATCCTCTTACCGTATTCTCAGTAGTAGTGTGGTGACTGGTAGGTAGGTTAGTGTTTTCAAGTTTTTTCTAGTTTAGATTCCTTAAACGAGTCTTGAAATTTTCACACTGATGTGCCTCTCGAGGTATAGTGCTTGTTAGTTGATTGTACAGGTTAAAAAGTTTGAGGTGGGTTCGCTTCCATATCTTGAGACTGCCGCAACGATCATCAAAATATATCTACATCACATTGCAAGCTGTCTCATCAAATCAAGGAGATCTCCAATTTCAGGTGTAATTCTTCCATACCCACTCTCTTTCGTTTTTTCTGTTCAATTAATTACATAAACTATACGGCATGACCACATGGAAATTGTCATTGTACTACTTAGTTTTTGAAGTTGCTTGCATGCTAGTGTAAAACATTAATGAGCTTAACTTTATTGGAAATATTCCTAGGCAGCATGATGTCTTTAGTTAACCTTGGAATACGATTGTCTTAGGTCTAGGGTCAAACCATCTTAATGTTTGACACCTGGCCATGTGTGTGTTGACCTCTAGGACATAGCTTTTACCCCTTGTCGAAAGGATGTAAGAACACATTTTAGTTCAGGAGCAAGGATCAAAAGAAATAGATTAAAAAAAAAAAAAAGCCTACAATAAATGGCAATACAAGGGTTAGTGTGCTTTAATGTTGGCCTATCGCCTTATTGATACTTGGTAGGCGAGGAGTATTCTACTCCAGACCGATGCCTTGGTTGGTAGGGGGTAGCCTTGCCTAAAGTGAGCTAATAGATTCCTGGATAATGCCTTGTGTTAAACATGGTACCAGGATCGATGTTAGTTTTGCCTTAGGAAGGTCGCCATTGTGTGTAAAAATTGTCACGTGCATTAAAAAAAAAAAAAAAAAAAAGAGAGGCAAAAGGCTCCTGTAACTGTGATGTTTCTTGTGTCCCTAGACGTGTGGTATTAACTTGTTCTTAGAGTAGACACAGTGTGGTCATCTGTTTATTTATTAAGCTTGGTTATTTTCCTTGACTTAGGCCAGTTATAAACCTTGATTAACCTGTGACACCTTGCTAACTCTTGAATTCCTTTCAATAATTTTAAACTCCTATTAATTTGCTACACTAGCTCACTCATGTGACTTTTAAACTAAGTTCTCATAGCAACATCCATTGTGGTCTCACATGCTTGAATTTATACACTTTATATCTTTTGAATTCTAGCATACCTTCACTCTACTTCCCTGTTTTGCAGACGGTCTACCACAACAACCCTCTTGAGCTTACCATACCATAGCTTCCGAGGACGGAATCTACATCAGGAAGGGGGGCATGTTAACCCATGGCGGACATGGCGACGTACTATATTTTACGTCATTAATTTAAATATTCTGAGTCATGGGCCGGGCTTGTCGGCACCATATGTTAAGGATGAAGGGATTGGGTGATCGTCGATGAGAGGCGCACCTTGGATATCAGTAGGATAAGGGTTAGGGTCGGCCGGCCATGTATGGGCGCCCAAGTGTGAACGGCCAAGTCACCTATATGAGTCAAATGTAACCCTAAAATCCTCATTCTCATGTGTTGTGAATAGAAGAGTGCTCTTGCCTTATCTCCTTGTTTTCCTTCTCCTGCGTGTGTGAGAGAGAGAGAGAGAGAGTGAGAGAGCGATCGAGCGCACTGTGTAGCGGCACGGCGAGACGGCGGAGAGGCGGTAGAGCGGCGACGGCGGCTCCTCCTTCACGGCTGCGACGCGGGAATCCTTCAAGGCAGCAGTTAAGCGGTGAGTGACACACCCTTTGGCATTCTGTTTGAGCTTCCTTCCCTGGTTGTATGCTTGTAGCCATTCGTGGCTCGCATACGGTGTCTGACAAGTCCCCAGCTACGACCTGTGCGACAAAAGCGCACAATACGTTTGAAATGATTCCCCAGTACTACATGGAGGATCATTTCGGGCAAGTCAAGCCTGTATATCAAGCGGCTGCTCTTGCCACAAGAGGGCAAAACCTTAATACCATGGCGAGGAGACCACCTCTTCAATGTTACGAGTGTGGTGGACCGCATCGTGTAGCGGAGTGCCCTAATAGGTTACAAAAGATCGCTACTCAAATGCAACCAAATCAAGGGAGCACATCGGGAATGTCGGTACTTACATGTAATCGTTGTGGCATAGACCATTTGATTGCTCAATGTCCACATAATCCTAATGCACCCAAGATTACGCCATTGAATTTGGTTGAGGTCACCAACCAAGCACGAGGAACCACACCCGTTGTACCCGCGAATGTAGTTACACGGTCAATGCTTCAAAATCAAAACTACATTCTTGAAGAGAGGGATACTGCATCAATCGCTCAGGCAAAGAAAAAGAAAACACGACGAAAGAGATCGCTTAATGCCACGAGCTCCAAACCCAGTTCAAAGACTAACATAGGGACAGGAGACGACCCCGTGTATATGAATGATCCTGAAGATGATTCTGATTCAATAGAAACCATGGGGACCAAAGCCACTACCTTAAGAGAGGAACCTACTCGGGGGCTCAACGAATCAAGCGAATACATAAATAAGGGGAAACAGAAGGAAACTTCCTCGGCCCCACAACCAAGTCAGCAGTTAATGCCCTCTCGACCACCCAAACTGACTGAGACTCCCCAAGACAAGCCACGTGGGCCAAAAACCCTCAAGAAAAAGATTGGAACTTACCCAAACCCAGTTGAGGAGATTGAACAAGTGCAACACTTAAGGGGTTTGGTGGAAGAAACACAAAGAGAACTGGAGCCAAACCCGAGAAAAATCAAAATTCCAGACACAGTGTTTCCTACGCAAGTTCAGCCTCACAGGAACCATAAACCGTTAGCTATACCGAGTATCATTCGAGAAGAAAGTGAGAATAGAACATCCGGAAGTGGGCAAACACCCTTCTTGCTGGAAAGAATGTTTAGTGAGGGAATGCCTGACCCCATCGAAGAGGAAGTGATTCCATCTTCACCAGTCCCTAGTCAAGGGGCGATGTCTCGAAAAGTACCGTTGAATGTGTCTAAGCTAATGGATTTCATGTCCTCTGAGATCAGAACCACGATCATATCCAAATTATACGGAGATCCTGAGCTATTCTTAGCTCTTCGGGCATTTCTCAATGGAGAACTAAAGGCGGGGCTACCACAATTTGCAAATATGGATAGACCCGACACGCTTCAAGATGAAGGGGAGCATTGGGATCTACAACCCAACCTAGATGAAGATTCGGTCGTTGAAATACCTGTGAACAAGTTGGGACAGTACTTTGAAGGTGACGAATCTAATGCCACCCTCCCCATTACTACCAAGGGATTAACTCTAAAGGGAATCCTTGATGGTGGTGCTGGAGTGAGCATTGTGACTAAAAACTGTTGGGAATCTATGGGAAGGCCTCACCTCGAAGTCACAAACATAGTGGTTAAGATGGCAAACGGAACCATAGCCAAACCTATTGGAATGTTAAGGGACCTCAAGATCAAGGTCCTGGGATACAAGGTAAAACATACCTTCATTGTAATGGATTTCTCCAAGCATCCTATGTCATATCAAATGATCTTAGGACGTCCTTTCATGAGGGAAGCACAAATGGTGCATGACTGGTCGAAAAACCATGTCTATCTACAATTCCAGGACTCTGTCATTCGAGTTGATCTTGAGAATGGTCGTGCGCATCCTTTAGGAAGCAAGGTTATCATTGATAATCGATCAGATACCACTATTCACTCCGCCCCATTAAGGTATTGCTATACATGCAAAAAAGAGACTGATGATGGCAAAGATTCTCCTTACATGGATGTCCTACGGGTATGACTGAGTCGGATAACGTGGATTGGGTACACCTAGCAGCAACCATAGACACATGGGGAAATAGAGGTACAAGTTGGGTAACACCTGAGGGGCAAGATATGCCACCGTTAGTGCCAATAAACATGATAGGTGTTATGCACTTGACCCCTGATGGCGAGAAAGTGGCCAACTCCACTAACACTGAAAGTAGCGAAGACTCTGACCAACGCGACTCTGAGTATGAATCTCAAGAAGAAACTGACCCTGAGCCTGATGGGAGGGATGAATCAAATATTCACCCAAATGTGGAAGCAAGGTGCTCAAGGCCTAGGATAGTGACCTCCTGCAGTTCATCCAAAAGTGAAGATTGACCAAGTGAGTCCGAATCTGATAGAAACAACAATCAAAAACTTGGTAAGAAGAAAACGAGACATAAGCGCCAACGCTATCGAGCTAATGTACGAACTGCAATAAGCAAGGAAAGATCCACTGCAGAATGGCTTAGTTATGTAGGAGCCATTGATGCTCATCGGAAGATAGCGGATAATTGGGGACAATACCTCCAAAGTGTCATGTGGTGTATTCCGCAACCTCATGACGTCGCCCAATTAGAAATCGAAGAGAAGCCGAAACTAAGTCGTACTGCAAGAAGGCGGCAAAACCAAGAGTTGGCTCAACAACAAAAGGAAGCGGAATTGAAAGAAAAAAGTCTGGCACAACAAGAACCAGTAGACTTACACCCCGCACCCGGGCATTTCAAATCATTCACCACAGGGGAACGTAAAGTAGTCTACACAAAAGCCCAACGAATGCCTACCAATGGGAGTAGCGGTGTCTACGATGGCCCTGCGGTAGTTAAGGAGATAGACCTAGCAGATCCGGGTGAGGAGTCTAAACCAGTTTATATTGCTCAAGACCTCACCAAGGCGGAAGAAGCTGCACTTACGAAGCTTCTTAAAGAATTCAAGGACATATTTGCTTGGACATATCATGATATGAAGGGTGTTCCACCCTCGGTGGTGCAATACACGATTCCAATGATTAGCACTGCTAAACCAGTCCAGCAACGTCCCTACCCAATGAATCCTAAGTACGCAAAGATTGTACAAGAGGAAATTGAAAAGCTGGTAAAATGTGGATTCATATACCCAATTGAGCACTCAGAATGGGTTTC
The DNA here is from genome assembly GCF_041138505.1 of Cibotium barometz. Classification (NCBI taxonomy): domain Eukaryota; kingdom Viridiplantae; phylum Streptophyta; class Polypodiopsida; order Cyatheales; family Cibotiaceae; genus Cibotium; species Cibotium barometz. The sequence goes on from NC_141110.1 coordinate 3,420,479, forward strand.
TCCGATAGTCATCGTGCCAAAGAAGAATGGGAAACTCAGAGTGTGCGTTGATCTCAAAAAGGTTAATGCAGCCACCAGAAGGGATCATTACCCCTTGCCATATTCTGAACATGTGCTTGAAAGAGTGGCAGGCAAGGAGGCATATAGCTTTTTAGATGGGTACTCGGGTTACAATCAGATCACAATTGCAGACGAGGACCAAGCTAAAACAGCATTTATCACGGAGTTTGGAGTGTTTGCCTTTCGCGTCATGGCTTTTGGCCTGACCAATGCACCTGCAACATTCCAACGATTGATAAACACGGCCTTTAAGGAATATCTAAGGGACTTCTGTGAAGCTTTCTTAGATGATCTTTGTGTTCATTCCTCTTGGGACAAGCACTTGATGTGTTTACGAAAAATATTTGAAAGGTGTAGATTATATCGCATCTCCTTGAATCCTTTCAAATGCCAATTCTGGGTTAAACACGGAGTTATCTTAGGGCATATAGTGTCCAAAAATGGGATTTCCACTGACGAGAGTAAAATCAAGGTCATTCTGGAATTACCCCCACCCACCAACTACAAGGGAGTCCAACGCTTTATGGGCCACGTTGGTTATTATCGAAGGTTTATTCTATTCTTCGCCGAGATAGCTCGACCATTGTATAAGCTTCTCATCGAGTTTATTTGGACCGAAGAATGTGACCGTGCCTATGAGCTATTAAAGAAGGCCTTGGCGATGAGTGCTCCAATCTTGAGAATGCCTAACTGGGATTTACTCTTCCATGTGCATATTGATGCATCAAACTTTGCTATTGGGTGTGTTTTAACTCAACCTGGAGAACACAAGCTAGACTACCCCATTAGCTTTGCCAGTCGCCAGTTGAACGATGCTGAGATGAACTACACCACTACGGAGCGAGAAGGGTTGGCAATGATATATGCAGTAAGGAAATTTCGTTATTACCTCCTTGCCACCAAGTTTGTTTTCTATGTAGATCATCAAGCATTGTTGTATCTGGTAAACAAACCATGCTCCACAGGAAGAATCACACGATGGTTATTGATTCTACTTGAGTTTGATTTCACTGTTGTTGTGAGACCTGGCAAAAAACATGTTATGGCTGATCATTTGTCTCGCATACCTAATGGTGAGGCTCCTATGGGGGTTGATGATGACTTACCAGACACTTCCCTGTTCATGGTGGAGACAATGCCTGAATGGAGTGAGAAGATTGTTAACTTTTTGGTTAATGGCTTTCCACCCAAGGAGCTTCGCAAAGATCTAGCTCGGAAGCTGATCAAAGAATGCGAACCCTATTGCCTGATAGCAAGGACTCTTTATAAAAGAGGAAAGGATGACATTCTTAGGCGTTGTGCCCGAGAGGATGAGTATCTATACATTTTGCAAGAGGCACATATGGGCGTAGCCGGTGGTCACTTCTCAGGAGACTTAACTGCGCGAAAGATCTTACAATCAGGGTATTGGTGGCCCACTATGTTCCAAGATGCATCACTCTTTGTGAAGGGTTGCGATGAATGCCAACGATATAAGAAACCCCAGAGGAAAGATCAGATGCCCCTACATCCAATCAAAGTAAACCAACCATTTGAAAAGTGGGGTTTAGACTTTGTAGGTCCAATTAGCCCAGCGGCCCGAAACACACAATCTCGCTATATTATTGTGGCCACTGACTATATGACCAAATGGGCTGAAGCGAAAGCGACACGTAAGGCAGATGCGAGGACAACAGCCAAGTTCCTCTTTGAAAATATAATCACACGATTCGGTTGTCCTTTTGAACTTGTGAGTGACAATGGTACGCATTTTATAAATGAAGTGATTAAGGAGCTCACAACAAATTTCATGATATCCCATCATAAATCTACTCCTTACTATCCGCAAGCGAATGGCCAAGCCGAGAGTACCAACAAGACTTTAATCTCTATTTTGACAAAGACAGTTGAAGCTCATCGCACGGATTGGGATCTAAAGCTTACGATAGCTTTATGGGCCTATCGTACTGCGTACAAAGTGGCTATTAATTGTACACCATTCAAAATGGTATATGGCCAAGAAGCAGTCATGCCATGGGAATTTGTCATTCCTAGTCTTCGTGTTGCTACTCAAGAGGGATGGGATGGTAATCCCTTAGTAGAGCGTCTATATATCCTTGAGAGGCTAAACGAAGAAAGACAATTGGCTGTATACAATGCCCTTGTGGAGAAGGATAAAGGAAAAAATGGTTTGATCGCCATCTAAAGGACAAGGACATCAAGGTTGGGGATAAAGTCCTGATGTATGGAGTGCGAAATGAAAAGAAGAAGCTCAAATATGCTGGTAAGGGACCATATAGAGTATGTGAAATTACCCCGCAAGGTACCATCAGAGTGGAGACTCTCGACGGAGTTGAAACCATTGGATTCCTTAATGGGAGTAAATTCAAACGATACTATGACCCCCTGAGCCAGGAGGAGTTACATGCAATCCATCAAAAGAAGGCAGCTAAAGAACAAGCTGAGCTTAAAAAGATACAAGTGAGAGTCGAAGCTAAAGAACGTCAACAGCGTGCTAGGAGACAACGAGAAGCCAACTTGGGAATTACGCAAGTATTTTTCGAGGAAGCAGAGGAGGATGCACTGGAATCTGACCCACCTCTAAGATACCCAATTGAGTTACGGAGTCCTTACGGGGAGGTGTTGTATAATGCATTATTGGATACAGGAGCTCAACACAATTTGCTATCATATGGTGTGTGGTGTCAACTGGGAAAACCACCTTTAACCAAGAGTTCTATCCAAGTTCAAGGAATCAACAAGAAGAAAACCCCTGTCTCAGGAATTCTGCACACTCCGGTTGCTTATGACAAGGGAACCATAATTCAAAGCTTTTTGGTTATGCCTGCTGGTACCATGGAAGGGACTGTAATCTTAGGGCGCAAATGGATGATGGCCACCAAGTGCAATATCGATTGGGCAACTAGACGAGTCACAACGCAAGAACCAACACTAGGTCTGATCGCTCAAAATCTCGCTCCTAAGCCATCCACTCTGGACAAAATGATGGATAACGAAAAATCACCAAGTCCAGTGGCAAAACCATCTTCGATTGTTGGCCACCCCTCTAACGCTTCAATGATAAGAGTGGAAACAGGCAAGGTGGTCCCTAAAGCTTCGCTTACTATGCCAAAAAACACATACAAATGGGTCCCAAAAGCTTCGTTAATAGCTACTTCCCCTGCTCAATCTCGTTCAACCACCAAGAAGCCTCGTAAAAGGAAAGCAGCTACCCGCCCGAGAAAGGGCAATGTAACATCACGATGGATCCCTAAAAAATTACTAGTAGCCCAAGGGTACTACGAGGGAAATGACCAGATTTGGGTCCCTAAACATAAGCTGAATCCCTCTACATCACCTGTGAAACCTTGCAAACCAATTGTTGCCACCCCAACGATAATTCAAGATCGTGGTAAGGGAAAGGTAACAGAGTGCTCCACACCACTTCTTCCAGAGTTAGTTTGGATTCCCAAACGATATCGATCATTACTACCTAGCTCAGGAAGGGGGGAGCCACATGAAGCTTCTAGCTCCTCATGCCAGGCACACACTCATATAGAAGTTTCTACATGCTCTACACCTACTCTTGTCAACACCCAACAAAAAATCGATAAGTCTACGTCTCCCCTTGTAATAGTATCGTCGAAAACCATTTCCTCCATTCGTCAATGGGAGCGTACACTACCATCTCTGCAATTGGATGTGGCCACAAGGGTCATAAAGAGCTATCTGCCCACATCACAACCTATGACCCGCTGGGCAAATTGGTTCCAAGAGGCTGCAACATCATTGCAAATAATATGATCTGCCCAAGGAAAGGGGGAGCATGTACTCACGCTTGACATTTTAATGCTTCCTCCTTAACCTTCTCCCCTGACCATGTAATTGCCAAATTCAAGGGGATGTATATATATAGCTTCATACATAAAAAACAGAGAAAAGAAAAACAAAAAATAGTAAAAAGAGCAAGAGCACAAAACAAGAGAAATATCCGTATACAATCAAGAACTAGATTGACCTGTCTAAACCTACTGATGCTATATCTGTGTTTGCAGATATGGCAGATGCCCGATCATCATACACTTCATCCACTCCTACCTTTGGTGAGAGGTATCATCTATACCTTTCTCAGATATTCCACATGTGCTATCCTGTAATTGAAACTGAATGGGATCATATAGATGTACTAGCCAGAGAAGAAAATGTTGAGGAATTAGAATGGCTAATTCGCCTATTGACCATGACTGACCCCTACTCCGTAGAGGACATATCCCCGATAGCCCAATGCTTTCCTTTTCCACAAGATGACTATCCTCGCATGGTTACATTTTTGATGAGTTTATGTGGATGGGAAAATGAAAAGGAAATATCTGACAATGATGAATGGACGGATGAAACTCATGGCACTACTGAGGTTGACTTTATTTGTTTGGATGATGCGGATAGAGGCTTAGCCTTAGGGCTAGAGCCAGGACTCTACAACATCCTCTTACCGTATCCTCAGTAGTAGTGTGGTGACTGGTAGGTAGGTTAGCGTTTCCAAGTTTTTTCTAGTTCAGATTCCTTAAACAAGTCTTGAAATTTTCACACTGATGTACCTCTCGAGGTATAGTGCTTGTTAGTTGATTGTCCAGGTTAAAAACTTTGAGGTGGGTTCGCTTCCAAGTCCAGAGACTGCCGCAACGTTCATCAAAATATATCTACATCAAATTGCAAGCTGTCTCGTCAAATCAAGGAGATCTCCAATTACAGGTGTAATTCTTCCATACCCACTCTCTTTCGTTTTTAGTGCTCAATCAATTGCATAAACTATAATGCATGACCACATGGAAATTGTCAATGTACTACTTAGTTTTTGAAGTTACTTGCATGCTAGTGTAAATCATTAATGAGCTTAACTTTATTGGAAATATTCCTAGGCAGCATGACGTCTTTAGTTAACCTTGGAATACGATTGTCTTAGATCTAGGGTAAAACCATCTTAATGTTTGACACCTGGCCATGTGTGTGTTGACCTCTAGGACATAGCTATTACCCCTTTGTCGAAAAGATGCAAGACAAAATATAGTTCAGGAGCGAGGATCAAAAGAAATAGATTTAAAAAAAAAACAAGCCTACAATAAATGGCAATACAAGTCTATGATGTGCTTCAATGTTGGCCTATCGCCTTATTGACACTTGGTAGGCGAGGAGTATTCTACTCCAAACCGATGCCTTGGTTGGTAGGGAGTAGCCTTGCCTAAAGTGAGCTAATAGATTCCTGGATAATGCCTTGTGTTAAACATGGTACCAGGATCGATGTTAGTTTTGCCTTAGGAAGGTCGCCATTGTGTAAAAATTGTCACGTGCATTTTTAAAATTTAAAAAAAAAGGGCAAAAGGCTCCTGTAACTCTAATGTTTCTTGTGTCCCTAGACTCGTGGTATTAACTTGTTCTTAGAGTAGACACAGTGTGGTCATCTGTTTATTTATTAAGCTTGGTTATTTACCTTGACTTACGCCAGTTATAAACCTTGATTAACCTTTGACACCTTGCTTACTCTGGATTTACTTTCAATCATTTTAAACTCCTGTTAATTTGCTACACTAGCTCATTCATGTGACCCTTAAACTAAGTTCTCATAACAACATCCATTGTGGTCTAACATGCTTGAATTTATACACTTTATATCTTTTGAATTCCAGCATACTTTCACTCTACTTCCCTGTTTTGCAGACGGTCAACAACAACAACCCTCTCGAGCTTACCATACCATAGCTTCCGAGGATGGAATCTACATCAGGAAGGGGGGCATGTTAACCCATGACGGACACATACTATGTTTTACATCATTAATTTAAATATTATGAGTCATGGGCCGGGCTTGTCGGTACCATATGTTAAGGATGAAGGGATTGGGTGATCGCCGATGAGAGGCGCACCTTGGATATCAGTAGGATAAGGGTTAGGGTCGGCCGACCATGTATGGGCGCCCAAGTGTGAACGGCCAAGTCACCTATATGAGTCAAATGTAACCCTAAAATCCTCATTCTCATGTGTTGTGAATAGAAGAGTGCTCTTGCCTTATCTCCTTGTTTTCCTTCTCCTGCGTGTGTGAGAGAGAGAGAGAGAGAGAGTGAGAGAGCGATCGAGTGCACTGTGTAGCGGCACGGCGAGGCGGCGGAGAGGCGGTAGAGCGGCGACGGCGGCTCCTCCTTCACGGCTGCGACGCGGGAATCCTTCAAGGCGGCAGTTAAGCGGTGAGTGACACACCTTTTGCATTCTGTTTTGAGCTTGCCTTCCTGGTTGTATGCTTACAGCCATTCGTGGCTCGCATACGGTGTTCGGCAAGTCCCCAGCTACGACCTGTGCGACAAAAGCGCACAATAGCAAAGAGAAAACTTACAAATCATGCAAGCCATTATGCCTTTCCTTCGGATCCATACTTTGTTGCACCGTACTTCAGCAATTGACTCGCATGTGCCACCTTTTGTTGAGGGTGTTGGGTACTCTCCCTCACTTCCTTCTTCGCCTTCTTCAAAAAAATGCGTGTGTGGTGGGTTTGGGAACCGCTCATGCATGCAGTGCACCACATACATGAAATCTCTATCCTTCTCTTCTCCCCATGGTTTGAAGGCATCTTTACAGGTTTGGTTGAGTAAATGACGGAAGGTATCTGTCCTATGTCATGCATATAAGGCGGGCTCCTCATCAAGGGTATAATATATCATACCACCCTCCTTGGGCACATCATTTGTCAGCATAGGTGAAGGTGACAGTGCACCTCCCCCAAAGCATCCATCGCACCTGCCTCCCCTAATACTAGATCGCCAACGGCTTTGAGAAGCCCTCGAGATATCATCACATGTGTGGCATCATGAGAATGTCGCATGCTGGGGAGATGTCATCGTGGATGAGATAGGAGTGTGCTAAGAACTAGGAGAAATTGACGGACGAGAAGTAGGAAAAGTGAAAGAGTGAGGGGTAGGCAAAGTAGAAGTGAAAGGGGTAGGAAAGGCAGTGGGATGTATGGCAATGGGTGAGTGTGGGATAGCTAAAGTGTTTGGTAATAAAAGGCGGGGGATAAGCCTGAATGACTCAATTACTCAGCCTCATAGCTAGAGTTTAGCTGATACAAAGCCCTCTGTGGCTCTAAAACACATTGCAAATCAAGGTCATCTATGGGTATGGGAGGTGTATTAGAAGATTCCCCTCCATATAATGCATAATGCAATAAGCATATTCTTAATGCATTAATGCATTAAGATTAATGCATTTTACATAATACATAATGCATTAATGCATAAGGAGGTATTAAGCATAATACATAATGCACAAGCATTAATACATAATGCATAAGCATTAATACATATGCTAATGCATTATACATAATGTATAATGTATTAAGGATATACATAATACATTATGCATATTAATATATATGCTTAATATATTAATATGCAACACATTAAGCTTATGCATTAACCATATGATTAATGTTCATTAATGAATGCATTAATGCATGAAGCTTAAACATTACACATAGGCAACAAAACTCAAAAAATAATCTCTGGCATCCAAGGTGCAAAACATTACAAAAAGTTTGGTCAAGGGCTTACCTCTTATCCTTTTTAGAAGCTTGGATTTGGTTGAGGGAGTTTGGAGAAGATTGCCTTCACCTAACCAAAGAAGATTGCCTTCACCTAGCCAAAGAAGCGGAGAACCTAGCCACAAAAAGAAAAAGATGAGTAAAACTTAAGCCATAATGACTTAAGGTTAATGCGTAAGATTTAAGCCATGATACATAATCTTAATACATAATGAAATAAATTAAACATAAGCATTATGCAGTAAGCTTATGATTACGTTTAATGCATTATTGCATTATGCATTAAACTTAATTTATTGTAATAATGCATTAAGCATAAAGCTTATGCATTAATACATTAAGCATTAACGTTAATGCATAATGCAGCAATACATTATGTATAAGCTTAATGCATAAATGCATAAGCTTATGAATGCATTATGCATTAAGCTTATGCTTATACATTATTGCATGAAGATTAATGCATTATTGAAATAAAGCTTAATGCATCATTGCATAAGCTTAATACATTAATCATTAAGCTGAATGCAATAATACATAAGCTTAATGTAATAATACATAAGCTTAATGCAATAATACATAAGCTTAATGCATGAATACATAAGCTTAATGCATGAATGCATAATGCCTTACGCTTATGCTTATGCTTAATGCATTATTGCATGTTAATCACATTGGTTAACATTATTTTAAAGTGTGGTTACGCTTCATGTAACTCATGTTTATGTAAATGGCGCCGCTAAAAGCACTTTATATAAAAGACATACTTCAAGGTAGCCCGCTCCATGTGGAAGGATTTGAGGGATTGGATGGAAGGATAACTTGGAGTAGGAATGCAAGAAAAGGTGGAACTAGGAAGTCTCGACGGACGAGACAGATGAAGACAGATTCATAGAACCAGATGGACTTACAGGCGTTCCCATGAACTTCGGCTATTTCCTATAATTGCATCTTATGAGAGAAACCAAAATGATCCACAGCTGGGACACTCATCATATTTACATTTGAAAAAAAAGACCAAATGCTAAACATCAGCCTATGCACTTGGAAGATCCATCCTATGAGTGGGGGACTCTTAGCAGATGACTATTGCAAGGTCCACAAATAGTACAACAATGCTAAACATGCCATAAAATGCTAGATGATGAACAAGATAGAGTGGAATTTTCACCTCTCCCAGAGCCATAAGACTCTGAGAATTGGATGCACATCTTGGCTACCATGGGCATACATCCAAAACACATGGGTACAAGATGTGCGACGGTCGACGATGGGAAAGAGATCACATCCTTCTACATTCTCATCACCGTCCGATGCTATATGAATTTGTGAGCATCAAAGAGAGTAAATACCATTGAGGGAAAAACACTCCCGCAAAACCCATAAATCAAATGGCTTCATAGGAAAGGAGGCTTACATCTTCCCAATAAAATTGAAAGAATATTGGTTGAGATATGTGGACGCTATTAACACAAATGCCTACTTCTACCAAGTTTGGAAAAAGGAGCTTGACAAGTTTCCCAGTCTTGTTAACAACGTGACCACAAATAAATAAGACAATTCCCAGCGTGAACCCCAAAAGCTTTTTTGCTGTGTGCACAAAGTACGAAACAAAAAATTGGTGCTTGTCTGATTAAGAAACCAAAAGGCTAATGGATGAGGAAAGCACTAAAGCTGAGGAGAATAAACAAACCCCCAAACAGTTCATGTCCTACAAGGTAGGAGGCCATTTTGTACAATATGAAAAGGCCCAAATAACCCATGATGGGATGCCAGGAACATCTTATGATGTCCGGACAAGATCAAGGACCTCGCAAGCCCAGGGGAAGATCCAAAACCCATCTATATAGGAGAAGACCTCTCTACAGAGAAGAAGAGAAAGACCTTAACACCCTCCTTGTAGAACTCAAGGATTGCTTTGCTCGTGGAAGTATACGGATATGATTGTACCTCCCGAAGTAGTCTCAATGGTTGAGGTGTTAACAATCCTAAAATGGGATTGATCATGGTGTTAGACATAGATTAAAAAACATAAGTAAGGTGGATTAAACGACACTAAGAACTCCATAAGAGAGAGAGAGAGAGAGAGAGAGAGAGAGAGAATAGCACACTCAACACTTGATCTCTTTCCTCTATTGCATTCACAATGAACCATACAATGATATAGGCCTGCTAGCCTTATCCCACTTTACACATCATCATCCATGTGGCACTCCCTTTTCCACTCTTTGGTCAACACTCACACACCATATAATATTACATGTGGAATTCTTATCTTACCATAATATCTTGCACCTCTAGGGTTCTTTCCCACATACACATAACACCGTGATTACATCGCTCAACACCCCCTCTTAATCGAGGTGTTCTACAACCCGTCTATCACCCATATAAACGTAGCATTGCACGATTGCAATTGTTACCTCTCAACATTCCCCCTCAATGATACATTGGAGTGTCCATCAAACAAACATTTGTGCACGTGCCTACCATCTTAGACACCGAGTCCATTTTGAGCCAACTCGCTCCACAGCAAAAACATTGAGTCTGATTTGAACATAGAAGTTTGGGTGGGAACCAACCCATGCGCATGCACCTCACACGTGCATCACTCATGCACACATCACAACAACAATTTTTAGCTTCTTGCTGAGCTCGGGTAGGGCACCTTTGTGATGATCCAAATTGCTCTCACAACTTGTCTCAAAATCCATCAAGACACCACACATGCATTCACTTTTGAGCCTCTAGGTGGGCTCGAGCAAAGAACCCTCATACTAATAGGTGAAAAAAAAAACTTTCTCGTTTTGAGCTTCAAGCTTGGGTATGGTTACCCTTCTCATACATGGTTTTGATAATCCAATTACATTTTGGCCGAAGCCGGGCAACAAACCCAAGTGTGTGTGAACATCTTCTTAAATAATAAAAAACTGTGTGTGAAACCATACAAACAAGCTTTGAACCAACGTTTGTGGGAATCAACCCTTAGAATTAAGGGCTAATGAAATGATATATATATATATATATATATAAAGCTGTGCTCCTTGAATGGGCGAGCTATTTCTACACCTTCGTAACTTGTCAGGCTCGCTTGTTGAATTTTTATAGATTGGTACCTGCATCACATGCTTCTCTTGTGGCCATTGTCTTCTTCACACTGCCCTGCACACTTTGTTGCAATCATTGCCATAGACAACCTCAGCTCGTGCTTCTTTGAACCTCTACAGCCTCGCCGTCCTCACTACCCAACATGCAAGTCCTTGACTTATCTGATAACAATTTCATGGTAGCCATACTCGACAGCTTCTGTAGGCTACCCTGCCTATTATCTCCACAGATGGTACCAAAGCGCGACTCAATCTTGAGTTACCACCGTGCCTAGAAAACTTCAAAGGAGTCCAGTGATTCATGGGGCATGTGAGTCATTACCAGTGTTTCATCTTTATATATGCCGACATAGCACATTCCCTTTACCGACTCCTGGTGATTTTTGAATGAAGAGAGAAGTGCCAACAAGCATATGATACCCTAAAAAAGGCATTAGCAAGCACTCCCATTTTGAGATCCCCTAATTGAAAATCATATTATATGTCCACATAGATGCCTCTACCTTTGCAATTGGTTGTATGTTGGCTCCAACCTAGAGAACACAATAGGGATTTCCCTATTAGCTTTGCCAATAACCCCAATTAAACAAAGTTGAACAAAATTATACCACCACAGAAAGAGAAGGGTTGGCCATGGTCTATATTGTTAAAAGTTTTACCATTACCTTTTGGTGACAATTTGTTTTTTCTTTATGGACCATCAATATCTTCTTTATCTGGTGAATAAAACTTGCATGAGGTGTAGAATCACTAGATGGCTCCTAATTCTGCAAGAATTTGATTTCACCGGTACGTAAATTAGAAATAGCCTTGGAGTAAGGTGTAAAGTCTATCCTAAGTGGGGGCACCAAACTAATGGCTATATTTTTTCTAGAGATGGACTCTACACCCCTAGGAAATAGTAACCATCATCTAACTAATGGCTTTGTTTTTTCTAGAGATGGCCTCTACACCCCTAGGAAGTAGTAACCATCATCTAACTAATGGCTGCATTTTTTCTAGAGATGGCCTCTACACCCCTGGGAAACAGACACCATCATCTAACTAATGGCTGCATTTTTTCTAGAGATGGCCTCTACACCCCTGGGAAACAGTAACCATCATCTAACTAGGCTACTAATAGTCCAAGACCTCCCTAGGCATCATTCTCCCAGTCACCTTGGGGTGAGCTCTTGCAAAGTGCCAGTAAGAGACCCTAGTAGGTGATCACAAGGTGGCTTGGATCAAAATAAACTAAAAACCCCGTTTAAAAATGAGAACTGAGTCCTATCCAAGGTAGCTTCTCTCTCTTCACCACAAATAATTTTTTCTCTCCAAAAAGCTTGTAATTCAAGGGTCACATCAGGAGCCTATCAGGAGAGCCAGTACATCCATAACTAACTGTCAGGTCCCCACAACCCCATAAACATAACTAACTGTCAGGAACCACTACATCCATGAGATCCCAAAATTCTGGGGACCCTAAAAATTATTATTTTTTAAATTTTCTCATAACTGTAATTTATTGATGAAAAACTCCATGTTAGTATATTTGTATATCAAAAATATCATTTTCTACTTAGAAAAATGGATTTGTGTTAAACTTCCAACAGCAAAGTTTTAACAGTCTCTCTCACTCACTCTCACTCACTCTCTCTCTCTCCCTTTGAGGATCTCTCTGCTTTAGCTTCTTCCTCTGCTTAGCTATGGAGCCTTTGCAAGCTGTGTGTGTAGCCCCTTTGTGAAGCTAGAAAACGGAAGATTGATTTACACATTTGTGTTTGTGAAGAGTATGGCAGCTCTAAAAAAACCCATCCTACTGATGCACAATCTGTCCAAACTCGTAGGATAGCTAAGGAGAAAAATGTAGATCTTTGGGTTGATGGGCATCTCTATCCAATTGACCCTCCATTAAGAACAAACCCTCCTTTCCGTGATTTATCATCTTTTATGCAATTTGTTGGTGGTGAGGGAGAGCTTGACTTGTTAGGATACTGCAGAAGATTGACTATAAGTGGAGCTTGGCAAACCCATATTCTCTAATCTCAATTGCAAGCATCACAATAAATCAAGAAATCAAGTTTTATCAGAGGAACACTGAGTTGCTGATAAGAAGAGCCTCTTTTGCTCGCAAAGTGAAGGAGATTCTCCAACGATATAGAATAGATTTCCGTGTGCAAGGGATTGCCCTTGAAGCATTGCAAGAAGCCTTTGAGGCTTACCTTGTTGGGCTTTTTGAAGACACCAACCTCCTTGCAATACATGCAAAGAGGATTACCATATCTACCAAGGACATGCAACTAGCTCGGTGCATTCGAGGCGAGCGAGACAACGATCTAGAGATCTTAGATGTTAACCTTCTTTTTGTAGCAACTCTTTTGTTTCAAACCCCCCTTTGTAACAAGCCTATCTGGCTTTCATTTGTAACCTTCTGATAATTAAAATTTTAAGTTTCTCTTACAATGTCTTGGTGTCATCATGTTTGTTTAACATGGAGTGTCTATCATGTGCCCATTTGTCACACACAAGGCATCAGAAATGCTCCTAGAGGAGGACTGAGGAAGCTGTGCCAAAACATTGCAAATTTGATGCGATGTAGGCTTGAAATTTGCACTGTTCTAGCACTTCTCTCCTAGCCACTCAGGATCATTTCTGATGCATAATGAAGTTGATGCATTTATAATAAAGTTGAGCACACTAATTGTGAGAAATAGTAGTTTACAAGATAAAAACACCTTTAATCATGTGTGAAACTACAGTGTTTATCATCCAATGCATCAAAATTGCTCCCTGGAGGACTGGGGAAGCTATGCCAGAACAGTGTGAATTTAGCCTCTACAGAGCGACGATGCAAGCTCGAAATTCGCACTATTCTGACACTGCTTTCCTAGCCACTCAGGATCATTTCTGATGCATTTATAATGAAGTTGATTACACTAATTGTGAGAAATAATAGTTTATAAGATAAAAACAGCTTTAATCATGTGTAAAATTACATTATTTATCATCCAATGCACCAGAATTGATCCTGGAGGACTGGTGAAGCTATGCCAGAACAGTGCAAATTTAGGCTCTGCAACGGCGCTGTAGGCTCAAAATTCGCACTGTTCTAGCACTGCTCCCCCAGCCACTCAGGATCATTTCTGATGCATTTATAATAAATTTGAGTACATTAATTATAAAAAACAGTAATTTACAAGATAAAAATACTTTTAATCATGTGTAAAAGTATATTATTTGTCATCTAATGCATCAAAATTGCTCCTGGAGGGCTGGGAAAGCTATGCCAGAACAGTGCGAATTTGGGCTCTACAGCAGCGGTGTAGGCTCAAAATTCGCACTGTTCTGGCACTACACCCCCAGCCACTCAGAATCATTTTTGATGCATTTATAATGAAGTTGAGTACATTGATTATGAAAAACAGTAATTTACAAGATAAAAATACCTTTAATCATGTGTAAAAATATATTATTTGTCATCCAATGCATCAGAATTACTCCTAAAGGGCTGAGGAAGCTGTGCCAAAACAGTGCGAATTTGGGCTCTACAGCAGTGGTGCAGGCTCAAAATTCCCACTGTTCTAGCACTCTCCCCTAGGCTCCTAGGGTCATTTCTGATGCATTCATCACAAAAACATTGATGGTACAAACTAGAAAAAACAATGATATACTTGATAAAAAATAAGTTTGCAAAAATTGTATTGTATTCATAATAAGAAGTGGTACATCATCTTTACAAAAGCTTTCTTATAATATTGAGCTTCCTTCTCTTGTTATTGGGCAGAGTGTACTCAAGGAGTGATTGGGCTATTTCTTGAGAATCCTCTATGCTTATGCTTTTGGCTATACCTATAAGAGCAAGAAGCTTACCCCTAAATCCAGAACCAAAAACATCGAAGGCAAGGGATTTTTTAATCAAAACTATACATTTGGTGCTCTGTGCCATAGAGGCTATACAGAGCACCTTAGAGAGGGCTTTCAAAAAGAAGAGAGTGAAGGCAAATTGAGGGGTGTAGTCCCTGTGGATAATGGCGATGCCATCCACAAGAAGCCGACCAAGATAGTGCGCCAACGCAGCATCATGTCCATGGACCTTGGCCTGGTCTCTGCTGCCGCCGCCTCTCCCTGCAAATGCATCAATTTCAACCACCCTCTGCAATCAAATGAAAAATCAAAATATTTTCCTATACATAATTCCTGTTACCATATTATAGTTTTGTTACCATATTATAGTAGTGATGTGTGTGAACAGACTTAGGACCGCCGGGGCACTTTTTCCCTCACTAGGAGGTTTTTTCCCCCGTGCATTGTATATACGCCCATTATCTTCTAGGGCTTGTTATCTTTCATTTTTGGCACTCATAATACACTACAGTGTTGTGCTCAAGCTTCCTCATCTTCTTGAAGTTGTGTGTGCATTCCTGCAACCCTAATTCCAACAATTGGTATCAGAGCAGGCTTCCTCCTCCCGGGCAGCATCACCGGCACCTGCCGCTTCATCTCCTCCGATTGCAACGAGGTTTCACGAGCGTCTGCAGGTTAGTATATGCCGTGGGAAAGCCCATAGGGCTTGTTCGTTTCAGAATTTTGATCTGAAGTCATTTCGCCCTCCGTTTTTGCATTCCAAGTACTGCGCAGGCAAAATCGTCCTACTGTGCAGATTTTCTGTCAAGATTAAAATCTGCAGGACAGGTGCCCATTCGTCTGTTTTGGGCTGTGCTACATAGCACAGGTCGATTTTATACAGGTTTACCTCTTACAGACAGCATTTACATCTAGTAGTACAGTCATTGGCCATGGCTGACAACAATGATGTATTCCGCATGTTGGCTGCTGAGGATAAGTTGGATGGCACCAACTATCCATTGTGGGCATATATGATGCGACATGTATTGGTAGCAAAGGGGTTATGGAACATTGTGCAGGGTATTGATGCACGTCCTATTGTGGCTGGGAATGCTGCAAACACATCAGAAACAGGTACTGTTGATGATGGTGCAGGCACAAGTGCTGTAGCAGCTGTTCGAGAACCACCACTTTCAGCAGAGCAGATTCGTTGGGATGGTAGAGATGCGCAGGCTCATGCCTTGATTGCGCTGTCTGTCAAACGTACCATTATCCCACATATTCGCTCCTGCAGGACTTCTAAGGATGCTTGGGATGTACTTGCCACATTGTATCAGGCAAGAAATGAGGCTCGTGTTGCTTATCTCCGAAAACAGTTGGAGAGTGAGCATATGAACGAAGGTGATTCTATGGATAGCTTTTTGACAAAGATCAAGGATTTCAAAGAGCAGCTCATTTCTGCAGATGAAATCCTGTCAGACAGTTCACTTGTGCAGACTGTTTTGAATGGTCTACCAGATTCTTATCAGGGTTTTGCTTCCACTCTTCGCTTGATGATGAAAGGCAATCCCAATGCCTTATTCGGATCAGCTTGATCAGTAATGGTCTTGACTACGTTAGAGTAAAGAGTTATCCTGGTGGAATCACCCATGCTCTCCGGGTAAAGGAAGTTTTTCCGGGTTCAGTTTTGGAAAAACCGACGGATTAGTCTCTTGTTCGGATATCCGTGGACGAGGCCCCGAGTGTGGGACCCTGCCCCGCGCAAGAAGTGCTACTTCTGATGCTAGCACTCCGAATCCATTGCGTGGTAGGGACATGGATCTCACATTTCCTCTCAACCACTACTAGATCCTTAGCAAGAATTTTCTATAAGACTTCTTCCTGATTTGATTGCTCTTCCACCTTCTCCCCTTCCCTTGTACACAGTTGTAGATAAATGCACATGAGATTAGTATGTGGCTCCAAAAATTGAACTTCCCCCTCATCATCCTTTAAGGTATCCTCTTCTATTTCAAAGTCCTCTATGGAACTGGTTTTTTCTTGTTCGTCTTCATCTTCATCTTGTAAAGTACTCTTTGGGATCAATTCTCTCTCCTTGGCCATGTCATATCTAACTTGCTTCCTGGCAGGCTGGTCTAGACCCAAAATAAGGTGTCCTCTCCACCAATCTTGTCCTGCTCTCATTGCTATCAACCATGGTCTCCCCAAAATCAATGGATAAGATTATATCCTTGCTGGCATGACATGAACATCCAAGGCCAATTCAGCTTCCTATCCAAGGATAGTCACCTGCAACCTCTTAACTATTTCCAAACATCTAACTTTTTCATTATTTTCCCTTCCAACTTTAAACTCAGATGGTGTACTCACCTTACGTCTTAAGGCCTCCATAGTTTGCTAGGTCATTACACAAACTTGGGCACAACCATCAATGTACACTTTGTAAACTTTAAACTTGTATATCTAGGCATCCATGTTAGGTAGAGGTAATCCTTGTCTTCTTTAATAGGTACTATATTTATCTATCCTCCTTTCTTCTCCTTCTCGAAAACCCTTGTGCTAACTAGTTTACTCCATGTTCTCTTGAGTTTGAGGCACATACGCAATACCTGGGGCTAAGACAGAGTGGGTTCCTTCTACGGAGATCCCTCTTTAGATCATACTCTTCCTTCTCCTACAAGAAAATCTTGCATTCCAATACTCCTCCTGGGTCTACTCTTCCTCTTACCCTCTTTGAACTGGTCCTCTACTTACTTTCCCTTCTTCCTTTTGGATGGTCCTGCTTCATCTTTACCTTCTGCATCCCTAGTTCTTTTGTTAGCTAACATAAGAGCTTCATCCATTCCAATCAAATTAACCTCACTTGAGTGTAATTATTTAGGGAGATTTTCATTTAGAGCTTTTTCATTTCTTTTATTACTCATTATTCTTAGGTTAAGCATTCTCTCACCTAGTCCATAACCTTTCAATCCCTAAAGTTTAAGCACAAGCAACTTTTTCTAAGGAATGCACATAAAGTAAGCATGCCATGAAGTAAGAATAGCTATGAAGCTTCTTATTTCAGACCTAGAGCATGTTTATTCATAAGGCCAACAAGTTGAGAATCTTCACATATACACACTAAGTAATTTTTCTATAAATAAACAAACAATGGAGCTTATATGTTTACTTGAAAAACAAGCTTTTCCATAGAGCTAGAAAGCAAGTCATAGGGGGACCTGGGAGAGAGATATGTTTGGAGAGAGAGAGAGAGAGAGAGAGAGAGAGAGAGAGAGAGAGTCAAAGAGAGAGAAAGAGAGTGATAGAAGAGAGAGAAATTCAGATAGGGGGATAGAGAGATAGAGTCCTACCAAAGATTTATAACCATACACGAGGATTTACACCATAATGGAGTCAATA
This sequence comes from Cibotium barometz, assembly GCF_041138505.1. Taxonomy (NCBI): domain Eukaryota; kingdom Viridiplantae; phylum Streptophyta; class Polypodiopsida; order Cyatheales; family Cibotiaceae; genus Cibotium; species Cibotium barometz. Next base: position 3,438,437 of record NC_141110.1, read on the forward strand.
ACCAAAAAAACCTTGATTTCAACAGAAGGAGTCAAGAATACAACAACATAAACACAGTTCAGTCAATATCACAACATTGTCATAATGTAGCATAGAATAATGGATCCTCTCAAATAGTCCATGATAAAAAAAAACCATTAAAATCACTGTTGTGGCTTGAAGTAGGCCATAATCTCATCCACTCATCTTCTTCAGATATGACCTCAAAGGTCCTCCAATATCCAATGACCTGAGGGAGTACCATCTCTGGCATGTCAATGTCTGCTGGCTCAAGAACTCCCCTGGACTGCCCCAAGTTAGACAAGAACCGCATTCCATGAAAGGTGCACCTTTTTGCTTTGTCTAATTCCTTCGTACTTTCTTGATCAGCATTTCTTGGCCTTGCATTTCTAGCTTGAGCAGAATTAACTTTTTAAAAAGCTTTGTTAGAGCCATCTCCATTATTTTTAAGAATGTTAACTATTGAAGAGAAGGGGATGCCATGGACTGTAAAAAAAAAGCAGCATGGGTTAAATGTAGAGCACCCTTAATTAAACATAAGAAAACTTTTCCATGAACATTATGAATTAAAAAGAAGCCAACACATCATAGCATATCCAATTACACTTCACACAAAATATACAAGAATCAAGTCAGCCAAGTACTTTCTAGGCAAAATATGTATATGTTAAGCAAGTTGATACCCATACTTCAAAAGCTCAATCATCTAATTTTGTACCATAGAATATTAAAAGAAATCTGGATAAAGTCAAAGTAGTCTAACACTTTTATGCTAAAAGATTCAAGTCTTCCTTTATATCAATAGATTGTTTACTTTCTTTATGATTGTTTTGCACAAGTATATGCATGCACATAGAGGCAAGTAAATACCATATACCAAAGAAAACAATCATGTACCAACCATACAATAACATGCCTTCAACAATCCAAACTGTGTTGGAGCAATGAAATCCATAGAAAAAATTCTGCACTCAAAACAACAATGACATAGTGCATGTGGGTACAAAAAAGTCAACCAATCACATAGTGACATAGTGTATGTGGGTTCAAAAAAAGTCCACCAATAGTCAATGCAAAAAAAAAACTATCAAAATCAAGGACATTGGGACCCTAGCTCATATTGGTCCCAATCTGTGTCATCCTTTGCCGCTATGTTACATCTAAAGGAGATAACTCTATATCCCCAAACCACCTAAGATGGTGCTCATCATAAACTTTTGTATCATTGTCAATGCACAAGCAGTGTCGATGTAGCCTAGGACATATGACTCCAACTGTAGCCTACAAAAAATATCAATCACCGTAGTTTTCTCCAGCGTGAAAGTCAACACCAGCCACCTAAACATCAAGACATTCTTGTCTATGGTCTCCCCCTCCTGCTTATGATTTATAGGCCGATTTCCCTTCCGACAAAATAGGCCCAAGAGAAGGACTTCCACCTACAACCCCTTTTTAGCATTACCGTTTCTTGCATATTATAGTTGCAAAAGGTGGTTCCAATGTGCACAAACAATTTTGAAGATACCCACTCATGTGTGCTTTACCCACTCATGTGTGCTTTTGCACACGTACCCTTGCGGAATCCAAATGAGAATTGTTTGCTTTAACTTAAATCCTACCATAGTGGCATGACCACAAATAATGGGAAAATGATATGTAGAGCACAAGGTAATATACCATCCATCATCGGCCGGGGCCACATACAAAGAGGCTAATGTAGCCACCCTTTTTCTTACTTTTTGAGAGAACTCATTCCATGTAGGTACCCAAACATTTTTACATATCTTGTTTGTCAAAAGAAATGCAAATTCCACGCTTATATCAATCTAAAAGAAATTAATTATGCACCACATCCATAGAAATCTTTTCAACCAAACAACCCGTTAGGAAGTCTGCAAAGAAAAGAGACACGATTGTTGTGCTCTCCCCATCTAGAAACTTTCCTTTGAGATCCACCTTGCGTAAGAAGTGCACAATCTTGCTGACAATGATGTGTAAGAACTAATTTTCAACATGTGTCTTGTACATAAAGATTTCATGAAAGTTTATCCCCTACCTTGCCTCCTCCTTAGGAGAGACCTCCAAGATACTAAGCAAGGTGGCCACCACGAATATGTCACAGTTTGCGAGCTTACCATCTATTCATAAAATATTCATGTGAAAAATAGTACTTTGAGAAATATACTTAAACACACATGTTATTTTAGCCTATACCTGTAGGTTGTGAAGGTTCCTTGTCTTCCTTAGTCCTCTTGGAGGATTGATTTCTTTCTTTCTTTGGAGGATTGCTTTACATGTACTCCAACCGTTTCTTTATCAAAGATGTGGTTGAGTGGGAGGGCTCTACGGTATTATCTACTTTCTTTTGAGAAGAGATGGCTTTCTTTTGGGGAAGAGATGGCTTTCTTGGAAGATGAACCAACCTCCTCCATTTCACCAATTGGCCTCTCATGTGCATGCTCTATAATAAATGAATGTTTGTTTTCATGTAGAAGATAACATAGCAAAATAATAGAAATAGTTTGGCTAGAGAAATGTAGCAAAAGAATACCCTTGTAATTATCTCCCTCCTGCCTTGGATACTCGCCAATGTGGTAGTCAAGCCACCATGAATAGTATTGCACCTCCCATTCACTAAGGCCACGCTCCTTCATCCAAAGAGGAAACATGGAGCCATGACTAGAGAGATCTATCCACTCATCCACAAATGTTGGCATCTCCTCAATTGCATGCTCATCATGATTCTCCCACTTTGCTGCTGGTAGATTTTGCTTGAACTCCACATTAACTTCTCTCCACATTGGTCCCCAGTCAAGCATACGATTTTCTGACACAAATTGTTGATCATGGCCAGCCTTTTTCAAAGACACAATAAATGGGGCCCCCAACACACTATAACCAGATTTCTCAAATCTTTTGACAAGGCCAGCTATCCCTGGACCAACAGCTTGAATGGCCTCATTCTCCATAAGTCTATGAAGAGGTATTCGTGGAGGATCCCGACCTCTATTGAAGAGGTATTCGTGGAGGATCCCGACCTCTATTGATAATGAAGCTTTCAACCACCTCCTCTAAAATGTGCCCTGGCACGTCATTACCAAAGGTAGGTGGATGATTAATTGGTTTTGCAACCACTATGGTTGCTTTTGAGACCGGTTGCATTGTCTTATTGATCATGCTCTTCTTGATGAGAGGTAGCATTGTGAGATGGAAGAACTTCATCATGCTCTTCTTGGTCTATCTCTACTTCATCTTTTCTCATGCCCTCAAGCTCCTCATGTTGTGAGCTCTGGAAATTGGAGGAAAGAGGGTCCTTCACTGGTTTCTTCCGTTGAGCAACATTGGAAAAAGCCATAGAATTACGTGCACAAGTTCTATAACCGATCTTCCTAGACCACAATGAGGACTCAATTCTTAAAAATTAGTAACAAGCTTACAAGGTATTCATAGCACATATACCGAGGTTGCATAACAATAAATCATAATTGGAAAGCAAACCTACTTTTAAAGTAAGAAGGTGCATTCGTCTTTGATGGAGTACGCACCATTCTTGCTTAATTCTTGTATCATAAGTTCAAATTATGAGTAAGCGTTTAAAAGATCTGCTTAAAATGGGACTCAAATTAAATCAAAATAAAACATTCTTCACATCTCAAAATTCATCTAAAAGAGGCTTTTCATTCAAATGTATGAAAAGATGCAGGGGGGAAGAGAGCTTGAGCTCTTGCAAGCACACACACACACTCACAAAACCCTAATAGAGAACACACAAGGTGAGAGGCTGAAAATCTTCTTCTTCTCTACTCAACACTCAACACCATATATCAAGAATAAGAGTACACACCATATGAAAGGTACTTAACCAAATACATACACGGGTTCTCTATAGTGTGAACCCGACTAAATGAGCTGGCGCTATAACTATGCCAGTCTCTAGAGTGGCTGTCACACAGCCTGTCATCCCACTGGCCGCATATCACCCAAGATCTCACCAACCATGCCAGTGGTGTAAGTGCGGGGCCTATCCCCCAGGCGGGTCATCAGTGCCCACCGCCTCACTAGAGCTCGATATCTCAACACTCCCCCTCGAGCTCAACTCCATCTCATGTACACCAAGCGAAGCCCTGAATCTGCGGAGCTTCTCTGTACCCAATGCTTTGGTGAAGATGTCAGCTACCTGATCCTCTGTGCTGACATAAACAAGGTCAAGGTCTCCTGCCAAGACCTTCTCTCTGACGAAGTGGTAGTGGACCTCTATGTGCTTCGTACGAGCATGAAAGACTGGGTTCCTGGCCAACTGTATACTGCTAATGTTGTCACAGAAAATGACAACTTGTCTATCCACTGATAGACCCAAATCTGCAAGTAGCTTTCTCAACCAAGCTACCTCACATGCTGCCATAGCAGCTCCTCTGTACTCGGCCTCTGTACTCGATAGAGCAACCGTAGGCTGCTTCTTGCTGCTCCAAGTCACAGCAGCACTCCCCAAAGAAAACATGAATCCACTGGTAGATCTTCTGTCTGAGATACTACCAGCCCAATCAGCATCTGTGTACCCATGTACACATATCTCTGTCCCAGTCTCATAGAATAGTCCACAATGCAAAGTAGACCTCACATACCTCAGTATGCGTCTCACTGCATCCAAATGCGGTTTCCGTGGAACCTGCATAAACTGACTCACCAACCCAACAGCATAGCTCAAATCTGGTCTGGTGATCGTCATGTAGATCAAACTTCCTACTATGCGTCTATACATAGTAGGATCCTCCAAGATCTCTCCTGAATCTGCACTCAACTTGCCATTCTGATCCAATGGCACAGAAATAGGCTTACAGCCTGTCATACCATACTTGGACAACATGTCCAAGCCATACTGTCTCTGCAGTAATCCAATACCATGTGGTGACCTAATCACCTCAATGCCCAAGATATATCTGAGCTCCCCCAGATCCTTCATCTCAAACTTCTGTCTAAGCAAGATCTTTACATCAAAGATCTCTGCATCATGGTCCCCCGTAATGATCAAGTCATCTACATAGATGACAACAAGCACAACTCCTCTATCACCATGTCTCACATACAGCGAGAAATCTGCATTGGCTACATGAAAGCCAATAGTGACAAGATATTCAGAAATCTTGTCAGACCATGCTCTTGGTGCTTGCTTTAAGCCATACAAGGCTTTCTTCAACCTGCAAACATGCTCGGGGTGACCCACATCCTCATATCCTGGTGGCTGCAACATATACACCTCTTCTTGCAAATCCCCATGCAAGAATGCATTCTTTACATCCATCTAATGTAAAGACCATTGCTTTGACGCAGCCACTGCTATCACAACTCTCACCGTTGCCATCTTGGCAACTGGGCTGAAAGTTTCCTCATAATCAATCCCATATGTCTGCGCATATCCTTTGGCTACCAATCTAGCCTTGTACCTGTTTATGCTTCCATCACTGTTATGTTTAACTTTGTACACCCACTTGCATCCAATGGCTTTCTTGCCTTCAGGCAATTGCACTAAATCCCAAGTTTCATTTCCATATAGTGCATCCATCTCCTCATCCATGGCTTTCTCCCAACACACATTTCCAACAGCCTCATCAATGCATGTGGGCTCAACAACCTGCACAACCTTTGCCATATATGCATAGTGATGTGCCACATAACCATCATATGTAAATCTCTGCACAGGGTTCTTCACTCTCCCTGATCTTCGCAGCTTTTCATTCATGGCTTCCATAGCCTTCTTTACACCAGGTGTTCTCATAGCTGGGATCCCAAGCTCCTCATCAAGGCTCATATCTGAGCCACTAGACTCTCCATCAACATGAGAATGCCCTGCAGAAATGTCAGGCATACCAAGGGGCTCAACCACTTTCTCTTTTCCTTTACGTGATGTACTAATCACATTTGCAGGGCTGGTATTATGACGCAGCCTGCCACTCCATGGTCTATCAACAGACCCACTAGATGAGGACTCTCCTGGTCCACTCAAAGACTGTGATTGCTGTCCTGCATTCTGTGCAACCACACTTCCACTCACATCAGCCCCAATAGCTTCTTTTTTAGCAGCATACCAGCTGCTCATCTCATCAAAGACAACATCCCTGCTTACCCTCAACTCACGTGTAGCAGGGTTATAACACTTGTATCCCTTTTGCTCAAGGGAATATCCAATAAACACACATTTTTCAGCTTTCGGATCCAGCTTAGTTCTCAGCTCATCTGGCACATGCACATATGCAATGCATCCAAAAACTTTCAGATGAGACAAATCTGGTTTTCTGCCAGTAAACCTCTCCTCTGGAGTTACATCATGTATGGCTGCAGTTGGAGTCCTGTTCATGATGTATACTGCTGTAGAAACAGCCTCAGCCCAATAGCAATGCGGCATATTCTTCTCTTCCATCAATGCTCGCGCAATCTCAGCAATGTGCCTGTTTTTCCGCTCAGCAACTCCATTTTGCTGCGGAGTGTATCTGCATGTGAACTGTCTCCGAATACCATTCTTTTTCAAAAAATCAGAGAACTCATTGGAGAAGTATTCTCCCCCTCCATCTAACCTTAGGCACTTGACATATTTTCCTGTTTGCTTTTCAACCAAAAATCTGAAATTCTGAAAGTGAGTGAACACCTCACTCTTCTCCTTCATGAAATATACCCACACTTTCCTCGTGTGGTCATCAATGAAAGTGACATAGTACCTACAGCCTCCCATAGACACGGTCTTCGTAGGACCCCATACATCTGAATGCACAACATCTAGTGCATTTCTGCTCACATATCTGTTACGTGGAAACACATGCTTTGTTTGCTTCCCAAATTGGCATGCTTCACATATTTTCTGCATACCTTCCACTTTAAATTTTGGCAGCCCTGTCACAATTCCTTTTGTCTGCATAGACTTCAATCTCTGCACATTCACATGACCAATCCTTTTATGCCATATGTCTGTGTCTGCAACAACTCCTGAACCATTTGCAAACATTGCAGCACTCATTTCAGGCATGTCTACATCCAACGTAAACATTCTGCCCACTCTGTTGCCTTTTGCAACCAACCTGCACTTGTCTTTAAAATCTTCAACATAACATCCATCAGGGTTAAACCGAACCTGCAAACCCTGCTCAATCATCTGGCCAACTGAAACCAGATTCTTTGTTATGTTCGGTACATGAAGTACATCTGCAAGGTACTTCACTTTGCCATCCTGCATAGACAATGGCACATCTCCAACGTGGGCAATTGGATGAGCAGTGTCATCGCCTGTTTCCACAAAACCTGGTCTTTCCGGGTTTTTCATCTCCTTGAACCACTCCCCATGACTCGTCATGTGGTTCGAAGCGCCTGAATCCACATACCATACATTATCTTTTTGTGCTGCATCAACATTTTCAGACATGGCATTCACAACATGCTGCATAACAAACAACCTTTCATTATCCTCATTATTTCTGCTTGAGGATGCATAGTTGTTTTGCTGCACTTTCCCATTTTGCATGTCAGCCTGCTTCTTATAACATTCAGACTGCACATGTCCAAGCTTACCACAATAATAGCATTCACGTGCATCATTATATTGCCTTTGCCAATTTCCACGGCCTCTTTGGCTCCCCCTGCCTCTGAATTTGCCTCTTCCACCTGTGTGTTGTTGTTGTTGTTGATTCTGGGACTGTTGTTGCTGTTGCTGCTGCTGGCCATAATTCTGATTACCTGTTCGGCCACCTCCTTGACCGCGTCCACGGCCTCCTCTACCTCGTCCTCTTCCTGAACTCGTGTAGAAGGCCTGTTGCTCTGAACTGTTTTTACTTTGTGAAGACTGTTGGTCTTCACCCAAGCTCTTCTCTTCGATAATCAGCATAGACACCAAATCTGTAAAGTTGGGAATGTTTTCCCGAGTCTGAATAGACGTCTTGAACGCCTTGTATTGTGGCCCGAGACCACGTAGACAGACTTCCACCTTGTCATCATCATCTACTGACACACCAATAGATGCAAGGGATTCCACAATACCCTTTATCTTCAATGCATAGTCATTCACAGACATGCTCTTTTTCTCCACAGTATGAAGCTCATTCTTCAACTGTATCTTACGTGCCTTGGTATTTGTTTCATACAGCTTTACCAAGGTGTCCCACGCCTCCTTGGGAGACTTGGCATCCTGAATGTGCCCAATCATGGTGTCCTGTATACTAATGGAAAGCCAATACATTACTTTCCTGGCTCCTTGGTTCCAATCTTTAAACTCTTTCACATTTGCAGCAGTCGGATTTATACCGGTATCTCCGGTGCCTCTTCATGCTCACCTTCTATGTAGTCCCAATAACCTTTTCCCATCAGGAAATTCGTTAATCTGAACCTCCAAGCATGGAAGTTATTCTTGTCCAGCTTCTCAGCCACAATCTGTGTTATGCCATCATTAGACATCTTGCCAAACACACAATTTTACCAGAAACTGCACTCTGGTTTTTCTGCAGAACCTGCAGTATTTTCTGCACAGCGGTACTGTAGTACTCAAATGTCACAACCAGTGACTTCAATGTGCATACATACACCCAATGGCAACTGTAGACCTCTTTGCAGCACCCACAGTGTCTGCACAGTCAATCTGTCTTCCTGCAGTTCTTAAAATAGAGTTCTGCAGAGAATCGATGACTTACCCGCAGTGCTCGAAATCGCCTGCTTTCTGAAAAACGGAGGTCTAGACGCGCCCGAAACGCGTATTCGGCCCGAAAATCGTAGTCCGAAGGACTGTATAGTTGCCCTATAGCTTCACTCCCGCGAAGAAAGCTCCTCAATCAGAGATCGTTTGCCGGTGCCTCCCGTAGAGCTCCCGACAAGGGTGTAGTCACCAACACAATAGGGAAGAGTAGTTGAAGCTCTTACCCTCGTACCGCTTCTTGTGGTTCTCTTGCTTGCAGCTCAGCCCTTAGCACGAACCAGGCTCTGATACCATGAAAAGATGCAGGGGGGAAGAGAGCTTGAGCTCTTGCAAGCACACACACACACTCACAAAACCCTAATAGAGAACACACAAGGTGAGAGGCTGAAAATCTTCTTCTTCTCTACTCAACACTCAACACCATATATCAAGAATAAGAGTACACACCATATGAAAGGTACTCAACCAAATACATACACGGGTTCTCTATAGTGTGAACCCGACTAAATGAGCTGGCGCTATAACTATGCCAGTCTCTAGAGTGGCTGTCACACAGCCTGTCATCCCACTGGCCGCATATCACCCAAGATCTCACCAACCATGCCAGTGGTGTAAGTGCGGCGGGGCCTATCCCCCAGGCGGGTCATCAGTGTCCACCGCCTCACTAGAGCTCGATATCTCAACAATGTATGCTATGAACAACAACATCAGAGCCTGGCAACAACAACACACAGGGCGAAGAGGCCAGTTTAGAGGCAGGGGGAGTCAATGACATCATGGTAATTGGAAAAGGCAACATAATGATACACGAGGCTAGTTTTACTATGCTAAGCCTAGACATATGCAACAAGCAAATTGCTATAAGAAATAGAGTGACATGTGTAGGCAAATTGCTATAAGAAACATAGTGACATGAGAAATAGAAAAGTGTAGCAAAACAACTATGTGTCCTCTAGCAAAAATAATGAGGATAATGAGAGGTTGTTTGTTATGCAACATGTGGTTAATGATGTGTGTGGAAATGATGTAGCAGCATGTAAGGATGATGTATGGTATGTTGATTCAAGTGACTCGAAGCACATGACAAGTCATGGTGAGTGATTCAAGGAAATGAAGAGTCTTGAAAGACCAGGTTTTGTTGAAAAAGGGGATGATACTGCTCATCCGATTGCCTATGTTGGAGATGTGCCATTGTCTATGCGGGTGATAAGGTGAAGTACCTTGCAGATATACTTCATGTTCTAAACATTACAAAGAATAATTTGGTTTCAGTTGGCCAGATGACTGAGCACGGTTTGCAAGTTTGGTTTAACCTTGATGGCTGCTATGTAGAAGACTTCCAAGATAAGTGGAGGTTGGTTGCAAAAGGCAACAGAGTGGGCAGAATGTTTACATTGAATGTAAATATGCATGAAGTGACTACTCCAATGTTTACAAATGGTTTAGGAGTTGTTCGATATACAGATACAAACATTTGGCATAAGAGAATTGGGCATGTAAATGTGCAAAGAGTGAAGTCTATGCAAACTAAAGAAATTGTGACAGGGCTACCTAAGTTAAAAGTTGAAGGTATGCAGAAAGTATGTGAAGAATGTCAATTTAGAAAGTAAACAAAGCATGTATTTCCACATGATAAAAATGTGAGCAAGAATGTACTTGATGTTGTGCATTTATATGTATGGGGTCTTGCAAAGACTATGTCTATGGGTGGCTATAGGTACTACGTAGCATTCATTGATGACCACACGAGGAAAGTGTGGGTGCATTTCATGAAGAAGAAGAGTGAAGTATACACTCATTTTTAGAATATCAGAGTGATGGGCTGAAAAATAGACAAGAAAGTATGTGAAGTGCCTAAGGTCAGATGGAGGAGGAGAATACTTCTTCAATGAGTTCTATGAATTATTACGAAAGAACGGCATTCAGAGACAGTTTACATGTAGATGCACTCTAGCAAAATGGAGTTTCTAAGCGAAAAAACATGCACGTTACAGAGATAGCACGAGCATTGATGGCAGAGAAGAATATGTCGCATAGCTATTGGGCTGAGGCTCTATATATAACAGTTTATATCATGAACATGACTCCTACTATAGCCATACATGATGTAACACAAGAAGAGAAGTTTACTAGCAGAAAACCTGATTTGGGGTGATTGCAAGATGAGGTTATCTAGTTTCATGTAGTGGGCGCCCTTGGCTTTAGCTGGAAAACAAGCATTTTTTTCATGTAGTGGGCGCCCTTAGCTGGAAAACATGCATTTTTTAAAAGAAGAATAGCCAATCTCTCCTAGTTAGACAAGGAGTTTCACTTCAAGGTCTTCTAATGAAACATCATATGCAAAGTAGGGCACCTAAAACTATAATCTGATTGAATATCCAATAATTGTAAATCCCCTTTTCTTTGCAAAACAAGTTTGTATATAGGCCCTGTGGAAGGTTTAGACAGGTACAGTGAATGTGAGTAAATTGCCTATAACTTTTATATTATTACTCATATGATGTTCCCACTTTGCATATCACAAATACAAATAACATAAAGCTTAACTTGATTTATCGAGTAATTTTTGATATGTTCTAGTATTTTCTATATTATTTAAAATGTATTAGAATTGTTAAAAAACATACTATTTTATCCTCCCACCACACCTACCATTTAAAATGCTCAAATTCTATGGATCTAGTGATGATTAGATTGGGAAAGATAAGTATAATGTGGATATAAGGTAAAATTACAAATCTAACGGTTGGATTTTTGTAGATTTACTTTGGAAAATTTGTTATGACTGTATCAATTGTAATTTAATTCTAGAAAATTAAATATTGAATCTTTCAATCTAAAAACTCTAGGGATCAATACTCTTATTGCCATGAATTTATTAAATTTTTTTTTGGCTTAATTTGAGTATGGGAAGGTCCATTTTCAATCCTCCCAAGTGAAAATTCCCATATTGTGTCCACTCTCCCCTTTTCAAGTCTAAAACCAATCCTAGTTAGGTTTGGAAATCTAGGCTTGGTAAACTTCAAAGCTTAGGTAGTGAGGTTTGGGTAGGCACAAATCTTATATATGCATGCCACTTTATGTCCACATGAGCTTCGAGAGGATCCACATAAGCAGCTTACCACCTCACCTTGCCACCTTCACCCTCCATGTCAACATGGTCAACCTAGTTGACTCCCCACCTCATCATCCTAGTCATCATTAATGCCACATCTTCTTGCCACCTTTGCATGCCACCTCGCACTTGGTGACATGGCATGCAACGTCATGGAATTGCCACATCAACCATAATAGTGCCACATGTCAAGAGAATGCCACGTGTCTCACCTCCTTTCCACCTCTCCTTTTTTTTCAAAAATATATTTTTGAAAAAGTTAATTTAGTAATTTAGAGAAATAGAATATAAAATTTTAAATAATAAAATATATATAACTTATTAAATAAAAGAATTTAAAATCACTAATTTTAAAGGGTTATATTTTGGAATTAGATCAATAATATTATTATTAAAGTTCATATTATTTAATTTAAAAAATAAATTTTTTTATTTAATATTTCTTGAAAATATTTTATGTAGAATAAACCTTTGAATAAAACTTGAAGAAAATACTTTATTAAAAAAAAGTAGTTATATAATTATAAAATAAAAGATAAATTTAGAGATATATTTATATATCTAGTAATGATAAGTATTTATACTTGTTAATAAATATTATTAATAATATTAAATTTTAAGTGAATAATAGTTTATCTTTAATTATCTTTATGTTTATCTTAATTATCCAATCAATTTTAGATAGGAAATCCAATGAGATTTGAAGTGGATAACCTATTTTTCTTATATAATCACACATCTCTAGTACTATCCCACACTTATCTCTAGTACTATCCCATCATTGAGCCTTTATAATTTTTTCTCTCTTAGCTTCCTTGAGAATGGGTTCTCAAAGTCATAGGAGTCAGAAACGTGATAGGACTAGACTTCCCCCCGTCCACCAAGTTCAAGAGTAGGAGAGGAGAAGGGTAGCTCGTGAGAGAAAGAGAGATTGGAGAGCACATCAACGAGCAACACCTTTCGTTTTGGCGATGATCCAAGCCTTGCTCCTCCTCTTCCACTTCCTCTCCCTCCGCCCTCTTCCCCCCCACTACCCCTTCGTTTAGATAATCTACATGAACCCGCCCTTCCTGAGTCCCCTTCTCTTCTACAAGAACCCACCCCCCTCCTTTGGTGGGCACCCATCGTGTGGATAGGAAAGAACTATCAAAGTCAGGGGCACATCACCGTGCCTATGCAATCTTCCATTCCTATTTCAAAGACCTCACGCCTTCATCTCACAGGCATGTGTGCTTGATTCTTTGATTGATCTGCCCAACATGGCCAACTGCAGGGCGCTTTTCGACATTGGAGGTCGAAGAGAGAGGAGAGCTGGCATGGCGGTGCTACAAAGTGTTCGTCATTCCTATATAGTTAACAAGAAGAGGAACTCTGCGGACGCTTTGGCTGCTCTCGACGGGCTATTGTGGCAGCCATAAGTAGCTCCCAAATGAAGGGTAAGGTTAGTGCCACATCTCGCATCCTTTCCATAGCACCACACGCACTTAGAGTTGGGTCTATTAGACGATAGAGTTTAGATGCCAATGAGGTTTGGTGCTTTGTGGGCGAGTAGTGGTCGTGTAGCTAGGCATGATCTACTAGATGAAACCACTATAACCTTGATAGAAAGTTTTTGGGAGGAGAATTGTCATGCCTCGCCAGTTTTCAAGAAAGCTTTGCGTAAGAGAGTGATAAGAGGAGTGTTCATTGAGCATGGTGCTTGCTTTCTTGAAATGACCCAAACTGAGTTGTATTCTCAGTTTGTGGCTTCGTATCCAGAGCTTAAAATTGGGCAAAGGTCGTTTGAGGGGTGTAAGCCTTGGTTTGTGAGGTACTCACGTCAGCGTGACACATGTTGTTGTCGCTACCATGTTGAGTTCAAACTTTTTTATGATGTGTTTCGTTCTCTTAGTGGGCATAGAGAGTCGCCTCGTAGTCCTCGTGATTTCATCCACTCTCTTTTGTGTGCACGCACGGAGGATGCCCAGTTCCATAGGATGCCTTGTGTGGAGAGCAATTGCACATCATGTGGTTCCCTTGCACATCTACAGATGGTAGATCTTGATGCAAGTGACCAAGAGATAGTGGCATGGCAACGTTATGAGTATGTGACACAAACACCAGCTCTAGAGTGGTGGACAGTCCAGGAAGTTGTAGCTCGTGGACAAACATACACCACGTTATCACTTCACAGCCACATTTAGGGAGCAGATCTACCCCTATATACGGCACAGTCATTGTGCCAAGTGGCAAGATCGTTAGTTTCCGAGCATGCCTTGTAGGCAGAGTTTACTATTGGTGTGGTCATCTCTGTGATTGATTTTGCAGAGAACTACACCTTCACACCTTTTCAGGAGATAAAATCTGAGTATTACTTCTCAGAGCAGGTAATGGTTATATTTCATAATATTTGTTTTGTGTTTGAGCTACATTACTTATTTGATTTTTTGTGTCCTAAACGTCTGTATTGCTTACCTCACCAAGTTGCTATTATGGTCCACATTAGCTATCGACATGCAGAGGCTCATGTAGATGGGATAGCGAGTACCCCCGAGACCCGTGTCATTATTCGAGAGTATCATTTCTATATCAGCGAGATGATCGTTCACATGATGCACATTTTGTGCAACACTGTTTTCATCTCCATGACGATTTTTTAGGAGATTGTGGGATCATACATGGCCAGCGATGGGTTTGGTCGGATGGTTGTGGCACATAGTTCAAGTCATCATGACAATTCTATTGGCTCTACAGGTAGTACTTATGGTTCTCTTATATTTGTAATTAAACTAAATTCACTAGAACATCTTAAAGAAAATAATAACTAAGACTATCTTTTATGGATTTATAGGTGGCATGTGCAGTCTAGTATCCCAGTGATTTGGTCATTCTTTGAGACTGGTCACGGCGGGAAGGGAGAGCATGATGGTGTGGGCGCGTGTGTGAAACGTGCCTTGAGGCATCATCAGCTCCGGCAGGATGCTCAGCGGTTCAGAGATGCGGGCCACATAGTCGAGTGGTGCTCCCAACATTTGTGTGGGAGTGCAGCATCATCGTATCCCAAACATGATGCTCAGATTGTTAGGAGATTTTTTTGGCATGTGGATGGTGGCATGATTGACTGTAGAGCCTCCCATGATTGTGACACAGTACCTGGCACCTTGGGCTTACATTCCATCATGAGCACGTGCATGGCGGCCCCCACGATTTACACACATGTATGGATGGCAATTGGTCACATTGTGCCTCGAGAGGATGGGTAGATGCATGGATGCAGACATTCCTCTCCCCCGAGCATCCTTCACATCCAGTGTTGTCTGATGAGCACACAAGTCCTGTTATATGTACATTATGTGTGCATATACTAGGAGGCTAACCCACATTAGGCTTGTGAGCATGGGAGCATGGGAACAAGCTCTAGTGGAGCATGGGTTAGGACTAACCTTAAGGGTTGAGGTTAGGGTCAGGCATCCAAGGGTCACTCATGGGAAATGGAAAGTCAAGAGTCACTTGAGGGCCCTCCTATATAATAGGGGCATGGGTCACACTGAAAGGGGGCTTGGGGCTTGGAGGCTTGGAGGCTTATGCTATGGTCTCTTGTGTAAAGGTCCATATCTACTCACCTACCATTTCACACTATAGCTACATGCTATTGGATTGTGTTATACCTCTTGATGTTATGGGACATCAAGGTAGAGGTATGATGTATTTCATTTATGATTCATGTGTGCATCCCTTGGACTCGGGGGTGGTTGGGTGGTTCAATTTATGCGTGATTTATGCATGTTTATGGATACCAATTATCTAGAGAGATCTTAGGGTTTTAACAATGGTATCAGAGTAATCTCTATTTAACTGTTGTTGATTTTTTAAGTAAATTTAATATTTACTAATAAAAATATTATTTTGTTGATTTGTGTTGATAAATTGCACGTAATTCATCGATATGGTGATTGGAACGTGTGTTACTACAATTTAATGGAAGAATCAATGTTGCAGGGGAATTCCGTGAGTTTAATGCTATTTTTTCCTATTTTTTATGGTTCAAATCAAGCATTAATGGAAATTTTTACAAAAATACCACATATTTTATGGTGGATATTTTTGGTAGATTGGATTCCCTGAATTTCTAGCTCCGATTGTGACCAAACTTTGCAAGCATGTGGGGGTGGGTCCCCCCCCCCACATGCTTGCAAAGTTTGGTCCCTATCAAAGCATGTTTGGGTATGATGGTATGGGGAAGGCCCAGATTTTTCATGGCCTCCTAAGCACCAAGAGACTTGAAAAATCCGGACTGGGCGCTAATTACCAATCCAAACATGCTCCGATTGTGACCAAACTTTGCATGCATGTGGGGGTGGGCTCCCCCCACGTGCTTGCAAAGTTTGGTTCCCATCAGGGCATGTTTGTGTACGATGGTATGGGAAAGGCCTGGATTTTCCATGGCCACTTAAGCACCAAGAGACTTGAAAAATCCGCACTGGGTGCTAATTACCAATCCAAACATGCTCCAATTGTGACCAAACTTTGCAAGCATGTGGGGGTGGGTCCCCCCCACATGCTTGCAAAGTTTAGTTCCCATCGAGGCATGTTTGGGTACGATGGTATGGGGAAGGCCCGGATTTTCCATGGCCACTTAAGCACCAAGAGACTTGAAAAATCCGCACTGGGCAGTAATTACCAATCCAAACATGCTCCAATTGTGACCAAACTTTGCAAGCATGTGAGGGTGGCTCTCCCCCACATGTTTGCAAAGTTTGGTCCCCATTAGAGCATGTTTGGGTATAATGGTATGGGGAAGACCCGGATTTTCCATGGCCACTTAAGCACCAAGAGACTTGAAAAATCCGCACTGGGTACTAATTACCAATCCAAACATGCTCTGATTGTGACCAAACTTTGCAAGCATGTGGGGGTGGGTCCCCCCCACATGCTTGCAAAGTTTGGTTCCCATCGAGGCATGTTTGGGTACGATGGTATGGGGAAGGCCCGGATTTTCCATGGCCACTTAAGCACCAAGAGACTTGAAAAATCCGCACTGGGCGCTAATTACCAATCCAAACATGCTCCGATTGTGACTAAAATTTTCAAGCATGTGGGGGTGGGTCCCCCCCACATGTTTGCAAAGTTTGGGTATGATGGTATGGGGAAGGCCCGGATTTTCCATTGCCTCCTAAGCACCAAGAGACTTGAAAAATCCGCACTGGGCGCTAATTACCAATCCGAACATGCTCCGATTGTGACCAAACTTTGCATGCATGTGGGGGTGGGCTCCCTCCACATGATTGCAGAGTTTGGTTCCCATTGGGGCATGTTTGGGTACAATGGTATAGGGAAGGCCCAGATTTTCCATGGCCACTTAAGCACCAAGAGACTTGAAAAATCCCCACTGGACGCTAATTACCAATCCAAACATGCTCCGATTTGTGACCAAACTTTGCAAGCATGTGGGGGTGGGTCTCCCCCACATGCTTGCAAAGTTTGGTCTCCATCAGAGCATGTTTGGGTATGATGGTATGGTGAAGGCCCGGATTTTCCATGGCCACTTAAGCACCAAGAGACTTGCAAAATCTGCACTGGGCGCTAATTACCAATCCAAACATGCTCCGATTGTGACCAAAATTTTCAAGCATGTGGGGGTGGGTCCCCCCCACATGTTTGCAAAGTTTGGTCCCCATCGGAGCATGTTTGGGTATGATGGTATAGGGAAGGCCCGGATTTTCCATGGCCACTTAAGCACCAAGAGACTTGAAAAATCCACAAGGTGCTAATTACCAATCCAAATATGCTTTGATTGTGACCAAACTTTGCAAGCATGTGGGGGTGGGTCCCCCGCACATGCTTGCAAAGTTTTGTTCCCATCGGGGTATGTTTGGGTATGATGGTATGGGGAAGGCCCGGATTTTCCATGGCCACTTAAGCACCAAGAGACTTGAAAAATCCGCACTGGGCGCTAATTACCAATCCAAACATGCTTTGATTGTGACCAAACTTTGCAAGAATGTGGGGGTGGGTTTTCCCCCACATGTTTGCAAAGTTTGGTCCCCATCAGAGCATGTTTGGGTATGATGGTATGGGGAAGGCCCCGGATTTTCCATGGCCTCCTAAGCACCAAGAGACTTGAAAAATCTACACCTTGCGCTAATTACCAATTCAAACATGCTCCGATTGTGACCAAACTTTGCATGCACGTGGGGGTGGGCTTCCCCCACATGCTTGCAAAGTTTGGTTTCCATCGGGGCATGTTTAGGTACGATGGTGTAAGAAGGACTCGATTTTCCACGACCACTTAAGCACCAAGAGACTTAAAAAATCCACACTTGGGTGCTAATCCAAACATGCTCCGATTGTGACCAAACTTTGCAAGCATGTGGGGGTAGGTCCCCGCCACATGCTTGCCAAGTTTGATTCCCATCGGGGCATGTTTGGATACGATGCTATGGGGAAGGCCCGGATTTTCCATGGCCACTTAAGCACCAAGAGACTTGAAAAATCTGCACTCGGCGCTAATTACTAATCCAAACATGCTCCGATTGTGACCAACTTTGCAAGCATGTGGGGGTGGGTCCCCCCCACATTTTTGCAAAGTTTGGTCCCCATTGAGCATGTTTGGGTATGATGGTATGGGGAAGGCCCGGATTTTCCATGGCCACTTAAGCACCAAGAGACTTGAAAAATCTGCATTTTGGGCGCTAATTACCAATCCAAACATGCTCCGATTGTGACCAAACTTTGCAAGCATGTGGGGGTGGGTCCCCCCCACATTCTTGCAAAGTTTGGTTCCCATCGAGGCATGTTTGGGTATGATGGTATGGGGAAGGCCCGGATTTTCCATGGCCACTTAAGCACCAAGAGACTTGAAAAATCCACACTGGGCACTAATTACCAATCCAAACATGCTCCGATTGTGACCAAACTTTGCAAGCATGTGAGGATGGGTCCCCCCCACATGTTTGCAAAGTTTGGTCCCATCGGAGCATGTGTGGGTATGATGGTATGGGGAACTCCCGGATTTTTCATGGCCTCTTAAGTACCAAGAGACTTGAAAAATCCGCACTGGCTGCTAATTACCAATCCAAACATACTCCAATTGTGACCAAACTTTGCAAGCATGTGGGGATGGGTCTCTTAAACATGTTTGCAAAGTTTGGTCCCTATCGGAGCATGTTTGGATTGGTTGGTATGGGGAAGGCCCGGATTTTCCATGGCCTCTTAAGCACCAAGAGACTTGAAAAATCCGCACTGGGCACTAGTTACCAATCCAAACATGCTCCGATGGGGATCAAACTTTGCAAACATGTGGGGGTGGGCTCCCCCCACATTCTTGCAAAGTTTGGTTCCCATCGGTTGGTTCCCATCGGGGCATGTTTGGGTATGATGGTATGGGGAAGGCCCGGATTTTCCATGGCCTCTTAAGCACCAAGAGACTTGAAAAATCCGCACTGGGTGCTAGTTACCAATCCAAACATGCTCCGATGGGGACCAAACTTTGCAAACATGTGGAAGTGGGCTCCCCCCACATGCTTGCATAATTTGGTTCCCATCGGGGCATGTTTGAGTATGATGGTATGGGGAAGGCCTCAAGGCCTCTTAAGCACCAAGAGACTTGAAAAATCCGCACTGGGCACTAATTACCAATCCAAACATGCTCCGATTGTGACCAAACTTTGCATGCATGTGGGGGTGGGCTCCCCCCACATGCTTGCAAAGTTTGGTTCCCATCGGGGCATGTTTGGGTACGATGGTATGGGGAAGGCCCGGATTTTCCATGGCCTCTTAAGAACCAAGAGACTTGAAAAATCCACATTAGGCGCTAATTACCAATCCAAACATGCTCTGATTGTGACCAAACTTTGCAAAGCATATGGGGGTGGGTCCCCCCCCACATGTTTGCAAAGTTTGGTCCCCATCGGAGCATGTTTGGGTATGATGGTATGGGGAAGGCCCGGATTTTCCATGGCCTCCTAAGCACCAAGAGACTTGAAAAATCTGCACTGGGTGCTAATTACCAATCCAAACATGCTTTGATTGTGACCAAACTTTGCAAGCATGTGGGGGTGGGTCCCCCCCACATGTTTGCAAAGCGTAGTCCCCATCGGAGCATGTTTGGGTATGATTGTATGGGGAAGGCCCAGATTTTCCATGGCCTCTTAAGCACCAAGAGACTTGAAAAATCCACACTGTGCGCTAATTACCAATCCAAACATGCTCTGATTATGACTAAACTTTGCATGCATGTGGGGATGGGCTCCCCCCACATTCTTGCAAAGTTTGGTTCCCATCGGGGCATGTTTGTGTATGATGGCATGGAGATTTTCAACAAACAATATGATAGCCAGTGTTAAAAAATTTAAAAAAAATCAAGAACATCAACTAAAATGTAATGATACTCAATAATGAAAAAACTCATAATGATATAAACATCAAATAAGTACATCAGAATGAAAATGAGCTACCCCAGCTAGTCTGAGGTTAGTCACTGCCCATAAATCTAAGTACAATGTAAGTGAGCTAACCCAGCTAGTCTGAGTTTAGTCACTATTAACGGCAACCCAATCAAAATCGTCATCTCTAACTACCGGTCGACGTGCGCATCGAGGTTGCTTTGCATGTCTAGGAGGCTGTGCCGACTGCGGGGGTCGTCGAATGTCTGCGGGGAGGTCTGCCTCAAAGGCAGGATCGTGAGCTGGTGCCAGTGTACTCGGGAGCTAACGAGTCCCAAAAGCTGCTATACCCCTCTCCCTCTCTCTACGTCGTGCTAATGCAAGACGTCTCTGTCTGTAAACCCAAATTCTATAATCAGCAATGGTACATGTCTACCACTCTGCTCGTGTAAGCTCCTCTACTGTAAGGACACGCTGCTCATGAGAAGGAGCACTGCTGCTAGCACCATCACTCGAGGTGCCACTAGGACCAGCACCACCCACACGCTCGTATGCTGTGATCTAGCTCTCGTGAAGGACTCTCTGGTATGCATCAAACTCGTTTGCACTCCACTCAATCTCTAGAGGCACCTCAGGCTCCTGATCTCTATCGAAGGCGTCGAGTCCCAAGTCAGTATAGCTGATGTAAAATCAATAGGCCTACCAGTCCTAGCATCTACTCAAACGAGGCTTGGGTGAAGATAATCAATGCCCAAAACTCTGTATATCGCTAGGTTGATGCGTGCACGGCAAGAGAGACATGCTGAGAACCGTACTAGCTCTTAGGTGATGCAAGGACAAATGGAAAAAATGTCCACATCCCAGGGCATATCCACCAGTAGTGTCAATGTCCTCGATACATAGAGCGCAGCAGGCATCACGTAGGAAGGGTGGTCATCCTGAGGGAGAGGTCGTCTCAAAAAACCTCTGTAATAACAGGGCCGTGGATATAAAGGCAAGTAAGGCACTGTCATGTCTGAGGATCTGCGGAACTCTCGAACATACAGCATCAATTGCTCTGCCCTATGCTGGGCAATCTGCTCCATAATCCGCCGGTGATGCTGCGCCTCAGCTCTAGAACTCTCTACCTCGGTCCGAGCCTACGCAAAAAAGTAAAGCATAAAAATAATTGATTAGTCTCTCTCATTAGGTATTACTTAAAGAAATTTATAACTTAGGACCTTAATTATAACTCTTTTACATGTAAGAGAAACCTACCTGCTGGATGTCAGACTCTCTCAGATGCCGTGCCTCTGCAGTAGCTGCCTCTGCCATCTGTAATGCAGCTCTAAGGTGGTCAATCTCTGCTCTCGCCTCTACCAACTCCTGAGTGAGTCTCTCAGTGGTAGGTGTGGGACCCTACGTGACACAATCAACCATGCCGCTCATGTGAAAATATAGAAAAGTATATATAAACATGTAAATAAATGACTAAAAAAACTTAAGAAGTAATAAATATGTAAATACCTCGACATCTGTCGTCGGTAACGATCATGAGAACAGGCGCACCACATGCTGGATGCTCTCTGTGTGGTACTCCGTACGTCAATGCCAACCTGGGTGCCAAGAGCCTCGACTATCGACATAGGCACAAATGAAGGATCTGTAGGAGCTACACGAAGGGCTGGTGGAGGCCGCCTACCCTGGTCCTGGAGACGGCCTCGGCCACCCAGCACCACCACCCGGCCGGCCGATGGCCAGTGTAATCCACCTCCTCCCCTAAGAAAAACTCCGCATATAATTGCTTTGCGAAGTATATGGGAATCTGGCAGTTGTTCGACATCCTCCCATATGCGACAACATATCGACTATAGATATGTGCCACCATACGAGGATGCGAACACCACAAAATAGAAAGGGGCTTGCCCGCCCTAGGCCTCATCCCACGACTATCGAGGAAAAGATCTAAGTAGGCTCCATCCCTAATCGGACCAAGATCATAGACCTGACGATATGTCAGGCCATGTGACACAGGAGCAGTGCGATGGTGGGCTATCCACTCATCTACATAAACAATATCGTGAAGGCTACGAAGGGACGAAAGCATCGCCTCCAAGTCTGCCACGATATGTAATGTAGACTGTGTGTCTCTAGCACTCCTACGGATAGCCGCTAACTCGCGGTCTATCTTTGCGATGAGGTCCACAATAGACGAGCGGCCCTCCTCGTGGCCCTCCTCATGTGACTCCATGCTAAAACCTAAGCCTAACACAAAGGTCCAATGTGAAAGCTCCAATGTGAAGGGTCCAATGTGAAGGGTCCAATGCTTAGTGCTAAGTAGCACTAATAAAGCTATAAAACAATGCTAATGGGCCCACTAATGCTAATCCAAATCAAGAGAGCAAGGAGAGTGAAAACGACATCTGACAATGAGGGGGAAAAAAAAGGTTTTTCAATTTTATAACTTCGATCGAGGTTCGGTGGCATCATGCACTTTAGGGTTTGCAAGATGTCACGCTCTAGATTTTAGGGTTAGTGAAACATACGGCCAAGATACACACTTAATTTTAGGGTTGGTGAAGGATCGACGGCTGAGATTTGATATTAGTATCTCGTTTGAGGTACATGGACGGCTTAGATTTTAAGTCATTACCACGACCAAGGTATGTCGATGGTCGAGATTCATTATATACCTCGATCAAGATATTTAAACGGCTGATAGATCGCATCTTCCAATGTACCTAAATGGATGGTGGAGATTGTGTCTCTGTACCTTGAACGAGATATTTGGATGGTGGAGATTGCATCTCTGTATCTCGAACGAGATATTTGGACGGTGGAGATTGTTTCTCTGTATCTCGAAACGAGGTATTTTAATGGTCAAGATTTGATCTCAATATCTCGTTCAAATATGTGGACGATGGAGATTGTATCCCTTTACCTCGAACAATGAATGGTCGAGATTTTATTTTGATATCTCGTTTGAGATACGTGGACGGTGGAGATGGGCTAGTCAAATATGCCTAGGGGGATACAACGTGGCCCTGATGTGGATCCGAGTGGCATAGATATCTCGATCGAGATAATGTGGTATCGGTGACCTGTAGTGGTGACATGGATGGTGATATGGATGATGACGAAAACCCGGACCTGCTACCATGGCATTAGTTGGTATCTCGTTCGAGATATGTCGCTTTAGGCTTGGGAGGCACGTTCGTGTTTTAATTCACGGCGATATCACGATCAAGGTACTCCGCCCGAGATGCGTGGATGTCCTAATTTTAGAGAGAGTGAACGAAAGTGAGTACCCTCATCTTGCAACGTCCCTTTGTCTCACTTGAAAGTTTTTGGATATATTGCATATGTGCATGTACCAGATGAGTTACATATACTAAGCTGGATCCAAAGGCAGAAAAATGTGTGTTTATTGGGTATATCCCTTGAGCAAAAGGGATATAGATGCTATAATCCTACTACACGTAAATTGAGGATAAGCAAGGATGTTGTATTTGATGAGATGAGTAGTTGGTATGCTGTTGAAAAAGATGTTGGGATTGATGTAAGTGAAAATGTGGTTGCACAAAATGCAAGTCAGCAACAACAACAATCATAGTCATTGAGTGGACCAAGAGAGTCCTCATCTAGTGGTTTTGTTGACAGATCATGGAGTGGCAGGCTGTGTCATAATACCAATCTTGGAAAGGTTGTTTGTACATTACATAAAGGTAAAGAGAAATTGGTTGAGCCCCTTGGTATGCCTGCGGATATTTTTACAAGGCATTCTTTTTTTGATGGAGGAGAGTCTAGTGGCTCGGAGATGAGCCTTGATGAGGATCTTGGGATTCGAGCAATGAGGACACCTGGTGTGAATAAGGTTATGGAAGCCATGAATGCAAAGTTACGAAGATCTAGAAGGGTCAAAAACCTGTGTAGAGGTTGACTTATGATGGTTATGTGGCACATCACTATGCTTATATGGAAAATGTTGTGCAGGTTGTAGAACCCACATGTTTTGATGAGGCTATTGGAAATGTGTGTTGGGAGAAAGCTATGAATGAGGAGATGGATGCATTGTATGGAAATGAGACTTGGGATTTGGTACCATTGCCTAAACGGCAAGAAAGCTATTGGGGCTGTAAGTGGGTGTATAAGGTGAAACATAACAGTGATGGTAGCATAAGCAGGTACAAGGCTAGATTGGTAGCCAAAGGATATGTGCCACAGACACATGGGATGGATTATGAGGAGACATTTGCCCCGGTTGCAAAGATGGCCAACTGTGAGAGTTGTGACTGTAGTGGCTTTAGCTAAAGGCTTGTTTTTACATTAGATGGATGTAAAAAATGCATTCTTGCATGGTGACTTGCAAGAAGAAGTGTAATATATGGATTAGCCACCTGGTTTTAAGGATACAGGTTACCCAGAGTATGTATGTAAGCTTCATAAGGCCTTGTATGGGCTGGGGCAAGCTCCACAAGCATGGCATGACAATATTGCTTAGGATCTTGTCACTATTGGTTTTCATATGGGCAGATGCAGATCACTCTTTGTATGTGCCCAAGAGCGATAAGGGTATTGTGATCATCAGCATATATGTAGATGATCTTATTGTTGGGTGTGACAACTTGGATGAGATAGAGCATGTGAAAAGTCTTCTCAAAAAGAAATTTGAGATGAAGGATTTAGAAGATCTGTGCTACTTTTTGGGAATTGAGGCCAGGGATTTAATATTCACGTGATCACAAGCTTTTTTGTGATAATAATACATGTGAACAAGTTATTCACATGTTCTCATATTACCGTTCACAAAATAACAGGTCACTTGCCATTTGGGAACCCCTTAAAAGCTTGGCTTAGAGAGCTAGTTTATACAGGTTCCGAACGAACCACATCTTGACAGTGTGCAACATCACACACTTTGGTATGTGAGGGCCACTGTTGATTATGTATTGTTTTATGCCAGTAGGTGTACCACTGGAGCTATATGGGTACACAAATGCAGATTGGGTAGGTAATCTCAGAGAAGAGATCTACTAGTTGACATGGAGCAGCAAGAAGCAGCCCATAGTTGCCTTGTCGAGTACACAGGCAGAGTACATAGGAGCTGCGGTGGCAACATGTGAGGTAGCTTAGTTACGCAAGCTACTTGTTGATGTGGGGTTGCATGTGGAGAGTTCAAGGTTATCATATATTGTGACAATCTTAGCAGTATACAATTGGCCGAGAACCCAGTTTTCCATGCGTAGACGAAACACATTGAGGTCCATTATCACTTCATCAGGGAGAGAGTCTTGGCAAGCGACATCGAATTGGCCTACATCAACACACAGGATTAGGTTGCTGACATCTTCACGAAGGCCTTGGGAGCTAAGAATCTCCAAAGATTTTACGATATGCTTGGAGTTCATGAGTTGGAGTTGATCTTGAGGGGGAGTGTTAAGATGTCAAGCTCAACATGAGCTAACACTCACGAGACGCCTGCATGATCGTTCGACATTTATATCATTGGCAGGTTTGGTAGCTGCAACTGACATATCTTCACCAAAGATTCTACAGCTGGACTACACCAACTAGTCCACACCTATCCACTTCTCTTAGCGTGTTCACATTATAGACTACTTGTATATTCTCTATTATGTGTGTTAGTCACTTTATCTTCTTTGTAGACCTCTTTTGTTGTGTGAAGAAGAAGAAGAATTTTTAGCCTCTCACCTTGTGTGTTCTCTTATAGGGTTTGTGTGAGTGTGTGTGTGCTTGCAAGAGCTCAAGCTTTCTTCTCCCCTGCATCTTTTCAAAACCTACACTTAACCTTAACTCTAGTCCTAACAATATCAACTTCCCTTGCCCTCCCTCAACCCATCATGAAGATGTCATCATGATGACATCAACAAA
This sequence comes from Cibotium barometz, assembly GCF_041138505.1. Classification (NCBI taxonomy): domain Eukaryota; kingdom Viridiplantae; phylum Streptophyta; class Polypodiopsida; order Cyatheales; family Cibotiaceae; genus Cibotium; species Cibotium barometz. The sequence goes on from NC_141110.1 coordinate 3,464,454, forward strand.
TAGTAATCACGTGCACACATGCTTAAGCCCTGGTATCCTTTGTCAACAAAGCCACATTATCAATACACCATCCTTTGCTAATAGTGAGGTAGTGTAAAAACTATGGAAAATTTACCTTTCGTGTATGCAGAGAGGAGGTATTAGACTTTATGGAGATTTTCAAGCCTCTCCAACACCTAGTGCCCCCTCAATCATTGAGAAAGAGACTAAAAAGAATAAAAGTGCCTGAAATTTTGTAAGGTTTGGAGCTTGCCCTTCTGGAGGTAAGCCTTTCTCCTTCCCTTTTCTCCTTGCTGCATAACTGAGTGGTCAACTCAATGCTTTACTCAATGGTTCTTAACTCAGTGGTTCCATACGAAAGCCTAACTCAGTGCTTTCTCTTTCCAGAAGAAAAGAGAGGTTGCAGAAGCCAACAAGAAGGCCCTACAGAAAATTGATGAGGTAAAATTTGAGTGTGAACTGAGGATAGCCCAAGCTGAAGAGTGGTTAAAGAACGAGGTCTGGGATGCAAAATTGGTGTATCACAGAATATATAGAAAGGAGGGACTTGAGTACAGTGACTGTTTTGTCAAAGATACTGAAATCTCTTCTCAACTTAGGAAAGTAATAGCTCTGAAAGACTCTTTTTAAGGGATAGTCTCCCACTTTTGACATCTAGGTTTTAACTAGTTAGGCTTCTTTTTGAAAAGCAATTCTATAATATATCTCTCATTTAGGACCTTGAGATGCTCACTTTTGACAAGTTAGGCTTCTTTTTGAAAAGCCATTCTATAATATATCTCTCATTTAGGACCTTGAGATGCTCACTTTTGACAAGTTAGGACCTTGAGATGCTCACTTTTGACAAGTTAGGCTTCTTTTCAAAAAAAGCCATTTTGTAATCTCTCTCTTTTTGCTGATAATATAAATCTATGTCCTTATGTCCTTCTCACTCGAATGTAAACAAAAAAATGATCTTGTTAAAACTCCCTCAGCTCTTTGCCTGAGTCTCTCTGTCTCTGTCTCTGTCTCTCTCTCTCTCTCACACACACACCATCTGAGATAAAATTAACATTGGTGGGAAAATGCTCCATATAGATGCCCTTATTTCTCAGCTTTTTGCTTGAGTATCACTCTCTATCTCAAGCAAAAGAAGTAGATACAACAAAATTTCAGCTGGTGGGAAAATACTTTAATCAAATGTCCAATTCTCTCATATCTTTGCCTTATAATCTCTCTCTCTCTCTCTCTCTCTCTCTCTCTCTCTCTCTCTTTGTGCAATGATAGCCATTTGGTGCGCATACATTTTTTGTTTTCACTTGTAGCGTTTCTATCATGCCATTTGGCTATGAAGTAGTTTTTTGTAAAATTTAGTAAAATCCTCTCTCTCTCTCTCTCTCTCTCGAAAACATAGAGAGAGAGAGAGAGAGAGAGAGAGAGAGAGAGAGAGAGAGAGAGAGAGAGAGAGAGAGAGAAATAAATAAATAAAGAGAGAAAGTTGTATTAACGTCTTCAAAAGGTCAAAATGACCTTTGAGACCAAAAGGTTACATTATATCCCCGTGAGGTACATCATTCTTGGTACAAAATATTAATAAATAAAGATAACAAAAATCTAGAACTATAAAATCTGATCTAGGTACATGAGTAGAGAGCTCTCATATCAACTTAATACATCCCTCATGGGCTGCTGTGACATGGTGCTGAAGGTGGTAAAATTGAGCTGGCACAAGAAGGTCCTGCGATGATGGCCTGGATCCTCTTGTGGTGGTGTGGCCCTGGGGATGAACGCCATGGGGTATGGGGCGTCGAGCTCTGCATAACTCAACGGCTCTGTCGAGAGTGTCACACCTCTTGGTCAAACTCTTGCACTAGCATGTGGTCTGGGTATGATAGGTGGATTGGCCCTCGGAGTGCTGGTATGGAAGAAGTCGGTGAGAGCTCTCTGTGTTGGTCGTCGAGCAAGTATAGTAGATCTGGACTCACTAAGGACTCCTTGTGTCTACGGACCTCTAGAGAAGAAAAAGTCCTAGGCATCTCGCATATACGGGAAGTCCGTGATCCTAGAAAGTGGTCCGAACGCAGCTCGAAAGAGGTAGTGGGACCTCCCCCGAATCTCATAGTATACAGAGCATCGACATATGTAGGGAACTTTGTCTCCTTGAAAATCATACCTATAGTGGTTTTCCCCACATTTGTAGAAACTGTGTTGCATCTTTTTTAACCCCTCTAAATAGCATGTAATCATTGGGACATGCGTGTATTTTATGTAATCCATACCAAGAATAGAAAGCATTTTACGGCACCCATCTCTTGAGTTCGATAATAGAATCTTCTTGAGAAGCCTCTAATAAAACATAAGAAATCATATGTCAAAATATTAGCAAGGAGAGTATATATAACATGAAACATTTTCTGTTTACGAGAATAGAATGAGGTGGTCTTACCAAAGAAGACTTGTGACACATCACTCCATCCATCAGCTGTTTGTAAGTTTAATAGCTCCAGGTTTTCTCACAGTGTGGAGTATGAACATCCCTCATACAAAGGGGTGCTTGCCTCTCCATGCAAGGTTTCCTCTCCTTATGACATTGGAATTTGCTCACTATCCTCTATGACCTCCCATCCAAAGAAGTCATTCACCATGTCATCCATTGATGAGATTCTCTTCCTCCTCACGTGTCAATGGTGGAGGCACCTCATTCATTGGTTGGGGAAGATGAGTCTCAGCCATTCTTTCCATATAGAGCCTTACCACCTTCTACACTCTACCTGATGTCACCAAATGGTGTGGCATGTTACCTAGCACTCTCCTATGGTTCTCCTCCATGTTATCATACACACTAGGTCGTGCGAGTGCCTCATGAAGACCATACATCAAGATATGCTCAATTGATATACGACGTTGTTGTTATATATATTGGCTCTTGCTATATCGATCACACACACAACAAATTGTTTCTCTCAACCATGCATCAGAACCAACTTCTGGCCCTTGATAGTCACTATCAGACACCTGAACCCTAGCTAAAAATGATTTAGGGTTAGTACAAAACGCACAACACCATCCAGAACTTATGACAAAAATTTACCCAGGATTTTCTTCTGCTACACAACTAGCAGCAACATTATTTTGCTGCTCAAGAGAAAAAAACCATTGCTCAACATCAAAATATCGCTGTGCCCAGCAGCAGTGAAGTTAGCAATGACATTTTGCTGCTAAAGAAGCAACCTGAAAATTGGGACTCGTGCCTAAATCACCACCGATCTGGAGTCAATATTTCTACCTACTTTGACTAGGCTATACATGTGGAAGCTACGCCTGGATAGCATCTATTCGTACCACCACATCTCTTCTCTCAAGGACATTCCGTCAATCATCCCTTTCTATCCAAGGTAAGTTCCTCTTTCTTGCTTTCTCCTAAGCTTTCATGGAAATCTTCAATACTTTCCATTATTCTAAGCTTTCATGGAAAGCTTCTACATAGCTTGCACCCTTGGGTGCCGGGGGTTAGGGTTAGGTCAATAGCCTATGCATAAGCCTTATGCATAGGATTACACATAATCCTTATGTAATAGGCTTATGCATAAGCCCTTATGTAATAGGTTTATGCATAAGCGTTACCCAAAAGCCTTATGCATAGGCTTATCCAATAACCTTATGAAGAAACAGGCTATGCATAAGCCCTTATGCAATAGGCTTATGCTTAGGCCTTATGCAACAGGCTATGCATAAGGCTTATGCAATAAGCTATGCATAATATGTTAAAATAAACTAAGTTTTTGATTTATTATGTTTCTTTTTTATAGGTTTATTCAAGCGAGCAACCACCAAGGGTTTAGGTCACCGGCTTCTCCAAAGCTCATTCTTTGTTTATGCTTATTCTCTTTGTGTTTTTGCACCCTTGGGTGCCGTGGATTAGGGTTAGATCAATAGGATTATGCATAAGCATATGAATAGCCCTTATGAAATTTCATTAGGCCTATGCATAAGCCTTATGTATAGCCTTATGCAATAGGCCTTATGCATAGGCTTATGCAATAGCCCTTATTTCATAAGACCTTATGCATAGCATTTATGCATATAGGCTTATCTATAAGACCTTATGCAATAGGCTTATGCATAGCCCTTATGCAATAGGCTTATGCATAGGCTATGTATGCATGAAGTTTAAATGTACTCACCTTCACTTTTTCTCATGTTATGTTTTGTAGGTCTTGCGTTGTTTTCCTCTTCTTCGGCTGACATTGTTGAGGTAAGCTCTCTTCTTCATTTTGTGACCTTGTGTTTATTGCAATCTCATGCTTGGTTTAGGGTTTAGGCTCTTGCATAGAGATATGGGGCATTATGGCATAGAGAGCATCTTAATCCCTTCATCTCCAAGCTTGGACAAGGTCGGCAACATATGGTACAGGATTACGTGAAGATAAAAACCAATGATAGTGTCCGAAAGCTTATAGGAGAAAAGAGTATCCTTAAAATTAAACTTCCAAAGAGGAAAACTAGCACTTCTAAGATTTCCATCATCACCAAAATGTGGTGGGTTGGGTCTTATGGAAGATGTCATTTCTCTAAGGGATTGCTAGAGATAGTAATTAGCAAAGATGTTTTACACCAAGACAGAGCTCTGATACCATGTAAGAGGATCCAATGTGTGGTGTATACGAGAGTAAATTTAGAAGAAGTAGGATCTTTCACAACACAAAACTTAAAAACTCAAAGTGCTTAATAATAGAGATAGAGAAAAAATACTATTTTACTGAAGTTATATATAATAGATGATAAATCCCCACACCCATGTGCTCCTGGAAAGGGAGCTTTGATGGCTGAACTAGAACTACTAAGATAGATATTGTATGCAAGTAGAATCTGGGGAGTAAACTCACAATGATGATAAACTGTGTGGAGAAGGCACTAGCCATGTATCTATATAGGTATACATATATGCAAGGCCATGACATGATTGCATGTGGAGAAGGCACTACATCATGTATCTATATAGGTATATATAATTGATGTGCAAAATGAACTAACAATGTATCTATATAGGTATATGCAAGGTAATGCCATGACTACATAGGTTTGCAGCCATAGTTAGTGCCATGAGTGTAGTCCCGAGACATCCGAGCTTATCTTGGGCATCATTTGGGCTCAGAATGTCAGTATATAGGGGGTATCCAAGAGTAAAGTCTACCTACTCCATGTGTGGAATACTATGAGATAACGGTTCACTATAGCATGTAGTCTATTTACGAATGTGGCAAATCTAATCTAAGCTATCTCTAAGCCATTTGGCCTCTTAGGCCAACTTCACATGTGTATAAGGATGTTGGGAAACTAGGGTTTCTCAACCACCATAGCTATGCCTCATAATGGGGGCCATATAAAACATGAGCTATAGATGATACCTGGATAGTTCAATATGAGGGTGGAGCATCAATATCCAACATGGCATGGATATACTCCACTTCCTCTCTCACCCACCTAATGAATCTAACTATCACAGGAGTAGCATCTGTAGTTCTCCTCATTTCATAGGCTATATGAGTTAAGATATACATGTTTTGGCCCTTGCTTTAGTTGGTTATGCTATTGGCTTAGGAGTCATATGACCATGTTCTTACTTTTAACTTTAGGAGATACCTGAGTATTCAATGGTCGTGCATTACCATAGGTTGGAGCCCCAAAAGAGCCTTAAAATAGGTCGGTGAACCCTAAAGGAGCCCCAAAAGATGCTTCACTTGGTTGCTCTCAGGAGGTACAAAGCCTAAATACATTGATCATTGTGTTTCATATATTAGTACTCCAAGAGTTATCACTACAAAGTTATAGGGGTAGTGATAGTTAAAGCGACACTATGGGCCCCTAGTAAAGTGTCAGTAAGAATGTCATATCCTAGTCATATCTAACATTTCGCATAGCAACATGTTTAGCAACACTATTTATGTTTCTTATTAGGGACATTACTCAAATTATGTGGCTACGCAACTGGATTTTTTCTTTTTTTTCACTGCTTGCCACCTCATGACATAGCCTACATTTCTTCTCCCTCTCTCTCTTTCTCACACACCCACACACTCCTCTCTCTCTCTCTCTCTCTCTCTCTCACACACACACACACACACACACACACACACACACACACACACAATCATCTATATATCTATATTGCTTCTCTCTCTCTCTCTCTCTCTCTCTCTCTCTCTCTCTTATATATATATATATATATATATATATATATATATATATATATATAAATGCACCCTAGATCCCTTATACCTCATCAACTCATAGGTTCCCTCAATAACTACACCCAAGACCCCTTATATAGCAATAACTTAGCTATTATTGGCCCTTATTTTATTTATATGCTTTTTTTCTTTACTTATTTTCTTTTATCTATTATTAGCCCTAGGCTATTAATTATAGGCCCTTAGCCAATCTAGGTCTCATCTTTCTAGTTATCTTAGCCCATGGGTGAACCCTCTAGGTCCTTGCACCTGAGCTAAGCCCTGACACTGGAACCGGGTTTAGTCCACGTTCCTAGCCCTTGTTAAAATATGGTGTCCATCATGTCATGTATGTGGCACTTCTATGTGGAAGCAAGGTAGATGGAGCTTAGGATGTCATGAAATTGGAATGGATGAAGGCTAAGATTATAAGGGGATGTGAATGGATGAATGTAAAAGGGAGTCAATGGTCAAAAAGATGTAGGCACATGGAAAGTGCAAGGGTGCACAAGGCATGTGGGCATTTATGAACATGTGGATGGCATAATAAGGGTGCATGAAGCATGTGGATGATAGCTCTATGAGAGCTATAAATGGACGTAAGAAACTCGTTCTCTTAATGCAAAAAAAGCTAAGTATGTGATTATCCCCAACTCATATCTTGATTATCTTCATTAGTTTCAACACTATGCTCTAAGTATGTCTTCTTCCATATTTCATCCACCATATCTGTCACTTTGTTTGGTTATACACTCATACTCTCTTCAAATCCACTCCTTTTAACATGGTATCAGAGCACCATAAGGTCCTAGGCCTTCCTTAGTATCACTCAATCATCCCAAGTTGGATTAGGCATGCCATTAATCACTAATGCCACCCTTCATCATCATTGAAGTTATGAAGAAGCTCCTAGACCACATTCTACTTATCTGCCTCTCATGAGAGCTATGGTGCACCAATCGACTTGAAAATTTGTTCAAATTAAAGCTAAGGGAGAAGGCTTCAAAAATCCCAACACTAGGATTGACATTGCTAGGAACAGAGCATGCCATTAAACTTGAACTTGGTTTCCTGTCACAACAACACCCTCTGGGCCATTGAACTCCAACTTGGCCGTATGTCAGAACAGCACCCTCTCTGCCATTTTCAACTTCCATGCACTACTCGAGGCTTGTCTGGGACAATTGGCCAGCTACAAACCTGAACTCCTAAGTCCCCCACAAGCTCCCAAGAGCTTATCTCAAGTGAATGCCCCTATTGCATGTCATTTCCTCTGAACCAGGGCTAGGTACACAGTCCAACAAAGAACTTCTTCGGAGTACATTGGATTTTTGATTTAATAAATTGAATCTTGTTATTAAACCCTAATCTAGATAACTAAGGGATTGCCTTGGATTTGTTTTAAATTGAATAATCATACCATCATCCATCATTTGAGTTGCCTCTTTCTAGACACTGAAGGCACCAATTGTACTTCAAGCATATAGCAAGCATCATCACTAGTGCACACTCATGTGCCAAAGCATATACCAAGCATCATCACTAGTGCACTCTCATGTGCCAAGTATAGAGCATTTACACATTAATTTACATTCCAAAGGTTAAGCACCCACAAGAACTCCTTTAATTGGTCAAGAGCTCAAGTTCGTGCAAGTATTTCATTTCCATGTACTACAAGTCAATGCACTATGTAGACACATTGCCAATATGTAAGAGGATTAGACATTGCTAAGATACACTTTAAATCTTGGTAAGACCTTCCTCATTGAGCGTTGGATACCCAATCTTAGTGGATAAATTTAACAGTGAAGGATTTCATACATGGAAAACAAAAGTCATCTATCTACTCATGCAAAAGGAGCTTTGGGGGGTAGTAAATGGAGATGAGCATGAGGAAGGGAGTGATGATGAAGTCAAAGCATAGATAAACAATGATAGAAAGCCATGGACATCATTGTATTAAGTCTTTGGGATAATATTATTCACCACATTAGCAATAAAGAGCATACCAAATAAGCTTGAGATGAGCTAGAGAAAATATTTGGAGCTAGGGCAAAGAATTCAGAAATAAATCTAAAAAAATACAGTTTTATGGCCTTGATTAGGAGTTCAAAGACTCATTTATGGAGCATGTAGGTAAGAGGAAGACCATTATGATCGCATGGGTGAGAAAGATGCTCCTAACTTAGAGTTTACTTTGGTGGTAAAAACTCTTACCAATCTTCCAAATATTACTCTTAAGAGTAGAATCCTCTTTGTTTGAAGAAGATAAGAACTAAAAGGTACAAAATAAAGCTAAACAAGTAGTAAGGAAAATGCATTATTTAACAAATATAATATTAAATGTAACCATTGTGAAAGGATGGGGCATGCAATGGCTCAATGTCATCATCGCAACAAGCCCAAGCTTGTATGTGATGCATGTGGCAAGGTAGATCACCTTGAGAAGAATTTCTAGTCAAAGGAGAAGCAACAAAGCAATTTGATGGTGGAAGATACCCCTCTGAGGATGCGCCTCAAGAATACCTTTTCTAGGTGTAATGATGTATGTGATATCATGTCTTATGTTGATGTCAACCTAGGGATTGGGAAACCATTGGTGAAGATGTGTCCATATGCATGTAGGCTTAAGTGATGTATGTGTGTGTCTTAGTTAAGGGGGGGAAATGTCATGTCTATATATGTCACATTACAATTACCTTCTTGGGATAAGAACAATTTTGGAAGCGAGGGGGGGTGTTGAAATATGGTGCCCATCATGTCATGTATGGGGCATTTCTGTCTCCGATTGAGATACCCTCTTAGGAGAAGAAGGTATATACTATAGTATTTTGTATTCGAAGTATACTAAGTTTTCAGGGTCGCATCACGATTCGGGTGCATTTTCGGCACCGCAAGGTTTCTGTAGACATTCTGGAGAGCCGTCATTTTGGATTGGTTCTACTCGATTTTGGGTGTTTGGGCTGTGTAGAAAGAAAAGATTTGGTGTGCAGCAGCATCTACAGTGTCTTCAATAACATCGACCATCATACTTTCACCACCAGTAACACTCTATTCTCTACTCTGTGCTATTTTTCATACACTTTGTAGGTGATTCAGTCAGTTGGCATCCACCCAGGGTTGCATTTAGTGAATACTGAGTACTTGTAGTGTGTTGAAAGATTTTTCATTTGGTAGAAAGTCATGGCTAGCAGTAGTGATGTATTAAACATGTTGTCTATTGAGGACAAACTTGATAGGACTAACTACCCATTGTCGTCCTATATTATGAGGCATGTATTGGTTGCTAAAGGCCTTTGGAACGTGGTTAGTGGTAGTGAAACTCATCTTATTTCACAACAACCAGTGCAACCAAGTGCTGCAGATACATCTAAAGTAGAATCTGATACACAGATGTGGCTCCTCCACATGTGCCACCACCAGTACCTCCCACTGCTGCTCAAACGAGGTGGGATGGAAGAGATGCACATGCACATGCGTTGCTTGCACTTTTTGTGAAGCAAAGCATTATTCCTCATATTCGGTTATGTAAGAATTAAAAACAGGCATGGGATGCACTTGCTACATTATACTAGGTGCGCAATGAAGCACGTGTTGCGTATTTGTGCAAATAGTTGGAGTGTGAGCACATGAATGAGGGAGACTCAATGAGGGAGATATATCCTGATACTGCTTTGGTACCCACATTTCTGAATGCATTTCTAGATTCTTATCAGAGTTTTGCCTCTACCCTTAGAGGGAAATCCAAATGCCCTTACATTTGATGAGCTAGTTTCACTACTCTTGCAAGAAGCGCAGTCTAGGTAGCAAAACAGATCTGTTATACAAGTAAGTGACCAAGCTTTTGTTACCAATCAGAAAGGCAAAGGTAAAGCTTCTTTGCATGGTGGCTGTAAGACAAAATCAGAATCCTCAGGTAAGGATGCAGAGAAAGAAGGTGATGAGCCTAAAAAGAATTGTAAGTGTCACTATTACAGGAAACCAAGGCACTACATAAATGAGTGCAAGAAAAGGCTAGAGAAGGAGAAAAATAAAGACTCAGGCATGGTTGTGGTTGATGCATCTACACCAAGTGCAGATGATGCATCAACCAAGGAGAAAAAGAAAGACTCGGGCATGGTTGTGGTTGATGCATCTGCACCAAGGAGAAAAAGAAAGACTCGGGCATGGTTGTGGTTGATGCATCTACACCAAGTGTAGAGAAGAAGAAATCTTTAAGTTTTGCTCAAGATGATTGGGCATGGACTGTACATTGCAGTTATGACCCTTCTGTTCATGATGTATGCATGTGAGTGGCAGAATGAGATGCTTGGCACTTTGATAGTGGTGCTAGTAAGCACATTACTTCAAAAAAAATTTGTTCTCTTCTCTAGAATCTGTCCTAAGTGCAAGAACCGTCACATGTGCAAATGGTTCCTCATATCTTATCAAAAGAGTTGGTAGAGTTGTGCTCACTACTACAAATGGGAGTGCATTTACTCTTTCTAAAGTTTTATATGTGCCAGACATTCAGAAGAACTTGATGTCAGTTTGAGTCTGACTTGTCAAGGCTTGACGGTGAAATTTGTGGATGACAGATGTACAGTTCAGGATAGAAATGATGGTTATTCTATCATTACCTCAGGTACCATGGCCTATACAAGATGGATGTATTTGAGAAGTTAGAGCATGATGCTTGCTCAGTCTCTACGACTCGTGCTATGAGTGATGCAGAATTATGGCACGCAATATTTGGCCATTTGAATTGTGGTAGTTTTTATGCCTTCAAAGGCATGATACGGTGTCTGAGTTTCCAACTCTTGAGACCCCTACTAGACATATATGTGAGGGGTGTATTCTTGGTAAAATGCATCGGGCATCATTTCCAAAGGATGGATTTGTGAGAGTTGTTAACAAATCATAGCTTATACATAGTGATGTATGTGGTCCTATAAAGACACCATCTATTGGGGGATATCTCTACTTCATCACTTTTATTGATGATTATTACAGATATAGCTGGGTGTATCCATTAAAGTAGAAGTTAGAGGTTTTTATGTGATTTAGGCACTTAGTATCCATGGTTGAAAATGCATGTGAATGTAAAGTTGGCACCCTTTGTTCAAATCGAGGGGGGGAGTATATGTCCAAGGAATTTCATGCATATATGGCTGAAAAAGGGATAAGGCATCAATGTACAATGCCATACACACATGAGCAAAATGGTGTGGCTGAGAGGAAGAACAGGTTTCTCATGGGGAGATGGCACAATGTATGGTGAAAGCCCAAGATTTACCTCATGGTTTTTGGTTAGAGGAAAATATGTGTGCAAACTATGTGTTGAACAAATGCCCTACCAAGGCCTTACAGTTTAAAACTCCTTATGAAGCTTGGCATGGCATGAAGCCTTCTATGGCTTATTTGCATGCTTTTGGTTATCTTACTTATGCTCTTGTGCGCCTGAGAAACAACGGAGTAAGATTGATGATAAGGCAATTAAATGCATATTTGTGGGATACAATTCAGAAAGCAAAGGATATAGACTCTACCATCCGGGCCTGAAAACAACATAATGTATGCTCTTGTGTGCCTAAGAAACAATGGAGTAAGATTGATGATAAGGCAATTAAATGCATATTTGTGGGATATAATTCAGAAAGCAAAGGATATAGACTCTACCATCTGGGCCTGAAAACTTAGTTCAGCCCATGCTTTTGTGCAAAAAACAACATAATGTATGCTCATGGAACATGTTTGATTCACTCGTACCTTTGTTTAATGCAGGACAGCCATATGTAGAGAAATTGAATGCTCAACCAAGTGCTAATATTCAGCCTTTGTAGGAGCAAAATCAGCCTGTAAATCAACCTTTTGATGAGGTAATTATTAAGGATGTAGTGGATGAAGAGAGAGAATCCATAGAAGAATCTAGGCATATGCCAAAATGGCTTGTGCAGACATTCAGGGATAGCAAGTTGGAAGCACCTTCACCTAGCAGAACTCGTGCACGTTCTCATCTTGCAGATTATTCTCATGTGGATGAGGTTCTCATTTCTACTTTATGTAATGAGGAGGAACCTATTTCCTTTGAGGAAGCATATGATGATGATCGTTGGATGCATGCTATGAAGGATGAGTATAACTCTATACTCAAGAATGACACTTGGTATTTGACAAATCTACCTCATGGTGGAAAGAAGGCCATTGGATGCATGCTATGAAGGATGAGTATAACTCTATACTCAAGAATGACACTTGGTATTTGACAAATCTACCTCATGGTGGAAAGAAGGCCATTGGTACTAAGTCAGTTTACAAATTAAAATGCAAAGCAGATGGTAGCATTGATCGCTACAAGGCAAGACTTGTTGCAAAGGGGTATGCCCAGCAAAAGGGCATTGATTATGATGAGACCTTTGCACTCACATCTCGTATGACTACCATTAGGTGTCTCATTACTTTGGCAACACATCATGGGTGGAATGTAAATCAATTGGACATTCAGACTACATTGTTGAATAGTGATTTACATGAGGAGGTGTAGGTATCGCGGCCTCCTGGTTTTGTTGTGAAAGAAGAAGAGTCTAAAGTATGCAGGTTAAAAAAGGCTCTTTATGGCCTTAAGTAGGCTCCTAGAGCATGGTATGAGAAGATTCATACATACTTGGTTGCAAATAATTTTTACAATAGTCCAACAGAGAGTACCCTTTATGTGAAGAGAAGTAAGGAAATATTTTTGGTCATCGTTCTATACATTGATGACATGCTCCTCTTCACGGGACCCGATATAGATGAAATTTTAGCCTTTAAGGCTAATTTGCAATCATCATTTTGAGATGTCAGATTTAGGGCCGTTGCATTACTATTTGGGGATTTGGTTTATGCAACGCAATGATGGCATTGTTGTGCTAGAGTCTAAATATACACAGATTTTGTTATAGAGGTTTAGTCTTGAAGACTATAAACCTATAGCTACACCTATCGAGACAGGTGCGCAACTTAGTCTTCAAGATGCAGGAGACTCTTTTGATGCTAGTTTGTATCAACAAGCTATTGGATCCCTTCTTTATGTATGCAACACGTGGAGGGTAGATATACAATATATGCGGTCCACAATTGAGCAGATTTATGCATACCCCAGGTACAAAGCATTGGTAGGCTCTTAAGTGGGTTTTTCAATATTTCATTAGGAATTTTTTGGACCCAAAGAGGGCCTCTTGGATTAACTTTTGATTCGGAATGGACCAATAGGAAGAGGGTTGGGTGCACATTTTTGACTTCTTGGACCCTAGGGGGCCTAGGCTTTGGTTTGCTAATGGGGCCGAATTACTAGTCTTGTCCCCCTACCTCCTGGGCCTAAACTAAGAGGTCCCCCCACCTAGAATCGTGCAGATTAAAAACCCTAAAAATTTAAAAATTTTAATTTTTTCCCAAAAGTGTGTTTTCCCTCTCAAACTTCCCCCCAACATACTCTAGGTTTGGAAAGCTCATTTTGAACCTCTTTCTTCCTCTTCTAAGCTCTCCATTGCTGCAGAAACTCCATACCTCTCAAGATCTCCCTCCTTGTCAAGCTCCCTCAGTGTCTCAAGCTCCCTTTGCCTCTTTCTTCCTTTTTTCTAAGCTCTCCATTACTGCAGAAACTCCATCCCTCTCAAGCTCTCCCTCCTTCTCAAGCTCCCTCCCTCTCAATCTCCCTCTCTCTCCCTCTTAATCTCCCTCTCTCTCTCTCTCAATCTTCCTCCCTCTCCATTACTGTAGAAACTCTATCCCTCTTTAGTTTACTCTAGGTTCAAGAAGCCTATTCTCAAACTCTTACCCTCTTTTAAGCTTTCCATTGTTGCACTGAAAACCCTGAACTTTCTCTCCTCTCCACTCCTCTATTGTAAAACAAGCTTTTCTTTTCCCTTCTTCTCTTTTCTTACCACTATGGGCTCTTCCAGTAATGTGATGAGAAGACCTAGGGAGGGAGAAGGTGGAAGAGCTTATGCTGCATAACACAAGAGATGAGAATGGAGTTTGGGCTCCAACAAGATCCAGGGTTGGGGCTTGGGTCTACATGCATCCAAGCTCTAAAGGGACCACATCGAGTGCGTCAACTGGGGAATATGCTACATCATTGGAAGGGGCGGCTACAAGGCTTTAAGCATATTAAAAAGGAAGAACTTGTTGCCATAGTGCAGCATGTGTATACCCTTGGAGACCTGTACATTCAAGTCCAACGACCAAGGTTTCATTCAAATTGTCAGTGTAACATAAACACAGCTTTAACAACATGCTAATATTGGATTTTTGTTTCAAATTTTCTTATGATCCTCCATTTTCTTATGTCTCTCTGCAGATACTTTCCCCTCTAATTATGATCCTCCATTTTCTTATGTCTCTCTGCAGATACTTTCCCCTCTAACTATGTTGAGGAATAACCACTCCAAAGCCTCTTTGGAGTTTTCTATGCTATGCATGCATCCATTGGAGAGGCAATGTTTGCATCTCAAAGCCCAAGTGATCTTGTATAGAACAATATCTTTTTATTTTCTCACTCATATTTTGTTTTTGTGCACATGTTCAATTCCATTGCCAATGCACCAAACAAAAACAATGTATATTTGTAAGGAGGTACAGTCTGACCTTATTCAAGGATTACTAGGAGAGGGTTGGGAGGTTAATGAGGGGTCACATCAAGGTGATGTGTACAAGTGCAATGTAGTAGATTCTACACTGTCTTTCATGTTCTTGAAGGCACGTTCTATTTTGTACATGTGTCTGCACTACCAAAGATGGATGCAAAAGCACGGGACATGGATCCCACTTCAAGCCTCAGAAGAAGAAAGTATGCCTTTTGAGGTAGTTGTGATGATGCAAAATGGATGGATTGAGTGAGTGGCAGCAAGCAAGCATTGGAGCCTAGCAGACCTGCATCAACACTTTAGCATCATGGGCTTTGACAATGTGGTAGAGTCAAGTTTCAAGTTGATGAGAAGAAAGGTATATTTGATTCCACTACATGTCTAGAATTAACCCTTACACTTTCTGGTTATTGTGCCACTTTCTATATTTTTACAGATTGGGAAGCGTAAGGAGGGGACAACCATGGGAATTGTTGGAATTAGGGTTGCAGGAATGCACACACAACTTCAAGAAGATGAGGAAGCTTGAGCACAACACTGTAGTGTATTATGAGTGCCAAAAATGAAAGATAACAAGCCCTAGAAGATAATGGGCGTATATACAATGCACGGGGGAAAAAACCTCCTAGTGAGGGAAAAAGTGCCCCGGCGGTCCTAAGTGTGTTCACACACATCACTACTATAATATGGTAACAAATCCCCCCTGGAGTGATGCGGTGAACAAGAGCTAGCACTCATGTATAGGGAAGTGTCTAGCTATGTGGACGAATCCACAAAAGGGAGTAAGCCCAAAGCTTTGCGAAAAGCTTCGAACTTCTCACGAGGCAGAGCCTTTGTGAAAAGGTCTGCAAGGTTATCCTGTGTTGGCACATAAGCCAAACTGATCTCTCCTGCAGAGAGTCTCTCCCTGACATAATGGTAGTGCACCTCAATGTGCTTCATACGAGCATGGAACACTGGGTTCCGCGCAACTGCCAATGCGCTCTGACTGTCAGTGAAGATGGTGGTGGCAGATGGCTGCCCAACACCCAAATCAGCCATAAGGCGTCTGAGCCACACACACTCAACCGTAGCTGTGAAAGCTGCCCTGTACTCAGCTTCACAACTAGAAGTGGCCACAGTAGGCTGCTTCTTGCTCAACCATGATATGCATGAGCTTCCAAGCATGAAGCAAAAACCACTCGTGGACACGCGTGTGTCATAACAACCAGCCCAGTCAGAATCTGAAAAAACATGTAAATCTGGCGGCAATGATCCCCCCTTGGGATAAAACAACCCAAGATGCCGAGTACCATTCAAATAGCGAAAGATACGCTTCACTGCCTGCCAATGCTTAATGCCTGGGCTATGCATAAATCTGCTCACCTGTGAGACTGCAAACTGAATGTCTGGCCTCGTAATGCATACATAAATGAGGCAACCAACAGCTGTCTGATAGAGTGTAACATCAAAGTGATCTCCAGCATCATGAAGACTCAACTTCAAACCTGTCTCCATTGGAGTAGCAATAGGCTTGCAGTCTTCAAGGCCAAATCTCCGCAACAATGTTTCAATATACTTTGTCTGACACAAAGCAATACCTCCATCACACTGCTTAAATTGTATCCCCAAATAATGATGCAAATGCCCCAAATCTGACATCTCAAAAGAGGCATTTAAATCAGCCTTAAAATCAGCAATATGACTCTCATTTGGTCCTGTGAGCAGCATGTCATCGACATAGAGAGCAATGATTAGATGTACACCATCCACACGTTTAACATACAAAGTGCTTTCTGTTGGACTATTCTGAAACCCATGTGCAGTCAAATATGCATGTATTTTTTCATACCAAGCTCGTGGAGCTTGCTTTAAACCATATAAAGCCTTTTTTAACCTGCACACTTTGTTTTCCTGCCCTCTTTGAACAAAACCACGAGGCTGCAATACATACACCTCCTCATGCAAATCTCCATTTAAGAACGCAGTCTTTATGTCCAGCTGATGTACATTCCAACCATTATGAGCTGCTAATGCACAGATGCTACGAACAGTGGTCATACGACATGTGGGAGCAAAAGTCTCATCAAAATCAATGCCCTTCTTTTGAGCATAACCATTTGCAACAAGCCTAGCCTTATGGCGATCCACTGTGCCATCAGGCTTACGCTTCAATTTGTATACCCACTTAGTGCCAATGGCCTTCTTGCCAGGGGGCAAGTCACATAAAGACCATGTACCATTCTTCATAATAGCATCGTATTCTGCTTGCATAGCAGCCATCCAATTTTCTGAACTTTGTGCCTCATCAAATGAAACAGGCTCACTTTCATCGCACATACTAGAAACAGCCAATGCATAACAATCTGACGCATAAGAGGCACCATGAGAGCCAGAACGAGTGCGACTAGACAAAGGGGCATCCAACTTGCTGTCACGCAAAGTCTGCACCAGCCATCTAGGCATATTCCTAGAGCCCTCAATCTCTTGTCTCTCATCCTCAAGTGCATCATGCACATCTGCATCAGATATAGGCTGATCTGTGCCATCATTTAAAACCTGCATAGGCTGAAAAACTGCCTCATGAGGTATTGCACTTGACTGTGCACCACTGAAAAGAGGCAACAATGTATCATAGACATCACGTGAGCTGATATCTGTCTCCTTAGTACATGAAACCAAGGGCTGAACTGCATCTTCCACAAATACAACATCACGGCTAACCAAAATGCGCTTTGTCTGTGGATGATACAAACGATAGCCTTTGCTCTCAGCACTATATCCAACAAAAATACATTTGACAGCTTTGTCATCCAATTTTCTGCGATGTTGCACAGGCACTAATGCATATGCCAGGCAACCAAAAACACGTAAATGGCCAACAGATGGCTTGCGGCTATGCCAAGCCTCATATGGAGTGACAACCTGTAATGCTTTGGTGGGACACCTGTTTAGTACATAAGTGGCACACATGACAGCCTCAAGCCAAAAACCATGTGGTAGACTTTGACTCTTAACCATACATCTTGCCATTTCCATGAGAGACCTGTTTTTTCTCTCAGCCACACCATTTTGTTGTGGTGTATACGGCACTGTACATTGGTGTTTTATCCCACGCTCAGCCAGAAATGCATTAAATTCTGAAGACATATACTCCCCCCCTCGATCTGAACGGAGGGTGCCCATCTTACTTTCTGACACATTTTCAGCCATAACCAAAAACTGTTTGAAGCACAAAAACACTTCGGACTTTGCCTTCAAAGGATATACCCATGCATGCCTGGTAAAATCATCAATGAAAGTCACGAAGTAAAGGTAGTTTCCAAATGATGGAGTTTGCATGGGACCACAAACATCACTGTGAACAAGCTGCAATCTGCGTTCAGCTCTCACTGATCCATCTTTGGGAAAGGAAGCACGCTGCATTTTACCCAATATGCAGCCCTCACAAACATGCTTGACAGGTGCCTCAAGCTTAGGCAAAGAAGACACCATTTCAGATTTCTGCAGGCGCAGCAAACTTGCAAAATTCAGATGACCAAAACGTGCATGCCACAGTTTTGCATCTGAAATAGCCTGCGTATCCATAATAGCACATGCTGAATCCTCTACACATTTGCCATCCATATTGAGCTTATACAGCCCTCGGCATAGTGAACCAGATGCTACAATGATGTCACCACAAGAGAGATCATGAACAGTACATCTGTCATCCACAAATTTTACAACCAAACCTGTTTTGGCAAATGTGGAGACTGACAGCAGATTCTTTTTGATCCCTGGCACATACAATGCATCAAAAAGTGTAAAGGTGTTGCCATTTGCAACATTCAGCACAATCTGTCCAACTCCTTCAACGGGATAAGAGGAGTTATTGGCACAAGTGACAGTATTCCCTGTGGGAGCAGACTCAAGGAAAGTGAATAAACTGCGCTGCGAGGTGATATGCTTAGTGGCACCACTGTCAAAGTACCATACATCTGAATCTACTGCAGACATACATGTGTCATGCAAAGATGGGTCATAACTGCACTGCGCATTGAATGCCCATTCTGTATCTAGCACAACATTAGCAGATTCATTGTTAGAAGGAGAGGCATCTGCAACAACAGCCATACCAGCCTCTTTCTTCTTAGCCTCTTTCGCAGCCAGCTTAGGACACGCTTTGATGACATGATCATTTCCCTTACAGTACTTGCAAAATGTCTTCTGTTTGTCACCCTTCTTCTCATCTTTGTCTTCCTTCTTTGGTTGCGCAGCATTTGCAGATTTCTGCTTACTAGAAGAAAAGCCAGCTTTACCTTTCCCGCTTCTCTGACTAGCAACGAAAGCTTGATCTGCGACACGCATAATATTCCTGTTTTGCCTTGACTGGTCTTCTTGCAGCAAAACAGAAACTAACTCCTCACACAACACACAATGAGTTGTGTCCACACTCTACTAACCCTAGCTAATGTCCACACACTATGACCAGCTGGACACGAGGTCATTTATGTCTCACACATGTTCCTACCTAATCTGCCAGCACATAGCATAGCTGGCTCACACTGACATCGAGCTTGAATCTCAACAGCCCCTCTCAAGCTCATGATGTACTCCCGATGAAGATGTAGATGAGCTTGGAATATCAAGACTCTCAACACTCCCCCTCAAGCTCATCCCATGTACTCCCAACATAGTCCGGAAGTACTCAAACTTCTCCCTGCTAAGTGGCTTCGTAAAGATATCAGCCACTTGCTCATCAGTCTTCACATACTGAAGATCAATTGTACCATCCAGCACCTTCTCTCTGACAAAGTGATAATGGACCTCTATGTGTTTGGTCCTCGCATGAAACACTGGATTCTTTGCCAACTGTATACTGCTCATGTTGTCACAATGAATGACAACTTTGCTATCAATAGGCTCACATAAATCTGTCAAGAGACTCTTTAACCATATAGCCTCACAAGTAGCAATGGCTGCACCCCTGTACTCAGCCTCTGTAGTGGATAAAGCAACTATAGGTTGCTTTTTGCTACTCCAACTCACCACAGCACTTCCAAGTGTAAAAGCATATCCACTAGTAGACCTCCTGTCATATGCGCTACCTGCCCAATCAGCATCTGTGTAGCCATGTATGTCCAAGCTTTTACCACTCTCATAAAATAGACCATAATGTGCTGTGGTCTTCACATATCTCATGATGTGTCTCACTGCATCCAAATGTGGTTTCCTGGGACTCTGCATAAACTGGCTGACTAGCCCCACAGCATAACTCAAATCCGGGCGTGTGATAGTCATATATATGAGACTACCAACCATCTTCCTGTACATAGAAGGATCATCCAATTCCTCGCCATAATCAGCCCGCAACTTCACATTTTGCTCCAATGGTGTACTCATAGGCTTACACCCTGTCATGCCATACTTTGCCAACATATCCAATGCATATTGGCGCTGTACTAACCAAGTACCTGCATGATCTTTCACCACTTCAATTCCAAGGAAGCATCTCAACTCACCAAGATCTTTCATGTCAAATTTCCCACTCAAAGCTTTCTTGACATGCATCACATCTGCACCATGATCACCTATGATAATCAAGTCATCCACATAGATGACTAGTAAAACAATCCCATGCTCTGTCTTCTTCACATAGAGTGAAGAATCTGCTGTAGAAATCTGAAAACCAAGTGAGATAAGATATCTGCTCATCTTATCACTCCAAGCACGAGGTGCTTGCTTCAGACCATACAATGCCTTTTTCAACCTGCATACGTGAGTGGGATATCTAGGGTGTACATACCCTTCTGGCTGTGCCATGTACACTTCCTCTTGTAGATCTCCATTTAGAAATTCATTCTTGACATCCATTTGATGCATTTCCCAGCCATTAGCTGCAGCCATAGCAATGACTGCTCTCACTGTGCCCATCTTAGCCACTGGACTAAACGTCTCACCATAATCCAATCCTTGGGTCTGTGCATAACCCTTTGCTACCAATCTTGCTTTATGTCTCTTAATAGAACCATCAGATTTACACTTCACTTTGTAAACCCATTTACATCCAATAACATTCTTGTCCTTTGGTAATGCAACCAAGTCCCATGTATCATTATGGACCAATGCGTCCATCTCAACATCCATTGCTTTTTCCCATACATGCTCTCCACATGCTTCACCATAGATGTCATGTATGCATAGTGCATAGCAAAATCTCTATATGTCAACCTGTCAACAGGATATCTGACTCTCTGGGATCTCCGCAATGCCTACGGGTCACTCTGTACACCTGTAACTCTAGCATGTGGTGGCACATATCTATCATGTCTAGCACCAGGTGTGCGTAAAACAGGTATGCCAAGCTCCTCATCCAAACTCTCAGAACTAGATGACTCATAACCTGTGATTCCAATTCCTTCGACTTTCGTTTTGCCTTTATCCATAGCACTACTCCCAGTGCTCACACTCTCATGCCTCAAACGTCCTGACCATGGACGTACACTGCTACTCTCAGCTTCTGCTGCTGGCCCAGACATAGAAGTAGAACTAGAACTTGCTTGTGGTGGCAAGTTCACATGCACATCAGCCTCAAGTGACTCAATGACTCCCTCATCTTTTGCTTTGTACCAACTAGCAAGCTCATCAAACACCACATCTCGTGAGATGACCACTTGTCTAGTTTGAGAGTTATAACGTTTGTATGCCTTTCGATCCTGTGCATATCCCACAAATACACATTTCTCTGCCTTAGGATCCAACTTCCTTCTTCTTTCATCCGGCACATGTACATAAGCTATGCATCCAAAAACTTTGAGATGTCCAATGTCTGGCCTATAACCTGTGAGCCGCATCTCTGGCGTGCTTCCATGAATGGCTGCTGTAGGTGTTTTGTTCAGTATATACACTGCAGTAGCACATGCTTCTGCCCAATAGTAATCTGGCATGCTCTTTTCATTGAGCATCGCCCTTGCCACTTCACATATGACTCTATTCTTTCTCTCAGCCACACCATTCTGCTGAGGTGTATACCTGCAAGTCAATTGTCTTCTTATTCCATGCTTCCTCAAAAAATACTCAAAAGCTTTTGAGGTGTATTCACCACCTCCATCTGTCCTCAGACATTTAATCCAACAGCCATATTGCTTTTCTACAAAAGCTTTGAAATCCATGAACTTTTCCAACACTTCACTCTTCTCTTTGAGAAAGTATATCCATGTCATCCTGCTGAAATCATCTATGAATGTAACATAGTATAAACTGCCTTTGATAGATGGGTTTTGTGCAGGACCCCCTATATCACTGTGTACTATCTCAAGTGGCCTGTTACTCATATTTCCTTCTCTAGGAAATCTCAACCTTGCCTGCTTCCCAAACTGACAGGCTTCACAAACATGCATATGTCCATCATATTTGAACCTAGGCAATCCATTGACAATGCCTCTTGTTTGCATGTTCTTTAATCTCTGTATATTGACATGGCCAATCCTCTTATGCCACATATCAATGTCCTATACCACATTCCTGCTCTTTGAGAACATGGCTGATTTTAGCTCAGGAACTCCAGCATCCAGCTTAAACAATCTTCCTTCTTTCTTGCCTTTAGCAATCACTCTACATCCATGTTTGAAGTCTTCAACGAAGCATCCATGCTCGTTGAAACGAACCTGTAATCCCTGTTCCACCATTTGACCAACTGAGGCCAAGCTTTTAGTGATCGAAGGCACATACAGCACATCTGACATAGACTTTGTCTGACCATTGTGCATGACCAATGGTACACTTCCAACATGTGTAATGACATGCTGGGTATCATCAGCTGTTTCCACATAGCCTTTTACTTCCATAGGCTTCATATGCTCAAACCATTCACCATGACATGTCATATGGTTTGATGCTCCTGAGTCCATATACCATGTGTCATCATTCTCAGCATTTGTCGTCATAGAACCCACAACATGCTTCATGGCAAACAAATGATTTGCAGTTCCATCATTGCTACTTGATGCATAGTTACCACCATGTTGTGCATAGTTTCCACCATAATGACCACCACGTTGTGCTCTTCCCCCTCTCAAATCATTTTGTTTGCGAAAACAATCTCTCGCCATATGACCATATTTGCCACAATAATGGCATTCCACATCTTGCATAGAATTTTGTTGGCCTTGCCAATGTCCTCGACCACGGGGGGTACCTCTGCCTCGCTGAGGTGCATATCCACGACCACCTCGAGCACCATATGAAGGCTGAAAATTCTGTTGTGGAGGCCTGTCCTGCCATCCACGACCATTACCACCACGTCCACGTGATGCAAATCTCCCCCTGCCTCTAAAGCCTCTCTGCGAGTAGAAAGCCTGATTTCTGCCATCATCATGGCTAGTAGATGCATCCAAAAATGAATCACTGAGCTTGATTTCCTCAACCAACAAGAGTGAAACCAACTCATCGAAGTCAAGTAGACCTGTACTCCTCACTGAGATAGATGTATCAAAGGATTTGTATTCCTTGCCAAGACCACGCAAGGTAATATCCACCAAATCATCATCAGGCATGGGGGCATTTATTGTGGCCAATGCATCTGCAAACTTCTTGATTTCTTGCACATAATCATGTATGCTCCTTTTATTCCTTTTCACATTATGTATCTGCTCTCGCAACTGAGACTTGCGAGCACTCGTATCTGTATCAAACATCTTGACCAAAGTATCCCATGCATCTTTGGGATTCTCAGCATCCTGAATGTGTATGAGCATAGCATCAGAAATACATATAGACAAATAATGCAGCACTTTGAATGCTCTCTCTGACCATTGCTTATTATGAGCAATAAGCTGCTGCTGTGTAGGTTGCCGAGGTAGCTCAGGCTCAGGCTCAGCACCTGTAATGAGACTCCAAAATCCTTTCCCTTTCAAGAAACTCTTTATCCTGTACTTCCATGCCTGGAAGTTCTTCCTATCCAGTTTTTCACCAACAATCTGAACTGGATTGTCCGACATGTTGCTCAATGCGTACACCTTCCGCACACTTCAAATCTGTAAATGAGCCTTCCTCATCTCAACCACACTCCAATGAATGTTCCAGATACTCCAAGGTAGCCAACAAACTCCAAATTTGATGTAGAAAATCAACCTGTAATCATCCAAGATGAACTGACTCACTCAGTGCGGGATACCTTGAATTGACATGCCTTCCAAGGCTCCAAATCACAATGTAATGGTGCAATCAAGTATGGGCAACTTGCATTGACACCTAATCAACCTCAATGTTGAGTATCAACACCATCTGACATGTGTACATATCGATTTTTGAAAACCCCTTTCTCTGTTTTTGGAAAAACCACAAAAACCAGTAGAAAATTTGCTCTAATTCCTTCAATATTTGTCCAAATTGGGCAACCAGGCATTCATTAGCTTAGCATTAGTGTCCATAAACTCCATGTAAGAGGAATTTGTCCAATTGTAAAAGACCAAGGATTAATTGCTCGATTAAAAATGCTATGTTTCTCTGCAACCAGTGGACAGCCTATTTTAATCAGCTCATTCCCAGCTCAATTAGGCATCATTGACCAAGAAAATTACATAGCCCTCTTCTCCAAGGTGTAAAGCATCCAATTGCTAAAGAAGTTGTGGAAGATATCAAGCACCCACTGAGAATTTGATCTCCTCATAGCCAAAATGAACAAAATCTGCCCTGTTTTCTCTGTTGATTCAACGCCGCCTGCTGTAGGGGGGTTTAGGAGAGTTTGTGATGCTAATTGATGATAATAATAGATGCCCAACACACCTAGGGACATGTGAAATCCACCAATGGTTGGATTTGAGCCAAAATCACACTCCAAATGCTTCAATTTTGGGCTTCCTCTTCTCTGTTTTGTGAGAGCTCAAAAAACCAGTAATTTCACTCAATCAAATGCATGTAAATTGCTCCAAATTTTGTTCAAGGCTTGCACATGGGTTGCCAATACATCCCTCTTTGTCAAATACATATGTCTTTTGCCATAATCACACGTATTTCCACCATACATCAATGTTCCCAAGCTTTAATGGAAAGCTTCAAAAACCAAAATTTCTCTTTGCTTTGATTTGCTCTATTTTGCTTTGTTTTTGCCTGTATCACCTGCAATCCGCTCAAGGATGTTTAGAAGACCTTACCCGGTAGGCCAAGCTCTCAGATCTGATAGTATTTGGTGTGCTCCAAGCTTCACAGCTCCAATGGCCAGCTTCACAGCTTCTTTTCACAGCTTCTTCTCCCTCTTCACTTCACTCACTCATAAACCCTAATAAACAGCACAAGGCTCTGATACCATGTTGAAAGAACGGTAGAGAGGGAGGAGACACACACACAGGAGCAAACCCTAATGTATATTTCAAACCCTAACCATAGAGGGAAGCCATGTCCACTCTCACACAAAGCATAATGCACTAATCCATAATCCACACAACACACAATGAGTTGTGTCCACACTCTACTAACCCTAGCTAATGTCCACACACTATGACCAGCTGGACACGCGGTCATTTATGTCTCACACATGTTCCTACCTAATCTGCCAGCACATAGCATAGCTGGCTCACACTGACATCGAGCTTGAATCTCAACACGAGCACCGTATGGTCAGCACCCTCTAGGATTCTTCACAGGTCACCTAGTGCTTCACTCATAGGCCGCTTCCTTGGTCCCTCATCCAACGTACCGGAAGCTCACCATTTAAATCGAACCGAGGCTGGTCAAGACCTCGGTCGACCTTGCTACGCGAGACGTCCTCCATTGACTCTCCGTCAGCAGTTGCAACTTTATCAGTTAGGTCTCCACGACCTTAATCCACAAGACGGTCAAAATGCTTCCCCAGCATTCTTGACATAAAACAATCATTTACAAACAGGTTACAAAATACAATTTCTATATCGAACTCTTGTCTTTCCACATTATCCTTCCTCAGTCCACATTACTTATTCCACCTTCCATTCATGTGTACTCATTCTCATCCATTCACTCATATCGATGGCACATTATCTCACATACACATTCACATTCATTAATCTACATACACATCCATGCTCGTACATCCACATCATACATCCAATCCCATATCCGCATTCATACATACACATCCATATCCACATCCACATCCACATTCACATCCATACATCCACATCTACATGCATACATCCATTTTTACATCCTCATTCATACATCCACATCCACATACATACATCCACATCCGTATCTACATCCATACATCCACATCCACATCCACATCACATCCATACATCCACATCTACATGCATACATCCATTTTCACATCCTCATTCATACATTCACATCCACATCCACATACATCTTTCCTTTCACATACATCCTTCACATACATACATCTACATCATTTCTTTCACATAGATATAACTACGTCCATTCTTTCACACACATACATCTCCATCTATTCCTCGTTCATTTTCATCTATCTGATTCGTTTCACATCCTCGTATCTATTTATAGAATACAAGAGAATTCTTATTTTTGATATAAGATTTCTTTATGCATCTATTTATGCATAAATTCCATTTTAAGGAGAATAACACTTTCAAAATAGAAATCAATCTTTTATGCATCTTCTTACGCATAAATTTATTTTAAATGAAAATGACACTTTTGAATTAAAATTCAATCTTTTATGCTTTTGCTTATGCATAAAATCAAAATTGATGAAAATAAGTCTTTTAAACTAAAAATAGATTTCCTTATGCATCTTTCTATGCATAAAATCAAAATTGATGAAAATAACTCTTTTGAACTAAAAATAGATTTCTTTATGCATCTTTCTATGCATAAAATCAAAATTGATGAGAATAACACTTTTGGATTAAAATAAATTCTTTATGCATCTTTCCATGCATAAATCTAATTTAGTAGGAATTACACTTTTAGAATAAAAGAATTTTTCTTATGCATCCTATTTATGCATAAATTCATTTATGATGAAAATCACACTTTTAATATAAAAAATATATTTTATGCACCCATTTATGCATAAAAATCATCTATGATAAAAGTAACACTTTTATATAAAGAAATAATCTTTTGTGCATACTTTTATGCATGAAAATCAATTATGATAAAAGTAGCACTTTTAAAAATATTCCTTTATGCATAAAAATCTATTTTGATGAAAGTAACACTTTCATAATAAAGAAAAATTATTCCTTTATGCATTTTGATGAAAGTAACACTTTCATAATAAAAGAAAAACATTCTTTTATGTAAAAAAAAATCTATTTTGATGAAAGTAACACTTTCATAATAAAAGAAAAACATTCTTTTATGCACAAAATCTATTTTGATGGAAGTAACACTTTCATAATAAAAGAAAATCATTCTTTTAAATCTATTTTGATGAAAGTAACACTTTCATAAATAATAAAAGAAAATTATTCCTTTATGCATAAAATCTATTTTGATGAAAGTAACACTTTCATAATAAAAGAAAATTATTCCTTTATGCATAAAAAAAATAATCAATATGCATCATCTATGCATGAAAATGACACTTTTAGAGTGTAGAATTGATAGGAATTACTCTTTTAGCATAATAAAAGATAATACTTATTTCTAAAAAAAATTCGCCAGAACCTCCTTTGTATGGCTGACCATCTTTCAAATTTTCCTACTTAATTTGTCTTAAAAATTAACTCTTAATTGATTTAAAGTAATCTAGACTAATCAAAATTCAATTATAAAAGAGAAAACATTATAAAAAGTTTAATTCCAATAATTATCACTTCAACTAGGATAAAGAAGTGTTGATTCTAAGAAGAGAGAGGGCAAAAGCCTTTCGATCAAGGCATAGCTTCCATTTATCACTTCAAACAATCATAAACATTAGAAAAACATAAAATCAATAAAGAAAATTACAAGAATCTCTACTTACATAGTTTCTTAGAGCTTTCCTTTGGCTTGATGGTTTGAGGGTTCAACTCTTGTTTGTAACAAGAGTGGCCACCAATCTTTGGAAGAGGGAAATTCAAAAACTAGTGAATTATTAATAAATTCATAGTTCTTGGCTTGGGAGGAGCAGAGTAACAGTGCATAAAACACTATTGAGTTTCAACAAAGGGGAAGGCTTGTATTTATAGGAAAGATTGAGCTCCTAACCAAACAAACTGATTCTAGAATTTTCCAACTCAGTTTGGTCAATTTTTGACCATTTTTAGGTCAGTTGAGCTAACTTTTTGGAACTAGACTTGAATTAGGAGAGATGAGAGATGAAATATCTCAATTTTTGACCATTTTTAGGTCAGTTGAGCTAACTTTTTGGAGCTAGACTTGAATTAGGAGAGAGGAGAGATAAAATATCTCAATTTTTGAAGATTTAAAAGTCAATTGCACATGTGAAGTAGGCGCCTCATTTATGAGGGAAAAATCCCCATGCAGAGGTGTCAAAAATGCATCATTACATCTAAATATCTCCCCTTTTTAACTATTAGCCTTGTCCTTAGTCAACTCTTTATCTTATGTGAGTATTTACTCATTTTTGGGGGGGATTTTCTTTATTTCTTCCATTTATCTCCTCTCACACATTTGGATGAATCTTATTGATCCATAGGAACCTTAATTGAAAATTTTGAAAAAATCTTCACCCCCAGGATAATGCCTCTTGAACAGATTATACTCAATTTCTAATGCACCTTCTGAAATTCTTTTTGAACTTCTATTTCAGGGGAACTTATTTTAATAAGATGAGAAATTTTTCTATCCAAAAATATTCAAAATCTGAATATTCTCTTTCTAGAATATTTTCTCTCTCTAGGGCAAAACTGGTAGAAACAAGATCTTTTATATTTCTGAAGAGGGATTTGATTACAGGGGAAAGATGCTGGACATCTTGAGAGGCTGGGGAAGAATCTTACATCCTCTCCCACTTGAAAAACGCGAGATGCCCTCATGTCGCAATTTGGGGTAATTCTGCAAGATGCAAGAATATGAGACTAAGAGAAAATTTAATTAAGAGTAACCACCAAGAAAAGTCTCAAAGAAAGCAAGACTCAAGACAAGAACAAAGATTTTAACTTTATACATTCTTGGAACATATACAGCAAGATAGAAGAACTTTTTACAATTCAATAAGCCCGTCCATCGTATGGTCACAAAAGCGGCACTCACAAGCAGCACACGTATAAGGTAACTCATATATGGGAATAATTTGGCCGGTTATTTGCAACACCTACCTCATTGGTATGAGGTGACCTAATAAAAGGACCTCTAAGAGGCAAGCCAAAAATGGGATAAAGGCATATCTTCGGGTGAGGAAGAAAACACGCAAGTAAGAAGACCCGCTCCGAAAACCCACCATGCCTTGATCTCATCACCGAATAGTATCGGGGACCCAAACCCAAAGCTTCAATAACCATAGCCAAGCGGACATTGTTACGAAAGTGATGTTGACCCCACGGTGTTACCCTAGTTATATCTCGATAGGTCCGCCATTTGGTCTGAGCTACAGAAGTTCTCAAGTGAGGGAAAAGTAAGCGCTCATACAGTTCTATAAAATCCTTCTTCACAGACTCGCTTGCGTCTTGAAGGTGAGAAATCATCATGGATAAAACCAAGTCCTACTGCCAAGCCATAAAAGAGATTAAGAAAGAAAGGAGATCGATGGAAGTAAGATTACTGTGAGCGACAAGTAAGAGTTACGACTTATGTAAAAGAAGGAACTAGCGTAACCTAGAAGCCGACGGTGTATCTTACCACTAAAGTTTTTTCGTCTTTCCATGATTTGGGCTTGGCACATATTTCTTTAGAAGGCTTACATGAAATATATTATGAACTTTGAGATGAGGAGGTAAAAGAAGCTCGTAGGCTAAGTCACCTACTTTCTTTGAAATCAGATATGGCCCACAATATCTGGGGGATAACTTCTTATACTTCACAAGAGATAAAGAACTTCTTTTGGGCCGTACTCGAATGAAGACCATATCTGCTTCTTTTAATTCTCTGACTGTCCTCTTCTTATCTGCATACTGCTCCTGGGTAGCTTTTATATCTTTAAGAATTGCCTGCATCTACTGCTCCATGTCGTCAAGCATTTGTCTGGACATCTCGACCCTAATCAATGGGTCAGACCTAGTTAATGGAGTTAAGCAATCTTGTCCATCCCAATACTTCTGTCGGACCTAGTTAATGGAGTTAAGCAATCTTGTCCATACAGAGCTTTAAAAGGGCTCATCCCAATACTTCTGTGATAAGAAGCATTGTAGGAGAACTTGACTAGGTGCAGATAGCTTAGCCACTTCTTGGGTTCCCTGCCACAGCATGACCGAAGTATATCTTCGATTACTTGGTTTACCTTGATACTTTGCTGGAGTATAGATGACTGAGAATTGTCGGTTAGGCCCTTGGTTTTCAATTGTAGCATAGATCTGTCCTTTTTTCTCTTCTACTACATCTGAAATTGCGACTGCTCTGGCGCTGCAGTCTGAAGGTAGAATTCTTTCTCTTTGGTTGCCCCAATTCTGGAAAGGAGTTTTGAGGTTATTCTGGACAGAGGCAGATGGATGAGCTGGAGTTCTTCTGGGGTTACCCTGGCTTGGGCGAGATGGACCCTGATTAGACTGGTATGAAGGGATTGGTCTCTGAATTTGGGGTTCTTAACTTCCCTGTGCCCTTGACATGGCAGGAGTCGGGCAGTCTTTTAACTGATGACCAAGACCTTGGCATCTAAAACACTGGTTCTCACTTCTGAACTCATCGTTCTGAATCCTTAAAACAGGTGGGGCTCTTGAGAAAGTATTCTGGGGAAAGGGTCTTCCTTCTTAAACAGAATCTTTCTTTTATTTTAGAGAGGAATGATTATAAGATCAGAAAGGGAGGTTCTTACTCTTGTATACCTCGAAGGCTGGTGGAGAAATCTTACATTCTACCCCACTTAAAAAAATGCGAGATGTTCTCATCTCGCAAAGTAGAGGACAACTCTTTTTCTTAAGATCTAATTTATTCTGGGGTTCCTTATATTCTGGTCAACCCAACAAAATAATGGGATAAATATCCCTTATATAGAACTCATCATTAAATAACAATTCATTCAGATCATATCATTCATATCTTTAACACGATAATGGTCCATTAGATCGAAAAATTTTCTTTTTGAACATTTCTCTATGAAAATTTTAGTCAAGTAGGTTCTCAATTTGTCATCCCTTAACTTGATCTACCGTGTCAAGTGTTAACAGTAGCAATTTGATAGCACAATCCACTAATCTCATAGTGATTTGCTGAAATCATTATCATTCTAGTTATGAATATCATCATCGGGACTCGTCCCATTCATCCTCATTGTGGTTTCGCTCAGCTTATTACATTTCAACCAATTTTCAGGGATCATCATTTTTCAATCAGAATCCAAATCAATTCATCAGTTCTCAAACAGAATTAAAAATCATATCAACCACATTCGAATTCATCAACTAGATAGCATTAATGCTTATAATTTCAAGTTTTAGATTTACTCGTATATACTGCTGGTAAAGAGCTGCAGTTATACCCTCGGTAAATACGGTTAGTCATGATACTTGGAACTATAAGGTAAATACCATTATATCTAGGCCTCAAGCAAGTTAGGGTTCCATACAATTGCGGTACTTCCGTCTGAAGACCCAATTACCAATTTACGAATTTCAGTTTGAATATCAAATTATATGAATTTTATCACACAATTACAACCTTTTTGTGCTTCTTGATAAATTTTTGACATATTTGGCTTCTCAGTTGATCTTTATTAGCCAATTTGCTCTAATACCAACTGTGAGATCCCTGTCCCTACCACGCAATGGATTCGGGGTGCTAGCAGCGGAAGTAGCACTTCTTGTGCGGGGCAGGATCCCACACTCGGGGCCTCGTCCCACGGATATCCGGACACAAGGCTAATCCGTCGGTTTTTCCAAAACCGAACCCGGAAAAACTTCCTTTACCCAGAAAGCACGGGCGATTCCACCAGGATAACTCGTTACTCTAACGTAGTCAAGACCATTACTGATCAAGCTGATCCGATTACACCTATAAAGATACTCGGTCAGATCAAGGAAAAAAATTGCACTTGGATCATTGGGATTAACGCTTTTTTTTCCATCAAGAGGCAGAGCCATTGATTCCTATCCATAGAACAATTACTATCTGGGATTTACTTTATCTATCGTAATAACAGAAATTGAGTCTCGATTTACGGATCCATCAGTCCAGCCTAACCCCATCCAGTCCCATGGGTTAGCCAACCACCCAACCACTGTAGTGATGGGATCCAATTAGGAATTTGGTTAGGTTTTGTCCCGGGTACCAGGGAAAAGAGTTCCTAGGTCCCCTAGCCGAAAGTTCATGCAAACATAAAACTAGTCACACCACTTACACACCCAATATGAAATTGCCTCTCTCAGAGCATCAACTAACTTTAAAACAATCCTTTAATGAAACCATTATGTCACTGATGACAATCCTCAAAATCTCTGGTTGAATCCATATTTCCAATCATTCATTCATCGTCGGTGTACTTATGGCATCATTGGCGACCAGAACGCTCACCACCTGTTCACTCAGGGGCCTTTTCAATAGCTCCTAGCTCATAGTACCCGGTAATATTTTCACATATAAAAATCAAGATGGAATCCTTGTTGAAGATCAGTAAGATCAATCAACAGATCCATATAAGAGAGCCATGGACTCATCCGTTAGGACCAGCAAGGTCAATCAACCAGATCCATGCCCAGTTTCAGAAAAACATCTCTTACTCCTTGTTCCAATATCTTCCACGACGCACGTGTGGGTGTCTTCAGTGACCCAAAGCCCGAGCACCGTATGGTCAGCACCCTCTAGGATCCTTCGTCGCTCGCAGGTCACCTAGCGCTTCACTCATAGGCCGCTTCCTTGGTCCCTCATCCACCATACCGGAAGCTCACCATTTAAATCGAACCGAGGCTGGTCAAGACCTCGGTCGACCTTACTACGCGACACGTCCTCCATTGACTCTCCGTCACAGCAGTTGCAACTTTATCACTTAGGTCTCCATGACCTTAATCCACAAGACGGTCAAAATACTTCCCCAGCATTCTTGACATAAAACAGTTATTTACAAATAGGTCACAAAATACAGTTTCTATATCAAACTCTCGTCTTTCCACATTATCCTTTCTCAGCCCACATTCCATTCATATGTGTACTCATTCTCATCC
This sequence comes from Cibotium barometz, assembly GCF_041138505.1. NCBI lineage: Eukaryota > Viridiplantae > Streptophyta > Polypodiopsida > Cyatheales > Cibotiaceae > Cibotium > Cibotium barometz. The sequence continues at coordinate 3,497,442 of NC_141110.1, forward strand.
ATTCACTCATATCGATGGCACATTATCTCACATACACATTCACATTCATTAATCTACATACACATCCATGTTCGTACATCCACATCATACATCCAATCCCATATCCGCATTCAAACATACACATCCATATCCACATCCACATCCACATTCACATCCATACATCCACATCTACATGCATACAACCATTTTCACATCCTCATTCATACATCCACATCCACATACATACATCCACATCCGTATCTACATCCATACATCCACATCCACATCCACATTCACATCCATACATCCACATCTACATGCATACATCCGATTTCACATCCTCATTCATACATCCACATCCACATCCACATACATCTTTCCTTTCACATATATCCTTCACATACATACATCCACATCCACATCCATATACATCTTTCCTTTCACATACATCCTTCACATACATACATCTACATCATTTCTTTCACATAGATATAACTACGTCCATTTCTTTCACATAGATATAACTACGTCCATTCTTTCACATACATACATCTCCATCTATTCCTCGTTCATTTTCATCTATCTGATTTGTTTCACATCCTCGTATCTATTTATAAAATACAAGAGAATTCTTATTTTTGATATAAGATTTCTTTACGCATCTATTTATGCATAAATTCCATTTTAAGGAGAATAACACTTTCGAAATAGAAATCAATCTTTTATGCATCTTCTTATGCATAAATTTATTTTAAATGAAAATGACACTTTTGAATTAAAATTCAATCTTTTATGCTTTTGCTTATGCATAAAATCAAAATTGATGAAAATAAGTGTTTTGAACTAAAAATAGATTTCCTTATGCATCTTTCTATGCATAAAATCAAAATTGATGAAAATAACTCTTTTGAACTAAAAATAGATTTCTTTATGCATCTTTCTATGCATAAAATCAAAATTGATGAGAATAACACTTTTGGATTAAAATAAATTCTTTATGCATCTTTCCATGCATAAATCTAATTTAGTAGGAATTACACTTTTAGAATAAAAGAATTTTTCTTATGCATCCTATTTATGCATAAATTTATTTATGATGAAAATCACACTTTTAATATAAAAAATATCTTTTATGCATAAAAATCATCTATGATAAAAGTAACACTTTTATATAAAGAAATAATCTTTTGTGCATACTTTTATGCATAAAAATCAATTATGATAAAAGTAACACTTTTAAAAATATTCCTTTATGCATAAAAATCTATTTTGATGAAAGTAACACTTTCATAATAAAAGAAAATTATTCCTTTATGCATAAAATCTATTTTGATGAAAGTAACACTTTCATAATAAAAGAAAAACATTCTTTTATGCAAAAAAATCTATTTTGATGAAAGTAACACTTTCATAATAAAAGAAAAACATGCTTTTATGCATAAAATCTATTTTGATGAAAGTAACACTTTCATAATAAAAGAAAATTATTCCTTTATGCATAAAATCTATTTTGATGAAAGTAACACTTTCATAATAAAAGAAAATTATTCCTTTATGCATAAAAATAATAATCAATATGCATCATCTATGCATGAAAATGACACTTTTAGAGTGTAGAATTGATAGGAATTACTCTTTTAGCATAATAAAAGATAATACTTATTTCTAAAAAAAATTCGCCAGAACCTCCTTTGTATGGCTGGCCATCTTTCAAATTTTCCTACTTAATTTGTCTTAAAAATTAACTCTTAATTGATTTAAAGTAATCTAGACTAATCAAAATTCACTTATAAAAGAGAAAACATTATAAAAAGTTTAATTCCAATAATTATCACTTCAACTAGGATAAAGAAGTGTTGATTCTAAGAAGAGAGACGGGAAAAGCCTTTCAATCAAGGCATAGCTTCCATTTATCACTTCAAACCATCATAAACATTAGAAAAACATAAAATCAATAAAGAAAATTACAAGAATCTCTACTTACATAGTTTCTTGGAGCTTTCCTTTGGCTTGATGGTTTGAGGGTTCAACTCTTGTTTGTAACAAGAGTGGCCACCAATCTTTGGAAGAGGGAAATGTCAAAAACTAGTGAATTATTAATAAATTCACACTTCTTGGCTTGAGAGGAGCAGAGTAACAGTGCATAAAACACTATTGAGTTTCAACAAAGGGGAAGGCTTCTATTTATAGGAAAAGTTGAGTTCCTAACCAAACAAACTGATTCTAGAATTTTCCAACTCAGTTTGGTCAATTTTTGACCATTTTTAGGTCAGTTGAGCTAACTTTTTGGAACTAGACTTGAATTAGGAGAGAGGAGAGATGAAATGTCTCAATTTTTGAAGATTTAAAAGTCAATTGCACATGTGAAGTAGGCGCCTCATTTATGAGGGAAAAATACCCATGCAGAGGTGTCAAAAATGCATCATTACATCTAAATATCTCCCCTTTTTAACTATTAGCCTTGTCCTTAGTCAACTCTTCATCTTATGTGAGTATTTACTTATTTTTGGGGAGGATTTTCTTTATTTCTTCCATTTATCTCCTCCACACATTTGGATGAATCTTATTGGTCCATAGGAACCTTAATTTAAAATTTCAAAAAAATCTTCAACCCCAGGATAATGCCTCTTGAACAGATTATACTCAATTTCTAATGCATCTTCTGAAATTCTTTTTGAACTTCTGTTTCAGGGGAACTTATTTTAATAAGATGAGAAATTTTTCTATCCAAAAATATTCAAAATTTAAATATTCTCTTTCTAGAATATTTTCTCTCTCTAGGGCAAAACTGGTAGAAACAAGATCTTTTATATTTTTGAAGAGGGATTTGATTACAGGGGGAAGATGCTGGACATCTTGAGAGGCTGGGGAGGAATCTTATAGGAAAGATCTATTTATTTCTTCTTATTCTCAAGTTAGGGGGGTGTAAATTGTGCAACATAAGATATAGTTGAAGCCAGAGGCCAAACCAGTGGTGCAAAGACTGAGAAGATTGAGAGTTGTGCAATCGTAAGTATTGAGAGAGGAGGTGAATAGGTTGTTGAAAGAATGCTCCATCTTTCCAGTTGTTGACAATTCTGAGTGGGCTTCTCTAGTAGTGATTACTTCCAAGAAGAATGGAAAGTCAAGAGTCTGTGTAGACTTTAAGCCTTAGAATGATGTGACCAAGAGGGACCATTATCCGTTGCCCTTCCAAGATGAAATCTTAGATAGTGTAGCTGGGCATGAGAGGTATAGTGTCTTTGATGGATATTCTGGTTACTTCCAAATTTTAATTGCCCCTTTTGGATCAAAAGAAAACTACTTTCACTGCACCATGGGGGTGTTTTGCATATAGGGTGATACCCTTTCGGCTTACCAATGCTCCTTCCAAATATTTATGAACATGGTGTTTGAGCCCTATTTGGGGTCCTTCATCAAAGTTTTAATTAATGATTTCTGTATCTATAGTGGCAGATTGGTCCACTGTGAGAAGCTTAGGATGGCTCTGAAGAGAAGAGGCTAGATGATCTAGGTGGACAGTTGAACCCTGACAAGTGTCATTTGGCTTAGGCCACGGCCACTCTACTTGGGAATGTGGTCTCTGAGAATGGAAGCAAAAGTAGAAGCTTTTCTCTTACTAGAGGCACATCAAAATGTGAAGCAACTAATGACATTCACACATACGATAAGATACCTTGCTAGGTTCATTTATCTTTTGTCTAAGGATTTATACCCATTGCAACAAGCATCCCAAAGGGATCCCTTTGTATGGCAATACAACGAAGAAGAAGCCTTTCTATAGGCTAAGGAAGTTCTAAGCACTCTTCTAATTATCATGCCTCTAGACTAGAGTACTGAGTTCTTTGTAAATCCTAGTGTGGGAGAAGATACCATAGGTGCAGTAGCAGGGAAGAGAACATTTCTATATGAGGCGAAAGAACTTATTTTGAAGACAGTTGGGGAAAGAACTTATTTTGAAGCAGAGCTAGTGATGGTGGCTATGGTGTTTACTTTAAGAAAATTCAGATCTTTCTTACTTCCAAAGCCTTTCACTATACTAACCCATTACTCTTTACTTCCTCATTTGATTTAGTCTGATCTTCCATCCAAGAGATTGTCTAAATGGTTGGTTGAGCTACAAGAGTTTCAATTCACTTGTATAGTGGCGGTTAGCACAAGGGCCACGTTGGCAGATATCTTAACATACAGACAGAATCCTTTAGTATTGAGGGAAGAGACAGTGATGAAGAAAAAAGTGCCCAGGTGAAAAGACCCTGAAGCAGATCTGTCTAATCCTTTTACTCTATTTTTTGATGGAGCCTTTAAGAGAAGCTCAGGGGTAACCAGTGGAGGGGTAGTTTTGTTGGATCCAAAAGGTACAATAGTATGTCAAGAAGGGATTTAAGTTGCAAGTGCAGAGCAAGTGTAGACCAGCAATGAAGATGAGTATACCACTTTAGAATATGGACTTCAACAGTGTCAAGAGAGGAGTTAGGAGGTTGATTATCAAAGGAGACAACTTATTGGTCATTAGACAACTTCAAACTGTCTAGAAGGCCAAGAACCCTTAATTGAAGCAGTGGTGCTTTTAAATAAGAAGGATGTTGCAAAGATTTCAAGAGGTCAAGATTCAACATGTGATAAGGGAACAAAACCAGGCTATATATACATTAACAAAAGGGGGGTTAGGTAGTGTTGTAAATGATCAATTTTACATGAAGGGCAAGGATTTCGTTCTAAGAAGGGTTCCAACTAGAGAAGAGATCTTTGCTATTATGGATTCATGTCATGAAGGGGTCTATGGAGGGGCACTTTGCCTTGAAGCTAACTTTGAGAAAGATTTTAACTTTAGGTTATGTATGGCCCAATTTGAGGAAGGATGTTTACCATTGGTGCAGAAGTTGTGAGCCATGTCAAAAACAAGGAAGGAGGGTGCTGCATCATGAGTTAAGGGGAAAACCATTGTTTCATATGGAGCTTTTGAGAAGTGAGGTTTCGATGCAATTGGTCCTTTTCCCACAACTGCTAGGGGTAAAACCTGGCAAGGATTTAGTTCTAAGAAGGGTTCCAACTAGAGAAGAGATCTTTGCTATTATGGATTCATGTCATGAAGGGGTCTATGGAGGGCACTTTGCCTTGAAGCTAACTTTGAGAAAGATTTTAACTTTAGGTTATGTATGGCCCAATTTGAGGAAGGATGTTTACCATTGGTGCAGAAGTTGTGAGCCATGTCAAAAACAAGGAAGGAGGGTGCTGCATCATGAGTTAAGGGGAAAACCATTGTTTCATATGGAGCTTTTGAGAAGTGAGGTTTGGATGCAATTGGTCCTTTTCCCACAACTGCTAGGGGTAAGACCTACATCTTAACAGGAGTGGACTACGTAACCAAATGGATTGAGGCTAAATGTGTGAAGAACATTACTGCTAAGGAAGTGGCCAGGTTTGTTTTTTAGGACATTTGTGCAAGATTTGGTATGCCATTGGAGTTGTTGACAGATCAAGGACCTGGGTTCAAAGGCGAGATTATACCAGAGCTTATGCAAAAGTTGCATATCACACAGGTTTTCAACCCCTTACTATCCATAGTGTAATGGGTTGGTTGAGGGATTCAAAGGGAAGTTGTGTACCATGTTAACCAAGTGTCTGGATAAGCATCCCAAGAATTGGGACTTACATCATGTACCTTCAGCTCTATGGGCATACAGGACATTTGTGAGATCAGCTACTATAGAGTTTTCACCATACCACCTAGTTTTTGGGAAGGAAGCCCTGATGCCCATTGAAGTTGAGATTCCCAGTTTGCAATTTCTTCCAAAACATCAAATTAGGGGCATAGATGAGTATGAAGAGGGATTTCTAGATCTTTAGGAGCTACTGCTAGCTAGGGAAGAAGCTTTGGACCACTACATTCAGTTGAGCAATAGAAGAGATGAGATTTTTAATGAGATAGTGAAGGATAAAGGCATCAAAGAGGGAAATCTGGTGCTTAGATACAATAGAAAATTGGATAACACTATCTAGACAAAGTTCCAAATAAAGTGGGAAGGTCCCTTCAAAGTTGTGCACATCTATGAGAATGGTACTTATCAGCTTGTAGATCTGGATGATCAACTTAATTCACAGATATTTAATGGCTACAGGTTAAAGCCATATTGGTGCAAAATCATGACAGTTTAAAAAGATTCAAAGACAGTGGATGAATACCTACTTGATGATGATGAAGCTACTGCTGCAGAAGAAAATGAAGAAGCTTGTTGGGATCTGGATGCATTTTTTTACTGAGGGTTGTTTCAATGAGTCCATAACATTTGGTTGAGCATAAATGCTCTAACCATGGGGGGTTTGTAAAATATGATAAGATTTTTTGTGGCCAAGAAGACATGCTCAATGGAGATGCCTACCCCAACCCCAAGACAAGAAAATAGCACATTGCATATTGTTAGTTAGGGACCTTAGGAAATATAGGATTCTTGCATGGATATTAGCACATTTGTAGCTAGTTGATAAGCTGCTGTTAGGACTATTGCATGGTGAATAGCCTACAGGATTGGGTAGAGTAGGTGAGGGTATGCATGGAGGTAGAGGGTAGTTCCGCAAAAAGAAGGAAGTGTAAAAGAGTTTGGTGTAAGAGAGTTGGCATTGAGTGAGTACAGGTGAGAGCATTGTGAGAGCTTTTGTGTGTTGAAGAAGAGATTGCTGAGAGAGCTAGTGTTGGGTCATGAAGTTTGCTGTGAAGCTAGTTAGCTATCTATGGGCTTATTCTGTGTAGAAGGCGACGAGAGATTGTTGAGAAGACTTAAATCTGTCTAGAGCATGGGATTGCAAGAGTGGTTAAGGGTTTTGTGTGGGAGATTGTGTCCCAAAACCTCACTGAGTGCATCACTATTGGAACTTGGACCAGATTAAGGATTTCTCATTTCTAAGTTATATTAGCTAGTGTTGAAGCTTGCAAGATGTGGTTGCACATTATATAGTTGTAAATGATCTTGTTGGAGTTGAGAAGATATAATTGGTTTCTTTTGTGGTTATTGGTGTGAGAGCTCTCTTGGTCTATTGTTGTTTTTCTCTCATCTGCTCATCTCAGGGTTTGTTGCGTGTTGCACGGTCTTCTAAAATACACGGAGAATAAAGTTGTGTGGAATTAAAGAGTTCTTCTATGGTTTTGGTTCAATTTTGTATTGTCTGGATGGATTTATTTTGAAGACAAGGCTGTAAGTGAAGAATTATCTCTGGTTGAGTCTGTGCTACTTGGTTAGTTAATCTGTGTAGGGGTTAACTATAGTTAGCTATACATTAGAAAACTCAACAAGAGGTATAGGGATCTTGTTCTAAGTTGATAGGAAGTGGTTCTAAGGCACAACTGACAGTTTAGGTCTATCAGAGGACAACTTGTCTTATAGGGTCTCTTTGGTGGTAGTCTGACACTAGTGGCAGTTGAGAGTTTCTGAGGCTAGGTTCTAGTTTTGTTTAAGTGTTTTGAGGCTATTGTGGTGCTAGCTGACTCAAATTTGTGTCAACAACCAAGTGAGTTTGGTTAGTTGGGCGAAAACAATCCATTCGGAGGCAGCTGTGGGATTGTAGTAGTCATCTCAGCAACAAAGAGCTTGTAAGGTGATATCTTGTTGGCCTTAGAAGTGCCTTTAGAAGAGACTGTAGAAGTCTAAGGACATTTAGAGAAGTTTCTGTGTTAGATAAGACTTTAGAGATAGGCAATTCTGGCAGAATTTTGAGGCAAAACTTTATAGGTGGAAGATCAAGGGATAGTCGGAGGAGGGTCAATAGGATAATCAAGAAAGTTGAGGGAGTGTCTTTTACAAGGTCTACGGGCATTAGAGGATCGTAGCCAATGCTAGAGAACCTATTTTGGATTGGGATAAGCCATCAAAATTCAAAAGCAGGTAATAGTGAGAAATTGACTTGTCTACAATTGAGAAAGTATACTATCAGAAGCAAGTGGTCAGCTGAGGGCAACTGCTTGGTTCTCAGAGGTTTTAAGACAAGATTGTGAGACTAGCTAACTGTGGAGGACAATTTGGGACTTAGAAGAGTAGATTTCTGATAGGAAACAAGTAGAAGACTTCAGAGGTATGTTTTAGCCAATTCTGTGGGGCAGCTGGAATTTGTTCTGGTCAGCTGGGAGTGAGTTGAAATCTAGAGAGGCTCTTAATTGAAAGATCAGAGGTATTGGAAGTGGGAGATGACCTTAGAGGACAACCTAAGTAAGCAGCTGGATTGATTAGGGAAGTTGGGAGGGAATTAAAGTATCCAATTGGGGCAACTCAGGACTAGGGGTTGTCAGTTAGGTGTGCTAGTTTCCTCTAGTGTTGTTTCTTCTCAGTTGTGATTCTTGTGTTAGGCTCCTGTCTCACGGTGGTGAGCTTCGGGCGAAGCTATAAAGGCAGTATCTCCCGAAGCCATCAATGTGATAGTGAAACATAAAGAGACGGTTATAAAAAACCCTTTGTTTTATAATATGGAATCTCATGCCCTATGGGGTTAGGTTGTGCAATCTGCAATATTACTTGTCCTTTGTTGTTGAGGTCCTACAATTGAGGACACATTATGAGATTTCTCTTGTGGATCCCTTTGTGAGGAGGTAGTCCCTACAATTAGCTCCTTACAGCTCCTCGTTATATGAGATTTCTCTTGTGGATCCCTTTATAATGAGGTAGTCCGTGAATTGGCTCCTTACCCCTCCCTATGTTCTCTATTCCTTTTCCAAATGGAGAAGAACTGGAAGGCACTTCTATAATGGACTCCTATGGAGAGAAGGACTCTTACTTGCGCTATGTACACTTCCTAATGGGGTATACTGTGAGGAACACTTTTTCTTGGCATTTGTGCCATAAACTATGGCTGTTGTGCTACCTTAGGATAAAACTAGCTCAGAATAAACAACAAATGTTTGAAATTTTGTGGCATCTGACATGGTTTAACCAATTCTCTTGTGGGATCGAACCTTGAGTTCCTACTCGTACTCCTTCACTAGAGTTGCACCCAAAAATAGGGCAATTTAAGGCCTTCTTCATAAAATTTAAGATGTTGTTTACACAATTAGTCGTGGTGAATCCAGAGCTTAGAGGCCCATGGTGGTGGCTCTTATTTCTAGGTGTTCCATTGTTCCTCCACTCATGTCTATGTTTCATTGGCTCATTTGAATCTATCCATCTTAACAGGGAAGCACTCTGTTGAGTGCTAGTCATTTACTGGGATTAAAAGCTTATTGGGTTTGAGGACGTGTGATTTGAAGCACTATAATTCATTGTATTGTCGTTTCTACTAACAATTAGTCTATATCGGGTTTGCATCAAAGTTCCTTAATGTTTTTCAATCACTTTTTTTTTTTTTGCTCTGCTGCTAGGGTCACATATCTAGGTTCATGCCTCTAGAGTCACGTCTCTAGGCTCATGTCTGTAGGTTCATGTATGTAAGTTCACGCGTGTAGGTTCACGTATCTGGGTTCATGCCTCTAGACTCAAGTCTCATGGCTCATGTATAAAGACTCATGTCTCACGGGCTCAAAGCAATGAAATCTAAGCCTCTTGGGCTCTAATTTCATGTAAATCACCAAAAAACGAGAATTTTATCCTACCGATAGATGACAAATAAAATGCCCTAATCCAAACAAACTTCAAAGAGATTTTTTTTAAAAAGCTCCAAAATTGTATATTTTTCAAAATGTAACCTCCTTCAACATCAGACAATATTGGTAATCTCAATAGCTTGGAATAGAGACAAAAAAATAGAGCTAAGCCCTAGGCTAGGCCATGACAAAATAGTGCCGAATATGTCAAAGTCAAGAGCTTACCTTAGCCTTACCAAAGTATATGTCATTAGGTCTTGCCTTAGAGCCATAAAATTTGTAACTCCCCTATGCTTCCCACCTCTTTGCCCTGCATCTAACTGCGGATCGATCTCAAACTATACCACATGACCTTAACCACCAACTTCATGGTGCCTCCTCTTGGACCATCCCCATCTTCCACCCTAGTAGCACCTTCACCCCACTGACTTGGGTGACGCAAGGATGGTATGCTAGCACTATGTAGCTTAGCATGGTTTCGTCAACCAGGCCTAGCATAAGGCACTTTCCCATCTTACCTGCTCAAATGGGCACTTAATCTTTGTAAGATAACGCTCAAACATATAAAGCAGCCTTACCATGCGCTTAATGTCAAAAAGGAACAATCTACGGACCTAGTGTACATAGTTTCTTAAGACTAATAATAAAGGCCATACTATATTTAAGTTTGACTAAACTAGTGTGAACACTTGTAAGCCATTTTTTACGATAAGCAATGACACTCATTCCTTTGTAGCAGTTTTCTTATGAATTCTCCTTCTTCCCTCTTCTTGCTTGCTTGCATCATGCTATTGTGTTCTTACTTACTTAATGGATGTTTACATACCTTGACAACTTCAACCTCAGAATTTTGAACGAAATAAATAGTAAAGATAAAGCTAAAACAATAGAGTAAAATAAGATATTTTAGAGAAAAAACTATAGAACCACTTGGCCATAACAATATTACTAAATAAACTGAAGACAAGTGATATAGAAATTTTATAATATAAATCTTAAACTTCTTCAAAAATAATTTTTAAATTTATGTAAAAAAATGAGCCCATTTTCAAACTCTATATTTTAGAATCGAAACTAAATTACTTTAACAAGCATCGACAATCGAATGGTTACACTATGAACACTACCGAGGCACACTAGTTACACCATGAATGCTACTGAGGCATGCTGACTTGCTCGTATAAAACTTTAGCAATGGTCACATACACATCTCTGTAGAACATCATCTTTACCCAACTTGTATAGTTGTCCGTTGATATGGTGTAGCTAGCTTGATAAGCCACCACATCTTATCTTTAATGATTGACCTTGTGGAAAACCATAAGTAAGGTATTGTGAGATTTCATCACTCTACTCAAGTACCACGGCAATCTTAAATAAGCATGCATCTGGGAGATTGTCATCAATTCCTGTGGTGACACACTCGCCATTAGCAGTTCGTTGACAACTTATCAATTAATACATGTTGTGTACCTTTTCTTATAGTGATCGTAAAGTCAAACTCCAAGAGTAGGAGCAATCATCTTGTAATCCATCCCGTAGAATAAAGCTTATTAACAAGATATAAAAAGGTCTTGTGATCCATGAAGAATAAAAATTTATTGGCTAAAAGATAGTGTCTATAATTTTTCACGGAATAAACCATGGCCAACCCTTCTCTTTCTGTAGTAGTGTAATTCATTTCAACCTCATTGAGCTGCCTATTGGCAAAACAAATAGGGTAGTCTAATTTGTACTCCCGTGGTTGTGTTAGTACACGCCCAATGATAAAATTTGACACATCTATATGCTCATGGAAGATTATGTCCTAATTGAGGTTCTCAATATTGGTGCACTTGTGAGGGCCTTCTTAAATTCATCATATGCTTGCCAATCAACGAGTACAAGAAGTAGATACAATGGCCGTAAAGTCTCTACATAGAATACTATGAACCTTTTATAGTACTTGACATATCCCATAGACCTTTCTACACCCTTAAAATTAGTTACCCTCCATAGGGTGAGTCTTCCAAGACTATAAGTGCACCTTCAGACATTGAGCGTCTTTTAGTAAGTAGATGTGATCTAAGGCCCAATCATACACCAATCTGGCCTCCCTCATAATAGATCTGCTAAGTATAATATCATAAGATTCTGATTGGCGTAAGAAATTCATCACTATAAATGTATGATGATAACATAATGAAAATCATTTTCAATTTGGTTCTCTATAAAATTCCCATGGATCTGTTGGAATTAGGGTCGCAGGAAAGCACACAAAGCTTGGAGAAGAAGAAGCAAGAATGCACACAACACACAATGTATTAGATTGTGCCAATGTACAAAAGATAAGTTAGCCCTAGAAGGATGGGCATATATACAAGCTCGGGGAAAAAACCTCCTAAAGAGGGAAAAAGTGCCCCGGCGGTCCTAAGTGTGTTCACACACATCACTGCCTATATATATATATGGCAAAAACAGATCCCCCCTGGGAGTGATGGTGTGAACAAGAGCTGGCACTCATGTATAGGGGAGTGCCATGCCCGAAGTAGATCAGTCCACAAAGGGGAGCAAGCCCAAAGCTTTGCGAAAAGCTTCGAACTTCTCATGAGGAAGCGCCTTTGTGATGAAAAGATCGGTGAGGTGATAATGCACCTCAATGTGCTGATCTCTCCTGCTGAGAGTCTCTCCCTGACATAGTGATAATGCACCTCAATGTGCTTTGTGCGAGCATGAAAAACTGGGTTTCTCGACTGCCAATGCGCTCTGACTGTCAGCAGTGAAAATAGAGGTGGCAGACTCCTGTCCAACACCCAAGTCAGCCATAAGCCGTCTGAGCCACACACACTCAACCGTAACTGTGAAAGCTGCCCTGTACTCAGCTTCACAACTAGAAGTGGCCACAGTAGGTTGCTTCTTGCTCAACCAAGATATGCATGAGCTACTGAGCATGAAACAAAAACCACTTGTGGACACTCTTGTGTCATAGCCAATCTGAGTCCAAAAAAGCATGTAAATCAGGCGGCAACGATCCCCCTTGGGATAAAACAACCCAAGATATATGGTGCCACTCAAGTAGCGAAAGATACGTTTAACTGCCTTCTAATGCTGAGACCCTGGGCTATGCATAAACCTGCTCACCTGTGAGACTGCAAACTGAATGTCCGGCCTCGTAATGCATACATAAATGAGGCAACCAACAGCTGTCTGATAGAGTGTGACATCAAAGTGATCTCCAGCATCATGTAGACTCAACTTCAAACCTGTCTCCATTGGAGTAGCAATAGGCTTGCAGTCTTCAAGGCCAAATCTCCGCAACAATGTCTCAATATACTTTGTCTGACACAAAGCCATACCTCCATCACACTGCCTAAATTGTATCCCCAAATAATGATGCAAATGCCCCAAATCTGACATTTCAAAATAGGCATTCAAATCAACCTTAAAATCAGCAATATGACTCTCATTTGGTCCTGTGAGTAGCCTTAAAATCAGCAATATGACTCTCATTTGGTCCTGTGAGCAGCATGTCATCAACATATAGAGCAATGATTAGATGTACATCATCCACACGTTTAGCATACAAAGTGCTTTCTGTTGGACTATTCTGAAAACCTTGTGCAGTCAAATATGCATGTATCTTTTCATACCAAGCTCGTGGAGCTTGCTTTAAACCATATAAAGCCTTTTTTAACTACACACTTTGTTTTCCTGCCCTCTTTGAACAAAACCACGAGGCTGCGATACATACACCTCCTCATGCAAATCTCCATTCAAGAACGCGGTCTTTATGTCCAATTGATGTACATTCCAACCATTATGAGCTACCAATGCACAAATGCTACGAATGGTAGTCATACGACAACTGGGAGTAAAGGTCTCATCAAAATCAATGCCCTTTTCTTGAGCATAACCCTTTGCAACAAGTCTAGCCTTATATAGCGATCAACAGTGCCATCTGGCTTTCGTTTCAATTTAAAAACCCACTTACATCCAATGGCCTTTTTACCAATAGGCAAATCACACAAAGACCATGTACCATTCTTCATTATAGCATCATATTCACTTTGCATTGCAACCAACCAATTTTTTGATTTTTGTGCCTCATCAAATGAAAGAGGTTCTTCCTCTTCACACATACTAGACACAGCCAAAGCATAACAATCTGATGCATAAGAGGCATGCTGAAAACCTGAATGAGTACGACTAGACATAAGTGCATCAATTTTACTCACGCAAGGTTTGCACCAGCCATTTAGGCATACCTCTAGCCTGCTCATTTTCAGCCCTATCCTCAGAAATTACATCCTGTAAATCTGCATCAGAAATAGGCTGATCTATGATGTCGTTTGAAATCTGCATAGGCTGAATATTTGCCTCATTAGGACTTACATTTGAATTCCCACGTGTAAACAGAGGCAACAATGTATCAAATACATCCCGTGAGCTCGCACTTGTCTCTTTGGTACATGATCACAAAGGCTACACAACATCTTCCACAAAAACAACATCTCAACTAATCAAGATACGCTTTGATTGCGGATGATACAATCTGTAACCCTTGCTCTCAGCACTGTAACCAACAAAAATGCACAGCCTTATCATCCAATTTTCTGCGTTGTTGCACAAGCACTAAAGCATAGGCCAAGCAACCAAAGACACGCAAGTGACCAATAGAAGGCTTCCTGCCATGCCAAGCTTCGTATGGAGTAATAGACTGCAAGGTCTTAGTGGGACACCTGTTGAGTACATATGCAGCACACACATGACAGCCTCAAGCCAAAACGCATGTGGCAAAGCTTGGCTCTTGACCATACATCGTACCATCTCCATAAGTGACCTGTTTTTTCTTTTAGCAACACCATTTTGCTGAGGGGTATACGGCACTGTACATTGGTGTTTTATCCCACGACTAGCCAGAAATGCATCAAACTCTTTAGACATGTACTCCCCCTCGATCAGAATGGAGGGTGCCCACAGTACAATTGGATACATTTTCAACCATAAGCATAAACTGTTTGAAGCACAAAAACACCTCGGACTTTGCCTTCAGTGGATATACGAAGTACAAGTGTTTACCAAATGACGGTGTTTGCATAGGCCCACATACATCACTATGTACAAGTTGCAATTTGCGAGTGGCCCACACAGAACCATCCTTTGGAAACACAGAATGCTGCATTTTGCCCAAAATACAGCCTTCACAAACATGTTTCAATGGTGCCTCAACAAGGGGCAATGAAGCAACCATATCCAATTTCTGCAAACGCAGCAAACTAGCAAAGTTCACAGATGACCAAAATGAGCATGCCATAGTTTTGCATCTGAAACTGCCTTTTCATTAGAAACTGCATTTGAAACTGCCTTTTCATTAGAAACTGCATTTGCTGAATCTTCCACACCCTTGTCATAAGAATTGAGCCTATACAGCCCACGAAACAAGGTGCCAGATGATACAATAATCGTATCACCAAAAGTCAAATCATGAACAGTACATCTGTCATCCACAAATTTGACTACGAGTCCAAGTCTAGCAAGTGCAGAGACAGACAATAGATTCTTCTTTATCCCTGGCACATACAAAGTATCTGAAAGTGTGAAAGCGCTGCCATTTGCAGTAGTAAGCATAATTTTACCAATGCCCTTCACTGGGTAAGAAGCATTATTGGCACATGTGACAGTATTCCCATTAGGGACAGCCTCAAGACAAGTGAACATATCACGATGCGAGGTAAATGTGCTTTGTAGCACCACTGTCAAAATACCATTCATGAGAGTCAACAGAAACTGCCAAACATGCATCATGTACAGATGGGTCATACTGGCAATACACGCTAAACGCCCATTCTGTATCCTGCACAACATTTGCAAAATCTGCATTTGTAGAAGCATCCGCTATTGTGGCTGCATTTGACTCTTTCTTCTTTGCCTCTTTAGCCTTTAGCTTAGGGCAATTCTTAATGACATGATCATTTACCTTACAATAGTTGCACCTAATCTTTTTCTTGCCTTTATCATCAAGAGCCTTCTCAGACCTATTGTTGCTACCTGTGGAAGGAGAAGAAGTTGCATACCTACTTATAGGAGAAGAAACAGTGGAAGGGGCTGCCTTACCGCTTCTTCTCTACTGGGCAGCAACAAATGCCTGATCACTACATGCTGCCTAGCCCTGTTTTTCCTGGACCGCGCTTCTTGGAAGAGCTTGTTGACTAAATTATCATACTTGACAACATCAGGTCTGTCCTCAGTAACAAGTCTCCACGTGGAAGCAAAAGTCTAATATGACTGAGGTAAAGCATCAAGAACAGTCTGCACAAGAGAATGATCAGGAATAATCTCACCTGCAAAAATCAACTGTTCCTTGAGATCTTTAATCTCAGCAAGAAAAACATTCATGTCATCATCTTCCTGCATAATCTTCGATTCTAGCTCTTTACGCAGGTAAGAGATTTTCGCCTCGTTACGACCTGCATACAAACCAGCTAGAATATCCCAAGCCTGTTTTGCTATTTTAGCTGAACGAATATGTGGGGTGATGTTACGTTTGACAGAAAGTGCAATCAAGGCATGAGCCTGCGCATCTCTACCATCCCAACGAGCTTGTTCAGCAGTGGGTAAAACAGCAGCAACAGTAGAGCTGCTAGAACCTGCAACATCCTCAACAGATCCTACATCCACAGAACCTGGATGTACATCCATACCCTGCACAATGTTCCACACTCCTTTTGCAACCAAAACATGCTGTATCATATATGCCCAAAGTGGGTAGTTGCTGTCTCCATCCAATTTGTCATCAGAGCAGACAACATGCGAAATACATCATTGCTGTTATCAGCCATGGCCACCACTGACTAAAACTGATGCAAAAGCTACCTGTAATAAAGCAAAGACTGAACAGAGAACAACTCGTGCTATGTAGCACGGTCCACAATAGAATACGTATGCCTATTTTGCAAAAAACTGCACTGTCGAAATTTCTGCAAAAAATGACGAAAACACCTGTGCAGAACTTGCAATGCAAAAATGGAGCCCGAAACGACCTCAGATGTGATTTCTGAGACCTGCAAGCGCTCGTGAAAGCTCACCTCAATCAGAGAACGTGAGTCGGAGGGTGCCGACGGCGTAGCCCTGGGAGCCGATGCCTGCTTTGATACCAATTGTTGGAATTAGGGTTGCAGGAAAGCACACAAAGCTTGGAGAAGAAGAAGCAAGAATGCACACAACACACAATGTATTAGATTGTGTCAATGTACAAAAGATAAGTTAGCCCTAGAAGGATGGGCGTATATAGAAGCCGGGGGAAAAAACCTCCTAAAGAGGGAAAAAGTGCCCCGGTGGTCCTAAGTGTGTTCACACACATCACTGCCTATATTATATGGCAACATGATCTTACAGAGATTCCATCAGCTATTTTCACGATAAAGTCCATTTATTCTAAAGCTGCTTTACCCCATCTTTCCTAGCATCTCTTGGTAATAATATGCTCGCCCCTGCTCCACCATCTAGGATCGCAGTTACCTAGTACCCATAGTGGTAAATAGGGATCATGGCTGCATTTGTGTCATCATTCTTATAGTAATGCCCCAACTGGCTCACTAGGATTTGTATAAACTTAGGGGCACTACTTTCTTCCCCCTAAGATGCTCTAGTGTTTTGACTGTGTGTTCTTGTCTTGGTTTCTCTTATGGTTCCAAGGTTCCTTCAACCCACTCTTTTACATCTCACACAGTAGGATTACTATGGAGCAAGGGTCCAATAGGCATTTTCACCTATGATGAGACAAGAACGGCATCAGGCTAGCTACATCCCATGTTCCATGTGCCACTTCGCTATCCCTTACTATGCTTTTGACTCGCTTTTGATCCCATTTTCAGATCGAGGAGTAACTTACCTTGCATGCAGCTCAGGATTCATAGCTGCCAAGCTCCACCAGTGGTTGCTAGCCCCAAGTTCTAATGCCTTCCTCCTTGTTATCTCACCACCAAGAAGATGCTCCACTTCCCTGTAAGGACTCACCTCTCTCACTTTCACTCTCTCACATAATAAGCAAGAGGCACATACACCAAGAATCACACACTCTACTCACCTCTCTCTCTCTCTCTCTCTCTCTCTCTCCAAGTTAGAGAAAGTAGACATGCACAACTTAATTGGCACAAAGGGGGACTGTGTTTTTGCATTATGAGAAATTCACGTATATACAACTAGCCCTTATTCATACTTGGGTGCCCAAACTTAATTGTAATCTACTAAGCTTGGTCATTTACTAGCTCTTCTCATAATATGTACAACTTTTTGAGTGTCATATTGGGCTACTCTCATGTGTAGTAGGGAGCACCTTTGTTAAGCAGCCCAAAATGGGGTTAACAACACCACAAGCTACATAGGCTACATAGGAAGCATAACACATCCGTGGGATTGATGGTACCCAACATGGGTAAGGTAGGTGCAAGAAAAAGCTTGGCTTTAGTGCAATCCTAGAAGTATCATTGACAATCTGCAAACAACTAGTGGGTTGGGCGTCATCACTCTCTGGACAGGCGCAAGGTGTGTGCCCTTCAACATGACATAGTTTGGTAGAAATGTTCCACACCTTGTGATTGGTGGAATATGTGCCAGGACCACCATGGAATGATTTACATGGGTAGATGGTGGTCCGTAACTTCTTGGCGTGACATAATAGTATGTCCCAATACACCAAAATGGCATTTATTGTTGCACTGTTTGCCCAACCATCCAAGTAGCTTTTGGGTGTTGCGACCAGTATCAAGTGCATAGAATTAAAAACAATTCCACAACCAATGGAGACATCGCATGAAGAACCTTTATATCGCCTCATCTTCATGCCGCCTTACCAAGTTGCCCTCAAGTAGGGGTACCAAAAGCTTTCCACCACTTTGCCCTACATCCAGTTGTGGATCCATCTTGAACTATACCACTTAACCTCGGCCACCAATTTCTTGGTGTCTCCTAGACCATCCACATCTTCCACCTCGGTAACACCTTCACCACACTGACTTGGGTGACACAAGGATGCAATCACTATTAGAAAGGGAGGTATGCTAACATGGTTTTGCCCACCTTTTCCCACCTAACCTACCGTAAGGTACTTTGCCATTTTACCTAATCAAATTGACACTTAATCTTTGTAAGACGACATTGGAATATATAAAGCAGCCTTACTATGCGCTTAATGTTAAAAAGGAAGAGTCTACGAATTGTTCATAGTTGCTTAAGACGTACTATATTTAAGTTTAGTTAGTCTAGTGTGAAAACTAGTCACTTATAAGTTGTTTAAGTTGTTTTTGACAATAAGCGATGGTCACTCATTCCTTTGTCGTAGTTTTTTTGTGATCTCTCCTTCTTCCCTCTTCTTGCTTGCTAGCATCTTCAATGGTGCGAGCTCCATGACGAGATCATGAGAGGACTGCTCTGGCCTCCAAAGCTAGGTGGAGGCGCCTACACGACAATCGCCTAAATCCGCTCGGGATGCCGCCCCAGCCTTCGGTTGAGGACTTTGCATGCATCTTGCACATGTGTAGAAAGGAGAGAAACCTAGCCTATGCGCTGCGCTTGCATGCCTGCATGTGCAATTGTGGGCTCGACGCCCATACCTCACTCGGAAATCACCTCGTCCCAATGTTGGCGGAAGTTGGAAGCATTTGCAATGCCCAGAAGGCTTTTGACAGGTTGCTGTATCGAACCGTCTGTTCCTGGAATTCTCTCATCACAGGTTATATTAAATGTGGGAAGTCGCAACATGCTCTCATCTTGTATCAGAAAATGCAAGAGGATGCTTTACGTCCTAATGGGTATACCTTTGTCGCCTTACTCAGGGCTTGTGCTGAGCTGAATAATGTGGAAAGAGGCTGTGAAATACATGCTGACATTGCAAGAAAAGGGTTGTTGGAAAGAGATCTTTTTGTTGGCAGCACCTTGGTCCATATGTATGCCACATGTGGCTCGCTTGTAAGAGCACAGGAAGTGTTTGATGAACTTCCATTTCGAAATATAGTCTCATGGAATGCACTGATTGCAGGATATGCCAAGTATGAGCGTGGAAAGGATGCATTGAATTGCTTTGAACAGATGCAACTCGAGGGGGTCTCTCCGAATGCTGTCACATTTGTTTGCAGCTTGAAAGCGTGCGGCATAATTGCAGCCACACACAAGGGCAGAGAAATACATGCCGAGATTTCCAGAAGAGGCTTGTTGGAAAGTAATCTTGTTGTTAGGAGCGCGCTGGTTGATATGTATGCTAAATGTGGCTTGCTTGCAAAAGCACAAGAAGTGTTTGAAGAGCTTCCTGTACGAGACATAGTCTCGTGGACAGCTCTGATCACAGGATATGTGAAGCATGATTGTGGCAGGGAAGCATTGAACTGTTTTGAACAGATGCGATTTGAGGGGTTTTCTCCAAATGCTGTCACGTTTGCTTGCAGCTTGAAAGCTTGTGGCATTATTGGAGCCACAGACAAGGGCAGAGATTTGCATGCTGAGATTGCCAAAAGAGGTTTGTTGAAGAGAGAGCTTGTTGTTGGCAATGCACTGGTTGATATGTATGCCAAATGTGGTTTGCTTGCAAGAGCACAGGAAGTGTTTGACAATCTTCCATTTCGGGACGTAGTCTCATGGAATGCACTAATGACAGGATTTGCCAAGCACGACCTTGCTGAGGAAGCACTGAACTGCTTTGAACGGATGAGACTGGAGGGTGTCTTGCCAGATGCTGTTACACTTGTTTGCAGCTTGAAAGCTTGTGGCAGCATTGGAGCCATAGAAAAGGGTAGAGAAATACATGCTGAGATTGTCAGGAAAGGGCTGGTAGAAAGAGACCTTATTGTTGGGAACGCTCTGATCGACATGTATGCCAAATGTGGCTTGGTTACAAAAGCACAAGGAGTGTTTGACAAGCTTCCAGTTCGAGATGTAGTATCTTGGACAGCCCTGATTGCAGGATATGCTGAACATGATTGTGGCAAGGAGGCACTGAAACGTTTTGAACAGATGCAACTCGAGGGAGTCTCTCCAAATGCTGTCACGCTTCTTTGCAGCTTGAAAGCTTGTGCAAGTATTGGAGATGCAGAAAAGGGCATAGAAATACATGCTGAGATTGCTGGAAAAGGGTTATTGGAAAGAGACATTGTTGGCAGTGCATTGATCGACATGTATGCAAAATGTGGCTCACTTGCAAAAGCACAAGAAGTGTTTGACAAGCTTCCAGTTCAAAATAAACCATCTTGGAATGCATTAATCACAGGATATGCCAAACACCAGCATTACGAGGAAGTACTTAAGTGTTTTGAACTGATGCAACTTAGGGGCGTCTCTCCAGATGATGCCACATTTGTTTGCTGCTTGAAAGCTTGTGGCATTATTGGAGCCACAAACAAGGGCATAGAAATACATGCTGAGATTGCCGCAAAAGGGTTGTTGGGAAGAAACGTTGTCATTGGCAACGCGCTTGTTGATATGTATGCCAAATGTGGTCTACTTGCAAAAGCACAGGAAGTGTTTGACAAGCTCCCCATTCGAGATGTAGTCTCGTGGACTGCACTGATGGCAGGATATGTCAAACATGAGTCTGGCAAGGAAGCACTGAACTGTTTTGAACAGATGCAACTTGAGGGGGTTTCTCCAAATGCCGTCACACTTGTTTGTGGCTTGAAAGCTTGTGGCAGTGTTGGAGCCACAGACAAGGGAGAAGAAATACATGCTGAGATTGCCAGAAAAGGGTTGTTGGAAAGAGATCTTGGAATTGGCAGTGCATTGGTTGACATGTATGCAAAATGTGGCTGTCTTGCAAAAGCAAAGGAAGTGTTTGACAAGCTTCCAGTTCGAAGCTTAGTCTTGTGGAATGCACTGATCTCAGGATATGCCAAACATGAGCAAGGTGAAGAAGCTTTAAACTGTTTCGAAGACATGCACCTTGAAGGGGTTTTTCCAGATGCTGTGACATTTGTTAGCGTTCTCAATGCATGCAGTCATGCAGGTCTAGTGGGTAAGGGTCACATGTATTTTGATGCCATGAGTAATGACTATGGCATCAGTCCCACTCGTGAGCACCAGACTTGCATGGTTGATCTTCTCGGCCGTGCAGGCCACTTAGACAGGGCAACAGCGATGATTAAGAAAATGTCATTCCACCCTAATCTTGTGGTATGGCACACTATGTTGGGTGCATGTCAAAAGTGGGGCAACGTGAAGCTCGGAAGAAAGGCCTTTGAACATGCAGTGAGATTGGATGAAAAGGATGCTTCAGCTTATGTCTGTATGTATAACATGTATGCAGATGCCGATATGTATGAGGATGCGAACAAGGTTGAGACAATAAGAATGAAAAAGAAAGCATGGAAGAAGCCAAGTGGCTGTTGGTGGACTGATGCTGAGATTGTGGATTCGTTTCTTGTTGGGAGTAAAAAACATTCCCAAAACAAAAATATTTATGCAAAGCCAGAAGAGCTTCCCCTCTGAGTGCAGGAGGAAGGCCATGTCTGGTATTAGGTGTCACAGGACATATCCGACAGGTGCAAAGATAAATTTGTTTTTTGGGCTGAGTGTGAAAGAAGAAAAGTCTTGTCTTCAAAGCTGTTCCCTGTGTTGTTTGGCACTGGATGCAATGGAGCTCCATGAAGATGGCTTGCCTGTGAAGTTGGTGGGGCAGTGAGTGGAAAAAAGTGTTGAGACCCCCCGGTCATTGGACGTTGGGCTTGGACCATACATATCCTCATAGGAGGCAAAGCCAATGTACAAGCTGAGCTGGAAGCTAACATCATAACTCTGCCATTCCTCTATTTGTGGTATCAAAGGGTAGGGTGTCTCACCAGGGAGAGCTGCAGCATAACCCTGGACCCACATCTTGAGGTAGTGCTGGACCTGAACCTCCTGCCATGCAACCCTGGGCTGCTTTGGAGCCTTTGCTCTAATAGTTTCAGCTCTGCTGGAGAAGGATCTGGTGTGCGGCTTGTTGCTGGCGTCTTGCAGAGGGCTGTAGGAGCATTGTAGTAGCACTTTTGATGTAAAAGTATTTTTTTGTCAGCGAATGTGACAATACCTTGGGAGGCAGAGAAATCCAATGTTGCGTGGAGAAAAGACAACTCCATTGAGTGCCTACCCTGTAAAGAGATGCAGGCTTCTCTGTTGATCCTGGTCTTACCTGAACTGTGTGGGTTGGCCGAGGAGGACCCAAGAGAATTGAAAAAGCTGGGACCCACAGTTTGTTGGAGAGCTTGGCAAGATAGTTCTCTTTTGGAAGAAGGTTGGTTGATATCTTGTCACTCTTTAACATAGTTATTTGCAAATTGGAAGAGAATGTATTCGACCAGTACAAGCTGGAAGCATTTTCTGTCACAAGTGTTATGCCATATCAAGACATTAATTTGTGGCCTTGATGGATAATACTGATTCTCTCCTGGTTATGTAACTTTTACTTGGAAGGGTAACTACCATAATATAGTAGCCCTTTCTTGCATGAGAGAGAAGTTCAATGTGAGCCTAGCATGCAAGTGTGTAATGAGAGAGGGCTTAGTGTACTTGGTGAAAGAGTGGACAAGTGGTTGGTGAAAGAGTGGACAAGTGGTTGCTTGCTTGAAAAAAGAAAAATTCAATAACATTCTTTCTAGAAGAAGATCCTTCTATTAGTTAAATGAAAAAACCAGCCGAGAGGTTGCATACAACCCTCTGCTGAAAAGCAGTCAAAAGTACAAAATGAATGGTGGAGCTCCCTCCATGGCTGGCCGCTATATGAGAGGGAGACTACATCGGGGGCGGAGGAAAAATAAGCCACATTGGGGCCTGTATTGCCACGCAACATTGTTGTCCTTCCTAGAAAGGAAGGGTCCAGAGGTCCAAGCATGGAGAAACTATTGGAAAAGCATTTGCTCAATGCTCCACTTGTGTTATTTCTGCAGCGGGTGACAGATGTGCTCTATTTTGTAAGGCTCCCTTTATAAGGAGTAGCCATTGCTTGGGAGCTATTCAAAGTCTCTTCAAAACTTTGTTGTACTCTAATATGGTTCTAGTCGGATAATATGGTTGGTTGGTCATTTTGGACTAAGTTGTGGGTTGATCGACGTGGCTGACTTACGTCCATGCCGATCCTAGGTACTATATATATACTAATTTGACAGTCTTAATTCATCATCAATTTCATTGTGTTTAAGCACTCTTGTAAGCAAGACATCCTCCGTTCAGAGTCTCTCTAGATCGCCATCAAAGCTCTTTACTCGGAGCACATGAGTGGGTGTACGCCACTAGTTTGTAATGAAGTTTTGCAAGCATTAATATTGTTTACTCTCCACCACTTCTTTTTGTAATTCAATGCTTTGTGTATTCTTATTTGGTATCAAAGTATAGGCTCTAGGCAAAGCTTGTTTGATAGTCTGCT
This sequence comes from Cibotium barometz, assembly GCF_041138505.1. Classification (NCBI taxonomy): domain Eukaryota; kingdom Viridiplantae; phylum Streptophyta; class Polypodiopsida; order Cyatheales; family Cibotiaceae; genus Cibotium; species Cibotium barometz. Next base: position 3,521,348 of record NC_141110.1, read on the forward strand.
ATTTGAAGACAGATTTGGAGAGATGGCCAACGTGCAAATAACACATTCACTCATGTCTGCTCTCTACCTTTTGGTAAAGTAACTTTTGGATGAAAAATCTCCATCGGCAACCACAGAAGAGCTAACAGCTGTTCATAGATCCAATAGAGGAGCAAAGAGGACCTCCACTCACATTGTCAATATGGCCTTGATGGTTGAGATAAAGGAAGTACAAGAGTCAACCAGCTTGGAGGAAGCATTAACAGATCTGAACTAGAGCAGGGCCATGGAGTCCGAGTATGACTTAATTTTGAGAAACTACACTTGGAATCTTGTGGATCGTTGTGTACAATAGAAGATTATCGGTACCAAGCAGGTTTGGAAGAGCAAGTACAAGTATGATGGTACATTTGATAAGTATAAGACAAGGCTCGGTGAAGCATTTTGCATAGGTCGAAAGGTTCAACTTTCAGGAGGCATTCACCTCCGCAGCTAGATTAACCACTATTCACATAATACTAGCCTTGGCCGCTCATAGGAAGTGACTGGTATTGCAAATGGATGTGAAGTCAGTATTTCTGAATGGCCATGAAGGAGGTTTATAAGGTGCAGCCACCTGGGTTTGAGATACGTGCAGACTTTGGAAGGCATTGTAGAGACCGAACATGCTCCTCGGGCATGGTACCATTGGATATATGCTTTCTTTATAAATACTAGTCTTTCTAAAAACCCATCAGATGCAAATTTATATATTTTCTCTGAGCAAGGCAAGTACATGGTCATTGTCGTATATGTGGAAGACCACATCATGATGGGAAGACCACATCATGATGGGGGACCATGAAAAGAAGATCTGGTAGGACACATGAGATATTGAGTACATAGTTTGATATGACAGACCTTGGGCTTATGCATTTATGTTTAGAGATTGAGGTCTGGCAAAAGTTAGATAAAATCTTCATTTCTCATCAAAAGTATGTAGGAGAAATTTTGAAGGCATTTGGTATGACTAAGGACAAATTAGTAGTTACACCCATGGAGGCTGATGCGAAGCTTTCTGTGGAAGATGCTTCTCCACTTGTGGATATGAAGGACTATAGGGAGTTTGATCTTTATGTGCAATACATGGCTTGATATGAGTTTTGCGTTGGTGTCCTTAGTAGGTTCTCAAATTAGTACTGAGAGAATCAATGGAAGGCAAGATGCAAGTGTTGAACTACATCAAAGGTACCATTGGGTATGACATCACTTACAAATCGATTCTTTCACTAGATTTTGTGACTCAAATTGGGCAAGAGATTCTGATAGCAAAAAATCTATTTATCATTATTGTTTTTTTATTGGGTCTAGAAATACATTTAGGATTAGCAAGATGCAGCCTACAATGGCACTTTCTTCGAGAGAGGCTGAGTACAAGACAACATGCTTTGTTTCATATCAAGTAGTCTAGTTGGGAAGGATATTAGGAAACATGTACGACAATCAAAGTTGCAGGATGATTGCCATGAACCCGATGTTTCATGCTCGCATAAAACACATTGAGATACATTATCATTATGTGTGTGAACTTCTTATGAACGGAGAGTTAGAGCTTTGTCTAACAAAGAATCGTGCAAATATTTTCACAAAGGCTCTAGGGAGAGATTTGCTGGAGTGCCATCTTCATGGACTCTGCATTGGCAGAAGCGGTAGTTCACTTATGGGTGGACATTGAGGAGGGGTGTTGGAAAAGAATTTGCTGAATTCTCCATCCTCGTGTTATTTCTAAGGGTGAAAAATGTACTCTATTTTGTAAGGCCCTCTTAATAAGAAATAGCAATTTTGGTAAGCACCCAAGCACCCGATAGTTTCCAGTTTAGACGCTGGATCATGGCTAAGTGTGGCCAGATGGTTAAGAGACAACTAATGTAAACTTGGCACTCTACCAAGTAGAATGCATGCTTGTACGGGCAATGAGACCAAATGTTCTCAGATTGCAAGATCCATTTGAGGGTCCAAACGGTCTCTGATGGTCGCATAAGAGTTGTGGAAAGTCTTTTCGAGATATTGTTGTACTCTAATATAGCCCCAGTTGGATGATATGGTCGGTTAGTCATTTTTGACTAAGTCGTGGGTTGACCGACATGTCTGGTCTCTGTCCATGCCAATCCTGGTGTCGATCCTGGATACTATATGTAGAATATTTTAGCAGCCTTAGTTCATCATGGAGTTCATTGTGTTCAAGCACTCTTGTAAGCAAGACATCCTCCGTCTAAAGTCTCTCTACATTGCCATCACAACTCCTTGCTTGGAGCAGACGAGTGGGTGCACACCTCAATTTGTAATGAAGTTTTGCAAGTAGTAATATTGTTTACTCTGCACTTCTTTCTGCAATTTAGTCCTCTTGCTACCACCACATGTGATCCTAACCACCTCTGCTGACGCTCGTAGCGGCCTCTATGAGGGTGTGGATGAGATCCATCCAAATGGCTCTGATAATTGTTGCTGAAGGGGTGAGCCAGCCCATGAATGAAATCACTTGATGCTCGTAGCGGCCTGTGTGAGGGTGTGGATGAGATCGATCCAAATGGCTCTTATGGTGAGCCTTACTACACTTGGCCGCGAGAGAGACGTGCCATGCATGCTGCTAAGCTACCGCCGTTCTTAAAAAAAAGAGCGTCCCCCCTCGCCTCTACAACTGAAGAAGCGACCGCCCCCATGTGACTATGCAGTGTTCGTCGACTCAGACCACCAACAAGAGGCCGCTGGGTCCCACCTTGTAGATCCTGATGAGATGGCGCCCTGCCCTGTGGGATAAGCTAAAAACCACAACAGTTTTTAGGTAGTCATGTGCACCATGTCTCATAGACCTCCTGCCCTACCCATGAGAGAGAGAGAGAGAGAGAGAGAGAGAGAAAGACCCACCAAAAGTAGTACGAGGATTTCTCCAATACATAAGCTTCCTTCCAAAATCCCAATCCTAATCTAATTACAACACTAATCTAAGGTGGATAAAAATGAACAATACTCATGGTGATGAGTGTGTACTAATTAAGTTTAGACACAAGTTCAGTTAGGTTACAAGATGGAAACTTGTACTCATAATAAAAATACTTGAGATGTGCTTGTATTCCGATGCTTCAAATGTCCTCCTTTTATATGAGGAAAGTACAACAAAGCTATGATAGCTCATGTGGGATAACTTGGCTTGGTGACTTGGCACTCTAGCATCACTCATTTTAACAATCCTTTGCACCCTTAGATGCATCTTGTGATGCAATATGATGAATAAATTTATCTCCCAAACCTAGTGTAATGATGGCTAATCCTTTTTCATTCTTGCTTAACCAATTGTTCTTTTCATCCCCTTCATCCCCTTCATCCTCCGAACACTTTTCCCTTTCATTTACAATGCCCCATAGTCCATCCTTCATTAACATAAATTTGATCTTAGCTTGCCATATGTGAAAGAACTCCCCTTTAAACTTCTCAATCACAAATGAAGTAATCGTTTTGAGAAGGTCTTAACACTTGAGTATCACTCAGAGTATCACTCAACGTTAGTGTCTAATCTTAGTACAAGAATGATGAATGGAATGATTATAATGCAAGTAATTAATTATGAAAACCCAAAACCAAGCTCTATGTTTTTATGCAAGAAACTACCAATGTTCAAGTGATCAATTGGCCATTTAAATCAAGGGAGATATTGAATGCGACGATATAGACTTGTAGAAAAACTCCGAAACTCATTATTTGAGCTCTCACTTGCCCAAAAACACGAAGAAATGAATGAAATAAAGGCCTATTAACAGAGATGGTTTTTGAGAGCAGAGCCTATTTTGAAATTCAATTTACAACTTAAACAGATCACTAAATGGTATGAAAATTGCTACGCATACTCCACATATACTCAATTAAACAATGGAATGCTCAATTATTACTAATGGTGACAGAAATCTTCAAACATACTCCTTCCTACTATACTGCAGTTTTTGTCACCAGCTTTACTCTTGAGATTTGGAGCTTGGTAAGATGCATATGGTGAGCTTTTTGATAATGATTAGCTTTCCTTCTAGCTTAGTGTTAGTGGGACACTCATGCAATTGGTACTAGTCTTCATCATTCAATCCTCCTAACTGGTTAGATGATTTCTATGTTAGTGTTAGTGTGGGAAATTATGCAATTGATACTACTATTCTCCAAAAGGGAGAAGGATCATATATGGAGCCTATCATCTTTGCTAGCAGAAGCTTTGTCACTATATGGACATGGAGAAGGTGGGTTTATCAATGATCTTTGCTGTAAGGAATTCTTATCTTACTTGTTGCCTAAGCATTTTTATTTTCTTAAGTTCTTCACATCTCATGCCTTTCTTGGCTAATAAAGCTTAGCCTCCTGTTCAATTGTTCAAATGATTAGTAAATCTCCAAGAGTATAATATCATTGAAGGATCCATGCTAGTTGATCTTCTTACTTAGAAGGAGATTCAAGAGGACGTGCAATCAAGATAAAGGGGAAGAGTTCTTATTTTTCTTCTAATAGACAAGAGGAACGTATGGAAGGTGCAGCCGTTTGTATTTTGATGGGGCTTTTAGAAAGGGTTAGAGTAAAGGTAGTATTGGGGTGGTGCTCAAAGATTTAAATTCAAAGGTAATTACTAAGGAGGCTAAGGTAATTGCTAAGGAGGCTAAGGTTATAGAGGATATCCAAACTAATAATGAAGCTCAGTACATGGATGTGTTAGTTGAACTTCAAGATGTGTGGACTTTAGATTCCAGCCCTTGGTAATCAAAGATGATGCCTTGTTAATGGTACGATAGTTGCACACACCTAAGCATGTGTACGGTCACGTGATAGAGAAACTAGCATTAATTCCACATTGGATTGTTTTTTTATGCCAGGGAAAGATAATGCAAAGGTTGACATTTTAGGTGCCTCAAGTCTATTAAGAGGGTGCTCAGGTGCTTATGCTTAAGTCTTCACCTTTTGAAATGTATAATAATGCTCATTTATTAAACACAAGAAGTTGTCTAGTTTAGATAGGTCGTCTTAGAAGAAATATTTCCTTAAAAGGTGAAATATTACACTATGCTAGATGAAGTCATGTATTGGCAATGTATTAATGGGGTTTTGAGAAGGGTAGTCAATTAGGAGGAAGCTAGCAACATCATGGAAGCCTGTCATGAGGGTCCCTATAGAGGTCATTATGCGCAAGAAGACACACCAAGGAAGATTTCACTTATAGGATACTATTGGTCAGGTATGCACAAGGATGTCATGCTATGGTGTAAATCTTATCATTCATGTCAATGTTTAGGTCCATGTGTCCTATGCATCCTATTAATATCCTTTGGCCCTTTTGATAAGGGATTAATTTCATTGGTCATTTTCCAAGATCTTCTCTTTAGGGAAAGTATATGTTCTTGTCACCCCATGGAGAATGCTACTAGGTGGACAAAGGCGTGGAAAAAGGCCAAAGCTATTTTAAATGCTATAGAGATAGTGATTAAGTTTTTTTTAAAACAAAATCTTTACACGTTTTTGGTTTCCCATAAAAAATCCTTTATGATCAAGGACCAAGATTTAGAGGAAATGTTTTAGAGGGTTAGCTCAGCTCAAGTACATTCTTCACCTTATTATCCTCGATGTGTTGAGAAAACCAATGGAATTTTGTACATGACCATCTCTAAACTAACGTAAGAGAAGAAGATCGATTTACATCAATGGCTACCTTTTACTTTATGGGCTTATAGAACCACTCATAAAGAATCATTGGGCTTTGCTCCTTTTCAGCTATATTGTGGGCTTGAAACTACTTGGCCAATAGAGTAGAAGTCAAGGCTCTTAGGCTTTCTGCTCAATTGGAAGCCCTAGATGAATCAGGGATGATGCGTGGTGTAATTTTCAATCCAATCTAGCAAAAAAGAAGATAGGATTTTAATAACAAGGTCAAGAAAGAGAAGTTTGAAGATGGTTAACTAGGATGATGGGATAATTGTTATGATGCCAAGCTTATGGTGAGGTGGGAAGGTCCTTTCAGAGTTATGCATGCTTACTACAATGGTACATACAGTTTAGAAAATTTGGATGGTACACGCTCAAATCTTATTCAACCCAATAACAAAACAAGGAGCCTCATTGCCTAGAGGGGGGCTAAGTATGAGGGCTTTCTTTTCTCTGCTTGAGATGTTTAATTAGTGTAAATAAGTGTGATTTCTATTAAGAAATGAAATGTGTGAGGGTGCAACATGTGTAGATAAAGGGGAGGAGCATGCACATTAGAAAAGGAATAGACTAAATGAAATGTGTGAGGGTGCAACATGTGAGGGTGCAACATGTGTAGATAAAGGGGAGGAGCATGCACATTAGAAAAGGAATAGACTAAGTGCCCAATGTCAAAGGTTGATTTGTATGGTCATTTGTAAAAGGTGACGTCAAATGTAAAAAAGGTAGCACATGGAAAGTGTAAGGAGGAACATGTAGTGTGAGCATTTATTGACACATGGAAGGCATAAGGGTGCACAAAAAGCATGGATTGGGGCTCCTTGAAGAGCTAAATAAAGATGTACTTGGATCACTCTAATACAAGAGATTTATGTGGGTTTTTAGTTAATCATTTTCATTTATCCTTCCATTAGTTTAATCTCAACTTGTGTCTTAATCACTATGATTAATCATGTCTCTCATTTGCTTTGATCCACCATGATCTCAACCATGCTTGATTTTGTAATATGGTATCAGAGCCATGGAGCTCAAGTAGCCATGGTAGCATACACCAATACCCCTCATCCCGGAGCAACCCTAACATACAACCCCCTGCCTATGCAAATTCCATATCAAGCAAGAACTCTCCCAACCTATCAGCAGTACCTCCCACCAGTGCCTATCCCACAAACACCTCAAGTCTATCAAAACCCACCTCTGGTGGTCTATGGCGGCAGCCCCTCTAGTACCTCCGGCCGTTAACAACACGTATGGGGCTCAGCCTAACCAAAGGTACCCCAATCGCCGTCCTCCCAACAACCCCACCACCCGACCTCCTATATGCTACCATTGTGGGGGGAGTTTCACAACGCAGCATTGATGAATTGAAAAAGCTCGATGAGACCCACTTATTGGTGGTAATGGGGATGTATGCTAAGAAGAGGAGACAAGAGCAATGGTATGATAGAAATGTAACAACTGGCCGATTCAAAAAAGGGGACCTAGTGCTCTTGTACACACTTAAGAAGCATAAGCGAAAGCTCAAGAAACGTGGCCTAGGACCGTTTGTGATTAATGAGCTTACTCCAAGTGGTGCAATGCGTTTAGAGACACTAGAAGGTGAGCAAATGCCTAACTTCATTAATGGAAGTCGTCTCAAGAAATACAATGAACCATTAACTGAAGCCATGCTTCAACAAATGCATGCTGCACACACACGGAAAGAAGCACTTGACCTACTTAAACATCAGGCTCAAGAGGAGGCTAAAGCTAGAGTTGCAAAAGCCAAGAAGCGTCGCAAAGCTTCTATGTTGGCCCTACAGTTGGCTACTGATGAACCATATGTCGATCCTTTCAATATTCAAGTGTGCCTTCATCTTCATGAGACTACCTACTTTGTCTCTGCCTTAATTGACTCTGGTGCAGATTATAATGTTCTCTCGTTTGACACATGGATAGCCTTGGGTCAACCAACACTTGTACACATTCCTGTTGACCTACGAAGCTTCTCAGGCGAAGATAATCCTATAGAGGGAAAATGTGTCATTATGATGTCCATTCAGGATCACCATTCAGATGTCAGTGCCCTTGTATGTGGCAAGTAAGTCCAAGGCAGTAGTAGAGGCTGTTCTCGGTCGATCGTGGTTAAGTGCTACCAATTGCTCATTAGATTGGAAGAATAGACAATACAAGTTGCAAATTGATTCGGATTGCATCCTGGGATCTGCTACTCCACGAGCTTTATCATGTCAAAAGGGTGGTGTTTCTACCTTACACAACCCACTTTCAAAATCTGCTCTTGAAGCTCCAACACAAATGATGTGGGTACTCAAGTGAGGGCCATGGCTGGCATGTTCCAACTACTTTAGTCACTGCTCAAAGAAGGCCAGGCAAGAAGGAATTATCAATTTGTCTACCCAAAGATGCGTACAAACTTGTACCATCTAGCCCACTTGCTAAGCCACCTAAAAAGCACATCTTTTCCAAGTCTAAACCTCAGATTGTTACTCATTGGGTCCCAAAACATGTTCTTAAAGCACAAGGCTATTATGAGGGTGCAACAGCAATTTGGCTTCCAAAATGCCATGGTTTGCTAGGGATAAAAGAGTGTTTCAGAAAGATTCCAAAAGCCACCCTTGGTTTTCCATATCAGGGTGCAAAAGAAATCAACACAAACTCTTCAAGATAGGATAGGTGGCTGTGATAGCACCTACAAATCTACTTGTGTTGATCTTCTTAAAACATGTATTGAAACACCAGTTGTCCCAATTTCTCCTTGTTACACAATTCCACCATCAACTTGTGTACCTAAGACAAGTCCAAATGAGTCTTATTTGAGTATAGATTCTAGCACTTCAATGCCTAAATCCTCTTATCTTGCTCAAATTCCAAGACAATTGCTACTATTCTCACCTCTTAAGAAGGACATACCCAAAACCAAAGATAAGGCATTAACACTACAATTGAAGCTCTTTGGTAGATCAGTGTTTGCATAATGTGGTTCCTTATGCCTTTAGAGGATTGTGTTCTTTTTGAGATAATCTTGTTTTTGATTGGAATTGTAATGATGGATATGTGTGTTCTAAATTTCATTGTTCTACGTCCAGATAACTCCTGATGGATATTTGGCGAGATACATGTCCACCATGCATTGACCCTGATAGTACTCGACCTGATCATCGCGGGGGTTATAGTGCTCCTCCATTTCAAACTCATTCTAGGTACTTCTATGCTCCCTTAGGTGAAAATTGTTGTGGGCATCACTTTGTCACGTTATTCTATCAACAGCATCACCCATTTCCACATTGTCAAGAGTGTGCACGACTCGTATTAGGAGAAGCTTCACACATTTGTTGGATATGCCGCTCTTACTTTAGACGATATGGCACGGGCTTAATGAAACAAATTGTGGGAATTACACCCCAACGCCATAATCTTCTTAATGTGAGAATACCAGAGAGAGGACCAAATCAACGTAGATTACCTGAGGAGGTTCAAGCACAACAATGGAGGGATACATGCTTAAATGACTTGCAACCACCGATCTTGCAAGCCTCCTTCCCCAAGCCTCAACATGTCAATATTGGATCAATATGAGTACCTATATTGCGCAGTTCCAAAATCGAAATTGTCTGCTGAACCTTCCCATAGAACCAATGCCATATTTTAGCGAGGAAGCACTCCTTCCTCTACCACCTTCTCCAGAGGCCGGTTTTTGTGAAGGGTTGTCCCTGCATCCTGAGGAAATTGATACCATCTTTCCAGCAGACGTGGACACGGATCCACCACCAGCGCAAGGGTAAGCTCAGTGACTCCACAATAAGATCGACAAGCCAGGGCACTTTTCTCCCATTGGGTTTTTCCCCTCGGCTATATTCGGTGATTGGCACCAATAACAAATTTTATTCCTTTCTTTTCTTTTCTTGTTTGTTAATAAACATTTTGCAGAGATCTCAGCTAAACAAGAGCATCAAACACGCCCCAACAGTCCACCTACCGTGCACACAAATTAGGAAGGGGGGAGACATGCAATGCCTACAAGAAGCAAAAAGAAGCAATCAGCATCAGCAATGAATCAATGCAAACACACAACATCAACGAGCACTACAACAGGTGTATTCAAATCATAATCTTTTGTTCTTTATGTGCTTTTAACTTTTGGATACATTGTTTACATGTGCACACACAGTTGGCTGGTTTAAGTTTTAGATTAGTTGTTAAAATGTGGTGAGTGATTTCTAGATTCTTAGAGGACTTAGTAGAAGATATTTCTATTTAAAGACAGTGTAGGATATATACCAATGGAGTATACCAAGTTCTTATGCTCTCAAGGTATATTAGTTATCCCTAGTGGTAGCTACCTCTTAGGTATGAGCTAGGTGCTAGGATTAATAAAAAAATTTACGAAAATATACCCTAAATAAATATATAAAGTGAATCGAGACATGACGTGTCTACAGCCATGTGGAATGCTTGGTAGGACCTGGGGTTGTCTTAGCACCTTGGGGCCGATGCCTTGGTTTCCATGGGGTGAACACTGACGTCTAAAAGCTTCAGAAAAAGACCTTCAAGGAATCTATCGCCTTGATAGATGTTGGTAGGACTCTGGGGTACATTATGGGCCCTCGAGACCGATGCCCTCATCTTCATAGGGTACTCCTTATGTCATAAAAGAAAGAAAAGGGTCTGTCACCCTTGAGATACTTAGCGGCTTTTAGATTCTCTTGGCGGAGGTCTCTTGGCCATTGCTTGGGTCTCATTGGGATGGAACCTTAATCTTTATCATCCTCTACACACACATCAAAAAAGAAAAAAAAGGGTCAAATCACCATTGCTCATATTTAGGAATAGGTTTGCCACTTAGGAATAACTTAAATACTTGTAGGACATTGAGACTGCGGTCATAACCTGTGGTGTGCAAGCACACTTGCCTTTGCATAGCACTATCTACCACTTAGTCTCACTTTGACTAGCCTTTATTCACCTATTTTAGCACTCTTTAAAACTCTAATCAGCCTTTCACTTGTATGCTCACGTGTGAAATTGTCATTGCTGTTTTTTTTCTTTCCTTTTCTTTTCTTTTTTTCAATAAAAGGCTTTACTTGTATCCATTGTTTTTTGCAGCTCTTGTTTCTACCGCGCTCGAGGACGTGTGCAAGATAGGAAGGGGGGAGTGTTGCGTGACGAGTGAAGATCAATGCAAGGATGCAACAAAAAAAGACACTTAGGGCTCTTGTAAAGAGTTCCAAGTTCTGGATGAGTGTGGGAGTGGGTTTGACAATAATCCCACATGGGAACTTTTGGGAGTTTTAGAGTTTTTGTATAAAAAGTGGCTCATTCGAGAGCTTATGGACACATTGGGCAAACTCATGCTTGAGACTAGCTCTCCCTCTTTTCCCATAGAGGTGCAAGCTCTTCTCTCTCCTCATCTACATTGTTGTAAGTTCTATTTTTGTTGATTCAATGCAATGAGTTGATATTTGTCTCTCTTCTCATGTCAATTCTCTAGTGTGCATGTTTCTTATTGATAGCTTCAAGGATTGTGTGCATGCTAGGGAAATGAGTATTTGAGAATGAAGAATGCTTTAATCTTGTGTATGCAATAGCTAAGCTTTCTTCTTGTTTGGATGCATGGATGAGTGGAATGTGGAGTTGAGTGAGCAATAGCAAGATTGAGCTTGTGTGTATGTCAAGTCTATGTCAATAGTAGTAGTATTCCTAGCATTCTCTCCATCAAATGGATAAGCTTTTGTGCACCGGTACGAGTTGAATCCCTAGCTCCGAAAGGGATGCAAATCCCATTGGATTGAGCTACGTGTGGATCATACTACTCTTGCTACTACAAGTGAGAGAGTTTTCCGTCTCTCCAACACCATTCAATGATATTAATTCAAATGTTTTGGTTCCGAGCTTTGTGGATACCCGGTATAGGCTTGCCCACCTTAACTTGAGTTTAACTGGATGTGAACCCATTTTGGAATTAAACAATAATATTGGATCACCGACATCAAAAAATTTAAATTTAGCAATTATGTCCACAAAAAACGTTCGTCGCTTCTAGAAGACATTAACATTCCAGTTTGCTTTGGAGTCTTTTTCCTCCCAATTCCATCAGCTACTCCAATCGATGTGGGATTGATTCTTCTGGCGATAATATGAGTCACTACCAACCAAAAACTGGGGATTATAAATTACATTGGTACTAGCGTTTCCAAACCATAGACCAATGAGAAGGGAGTACTTCTAATTGCCACTTTATATGTTGTTATGAATGCCCAGAGTACTGAATACCACTTTTGATTGCAATCTATTCTATTCTCATTCACAAACTTCTTCAAGATTCACTACAATACCTGATTGGTGGATTCGGCCTTACCATTGGCTTATGGATAGTACATTGTGGAATTTTTATGAATGATCATGTAATATTCAGTGAGATTCAAGATAACTTGGTTCAGGAAGTCTCCATCCTAATCACTAACTAGTTCTACTGGGCAACCAAACCTAGTCATCATAACCATTTCATATAAGAATTTTGCTATAGACATAGGTGTGTTATCTCTAAGAGCCTTGGCTTCCACCCATTTAGTTCAATAATCAATGGCTACCAATATATACTTATTGCCAGTTCTTTGAGTTGGTGGTTGGAATGGATCCACAAAATCTAATCCCCACTTTTGAAATAGTTCCAAAGGCAACATATGATTGTGTGACATTCTATCCGTGCCATCGCTACATTTGGTTGTCCTAATCTCTGGCAGAAATTGTAAGGCTTTAATGAATTTCCATGTATCTTTTAGCACTGTTGGCCACCATAATCTAGCCTAGAATATCTTTCGTCTTGTGATTTCTTTGAAAAAATTCCCCCCACTAATTCCTCTATGGGATTCTGTAATTATTGCTATCTTCTCATAATCTGGGATGACACACCACCTCAAGATTTGATCAACTCCCATCTTGTAAAATTGTTTGGCTACAATTGTAAATGTTTTGCTTCAAATTCCCAACCTCTTTTGATGATATTGGCTCATGCCTTTTGGAATGATCGATTCATTAAAGAACATAAAAATTTCAACATACCATGTATTTGGTGGAATATCCAAAACGTAAAATCCTACATCTGAAAATTGATCTAGAACATCATCTATTGGCTCTCCAGATTCTATCTCAGATAGAAAATCAACAACTACATGCTCATTCATGGGTCTACATTCGATGGTGAACTCAAACTCTTGTAGGAACAGCATCCATCTTACCAATTTTCTTGTGAGATTAGGCTTGCTCATAGCATGATTAATGCATGGTGATTGATATGAAAAACAAATCAATCACCCAAAAGATAGTGCCTAAACTTGTTAATAGAGTACACCATGCCTAGAGCTTCTCTCTCTGTCTCGTGGAGTAATTCTTCTTATTAAATTGGATAAAACCATCCATCCTTGGTTTATTACATTAATGCACTGTCGATGGCAACATCTAATGCATCCACAAAGACATGAAACTACCTCTCCCAATTTGGAGGTTGCACGATCAGTGCTGCAAATAACATCATCTTTAGGTGCCTGAAGCTTTTTCACACTTCTCATTCCATATGTATGGCATTCTTCTTTGAGTGAGCAAATAGTGGGTATGCCACATATGCAAGATATGTAAGAAACTTTGCATGCCATTTGACATGTCCCAAGAATCTACTCAATTCTTTAGTGTTGCGTGGAGCTTGCAATCTAATAATTACAATTATCTTAGAACTAGGGATCCATTGCTAGCCCATCTTCTGAAACAATGTGGCTAAGAAACACTCCACTGCTTACAAAAGCACACTTTGTTGGATTTAGACTTAGTATGGTTTCACGGCACCTCTGCAAACACAATGTTAAGTGTTGCAGATGCTATGAACACCTCCCAAAAACACAAAAGTCATCCACAAAGACCCTCATATAAATGTTGTGAGGTACTCATAAAAGATTTCCTAGACCATCCTCTGGAATGTGACCGGTGCATTCTTCAGCCCGAAAGGCATTACATTGGAGGTGAACACCCCCCATTGTATGACAAAGGTTGTCTTTTCTTTATCTTTTGGTGCCATCCTTACTTGATTATATCCATTGAATCCATTCAATAATGAATACATCTCATGGTCACTAAGTGCATTCAGCAGTGAATCTGTAAACAGAAGTGGAAAAGGAATTGTGTTACTGTGGCCGCATTCAATTTTTAGTAATTGACACACACCCTCAATTTATGATTCTTTTTGTGGAAACTGTGACAATTTGGCGGGCATAATTCAAATTCATTTGGTACAAACTGCATCTTCTTTGAGATTAATCTTCTTTGAGATTAATCTTATGTTGATAAAAACTAGGGTCGATACCCTTCATATCCGTCTCTAAGAAAACACATCTTTATATCGTGAGAGCAGTTCCTGTAATTGTTGTCTCCTACATCTTCTTTGAGATTAATCTTATGTTGATAAAAACTAGGGTTGATACCCTTCATATCCATCTCCAAGAAAACACATCTTTATATCGTGAGAGCAGTTCCTGTAATTGTTGTCTCCATTCCTCTAAGTTTGGCACTTACTCAGACCATTCAAGGGTTCTTATCATCCCCCAAGTTCATGTCGAACAATTCATCTTCTTACACCTGACGACTTTTTTGCATGTTCCTCTCATGGGCTTCTTTGCTAGATATGAATGCCTTGATTTCTTAAGGAAGCTCATCCTTTTTTGCTTTTGGAGAGATTTCTTTAGTTTTTTGCTTTGGGATTTTTTGTTTTGAATTTTCCATGATTCCTTCTTCCAAGGTTGTTCCCATTGCTGGTTGCACTACCATGTCTTTTGGCTCATATTGTGACACTATTTGATCAACATCCACCTCAAATAAAGAGAATAAATCTGGATTTTCTTTTAAAATTTTATCTTCCTCATCATATTCCACTCCTTCCATCCAGTTGAGTCCTTCTACACAGAGTGGTCGATTCAACGGGTTGACTTTTCCTTTTGAGAACACAAACACCTGGATCTTCTTCTTTCCTTTTCAGACGGTCAGTCAATCTGTCTCCCAATTTTGTTGGACTTTTCCATGATGAAGCCATGTCCAGCCAAGTAGCATTGGGTATGCTCTAGAGTTCTCCAACAACCAAAGTACCACACATAAAGGACATCTGAAATTTATAGTCAACCACACTAATTTCTTGATTCCAAACAATGCATGTAGGCATTACTCTCATTGATTTCCATCTTGATAGAAAAGGGCACCGATTGAATATCTGTGATGCCTAAGCTATGAGCCATTTCTTTTAATAACACATTAACTCCAGATCCTCCATCAATGAGAACTCTAGTTACTGTCCATTCTTTAAAGGTTACTATAACTTTCGGAACCGCTTCATCATAGTCTGAAACTAGTTCTACGAAGCCACATTGAACTGTGTTCATATGACTGTTGTTGGGTTGAATCTCTACACTAACAATTCCACATGAGTAATCTTTTTCAAAAGTCGTTGCCTATAATCAGGCACTAAGCATAAAAGTTGATCCAACATAATACTAAGCTTCATCTGCTCTGCTGCAAATCTTCCCACAAATCATACTCTGTTGATGGATTAGTTGTTTGCACTTCACTTGCCAACAATTTGAGGTAAAATTCATACCCCTTTCTCCTCTCCACTCCACTCTTGATGTTCGTGCCCTTTGAGTGGGTTTGTTCTTTTCTCTTTACTTCCCTCTCGTTCTTGCATCCCTCCGGATTTTTCTTGAAATTCACTCCTGCTATCTTACCGGCTCCTTGACTTGGTACTGATACTTCTAGCCCTTCCTGGACTTGTACGTCTTTCTTACATCCTTTTGGTTGTAAGATCCCTGTTCCCACCGAGCAACAGATTCCCTGTTCCCACCGAGCAACAGATTCGGGATACTAGCAGCAGAAGTAGCACTTCTTGCGCGGGACAGGGGTCCCACATTCGGGGCCTCTCCCACCACGGATATCCGGATAAGAGACTAATCCGTCGGTTGTTCCAAAACCGAACCCGAAAAAACTTTCTTTACCGAAAAGCACGGACGATTCCACCAGGATAACTTTTTACTCTAACGTAGTCATCAAGATCATTTCTGATCGAGCTGATCCAATTACATCTATAAGATACTTGGTCAGATCAAGGAAGAAACTTGCACTTGGATCATTGGGATCAACGCTTTTTTCGCCATTCAAGAGGCACAGCCGTTGATTCCTATCCATAGAACAGTTACTGTCCGGGATTTGTTTTATCTATCGTAAAAACAAAAGTTTGAGTCTCGATTTACGGGTCCATCAGTCCAGCCTAACCCCATCCAGTCCCATGGGTTAGCCAACCGCCCAACCACTGTAGTGATGGGATCCAATTACGAATTTGGTTAGGTTTTGTCCCGGGTACCAAGGAACAGAGTTCCAAGGCTCCCTAGCCGGATGTTCATGCAAAAATAAAACTAGTCACACCACTCACACACCCAATATGAAATTGCCTTTTCACAGATTCAACCAGTTTAAAACAATCCTTTAATAAAACCATAGTATCACTGATCACCATCTTCCAATTTATCCAGTTGATTCTTAATTTTCCCATCATTCCTTCATCAGAGTATCTATGGCATCATTGGCAACTAGGACGCTCACCACCTGTCCACACAGGGGCCGTTTCCTAATCCCTAGCCCATAATACTCGGCAATATAATCACTTATCAAGATGGGTTGAAGATCAGCAAGATCAACCAACAGATCCATATAAAGGGCCATGGACTCATCCATTGAAGACCAGCAAGGTCAATCAACCAGATCCATGCCCGATTTCAGAAAACAACTCCTACTCTTGTTCCAATATCTTCCTCGACGCACGCGTGGGTATCCTAGGCGACCCAGAGCCCGAGCACCGTATGGTCAGCACCCTCTAGGATCCTTCGCAGGTGACCTAGCGCTTCACTCATAGGCCGCTTCCTTGGCCCCTCATCCACCGTACCGGAAGCTCACCATTTTAATCGCACCGAGGCTGGTCAAGACCTCGGCCGACCTTGCTACGCGAGATGTCCTTCATTGACTCTCCGTTCAGCAGTTCCAACATTATCAGTTTGGTCTCCACGACCTTAATCACAAGATGGTCACAATGCTCCCCCAGCATTCTTGACATAAAACAGTCATTTACAAACAGCATTTACAAATAGTTTACAATACAGTTTCTATTTTAACTTTCATTTTTCCACATTATCCCTCATCAATCCACATTACTTATTCCATATTCCATTTATATGTATACTCATCCCATCACATCATTTTCCATCTCAACACTTCATATTCCTTCACATCACATATCGTATATTCACATCCATACATATATCCACATCCACATCCACATTCACATCCATACATCCACATCTACATCCATACATCTATTTTCACATCCACATCTACATCCATACATATATCCACATCCACATCCACATCCACATTCACATCCACACATCCACATCTCCATCCATATATCTATTTTCACATCCACATCTACATGCACATTCATGCATCCACATCCATACATCCACATCTACATGCACATTCACATCCATACATCCACATCTATATGCGTACATTCTCATCTACATGCATACATCCACATCTCTATGCATACATCCACATCCACATTCACATTCTCCTCATACATCTACATCTACATGCATACATCCACCTCCACATTCACATCCACATCTATACATCTACATCTACATGCATACATCCACCTCCACATCCACATCCACATCTACATCTACATGCATACATCCACCTCCACATCCACATCCACATCTATACATCTACATCTACATGCATACATCCACATCTCCATTCACATCTACATCTATACATCTACATCTACATGCATACATCCACATCCACATCTATACATCTACATCTACATGCATACATCTACATCTCCATTCACATCCACATCTATACATCTACATCTACATGCATCCATCCACATCTCTATTTACATCCACATCTATACATCTACATCTACATGCATACATCTACATCTCCATTCACATCCACATCTATACATCTACATCTACATCTACATCTACATGCATCCATCCACATCTTTATTTACATCCTCATCTATACATCTACTTCTACATGCATACATCCACATCTCCATGCATACATCCACCTCCACATTCACACTCACATCCATACATCTATATCTACATGCAAACATCCACATCTCCATGCATAATAAAATTCTTTTAATTAATCTAGGATGATAGTTCCTAGAATATGGTAGGAAGTCCTCTTTTTATGCTTTGAATGAAATTATTTTATGCGTAATTTCTATAAAAATTTTGCCATAGCTCCGCTACTATGACTGATAAATCTCAATTTTTTCTAAGGGATAAAGCTTATCATTAAGGAAATAATTAGAATGGTCTCTAATTGGATCATCAATCCATAATGGATTGAATCATCATTATACATAAACTAAAAGCATAGAAAAAAACCATTAATTTGGCCTCAAGCATAGCTTAATCTTGGATTAAAGAAAAGCCTTATGAAAAGTTTCATTTGGATTGAAAAGGGTCATGAGTATGACCATTTCTTAAGTGAGAGAGAGAAAAACCATTAGAATTAAATATAAATAGAGTTTTATGTAATTCTTTACTATCATTAATTAATTAACTTCAATAGCATTTCAAAAACCATACCAATTAAGCTTCTCAAGCTTGAGAGGGGTTGAGAAGAGAGAATCATTGAGAAATTATAGAAAAGATCATAATTCACTATACTTATCTTATAATTTGCTTGATTCTTTGTTCACGGTAGAGGCCCCCAACCAATCAATTGGTTTAGTATGTTGATGGAGCCACCAATGGGGATTGAAGAAAGAGAGAAGTGTCAAAAACTAGTGAATTATTAAAGAATTCACAGTTCTTGGCTTAGGTGGAGTAGAGTAACAATGCATAAGACACTATATTTTTTTCAACAAGGGGAGGCTTCTATTTATAGGAAAATTTGAGCTCTTAACCAAACAAACTGATTCTAGAATTTTCCAAGTCAGTTTGGTCACTTTTTGACCATTTTTAGGTCAGTTTGGTCACTTTTTGACCATTTTTAGGTCAGTTAAGCTAACTTTTTGGAACTAGACTTGAATGAGGAGAGAGGAGAGATGAAATATCTCAATTTTTATGAGTTTAAAACTCATTCAAGCATGTGAAATATGCACCTCCTTTAAAGAACTCTCCTTCCTTACATATGTGTCATAGTTTTTTTACTAATAAACCTTGTACATTTTCAACTCTTCATCTTATGTGAAATATGCACCTCCTTTAAAGAACTCCCCTTCCTTACATATGTGTTTTTTTACTAATAAACCTTGTACATTTTCAACTCTTCATCTTATGTGAGCATTTACTCATTTTTGGATACCCAAAATATCTCATATTTTTAATATTGCTCATAGTTTTTTACTAATAAACCTTGTACATTTTCAACTCTTCATCTTATGTGAAATATGCACCTCCTTTAAAGAACTCCTCTTCCTTACATATGTGTCATAGTTTTTTTTTACTAATAAACCTTGTACATTTTCAACTCTTCATCTTATGTGAAATATGCACCTCCTTTAAAGAACTCCCCTTCCTTACATATGTGTTTTTTTTACTAATAAACCTTGTACATTTTCAACTCTTCATCTTATGTGAGCATTTACTCATTTTTGGATACCCAAAATATCTCATATTTTTAATATTGCTCATAGTTTTTTACTAATAAACCTTGTACATTTTCAACTCTTCACCTTATGTGAGCATTTACTCATTTTTGGGTATCTTCTTTTTACAAATTGGATTTATCTCCTCCCTACACATGTATTGATGCTATTGGCCCATAGGAACCTTAATTGGACCATAGTCTAAAAATTTCTGAAAATCTAGACCCTTAGACTAAGGTTCTTTATACCTATTTTCAATTAATTCTAATTGCACATTTGAAAATTCTTTTTGAATTTCTGTTTCAGGGGAATTCATCTTAATTATATGAGATATTTTTCTATCCAAAAAATATTCAAAATCTGAATATTCTCTCTCTAGAATATTTTCTCTCTCTAGGTTAAAACAGTTAGAAACAAGGTCTTTATATTTCTGAAGAGGGATTGATTACCGGGGAAGATACTAGACATCAAAAAGGGAGTTGGGGGAGGAATATTACATTCTATCCCACTTAAAAAACGCGAGATGTCCTCATCTCGCAACTTGGGATAATTTCGCAAGATGCACGAATATGAGACTTAGAGAAAAATTTTAATCAAGATTAACCACCAAGAAAAGTCTTAAAGAGAGCAAGATTCAAAATAAGAACAAGATTTAAACTTTATTCATTCTCGGAACTTATACAGTAAAGATAGAAGAACTCTTTACACTTCCATAAGCCCGTCCATCATATGGTCACAAAAGCAGTCCTCACAAGCTGCACAAGTATAGGGTAACTCATCTATGGGAATGATTCTGCTGGTTATTGCCGCACCTATCTCAGTGGTATGAGGTGATCTAACAAAAGGACCTCTGAGAGGCAAGCCAAAAACGGGGTAAAGGCATATCTTCTCATGAGGAAGAAAACACGCCAGTAAGAAGACCCGCTCAGAAAACCCAAGATGCCTTGATCTCATGGCGTAGTAGTATCGGGGACCCAAACCCAAGGCTTCAATAACCATGGCCAAGCGGACATTATTACGAAAGTGCTGCTGACCCCAGGGTGTTACCCTAGTTATGTCTTGATAGCTCCGCCATTTGGTCTGAGCTACCGAAGTTCCCAAGTGAGGGAAAAGTGAGCGCTCATACTGTTCTATAAAATCCTTCTTCACAGACTCACTTGCATCTTGAAGGTGAGGAATCATTATGGATAAAACTAATTCTTGTTGCCAGGCCATGAAGGAGATTAAGAAAGAAAGGAGATTGATGGGAGTAAGATTATTGTGAGCGACAAGTAAAAGTTACGACTTATATAAAGGAAGGAGCTAGCATAACCTAGAAGCCAACGGTAACTTGCCACTGAAGTTTTACCGTCTTTCCATGATTCGTGTTTGACACATTTTTCTATAGAAGGCATTAAGAATTTTGAGATGAGGAGATAAAAGAAGCTTGTAGGCTAAGTCACCTACTTTCATTGAATTCATATATAAGGGTCACAATATCTGGGGGATAACTTCTTATACTCCCCAAGAGATAAAGAACTTCTTTTGGACCGTACTCGAATGAAAACCAAAACCTTGGTATCCAAAACACCGATTCTCACTTCTGAACTCATTGTTCTAAATCCTTAAAACAGGTGGGACTCCTGAGAAGTATTCTAGGGAAAGGGTCTTCCTTTTTTAAACAGAAACTTTCTTTTATTTTAGAGAGGGAATAATTATAAGATCAGAAAGGGAGATTCTTACTCCTGTATACCTCGAAGGCTGGGGAGGAATCTTACATTCTACCCCACTTAAAAAGTGCGAGACGTCCTCATCTCGCAAGGTAGAGGACAGCTCTTTTTCTTAAGATCCAATTTTATTCTGGGGTTCCTTATATTCTGGTCAACCTAACAGAACACTGGGATAAATATCCCTTATATAAAACTCATCATTAAATAACAATTCATTCAGATCATATCATTCATATCTTTAACATGATAATGGTCCATTAGACCGAAAAGTTTCCTTCGGAACATTCCTACACGGAAATTTCGGTCAAGCAAGTTCTCAATTTGACATCCCTTAACTTGATCTACCGGTCAAGTATTAATAGCAACAATCTCACAGCACAACCCACTAATCTCATAGTGATTTGCTGAATTCATTATCATCATTCTAGTTATGAATATCATCACAGGGACTCGTCCCATTCCCCCTCATCGTGGTTTCATTATATTTCAACTAATTTTTAAAAATCATCATTTTTCAATCAGAATTTTCAATCAGAATCCAAATCAATTCATCAATTCTCAAACAGAATTAAAAATCATATCAATCACATTCGAAATCATCATCTGGATAGCATTAACGCTTATAATTTCAAGTCTTAGATTTACTCGTATATACTGTCAGTAAAGAGCTGCAGTATACTCTCGGTATATACGGGTAGTCACGGCCCTTGGAATTATAAGGTAAATACTATCATGTCTAGGCCTCAAGCAAGTCAGGGATTCTATATAATTACGGTACTTCCATCTGAAGACCCAATTACCAAATTATGAATTCAGTTTAAATATCAAATTGTATGAATTATATCACACAATTATAACCTTTTTGTCTTTCTAGATAAATTTTTGACATATTTGTCTTCTCAGTTGATCTTTATTAACCAAATGCTCTGATACCAACTGTAAGATTCCTGTTCCCACCGAGCAACAGATTCCCTGTTCCCACCGAGCAACAGATTCGGGATACTAGCAACGGAAGTAGCACTTCTTGCGCGGGACAGGGGTCCCACATTTGGGGCCTCTCCCACCACGGATATCCGGATAAGAGACTAATCCGTCGGTTGTTCCAAAACTGAACCCGAAAAAACTTTCTTTACCGGAAAGCACGGACGATTCCACCAGGATAACTTTTTACTCTAACGTAGTCATCAAGATCATTTCTGATCGAGCTGATCCAATTACATCTATAAGATACTTGGTCAGATCAAGGAAGAAACTTGCACTTGGATCATTGGGATCAACGCTTTTTTCGCCATTCAAGAGGCACAGCCGTTGATTCCTATCCATAGAACACTTACTGTCCGGGATTTGTTTTATCTATCGTAAAAACAAAAGTTTGAGTCTCGATTTATGGATCCATCAGTCCAGTCTAACCCCATCCAGTCCCATGGGTTAGCCAACCGCCCAACCACTGTAGTGATGGGATCCAATTATGAATTTGGTTAGGTTTTGTCCCGGGTACCAAGGAAAAGAGTTCCAAGGCCCCCTAGCCGGATGTTCATGCAAAAATAAAACTAGTCACACCACTCACACACCCAATATGAAATTGCCTTTTCACAGATTCAACCAGTTTAAAACAATCCTTTAATAAAACCATAGTATCACTGATCACCATCTTCCAATTTATCCAGTTGATTCTTAATTTTCCAATCATTCCTTTATCAGAGTATCTATGGCATCATTGGCAACTAGGACGCTCACCACCTGTCCACACAGGGGCCGTTTCCTAATCCCTAGCCCATAATACTCGGCAATATAATCACTTATCAAGATGGGTTGAAGATCAGCAAGATCAACCAACAGATCCATATAAAGGGCCATGGACTCATCCATTGAAGACCAGCAAGGTCAATCAACCAGATCCATGCCCGATTTCAGAAAACAACTCCTACTCTTGTTCCAATATCTTCCTCGACGCACGCGTGGGTATCCTAGGCGACCCAGAGCCCGAGCACCGTATGGTCAGCACCCTCTAGGATCCTTCGCAGGTGACCTAGCGCTTCACTCATAGGCCGCTTCCTTGGCCCCTCATCCACCGTACCGGAAGCTCACCATTTTAATCGCACCGAGGCTGG
This sequence comes from Cibotium barometz, assembly GCF_041138505.1. Taxonomy (NCBI): domain Eukaryota; kingdom Viridiplantae; phylum Streptophyta; class Polypodiopsida; order Cyatheales; family Cibotiaceae; genus Cibotium; species Cibotium barometz. The sequence continues at coordinate 3,544,558 of NC_141110.1, forward strand.
TCAAGACCTCGGCCGACCTTGCTACGCGAGACGTCCTTCATTGACTCTCCGTCAGCAGTTGCAACATTATCAGTTTGGTCTCCACGACCTTAATCACAAGATGGTCACAATGCTCCCCCAGCATTCTTGACATAAAACAGTCATTTACAAACAGCATTTACAAACAGTTTACAATACAGTTTCTATTTTAACTTTCATTTTTCCACATTATCCCTCATCAATCCATATTACTTATTCCATATTCCATTTATATGTATACTCATCCCATCAAATCATTTTCCATCTCAACACTTCATATTCCTTCACATCACATATCGTATATTCACATCCATACATATATCCACATCCACATCCACATTCACATCCATACATCCACATCTACATCCATACATCTATTTTCACATCCACATCTACATCCATACATCATTTTCCATCTCAACACTTCATATTCCTTCACATCACATATCGTATATTCACATCCATACATATATCCACATCCACATCCACATCCACATTCACATCCACACATCCACATCTACATCCATATATCTATTTCCACATCCACATCTACATGCACATTCATGCATCCACATCCATACTTCCACATCTACATGCACATTCACATCCATACATCCACATCTATATGTGTACATTCTCATCTACATGCATACATCCACATCTCTATGCATACATCCACATCCACATTCACATTCTCCTCATACATCTACATCAACATGCATACATCCACCTCCACATTCACATCCACATCTATACATCTACATCTACATGCATACATCCACCTCCACATCCACATCCACATCTACATCTACATGCATACATCCACCTCCACATCCACATCCACATCTATACATCTACATCTACATGCATACATCCACATCTCCATTCACATCTACATCTATACATCTACATCTACATGCATACATCCACATCCACATCTATACATCTACATCTACATGCATACATCTACATCTCCATTCACATCCACATCTATACATCTACATCTACATGCATCCATCCACATCTCTATTTACATCCACATCTATACATCTACATCTACATGCATACATCTACATCTCCATTCACATCCACATCTATACATCTACATCTACATGCATCCATCCACATCTCTATTTACATCCTCATCTATACATCTACTTCTACATGCATACATCCACATCTCCATGCATACATCCACCTCCACATTCACACTCACATCCATACATCTACATCTACATGCAAACATCCACATCTCCATGCATAATAAAATTCTTTTAATTAATCTAGGATGATAGTTCCTAGAATATGGTAGGAAGTCCTCTTTTTATGCTTTGAATGAAATTATTTTATGCGTAATTTCTATAAAACTTTTGCCATAGCTCCGCTACTATGACTGATAAATCTCAATTTTTTCTAAGGGATAAAGCTTATCATTAAGGAAATAATTAGAATGGTCTCTAATTGGATCATCAATCCATAATGGATTGAATCATCATTATACATAAACTAAAAGCATAGAAAAAAACCATTAATTTGGCCTCAAGCATAGCTTAATCTTGGATTAAGGAAAAGCCTTATGAAAAGTTTCATTTGGATTGAAAAGGGTCATGAGTATGACCATTTCTTAAGTGAGAGAGAGAAAAACCATTAGAATTAAATATAAATAGAATTTTATGTAATTCTTTACTATCATTAATTAATTAACTTCAATAGCATTTCAAAAACCATACCAATTAAGCTTCTCAAGCTTGAGAGGGGTTGAGAAGAGAGAATCATTGAGAAATTACTAATAAACCTTGTACATTTTCAACTCTTCATCTTATGTGAGCATTTACTCATTTTTGGATACCCAAAATATCTCATATTTTTAATATTGCTCATAGTTTTTTACTAATAAACCTTGTACATTTTCAACTCTTCATCTTATGTGAAATATGCACCTCCTTTAAAGAACTCCTCTTCCTTACATATGTGTCATAGTTTTTTTTTACTAATAAACCTTGTATATTTTCAACTCTTCATCTTATGTGAAATATGCACCTCCTTTAAAGAACTCCCCTTCCTTACATATGTGTTTTTTTTACTAATAAACCTTGTACATTTTCAACTCTTCATCTTATGTGAGCATTTACTCATTTTTGGATACCCAAAATATCTCATATTTTTAATATTGCTCATAGTTTTTTACTAATAAACCTTGTACATTTTCAACTCTTCACCTTATGTGAGCATTTACTCATTTTTGGGTATCTTCTTTTTACAAATTGGATTTATCTCCTCCCTACACATGTATTGATGCTATTGGCCCATAGGAACCTTAATTGGACCATAGTCTAAAAATTTCTGAAAATCTAGACCCTTAGACTAAGGTTCTTTATACCTATTTTCAATTAATTCTAATTGCACATTTGAAAATTCTTTTTGAATTTCTGTTTCAGGGGAATTCATCTTAATTATATGAGATATTTTTCTATCCAAAAATATTCAAAATCTGAATATTCTCTCTCTAGAATATTTTCTCTCTCTAGGTTAAAACAGTTAGAAACAAGGTCTTTATATTTCTGAAGAGGGATTGATTACAGGGGAAGATACTCAGACATCAAAAAGGGGGTTGGGGGAGGAATCTTACATTGGTGCTTTCGGCACTTTTTGGATCTTTATTGCACCTTTTTCGCAAGGTGCTTTTGGCACTTTCTAGCTCTTCTCTGCACCTTGTCTTCTATGGACATCCTCTAGACATTTTGCTACCACCGTGATTGGCTACAGAGCAATATGCACGTTTTGAACCTTGCCCTATGTTTCCTACACCATGTGGATACTCCGTCGGTCCTTGCTAGGGAACTCAAAGACAACCGACACAAACACTATGGTTGGGGGAGAAGGGAGCGTGGATCCTCTCAGGGAAGTATACCCGCCAAGGATGAGTCGACCTCACTAGCTAGACATACAAGACCTAGGCTCTACACTGTCTACCGTGCTCTCCGACCACCACCTAGCACTATAGTACCCCTATAGGCCTCTCACTCACACCACACACACACCACTCACACCTCTCACCTCGCTCATACAAAGAGATAGACAAAACACCAAATAGAGCACAACACTACCATCACAATACCAAAAAGGAGTGATACAAGGGAGACTATGCTCCGATAGAAGGACTGTGCGCTAGAACTCTAGGTGATACATGAGAGAGAGTCCTCTCTTATGAGAGTATGTCCCAGATTCTCTCCATGCTGCGAGAGAGTTCTCCCCTTAACTCCTCCTTGGCTGTCCTCCTCCTCGGGTGGTGGTCAAAAGGATCTCGAAGAGGATCTCTCCTTGCCTTGGGAAAGGGAGAGGGGAAAGGAAGATGGTGCTCGGGATCTTGAAGAGGATCTCTCCTTGCCTTGGGAAAGGGAGAGGGGAAAGGAAGATGGTGCTCGGGATCTTGAAGAGGATCTCTCCCTGCCTTGGGAAAGGGAGAGGGGTGTTGCCTCCATGAGTACCATTGGAGTTGGCCATGCACGTATGAGATATCAAAGGGGACCAGCGGCGGTCAAAGGGGATGAAGAGCATTGGCGGTCGAAGGGCACCGACGGTGACGGCGATTGGAGTCATCGGAGGGCACCGGCGGTCGAAGCCATCGGGGGTCAGAGTGCTCGGAGCACACCGGCGGCGGCGGTTTTGACGGCGGTTAAAGTCAGAGGGCATCGGGCAGTGATGGCAGTTGGATCGGTCGAGGGAGTATGGAGGAACTAGCTTCCCGTCCACAAGTCGTGCACTGCTACTCAATTCACCGTCCCGGTGAATGCCAAGAAAACATAGGTGAACCTCTGGGAAAAACATCCGGCAAGCAGGTTGCCAGGCATACCTCATACAATGATCCTTCCAGGCAAACCTTCTAGAGAGATACAAAATAAATAAAAAATGAATCAACTAGGCTCCTAGGCAGCTTCATCCACAGCGAGCTGACGTCCACCCCAGTAAGCTCGGGTTTCTCTATTTAAATGATGACCCCTGGGCTCTACTCTTTGCTACATAAATGTGATGACTTCTACTCCTCTTCTCTTGGGGATGGCCACATGCTGCACTCAAAGTCCATGCCTGTTATGCTTGACGGCCAGCCCACAACCACCTTTCTCTTATGGGATAGCATCCACCAACAACAAGGGCTACCGGGAGGGGTCGATGTGAGGGGGGAGTGGGGGACCAGGTGAGAGTGAAGCAAGGGGGGGCCATGAGGTGAAGACTCTTTGCCATGTTCCTCTCTTCCAACTAGAAATAGAGAGTGAAGCAAGGGGGGAGTGGGGGACCAGGTGAGAGTGAAGCAAGGGGGCGCCATGAGGTGGAGACTCTTTGCCATGTTCCTCTCTACCGGGAGTGGTCGATGAGGGGGGAGTGGGGGACCAGGTGAGAGTGGTCGATGAGGGGGGAGTGGGGGACCAGGTGAGAGTGAAGCAAGGGGGGGCCATGAGGTGGAGACTCTTTGCCATGTTCCTCTCTTCCAACTAGAAATAAAAAACTCCTCAATTGTTGAAAGATACATCAAACCAATAGTGACTTTTGCTATGGTATGTTGGAATTAGGGTTGCAGGAATGCACACACAACTTCAAGAAGATGAGGAAGCTTGAGCACAACACAGTAGTGTATTATGAGTGCCAAAAATGAAAGATAACAAGCCCTAGAAGATAATGGGCGTATATACAATGCACGGGGGAAAAAACCTCCTAGTGAGGGAAAAAGTGCCCCGGCGGTCCTAAGTGTGTTCACACACATCACTACTATAATATGGTAACAAATCCCCCCTGGAGTGATGCGGTGAACAAGAGCTAGCACTCATGTATAGGGAAGTGTTTAGCTATGTGGACGAATCCACAAAAGGGAGTAAGCCCAAAGCTTTGCGAAAAGCTTCGAACTTCTCACGAGGCAGAGCCTTTGTGAAAAGGTCTGCAAGGTTATCCTGTGTTGGCACATAAGCCAAACTGATCTCTCCTGCAGAGAGTCTCTCCTTGACATAATGGTAGTGCACCTCAATGTGCTTCGTACGAGCATGGAACACTGGGTTCCGTGCAACTGCCAATGCGCTCTGACTGTCAGTGAAGATGGTGGTGGCAGATGGCTGCCCAACACCCAAATCAGCCATAAGGCCTCTGAGCCACACACACTCAACCGTAGCTGTGAAAGCTGCCCTGTACTCAGCTTCACAACTAGAAGTGGCCACAGTAGGCTGCTTCTTGCTCAACCATGATATGCATGAGCTTCCAAGCATGAAGCAAAAACCACTCGTGGACACGCGTGTGTCATAACAACCAGCCCAGTCAGAATCTGAAAAAACATGTAAATCTGGCGGCAATGATCCCCCCTTGGGATAAAACAACCCAAGATGCCGAGTACCACTCAAATAGCGAAAGATACGCTTCACTGCCTGCCAATGCTTAATGCCTGGGCTATGCATAAATCTGCTCACCTGTGAGACTGCAAACTGAATGTCTGGCCTTGTAATGCATACATAAATGAGGCAACCAACAGCTGTCTGATAGAGTGTGACATCAAAGTGATCTCCAGCATCATGAAGACTCAACTTCAAACCTGTCTCCATTGGAGTAGCAATAGGCTTGCAGTCTTCAAGGCCAAATCTCCGCAACAATGTTTCAATATACTTTGTCTGACACAAAGCAATACCTCCATCACACTGCTTAAATTGTATCCCCAAATAATGATGCAAATGCCCCAAATCTGACATCTCAAAAGAGGCATTCAAATCAGCCTTAAAATCAGCAATATGACTCTCATTTGGTCCTGTGAGCAGCATGTCATCGACATAGAGAGCAATGATTAGATGTACACCATCCACACGTTTAACATACAAAGTGCTTTCTGTTGGACTATTCTGAAACCCATGTGCAGTCAAATATGCATGTATTTTTTCATACCAAGCTCGTGGAGCTTGCTTTAAACCATATAAAGCCTTTTTTAACCTGCACACTTTGTTTTCCTGCCCTCTTTGAACAAAACCACGAGGCTGCGATACATACACCTCCTCATGCAAATCTCCATTTAAGAACGCAGTCTTTATGTCCAGCTGATGTACATTCCAACCATTATGAGCTGCTAATGCACAGATGCTACGAACAGTGGTCATACGACATGTGGGAGCAAAAGTCTCATCAAAATCAATGCCCTTCTCTTGAGCATAACCTTTTGCAACAAGCCTAGCCTTATGGCGATCCACTGTGCCATCAGGCTTACGCTTCAATTTGTATATCCACTTAGTGCCAATGGCCTTCTTGCCAGGGGGCAAGTCACATAAAGACCATGTACTATTCTTCATAATAGCATCGTATTCTGCTTGCATAGCAGCCATCCAATTTTCTGAACTTTGTGCCTCATCAAATGAAACAGGCTCACTTTCATCGCACATACTAGAAACAGCCAATGCATAACAATCTGACGCATAAGAGGCACCATGAGAGCCAGAACGAGTGCGACTAGACAAAGGGGCATCCAACTTGCTGTCACGCAAAGTCTGCACCAGCCATCTAGGCATGTTCCTAGAGCCCTCAATCTCTTGTCTCTCATCCTCAAGTGCATCATGCACATCTGCATCAGATATAGGCTGATCTGTGCCATCATTTAAAACCTGCATAGGCTGAAAAACTGCCTCATGAGGTATTGCACTTGACTGTGCACCACTGAAAAGAGGCAACAACGTATCATAGACATCACGTGAGCTGATATCTGTCTCCTTAGTACATGAAACCAAGGGCTGAACTGCATCTTCCACAAATACAACATCACGGCTAACCAAAATGCGCTTTGTCTGTGGATGATACAAACGATAGCCTTTGCTCTCAGCACTATATCCAACAAAAATACATTTGACAGCTTTGTCATCCAATTTTCTGCGATGTTGCACAGGCACTAATGCATATGCCAGGCAACCAAAAACACGTAAATGGCCAACAGATGGCTTGCGGCTATGCCAAGCCTCATATGGAGTGACAACCTGTAATGCTTTGGTAGGACACCTGTTTAGTACATAAGTGGCACACATGACAGCCTCAAGCCAAAAACCATGTGGTAGACTTTGACTCTTAACCATACATCTTGCCATTTCCATGAGAGACCTGTTTTTTCTCTCAGCCACACCATTTTGCTGTGGTGTATACGGCACTGTACATTGGTGTTTTATCCCACGCTCAGCCAGAAATGCATTAAATTCTGAAGACATATACTCCCCCCCTCGATCTGAACGGAGGGTGCCCATCTTACTTTCTGACACATTTTCAGCCATAACCAAAAACTGTTTGAAGCACAAAAACACTTCGGACTTTGCCTTCAAAGGATATACCCATGCATGCCTGGTAAAATCATCAATGAAAGTCACGAAGTAAAGGTAGTTTCCAAATGATGGAGTTTGCATGGGACCACAAACATCACTGTGAACAAGCTGCAATCTGCGTTCAGCTCTCACTGATCCATCTTTGGGAAAGGAAGCACGCTGCATTTTACCCAATATGCAGCCCTCACAAACATGCTTGACAGGTGCCTCAAGCTTAGGCAAAGAAGACACCATTTCAGATTTCTGCAGGCGCAGCAAACTTGCAAAATTCAGATGACCAAAACGTGCATGCCACAGTTTTGCATTTGAAATAGCCTGCGTATCCATAATAGCACATGCTGAATCCTCTACACATTTGCCATCCATATTGAGCTTATACAACCCTCGACATAGTGAACCAGATGCTACAATGATGTCACCACAAGAGAGATCATGAACAGTACATCTGTCATCCACAAATTTTACAACCAAACCTGTTTTGGCAAATGCGGAGACTGACAGCAGATTCTTTTTGATCCCTGGCACATACAATGCATCAAAAAGTGTAAAGGTGTTGCCATTTGCAACATTCAGCACAATCTGTCCAACTCCTTTAACGGGATAAGAGGAGTTATTGGCACAAGTGACAGTATTCCCTGTGGGAGCAGACTCAAGGAAAGTGAATAAACTGCGCTGCGAGGTGATATGCTTAGTGGCACCACTGTCAAAGTACCATACATCTGAATCTACTGCAGACATACATGTGTCATGCAAAGATGGGTCATAACTACACTGCGCATTGAATGCCCATTCTGTATCTAGCACAACATTAGCAGATTCATTGTTAGAAGGAGAGGCATCTGAACAGCCATACCAGCCTCTTTCTTCTTAGCCTCTTTCGCAGCCAGCTTAGGACACGCTTTGATGACATGATCATTTCCCTTACAGTACTTGCAAAATGTCTTCTGTTTGTCACCCTTCTTCTCATCTTTGTCTTCCTTCTTTGGTTGCGCAGCATTTGCAGATTTCTGCTTACTAGAAGAAAAGCCAGCTTTACCTTTCCCGCTTCTCTGACTAGCAACGAAAGCTTGATCTGCGACACGCATAATATTCCTGTTTTGCCTTGACTGGTCTTCTTGCAGCAAAACAGAAACTAACTCCTCAAATGATAAGGCATTGGGATTGCCTTTCATCATCAAGCGAAGAGTGGAAGCAAAACCCTGATAAGAATCTGGTAGACCATTCAAAACAGTCTGCACAAGTGAACTGTCTGACAGGATTTCATCTGCAGAAATGAGCTGTTCTTTGAAATCCTTGATCTTTGTCAAAAAGCTATCCATAGAATCACCTTCGTTCATATGCTCACTCTCCAACTGTTTTCGGAGGTAAGCAACACGAGCCTCATTTCTTGCCTGATACAATGTGGCAAGTACATCCCAAGCATCCTTAGAAGTCCTGCAGGAGCGAATATGTGGGATAATGGTACGTTTGACAGACAGCGCAATCAAGGCATGAGCCTGCGCATCTCTACCATCCCAACGAATCTGCTCTGCTGAAAGTGGTGGTTCTCGAACAGCTGCTACAGCACTTGTGCCTGCACCATCATCAACAGTACCTGTTTCTGATGTGTTTGCAGCATTCCCAGCCACAATAGGACGTGCATCAATACCCTGCACAATGTTCCATAACCCCTTTGCTACCAATACATGTCGCATCATATATGCCCACAATGGATAGTTGGTGCCATCCAACTTATCCTCAGCAGCCAACATGCGGAATACATCATTGTTGTCAGCCATGGCCAATGACTGTACTACTAGATGTAAATGCTGTCTGTAAGAGGTAAACCTGTATAAAATCGCCCTGTGCTATGTAGCACAGCCCAAAACAGACGAATGGGCACCTGTCCTGCAGATTTTAATCTTGACAGAAAATCTGCACAGTAGGACGATTTTGCCTGCGCAGTACTTGGAATGCAAAAACGGAGGGTGAAATGACTTCAGATCAAAATTCTGAAACGAACAAGCCCTACGGGCCCTCCCACGGCATATACTAACCTGCAGACGCTCGTGAAACCTCGTTGCAATCGGAGGAGATGAAGCGGCAGGTGCCGGTGATGCTGCCCGGGAGGAGGAAGCCTGCTCTGATACCAATTGTTGGAATTAGGGTTGCAGGAATGCACACACAACTTCAAGAAGATGAGGAAGCTTGAGCACAACACAGTAGTGTATTATGAGTGCCAAAAATGAAAGATAACAAGCCCTAGAAGATAATGGGCGTATATACAATGCACGGGGGAAAAAACCTCCTAGTGAGGGAAAAAGTGCCCCGGCGGTCCTAAGTGTGTTCACACACATCACTACTATAATATGGTAACATGGTATACATGGCTAAGAGGAGTCACAATAGGGGGAACATTGAGACCTTGTTCTTGTCCACTTGAGTCATCACTCATTGAAGACCATGCGGTTTTGAGCTCTCCTTTGCCATCTTGCATCGGATTTTTTTTGTTCAACCGTTATCTTTGCACTTCCGACACTCTCTTTTGAATCGGTTTGACTTGAGTTTTGGTTTTTGTTTCTTCGTTTTTTTACGATTTTTGCTAAGAGTTTTTAGCTTTTCTCCTGCTTGGAATCCATCTGATCGTTTTACTTGGTCTTTGATACTATCTTGTGCTTGGACATAGTATAGATATCCGTTCTTTCCTGAGAAGTGAGGTGGTGGTCGAGAGAGTTCATTCTTAGACTCCTCCTTTTCTTTTTGTAGTCTCTCACGTCGTTCCCTCTCATCTTGTTTACGGATTCTTTTATGGCTCTTACAGCATTTACGTTTAGGTCGGCTTCGAGGGATCTCTACTTGAAACTCCCTTTCTCTCAAGAGTAGGCGTGCCTTTCCTAACTCTTCCTCAGGGATTATCACATTATTATCAGAGTCCCATCCATCTTCCTTATCAGCATCATTAGTAGATTCGAGTGTTAAATCCTCCCACTGAGACTTCCTCTACCTGCAGAGCTGTTGTGGTTGCTTCCCTATAGTACAAATCATCTAGAAGGTCACGTGGTTGTACCATTCGTATAGGAATAATATCATATCCATCTGAGTCACAAAATTGAATTGGCTTAGGTAAAGCACAGGTCGATAATGTTGCAAGGACATGACTCCATTCTAGTGGATCAATTAAATGCTCAGGGAAGGGTTGTGAAATGTATGCCTCATCTGATACACTTCGATTACCCTTAAGTCTCTCAGTGTTGAAATCCCTACATGAGGCTCCACACATCCACAGATCTTCTCGCCCATCTGACAATGTAACTCTTGAGCCCTCAGATGAAGTAGAATCAAACTCATCTATTGGAGACCTTGTTACATCACGATATGAGTGATTCCTTAGGTTGACCCTTGTGATGACAGAATCATGTCGGAGGTACAAATAATTGTATCCCCAATCTTGAATCATTTGAAATTGTCGCATGAATGGTCTACCCAATATCACTTCATAGTTTGGATGTTTTCCAAAATCCACTACTGCAAAGGTGTGCTCATATTCAATCCCACATGTGGTGACCAATATGTTCTCAAGCAGCCCAAGGGGATGTTCTAAGCTTCCATCTACTAGCTGCAAGTGCATCCTAGTACTCCTAATAGCTGGTTTGTCCCACTTTTCCCTAATGGACCTTGTCACAATGCCCACTCCTGCACCACTATCAAGTATTGCAGTTGAAGCTACTTTTCGCACTTCTAATGGGAGGGTAGCATTTCCTTGATCGTCCTCACAAAATTTTCCTACTTTGTTGATAGGAACTGGCAAAACATGCTTTGTCTCAGGGTGTATAGTACAATGATGGTGACCCTTTTGTAGCAATACCTGCTCTGACAAACATGTGGCAATATCATTCCATAACTCAGGTTGAAGCTTTATCAAATCAAGCAAAGGTAAGGTACAAGCCACTGCTGGTGCTGACAAAATAGCTTGCACGATACTCATATCCATCTCCTTTGTCAACCTTTTATGCATGGAGGGTATCCTTAAGGTTTGAGAACAGTTCTCATATTCTTCCAAATATGATGGTAAGGTTTTCATTGTATGCTTACTTCTAGGAGAAACAATTGTTTGAACTTCCTCCTGGATGTTTGGGCGTCTAAAGTTGTTTTCTGTGCCCCTGGTAAAATCCACCTCAGAGAAAGGAGGTGAACTAATAGAGGACATATTCTCATTAACTTTCTCATGAACTACTGCCCACATCTCATTTGCCATGTCCTCGTTAGCATCAATAACTTCATCATTGCATGGGAAGACAAGGCTAGGTGGTGGCAGAATACCTTCTTTCAATGGGGTGTCAATTGGTGCAGACCTCTCGCTATGAGCTTGTGAAATGAGCTCACTTTTCATTTCCCGACTTGATGACACTTCTGGTATGGTTTCTAATGTTGGCTTAAGAGAGGTTGGGCCCCGAGGACTAGGTGGTGGTGGTCCCTCAAGTATTGACTGAGCTTCCCTAATGAGTTGCTGATGTACAGCTAGATTGATCTTCTCCTCACGAGGGTTTGGGTATTCTTGAAGCTTCTTGGGTAGCTCAGATAAAGCTGCAATGCGACTTCTATGAGCATCAATGATGGCATCTAGAGTCTCATTCACTTTATCCACAAAAACAGAACCCCCAAAACTATCCTCGGTCGTACTAGCCTCATCTTGTTTAGCACTAGGCCCAGGTTGAGGTTGATGCTCCTCATGCACTTCTTGGGATGTAAAAGTTTGATCCCTCATGTTTTGTTTAGAGGCTTCTTGAGAACTAGTGGATGCACTTTTAGTTCGCTTGTTGCGGTTCTTTTTCCTCCTAGTGGTCTTTTTTCTAATGGACTGTAGGGTCTTGTCCACTAGATTTGCCTTTGCATCCCTAGTTCGAGGTGTCTCATCAGTCTGCATTTTGGCATTTCGTGTCTGTGATCTAGTCATGACTCTAAGTGGCACGACATCCTCATTCTCAGATGAAGGTGATGATGGAACTGCCCCTACAAGGTTGAGTGAGACCTTTGGTTGAGAGGTGCCTTCCTCATGTGGTTTCAGCAGACAATCCTTTGGGAAGTGTTCTACACAACACCCTAGACAATATCTTTCAATTGGTGGAAACTGTGGTACTGTTGTATTGGATCGAGCTGTTGGCCTTGAGCGATGTGGACAATCACGAGCCCAATGGGGTTCTTCGCACTCATAGGAGCCCATTGGTTTGGCTTCTACTTTCCTTTGCTGCCATTGACCTGAGGGGCCTGGAGTCCTAGGTTGGTAGCCGCCTAGCAACATCAAAGAATTTTGTTCCCCTGGTTGAGCCCAGTTCTTGGCTTGGGTATGCGGGACTTTCAAAGAGATTTTCCTTGGATGAATATGATGCATATTCCTCCTCCACATAGCCTGGGTTTACCAAGTCTCTACACATATTTGAATTGTCGTAGTCAACAACCCTCACAGGAGCAGTCCCAGGAGTAGGAGGTTGAGCACCAAGAACAGGTCGTGCTTGCTCTTGTGCCATCGGTGGCTTACATTCAAAATTAGTATACTGTTGATACATTTGTGGAGCCACTCCACCCCTTGGCTGCTCACGTTCCTGTCTCATTCTTGCAATGCGAGTACATTCCTGTGTGGTGTGGGTAAAGTTCCAAGCACAGGCCTGGCACCACTTCTTTGTGGGTTGGTTTGTGACTAGAGGAGAAAAGGTATTACATTCTTCAGTTTTATGGTTACCGCCACATGCTCCACAAAGATGAGGACCTGTAGGTAGTACACTCCTCATTCGTTGCTACTGTTGTTGTGGCTGCATGGGTGGGCGATAGGTTTGTCCCAATCTCCTTAGTACTAGGTTAGCTATCTGGTCTGGATTTACTAGCGCGCTAGACCCTGAACTTTGGTCATCACCCCACTGATCTCTAGGTTTCACCTCAAGGCCAGTACCATCTTGGAATTTGAAGTTATCTGTGAAATCCATAGCATCATGGCAACACTCATTGAAATTTGTATGCTTCTTTGCATAGAGGTGTGTATGCAGTGTTGAATTTTTGAGTCCTTTTAAGAAGAGAGAAATTAATCGACTTTGGGCGGGCTTCTCATCTTCTGGGCAACGATTAATGTACTGCTTCATTCTATTTACACAGTCTCTAACACTCTCATTCTCGCCTTGCTTGAAAGAGTAGATGTTTGCTACCGTGTCATGCTGAATCCCCATCAAGGAAAGAGCAGCAATGAATCTCTCTTCCAAAACTCGTAAAGAAGATTTGTCTGAAGCCTCTAGTGCCTGGAACCAAGCAAGGGCCTTTCCCTCAAGAGTGAGCCCAAATCCTTCAATTTGAGTATGCTTATCAGCCACTTGCTCAGCTCGAACTACTTGCCTAAATGCTGCTACATGGTCGTATGGATCTCCCGACCCTTCATACTTCTTTACCAGTTTTTGAAGAGTTGATGGCCTTACTTGTCTTGAATACTCATCATAGGGCCTACGGCCTCTCACTCTCAGTGGGAATTGTTCCTCTCTTTGGTAAGATGGTCCACATGCATCCCAAATTGGTGTGGGTCCCCTATTACCAGCCTCACCAAACCCCTCCAAAGATCTTGTCACCCGCATTTCAGGAGGTGCATTTATGGGAGGCTGAGTTGGCTCACCTACCCTCCAATTGTCATAGTGAGAAAAATGTTATTGTGGTGTGATCTGTGGTCGCACTTTTGGTGTCGGATAATGTCTTGGTGCTAGAGTTGGGCTACTAGCAGTGGTCTACTTAGATGTTGAGGGTCCCTCTCTAGTGAACTCTCGTAGGGGAGGAGCCACAGTTTCTCCAAGAAAGGCTGTCTCTCCTGGTTTAGCTGTATTTGTTGAGAACACTTCCATGAATAATGGTTGTCCTTTCCACGTGAGCTCCCGAATCTCCTTCCAATCTAAGGTTCGGTATTCATTGGCCCATTTATCAACGATTCGGTTCATGTGTCCTGCAAGCTTCTCAACTACCACCACAAATGCTAGAGGAAGATCTAGCTCTGGCAATCTAGTTGTGGCATAATATCCCTCTAAAGAGTCCTTATAGACCTCTTGAAGTGGGTCGTCCTGTAAGACCTTTGTCACTGGAATTTGTCGTACAAACTCCCATTGGTTCTCAGCCCCCTGATCCATTTTGCTCTTGCCTTTCCTATCCCTTTCCAAATTTAGATCTACAAGAAGTAAATCATCTATGGATGGCTTTGAGGACTGGGCATTGGAGGGTCCAGGCATGTCCGGCTCAATGAGCCAATCATCTCTAGACTCCCTTGCTCTGGAAAGCTTCGATAAGTCTAAGAACTCGGTTTTATAGAGCTCCCCTGATTTGTCTACATTCTCTGGTGGATGGTAGGTGACTTTGTAGTAGCGAACACCATCTCCACCCATGTACATGTTACCCTGGTCATTGACTAGAGGTGCTCTATCAAGTTCTGAGAAAATGTCTGCGATCTTAACTAGATACCGTTGTTGTGGATCTCTAAAGATCTCAGCTCCTTGAGCGTTCGTGTAGACATATTGGAGTCTCATATTGAGTGTTAACCCCATGGTGTCGGCTTCAAATGGATTAAAAGATCTTGTGGGTGTCCTATTTGGGGCTAAGGGATGACTATTTGATGGCCCTAGATGGACAATGAGCTAGTTGTTCTGGAAAAGGTATCAGATTGGGATTCGGAAAAGGTTTCAGCAATATCTGCCAAATTTTCTACCGATTGGGTCCCACTTTCCTGCGTAGGTACTCTAGAAGGTGCCCTAGGCCCTATGGCAGAATCTATAAGACGTCCCGACCGCAAGTGCATATGGTCAATTTTTTTTAATGTTTTGTTTTGTTTTGTTTTTTTTATAATATATATATATATATATATATTTATGTATATATATATATATATATATATATTTTACCCTACCTAAAATGCAACTAAAATGAGTATGTGTGACTATCTATTTTTTTATTTTTTTTTATTTTATGATTTTATTTTTTTATGATTTTATTTTTTTACCTTTTTTTTCCCTTTTTTTTAATTACACAAAAATATGAATTACGCTAAAAATATACTAATTATACATAAAATTTACAAAAGTTTAAAACAATGTAAGTTACACTAATTATGCAAAAAATTACAGAAATTTAAGAAAATAAAAAGTTACAGAATATGCAAAAAATTTGGATTCCTAAAAAATGCATAATTTACAAAAAAAAAATCTATTTCTATTTCTGTTATTTTCTTTTCTTCTCTCTCCTCCTTTTTTTTAAATTTTTATTTTTCTTTTATTTATTTATTTATTTTATTTTATTTTTTTCTTACTGATTACACAAAAATACTAACTATGCACAAAATTTCAAAAATTCTAAAAAAATTGCAAGTTACTGTAATTATGCAAAAAAGTTACAAAAAATTAAAAAAATGAAAAATTACAAAATATGCAAAGAATATGGACTCCTAAAAAAAACACATAATTTACAGAATTTTTTTCTATTTCTATTTCTTTTCTTTTGTTTTTTTTTCTTTTTTTAAAAAAAATTATTGTTTTATGGTTTTTTTTCTTTTATTTATTTTTTTATTTTTATTTTTTTTAAAACAAATGCAACAACATAAAAATGGCCAACAAAAAAAAATAACAAAATAACAAATTAAAAAAGAAAAAAGAAAATACTAACCTCTTTTTCTCTTTTTTT
Organism: Cibotium barometz; assembly: GCF_041138505.1. Classification (NCBI taxonomy): domain Eukaryota; kingdom Viridiplantae; phylum Streptophyta; class Polypodiopsida; order Cyatheales; family Cibotiaceae; genus Cibotium; species Cibotium barometz. Next base: position 3,560,571 of record NC_141110.1, read on the forward strand.
TTCTCCTTATCATTATCTTCCCGGATTCTTCGCCGACGTCACGTGCTCGTCTTCAATGTTTGCCAGTTGTTGCAGCTCTCCACCGCCTTCACAACTCCACGCAGTCGTCCGCTTCACCCACCTTTGTTTGCTTCTGCCAGCCGCCGTCCCCTCTCCACGCTTCGACGCCTGCTTTGCTTCCACCTACAGCCAGCCGAGCCCACATTTGCCACAGCCTTTTTTTGCTCTCTCAAGCGCCCTCCAAGCTGCCCTTTTGCTGCAGGCTACCTCCACCTCTTCGACGGCCTTTTTTCCCAACAAAACGTCTGCTTCGTTTGCTACTCCATGCCTTTCCACGCAACCTGCTCTACAGCCGCTGCCTCCTCTTCGACGGCCTTTTGCTGCCAACTTCAACTGCTGCGCCACCCGAGTCGCCTGTGTTGGCCACAACACCGGTCGCCTCTCCACTTCGACGCTCCTTCCACGTACTCGCCTGCTTCTGCTTGTGACCGGACAAATCTCTTCGCTAGCCGACAACCGCACGGCTCACCTGGCTATATATTTTTTTTCTTTTTTTGTTTTTTAATTTTTGTCGCCTCTCTCTGCCGGCCTTCACTGGTGGCTTCGCCCTAGCGCGTGGTCAGACCGCCTTCGTTTGCTTCAGTCTTCTTCGCCGGCCTCAGCTGCCTCTCGCCGGCCAACTACCGCCAGCTTCAACGCCTCCACGCAGCCTTCTTCAACACCACGATTGCTACAGCTTCTGTGGATTGGCTCAAGGTCACGATGATTATCGTGACCTTGAGCCTTCTTCAACACCACGCTTGCTACAGCTTCTGTGGATTGGCTCAAGGTCACGATGATTATCGTGTTGCCGGTGCTGGAAATTTTTTTATTGTAAAATATATATATATATATATATATAACAAAAATAAAAAATAAAATTTGCAACCTCTCTCCATGCTTTTTTTTCTTTCTCCCTTCTCTTTCCCTCTCTCCTCTCTTCCTTAAGGAGGCTTCTCACTTGGGAGCCTATGGAGCTTGCATAAGCTATGGAAGAGCTTAGCAACGCACCTCTTTTTTTTTTTCTACTAATTACATGTTAACGAAGAGCATGAAAGCATGAAATGGCAAAAAAAAACAATGAATGTAAGCATAATGACGATACTTGAAAAGGAATAAAAGCAATAAAACACAAAAAACAATGCGGGAGAAACCTCAACCGCTCAATGGTTTTTTTCTTATCCTAACCTTATCCACTCACACCGAGATCACACACCCGAACTTAACCTAATCACTCAATGGTTTTGCAACCAAAAGAGGAAATAGTGGTGGTTTCCACACACTCTCAACCGGATTTGAGTCTTCTCCCCGGCAGCGGCGCCAATGGAGAGACGGAAAACTCTCTCACTTGTAGCAAGAGTAGTATGATCCACACGTAGCTCAATCCAATGGGATTTGCATCCCTTTTGGAGCTAGGGATTCAACCCGTACCGGTGCACAAAAGCTTATCCATTTGATAGAGAGAATGCTAGGAATACTACTACTATTGACATAGACTTGACATACACACAAGCTCAATCTTGCTATTACTCATGCAACTCCACATTCCACTCATCCATGCATCCAAACAAGAAGAAAGCTTAGCTATTGCATACACAAGATTAAAGCATTCTTCATTCTCAAATACTCATTTCCCTAGCATGCACACAATCCTTGAAGCTATCAATAAGAAACATGCACACTAGAGAATTGACATGAGAAGAGAGACAAATATCAACTCATTGCATTGAATCAACAAAAATAGAACTTACAACAATGTAGATGAGGAGAGAGAAGAGCTTGCACCTCTATGGGAAAAGAGGGAGAGCTAGTCTCAAGAGAGCTCAAACATGAGTTTGCCCAATGTGTCCATAAGCTCTCAAATGAGCCACTTTTTATACAAAAACTCTAAAACTCCCAAAAGTTCCCATGTGGGATTATTGTCAAACCCACTCCTACACTCATCCACAACTTGGAACTCTTTACAAGAGCCCTAAGTGTCTTTTTTTGTTGCATCCTTGCATTGATCTTCACTCGTCACGCAACAGGTGTGAAATTGCCAAAGCTTGTAAATGGATTCAGATTAAAACCCTATTTTGGAAGGCTACCAAAACCAATGTATGTGCCAGTGTGTACTATTTTTATCACACACTCATAAGACGTGTCCATGTCCACGTAGTTATCATGCATTGGCTAGTGTGCAAAGCCATTGGGTTATTATTATTGTATCGTGGTGGGTGGCCTCCACTTTATTTCTCTTAGCCACCCTACCACATCAAATTATGTGCACCGTTATTCCAGTTATCAAGAATTTTTGTCTCATTTGAATGTTTTACACCACACCCTACATCTCTATTATCAAAACTTGCATTTTTCACAAAGAGAGAATCTTCAAATTTTGCAAATTAGGATCAATTCTTTAAATACAAATGAGGATATAGATGTATATGAAATGTTAGCAAATGATGTAGATAACTATGAAGTTAGAATCCGTGATCTTATGGAGAATTTATATGTTGGTTATATTAAAGAATTTGAATACATCATTGATCTTGCATGCTAACCAAATTTCCTTTAGCACAAAAAGGCAAATGATCAATCCAAAGAAGGTGGATCTAGGGAAGGAGGATTTGGAGTAGGCACATTCGGAGAAGCTGAATCCAAAAAGCATATAGAAATAGCAACAAACAACATGCCATGTTTCAGACTAGACTACAAATAAAGGCAAATAGGTGATGGCCAAGCCATATGAAAGCTTTTAGAAACTTCAAAGAGAATGCATTATTTTTAAAGAACAAGCTCATGCCTTTCATCACAATTTAGAGCAGTTAAGAGTGAAGCTAAAGTTCTAAGGCTTGCCAATCAAGAACTCAAGAAGAGAAATTCTAAGATTGAAGATCAATAAGTAAGTTGATTCCGTAAGAATTACAAAGCTAAAAGAACAAATTACTTTTTTCAGGGAATTGAGAGATACTGTTAGAAAGCTAGATCAATATGAAGAAGATATTCAAAGGCTCCATACTCATCATAATGAATATGAAGAATTCATGGAAAGTAAGGAGAATTGTTTGGAAACACATGTTGCAAAATTGAAGAAATCAGTTCATGTACTGGAGCGGGAGCTGGAATAGTGTTCCACCTGCATACTAGACACAATGGAAAATCTAAGATGTAGACAATTACCTCTACCATCCAATTGGCATGTTATGCAACACGTAGTGGCCCACTTCAGAAGGAAGTTCCACCACTCGCTTAGAAAAACAATTGTCTCCAAGTGGTTCAGAAGGTCATCAACATCTAGAGGATATCCTTCAGCTCTCCAAGTCGATCTCATGAAGAAGAGGTGTCGTTACCTGACTATATGATTAAAGTAGCTATTCATAAGATACTCAAGAGAGTGCAAAAAATCCGGATTTAGGATACACAAAACAACAAAAAAAAAATCAAATTATTTACATACTATATTCCATTCTTATGGGCAAGTTCATCCTTTAGCTCATGTTATAGACATAGATTTTAGACAACCATCAGATAGATCTAGATTAGGGTTTGAAGATACTCTATAGAAGTTACAAAATTAGTATTTATTTTTACTTATCCTTTTAATCTTAGTCATCAAGTGGGTTCGACTTTTGTCCCGGACTACCCACTGGGTGTGCGAGGTGTTATCTTAGAAATAACCTGCTACAAGAACTTTATGACCTAAGCTTCTGGGGGTAGCTTAGGACTACGATTCCAGTAGTCATAAGTGTCGTTCTAGTTTTCAAAGTCGAGAACCATATACTTGCTTACAAGTGCTTGTTGTAATCGTTTATGGATGGATAATCAAGAAGAAGAAGAGCTTTGAGTCTATTTTCTATTTTTTGCATTGTCTATGCAATGTTAGATTCACCTGCAGTGTGTATAAACAAATTGTTCATTGTTTAATTTTATAATAATGTTTACTATTAAATATTCTATTATTGTGTTGGTTTATTTGCCATACCAACATTTTTAATCAAGAAGAAGAAGAGCTTTGATTCTATTTTCCATTTTTCACATTATTTGCATTCACCTACAATATGTATAAGCAAATTTTTCATTGTTTAATTCTGCTATAATGTTTACTATTCAATATTCTATTACTATGTTGGTTTATCTACCCCCAATAGTCATTAATAAAAGTCATAAATTAGAGATATCCCCCAATCAATGGTGTCCTTATATGGGACCACACACATCACTATGTATAAGCTATAATTTCTGGACAAACCTAGCTGATCCATCAAACTACTACCAAAATTTAAGTGACCAAAGCAGGCATGTCATAGCATCTCCATGTCACTCATAGCATGTGTAGACATAAAACTAAACAAGCATTATGTGTCATTATCTCAGACATGTTTAACCTATAAATACCATGGCTTAGGGTATCGGGATACCATAGTGATGTCTTCATCACTCCTCTGATCATAAATTGTACACCTATCATCAATAAATCTAACCATTAGGCCCGCCCTAGCAAGGACAGACATTGACAGCAAGTTCTTTTTTATGCTTAGCACAAATAAGACTTCTGAGAGAGTGATTCTCCCACCATTTTCAACAAAGAGAACAACCTTACCAACTCTTTTTACTAGATATGAAGAGTTCTTTACACAAGTGACTACTCCTCCTTGAGGATTCAACTCAAGTGAGGAAAATGAATCATACCAAGCAGTAATGTGCTTGCTAGCACCACTATCAAAGTACCAAGCATGCTAATTTATCACTGACATGCATAAATCATGGATAAAAGGATCATAACTATAGCGAAAATGAATTCTCGATCATCTGTACATAGTTTGTTGACTCCTTTCCAACATTTAGTGTTAATATGCAGCATCAGCCATAGCCATGCTTGATTGTTTGTTCTTATGCTTCTCCAAACTTTTTCTTCATTCATTGATGTAATGGCATGGCTTCTGACAGTAGTTGCATTTGCCTTTCTTCTTAGGCTTATCATCCCCATTCTCAGCATCCTTTCTAGAAGATTGGGTTAATTTTGCCTTAGGCTTATAGTCACCCTGAGAAAAAGGCTTTACCTTTATGTTTTTGAGTGGCATGCAAATGTTTGAATTTTATCTTCTTTTACAAGAGCACTACAATCAACTCATAAAAAGGAAGGGCATTGGGGTTGCCCTTCATCATGAGTTGAAGTGTAGATGCAAAACCTTAGTATGAATTTGGGAAGAGTAGATACCCTTCATCATGAGTTGAAGTGTACATGCAAAACCTTGGAATGAATTCAAGAAAAGTAAATATCAAAGAACTATCCAAATAGGCATCATCAATGCATGCAAGCTACTCCCCAAGTTCTTTCATTCTTATGAGGAACTCATCCATTACATCTCCCTCATTCATATGCTTGAACTCTAACTACTTGCACAAGTAGGCCACTCGTGCCTTGTTATGCACTTAGTAAAGTGTAGCAAACACATCCCAAGCATGCTTTATAGTTTTACATGAGCGAATATAAGGAATAATGCTCCTTTTCACTAAAAGTGTCATTAATGTATGTGCCTGTACATCCTCACGCTGTCCCACATGGCTTGTATAGCTATGGGAGGTGTGAAGATAGATGCCACAATTACATTATTACTTGTATCACCATCCAAAGTACCTGGTACTATAATGTTATGCTGGAAAGATAGGGCATGCCTGAATGCGAATAACAACATTCCAAAGCCCTTTGGTGACCAATACATCGTGCATCATATAGGACCACAACGGGTAGTTGGTCTCATCAAGCTTATCCTGAGTATAAATCATACCAAATACATCACTCCCTAATCTTTGACATAGAATGCAAATATCCCAAATACTTGTTTTGTATGTATTATTAATGCCCAATGAATTTAACTGATATGGCTACTAGCAGATCATTGATGACGATGGAAACCTGCAAAGTGTATGAAAAAATAAAAAGTGTAGAGTGTGGAAATGATACCTAGCATGAATGCTAAAATCAATGATAAGTTTAAAGATGCAATGTCACGAAGATGATGATGTTGTTGAAGTTGAGCTCGAAAATGTAATGTTAAAGATGATGATAACCCTTCTGCACATTGAATTATGCTACTTCTATAAAGAATACCCAAAAAAAAATAGTTTAAACTAATGCTCCCCTAGGATGCCCACAAAACGCTTATAGCCAGTGAACACATCGCCTGAACGTGCAAAAAAGCCCCCAAAAACCTTTGAAACATGCAAAAACACACTGTTAACTTATTTAACATCACAATATTGGGTATACCTTCTCCACCTAAGGCAATAACTCAATCTAAGACAAACAAAAGAGCAACTCCAGGAGAGGATGATAAGGTGAGAGCCAAGAGAAATTTATGCGTTGTTGTGGATTATCCCACAGGCAGCAATGACAACAGCAAGGGCAAGCCGTGTTTTATGTTGCTCACCCGGTGATCTGCTTCCAGCATGTACGCAATGGAAGCTCATGATGGTCCTCATCGTAAGCACTCATGCTACTAAGGTCAAGACATGCGCTCACCCACACGAACCCATAGGCCCACCACCCAAGGGCGGGAGCATCAAGAAGCATCTCCTTTGCTTCATGCTTCCAAGGCAACATTAGCCATTGCCCTTGGCACACAGCACACGGCTAATGTTGGTGCACAACACCACAGACCTTGGCGGGGCCTGGGAAAGGAAGCGAGAGGTGGCATCATCAAGAGTTGGCCATGACAAAGCATCGAAGCATTGGCTACTGCAGCGCTAGCCACTAGGCTGGTTGTGGACAAGCTGCAAGGTGTGGCCGTGGCGGTGAGGCGCACGTGCCACTAGATGGGCTAGCATGACAAGGCTCGGCAGCGCGCAGAGATCCAACCCCAGCAAGAGAAGTGGACGGTACCCGCAAGAGCAAGAGAGACGGGAGACGTTCGAGCTTCTAGCTTTTAGTGAAGAGAAGTAGTCTTGCCTTTTGGGTGAAACATCACCCCTATGAACCCTCCACTACAGTTGCACCCTTCGTTGCTACCAGAATTCACTCCTCTAGCGCGCCACACGATGATGACAAGGCCATAGAGCATTAATCTTTCTTTTTTTTTTAAAGCTTGGGGAGGTTCCCATAGTAAGTCACACTTTAAATGTGTGTGTGTGGGGTGTGAGTGAGACACACACAATGACTTAAATACTAAGCAACTTAGCATGAGTGTGTTAAGGCAAAGCACAAGTTAGTGACCGTAGCATCCATCTTAAGACTAGCATTCACGCCCAAGGTGTTGTTTTGGTCTCCAGGAGAACTCTGAGTGTATTCATCACTCATGACCACAATAGAAAAGTGTGGGTTTATTTCATGAAGGAGAAAAGTGAGGTGTTTTCTCACTTTTAGAGAGTTAAAGTTTTGGTCGAGAAGGAAAAAGACATACAAATAAAATGCTTGAGATTAAATGGTGGGGGAGAGTATTTCTCCAATGAGTTCGGCGATTTCTTGAGAAAGCAGGGAATCAAGAGACAGTTTACATGCAAGTACACTCCGCAAAAAAATGGTGTTGTAGAAAGAAACTATAAGCACATTGTAGAAGTGGCACATGCCTGATGGCAAAAATGAATATCACATTATTTTTGGGCAGAAGTAATAGCAACTGTTGTGTACATTATAAACATGACAACCCACTGTAGTTGTTCATGGTATGATTCCTAAATAGAAGTTTACAGGCATAAAACCGGATGTGTCTCACTTGAAAGTGTTTGGTTGTATTGTATATGTGCATGTTCTTGATGAAGTAAGAACAAAGTTGGATCCAAAGGCAGAGAAATGCATCTTTATTGGTTATGCTTTGGAGCAAAAATGTTATAGATGTTATAATCCTACCACTCATGAGATGCGAGTAAGCAGAGATATTATCTTTGACGAGATGAGTTGTTGGTATGCACTAACAGTGAAGGCAACATAAGATGCAGATGTAAGAAGTAGTGATGTTGCACCACATGTAGAGCGGCGATCACAGGTGCTTAGTAGACCTAGAGAGTCCTTTAGCAGTGGATCGAATGTTAGTTCATGGTTAGAAAAGTTGAGGATAGATGTAGGTACACATGTATCACGCAAAGGGAAAAAAAGGTAGATCAACCTTTTGTGCCTGATCTATTAGCAAGTCACTCATATGTGGATGGTGACTCTAGCGGCTCTGAGTAGAGCCTTGATGTTGAGGAGCTTGGACTTTCACCTGTGGTTACTCCTGGTGGATATATACATCCCATCATTAGGCTTACTGTAACATGGTTAAAGCAATATAGGATATGGAGCCCACTTGTTTGAGCAGGCACTTGGAAATAAGAAATGAGAAGATGCCATAAATGAGGAGATGGAAGCAGTGGATGCAAATGCAACATGGGAGTTAGTGCCTTTGCCTAAGGACAAGAAGGAAATTGGATGTAAGTAGGTGTATAAGGTCAAGCATAATGGTTGCCAAAGGCTATGCGTAGACTTATGGCATTGACTATGATGAGGCATTCAACCCGCTTGCAAGATTGGCAATCGTGAGAGCTTTCATTGCTATGGCTGCATCAAAGGGTTGGCCTTTACATCAGATGGATGTAAAGAACACCTTGTTGCATGTTTGCATGGTGATTTTCAAGAAGAAGCATACATGATGCAGAAAAATACCTTTAAAATCTAAAAAATTAATTGAGAATATTAAGAAACTAAATTTTAATTTTTTATGAATTTTTCTAGCTTGCAAATCTAATTTTTCAAATAATTTTTAATTAAAAACTAGAAAATAAACGTTGAGAAAATTAATTTTGCACATGTAAATGAAATAATCATCCAAAGAAAAAGTGATAATCTCAACAATGACTTATGAAATTTATTTGGATTTAAAAAGGATATTGTTTGGCCATTTCAAACAAATTTAAAGGGTCGAGGAACAATAAATGAAGGTTTAATTGTAAATAGTATACTCTCAAAATGCTTGAATATTCAAAATATAAATATAAATAGAGAGAGTATAGTAAATACTTAGCTTAGATATCATGTCGGTTGGCTGCAAAATAGTTGATTGGACAACACAAAATATGCATGTAATAATTTAATTAATTTACAAACTGGTAAAGAGTAATCGTAAACGAAGACTTAGCTCATGAGTTATGGGAGCCGAGTCTCGATGGTGGTGACGAAGCAACATTTCTTGTCATTGCTCCAAAGAACTGTTCATCTAAAAATTCTTTAAAAATAAAATATACATTTTTAAAAGCGTTAATTATTTATTCATAGATAATCAAACATTAAGCACTAGTTAACAAACACTAATTTTAATGCTTAATTAAGGTGCCTTACTGTTGTGCACTAGCCGGGAAATAATAGAAGATAAGGTTTTAATCAAAGCTTTATTACAAAGATAAAAGAACATATAAAAGAAAAGATTTCAATCCTTCTAGATAAGCTTCCATGACAGCCTCATACCTTGGCAATGAGAAGATAAAAGCTGATTTGATGGCAAGAACACATTTTGTTGTTGCTAGGATTTAATGTGAGCATTTGGCTAGTTCACCACACTTTGTTGTCTCGTGTACAAGCCTTGGTGAGACTTCCACTTTCAATCAAGGGTTTCATATCAGAAACAGGCCTCCGAATGGTGGAGAGAGAGATAGGTAGATGGGATATGGTATAAAGTATATATATATATATATATATATAAAGCTTGTTGTAAAAAGCTTATCAAAGCTTTGGTCTTAAAGCTTAATAAAACTCTAAATCCATGTAAGCTTTAATAATTAAAATTTACAAAGCCTTTGTAAACTAATCAGCCCAATTTTTGATTTATTTGTAGCAAGGTATTAAACAATATTCAAAAGCTAAAATTTTCCCATACCGTCCATTATAGAATTCTCCTCCTGGCCTCTACTCAGAATTCTGAGGATAGGGGAGTGCTACTCATGCCTTGGTCTTCACATCTATAAAGAAAGATCTCAAAACCAAATTCAGATTCTAAAAACCACTTTTATGAAACCATAAGTGGTTTTCTCTCACACAGTAGTGGTATTTGCAAGAAAGGTGACATTAATTCTAATCTGCATCCAAGGGTCCATACAAATCCCATAACCATTCAATCTTTGGCCCAAAGGTCTTCTATGTTCTCTATCTTTTACCCTTTGGTTTCTTGTGAGCTTTCCCTCTTTTACCCTTTGTTTTCTCACGATTTAATCTTCTTCAAGAATGTACACTCACTCTTATTCAAGAATGTACACTTAATGGGATCCTTTTTGTACATCTTAAAGAAATAATTAAATCCTCACAAATATACATCAATTATTAAAAGAGAGACTTGAAATTGAATTAAAAATCAATTAACGTGATTTATTATCATTAAACAAAGAAAAATTAAACACATAAAATAGCAACATCATCAAAGGTTATGATAAAGAGTAGCACACAAACAAGAATAGCAGACTGGGTGCAATCTCCCCCCCCCCTCGGCGATGTGTGTGGTTCCACTCCTACATGCGGTATTTTAATCATATTCATAAATTTAGTCCTTGGAGCCATTAATAGCATAGCTTTTCCAAAATAGGGCTATTTACAAATTTAAACCTTAGTCCAATGCTTTTAAAGCATTTCATCAAAATAAAATAAACCTTGCCCAACTAAAATTTCTAGTGGGCCTTTTTACATAAAATGATGATGTGCACAATTTACATCTATGATTATGTGTGCAATTAATTTCGTACCCATTTGCATATTCCATTAAACTGAATCCTACATAAATTAAACTAAACATAATTTTGTAAGATTATTAATGCATCAAAAATATGAATAAATATATACCTGTATAACAACATTCTTGAGTCTTCTCCTTTTTCATGGCAAGTGAGTCCACTAAGGGAACTCCAAGGTAATCCTCACATGTACATGTACTTATGATGCGATATGGTTTGTTGTGTTGTGTGTAAGAAAAATGACACCAGCACTAAGTGCCTACATTTGAGACAAACATCACTTCGGTATTATGCATATATTGCATGCATATGGGAAAATGAAAGGCCATGTCATTATGGAAACCCACAATTTTGGGAAACACAACTAATGTAGTTGTGAATATGAGTCTGTGAAGTACCTTTGCCACCATGTGTCATATTGCTAACCACCAACACCAAGGCTTGCACTTATAAACCAAGTACAATGAAGGAAGTATAGGAGATTGGGAGCTTGGACATCTTGTAAAATGATATACCCATACCATTGTTTCAACAAATGAATGTTTGATCAATGGATACACATTGAGACATGAATATTTAGCCAATGGATACATTCTAAAGTAACCAAGAGAGACTCATTATGTTATAACCAAGGGATTACCTAGAGTGTAGCAGAATATGCCTCAAGTTAGCATCTTTAACATCAACCCCTACTAATACACCTTTGTGTAATGGTTGTGGAGTTGACCATTTATACAAAGCATATGTCCTTTGAGGACAGGGCAAAGCATGCCCTTTGTGCAATGGTTGTGGAGTTGACTAACAAAGCATATCCTTTTAGGACATGGAAAATAATAGTACAAGAAGGAATACGAACTACAAGTCTATATATTTTGAGTGTCTAAAGAGGTAGGATTACATCTATATCTATGAATGTATTCATGTGCTTGTAAGAGACAAGCAAAGCCTTTTAGCAAGGGATCTAATGGAGTAGCACTTCCAAAGAAGCGACTAACCAAGCTCAATTTGTTGGAAAAGGAAACAAGAAGCATTAATAAAGACACATTGGAAAAGATGAAGATAAGGTCACCATATAGAGTGGCTTAGACGAAGAGTACATATCTATGACTTTGATAGCCCCTAAGCCTAACTAATTACTTTCAAGGTGAAGAGTAAGGTCACCATATAGAGTGGCTTAGACGAAGAGTACATATCTATGACTTTGATAGCCCCTAAGCCTAACTAATTACTTTCAAGGTGAAACTAATTGATTCATTACATTAGAAGTTAGAAGAAGAGGTAACCACACCAAGGGGATTGGACAATGAATACCCAGCCTCTCTTTAAGAGAAGAAACATATTGAAGAAGACCGACACTTAGCCCAAGAATGTTAGGAGAAATTTGATGCTAAATTAAGCAAAGGACAAGAGACACCATCCATCCTAATGTGTTGCAAGTTTACCAATGCCATTAGTGATTTTAGAGGATGTGATGAAGAACTCAAACAAGATTTAGACCAGTCATCCAAGGAACCCCTTCCAAAACTTCTCCAATATGTTGAAAATAATTTTAATGACCACCTACTTGAAGGTAGCTTTTAGATTCCATAAACATACCTTGTCTGCCCTTGAGTGTTTTGGTTCCATGGGTTTTGCTTATGTGTGGACTACTTGATGTGGCACTTAACATGTGTTATGTGCACATCATGTGCATATACTAGGAGGCTAACCCACCCTAGGCATGTGAGCATGGGAACATGCTCTAGGCCTAACCTTGGGTTGAGGTTAGGGTCAGGCAACCAAGGGTCACACATGGAAATGGAAGGCCAATAGTAACTCTAGAAATGGAAGGGCAAGAGTCACTTTGGAAATGGAGAGTCGAGTCACTTGAGAGCTCTCCTATATAATAGGGGCATGGGACACTCTCAAGGGATGTTCTCTGGTGTAGAGAATTGTATTTACTCTCTTTCCATTTCATTCTAGAGCTATGTGCTGTTGGATTGAAGACATACTTCTTGGTGCTATGGGACACCAAAGTTAGGTATGTGGTTCTTAGTTATATTTATGTGTGCACCCTTGGGCTCGGGGGTGGTCGGGTGGATGAGTATATGCCTGGATTATGTATGTTTATGCATAGTGATTAGCTAGAGAGATATTTTGGGTTTTAGCAGTGGTATCAGAGTGGTCTCTAGTTAATTTTTGATGTTTTTTCTCCTCTTAATTTTGTCATTATTCTAAATTTTTAGCATTTTTAAAGCAAATTTTCACCTTTACTAAGCAAAAAATGTTATTTTTTGGTTTGTTTTGGTGGCTAATATGTTGGGAACATCAATATGGCAGTCAAAACGTGGTTCTTCTCGACTTGGATGGACATATTGACGTCGTAGGAAAATTTCATGAGAAAAAATGCTATTTTTCTCTATTTTTATGGTTAAAATAAGCATTTTATAGGTTTTTTACCAAAATACCACACATACTATGGTAGGTATTTTTTGGTAGAAAGGATTCCCTACATTTCTACAATTTTAAAGGAAATTTTTCTAATTTTTAAGGATATTTTTTGAGCATTTTTATGGTGAAATGGGCATTTTTAATGCATTTTTTAGGGTTTTCCGTGTGCATGTTAGCAAAATTCTACCGATTTTTTGCTGAAAATCAGTGGGGGGTAGCATGTGGATGCATCAGGTTCTCTCCTATGTGCGCGGAATAATTTCTATCTCTCAAATCAAAATTTTCTCTCATATTTTCTCTTCCGCGTGGGAACACTGCTTATGTGGGTAAGTTTGATTAGTAATTAAACATGATTAGTGGATAATCAAGATTAATGCTTAACCACCATGATTAACAAAGGGAATAAGAAGAAGAGATGAGAGAAATGATTGTTGGGGAGGAGAAGTGAAGAGAGGCTTTAAGGCTTCTCCTTCTCCAACAGAGCGTCGCGCACAACTGGGAGGGGGGATTTTTTTTTCTCAGGGCAACGGTAGCTTACGCCCCTCCACGTAATCATCAAAAGTTGTTTTTTAAAAGATTTTGAATAAATATTTTGATTAAGCTTCTTTTCTTAAAGCTTTATAAGCTTTTGATAAAAGTTTTTTTTTAAAAGAGAAAAAGAAACACTTCATTTTAATGATTAAAAAAAAAAGAAATTTCATCTTGAGCCCTTTGGCCTTTGGGATCCAAATTTCTTTTTACCTTTCAAATTTTGGAGTATCTTGTCTCGTCATTTTCCGTAACCCTTGGCTGTTCGCATTCTGGGGTGATTCTTTTTTTGTCCGTTTGTATTCTCGTGTGTTCGTGGTACAATTAAATTTCCAAAAAAATTCCAAAATTTTGTCAAAAAATTAGACAATGGTTTTTTTTGAATTTTTGGAATATGTAGGTTTGTCATCCGGAATGTGGCGTGTTCGTTCAGGTGCTTGTGATCGTTCAATTTCCTATAAAAATCTATTTTTTGCTTAGAAAATTAGAAATTCCATTAAAATTAGAGATTTTAATTGGATTTGAGGATTGTCGGGTGGAATTAAAAAATTTCATGATTGATGGGATTCTAGGGGTAATTATTTGTATAATTACTAAAATTAGAAAAAAAATAAAATTTATTTTAGAAATTCTAGAAATTTATATTTTTTGTATATATCAATTGTATTTTGGTAAATTTTATTGCTAAATTTTTTTAGAAATTTTAGATTTGGAATGCCATAAGATAGAATTTGGTGGATTTTAAAATTAGTAAATTTTGAGACCCTAAAAAAATAGGATAAAATCATGATAATTCTTTTTTCTGAATTTAATATTTTCTAGGATTATTTAGTGTTGAAGTGCGTTTTCACGTACTGACATTAGATAGATGCAGGTTATTCACATATAATTAATGTGAGTGTGCCTCGTATTTGTAGTTATTTCTATTTGGATTAATTCTAGACGATGTTTTCATGATTTTTTACTATTGTTTAGCCACCGAATGCTAATTAAAGCATTTTTTCTTATGTGCAGTTAGTTATAGTGAATTAATTTGCTAGATCATTTTGGTCAAGGGTGGTCAAGTGAAGTTCGTTTGAGTGAATCATGATTTTTGGAGAACCTTATTACCATGGGGTCACATTGATTTCTCGATCAATGATAATGTCGATGAGATGTGTGATTATCTCGACTTAAGAAGGGAAGATCTTAAACTCCAAGTTGAAGAAGAGGAGACTATTGAAAAGAGTAGTGACAGAGCGTCTGGGAGCAACTATTGCCAAACACCATGACGAGATGGAGTCATTGAAGATGCAGATCTTGACTCTACAAAAGGCTCTTTTGGTGGTGCCTCCTGCTTCTACTAAAGCAATTGCTCCGTCGTTTGCACCAAAGGTGTACGACAGTGGGATCTGACGGGCTGAGAGCACTCAGCAGAAACATGCTGCAAAACTGACACCTGTCCCAGCAAGGCTTGACTATCCAAATTCCACGAGCACCCTTGCCCTACGGGTTTGGAAGGTTTTTTTTGGGACATAGGTTGAAGATTATTCACAAAAGTATTAAATAATTCCACTGACTGACGTGGCATTATTTAATACAACACCTTAGGTAATCTACCTAAGGTTGGGTGATAGTAGCCTACTGCCTTTACCTCTACCTCCGCTTCCTCCAACCTACGATGACGACAACACCCCTTCCGTGCAAAAGAAACTGCTCCTCGTCTGCAAGAAGAGAGAGAGAGAGAGAGAGCGTGTCTACCTCGAGAGTAGAGTGTCTCCATAGAGAAGAAATGGGAAGATCGAGAGACATAAAGATAGAGGAACATGCTTCTCTGATAGGCCCGGCACCCCTTCTCTTTCCGCCACTACACCCCTCAAGCCCTCCTCCTCCTTGAAACGCTTCTTTGCTCCTCATCTTGCACCCCTCTCCCAATTGCTATCCAATAGATACGAGAATGACACATACACAAAGAGACCCTCACAGAAAGACTCATTGGAGGCACCGACGAGAAGGTTCCAAGCATCCAACTCACTAAAAAAAGGGTAGATTTGATTCATTTAGGGTAGATTTGAATTTCTTTAACTATGCTATGTTATTACCTAAGGTCCTCGCTCTCTTTTAATTAATGATGAAAACAACATTTACGGGACATATTAAAAGTCAAATACAGCTAGGTTGTGTGTGTGCACGCACACATGTAAACATGTGACACACACACACTCTTCACTTGTACATTGACCTTAGTTTTTTTTTTAAAAGAATATGATACAACTTTTTTAAAAAGTGTCATCTAAGTAGGAGTGTGTGTGCACGCACACATGTAAACATGTGACACACACACACTCTTCACTTGTACATTGACCTTAGTTTTTTTTTTAAGCATATGATACAACTTTTTTTAAAAATGTCATCTAAGTAGGAGTGTTTAAATTTTGAACGTAGTAATTCCATAGCAAATTACATGGTTTGAATCCCATTGTGGTAATTAATATAAAGGGATAATGCCTCATAATGTCTAGATTTGACTGGTTTCTATATTGACCACTTGCATAGTACTTTAAACATTGTATTAAACTAACATGCTAGCAATTGAATGGAAAATGTGGCATTATGTTCTTGAAGTCAAAGGATTAAAATGCACCCCTACATGTGTTAACTATTGCACGAAATTTTTAAAATGAAACTTACAAATCTTGGGTACATATTCACCCATTTCCTTTCTTCCACCTACCTCCCTCCACTTAGTTGTTCCTGTGTGCCAACCCTCCTGCTCCCAGAAAAGACTCCTCCAAGCACACCACCCTCAAGCTCCATGATCGCCACAATCCCTGCAAGCCCCTCATTGAGCTCCTACCTCCTTGTAAAATAATTCTTCACAACAAAACTTCTACCCCAATGGTGATGTTGTGTTAGTCATCGCTCATAGCCAGACAAAGACAATATTAGTTGTGTGTGTGTGTGTGAGCGAGAGAGAGAGAGAGAGAGAGAGAGAGAGAGAGAGAGAGAGAGAGAGAGAGAGAGAGAGAGAGAGAGAGATTATATTCACTTCTGATAGCCAAACACCCCCTCTTCATCCCCTCCAAAAGCTAAATGTGTGTGTGTGTGTGTGTGTGTGTGTGTGAGAGAGAGAGAGAGAGACATTATATTCACTTCTGATAGCCAAACACCCCCTCTTCATTCCCTCCAAAAGCTGAATGAGAGAGAGAGAGCGAGAGAGAGAGATTATATTCACTTCTGATAGCCAAACACCCCCTCTTCATCCCCTCCAAAAGCTGAATGAGAGAGAGAGAGAGATTATATTCACTTCTGATAGCCAAACACCCCCTCTTCATCCCCTCCAAAAGATGAATGTGAGAGAGAGAGAGAGAGATTATATTCACTTCTAATAGCCAAACACCACCTCTTCATCCCCTGCAAAAGCTGAATGAGAGAGAGAGAGAGAGAGAGAGAGAGAGAGAGAGAGAGAGAGTCCTCTCCATGTTGTGTATAGCTTGCTCCTTTGAAACACAAATTGAGCATGATGAGAGAAACATAGACTGCTCCTATGCATACTCATGTTCCTGCTATTTTTGAAAACTATATTTGATTTGTTCTCCAAAAAAAACACTCCACGTTTAAATGTTTTAATAGAATAGAAAGGAAAAAGTTAAACCATACAGCTAACTACCCAAATAACATTCTAGTTCCCTAATTCCTCTACTCACCCCACATTTGAAGGAGTCTTCTATTCATGCTTTTACATAGCCTATGCATTAATATTAATGCAAACCTTTACCAACCCTCATACATACCCCGTCGTGCTTGGTCATTGAGCTTGCATAGGGAGAGGGTGAGGCAAATTCAAGCATAAAAATGAATAGAAGGAAGAGCCATATATAAGCTAGAGTTACACCTTATCAGAGTTATCTCCCCCGACCAGTATTTTGGGGGATATCACACTAAGAGATGGGAGCTCGATGGGCATTTTCCTGCAGTGCCCAAGGGGGGGTGGTGTTCGTGCTCGTGGTGGTCACCTCCTGGTGGTGCATTGTCCAGTCGCTTTCATGGCCTAGGTTATGCTTGGACATGGCGGTGACACTATGAATTCTCACATGGTATCAGAGCTCGGGCTTGTAGTCCTAAGAAACTCTCACTTCTGTCTTCAGGTGGCTCAAATGGAGGAGGGTGTTGGAGGCAATTTGAGCATGAAATGACTCGAAGGTGTTATGGATTATCTCCTATATATAGAAACATGAGAAGTAGAAGAGCCATATATAGGCTAGAGTTGCACAAACGGTCATGGTTATCTCCGGAAATTTTTTTGATAATAATGTAGCTTTAAAATCGTACAGAATATGTCTAGTAAACGTTGTTTTCGTCATTAATTAATTAAAAGAGAGCGAGGACCTTAGGCAATAGCGCAATATAGTTAGAGAAATTCAAATCTACCGTAAATGAATTGAATCTACCCATTTTTAGTGAGTTGGACGCTTGGATTGCATGCATGCCTTCTCGATGCATGCTCTAACGAATCTTTCTGTGAGGGTCTCTTTGTGTATGTGTCATTCTTGTATCTGTTGGATAGCAATTGGGAGAGGGGTGTTGGATAGCAATTGGGAGAGGGGTGCAGGATGAGGAGCAAAGAAGTGTTTCGAGGAGGAGGGCTTGAGGGGTGCAATGGCAGAAGGAGAAGGGGTGTTGGGCCTATCAGAGAAGCACGTTCCTCTATCTTTTTGTCTCTTGATCTTCCCATTTCTTCTTTATGGAGACACTCTACTCTCGAGGTAGACATGCTCTCTCTCTCTCTCTCTCTCTCTCTCTCTCTCTCTCTCTTGCAGACGAGGAGGCAGATGAGCAGTTTTTTTTTTGCACAAAAGGGGTGTCGAGTCCATAGGAGGAAGAGGCTTTCATCATTGTAGGTTGGAGGAAGGGGAGGTAGAGGTAAAGGCGGTAGGCTAGTATCACCCAACGTTAGATAGATTACCTAAGGTGTTGTATTAAATAATGCCACGTCAATTGGCATAATTTAATACAAGATAAACGTTTTTTGTGAATCTTTCTGTGAGGGTCTCTTTGTGTATGTGTCACTCTCGTATCTGTTGGATAGCAATTGGGAGAGGGGTGTTGGATAGCAATTGGGAGAGGGGTGCAGGATGAGGAGCAAAGAAGTGTTTCGAGGAGGAGGGCTTGAGGGGTGCAATGGCAGAAGGAGAAGGGGTGTTGGGCCTATCAGAGAAGCATGTTCCTCTATCTTTTTGTCTCATGATCTTCCCATTTCTTCTTTATGGAGACACTCTACTCTCGAGGTAGACACGCGCGCTCTCTCTCTCTCTTTTGCAGACGAGAGGAGGCAAATGAGCAGTTTTTTTTCTGCACGAAAGGGGTGTCGAGCCCATAGGAGGAAAGGCTTTCATCATTGTAGGTTGGAGGAAGCGGAGGTAGAGGTAAAGGCGGTAGGCTAGTATCACCCAACCTTAGATAGATTACCTAAGGTGTTGTATTGATTGAAGGTGTGAGAATGATGAGTTTAATTTAATACAAGATAAACGTTTTTTTGTGAATTTGTCCCGTAGATGATTGCAGGTGTGAGAATGATGAGTTCCAATACCTCCGGCATTTCTGATGAATACTATAAAGTGGATGGTTCCAGCTTTTTTTTTAAAGGTCATCTCTCTCTCTCTCTCTCTCTCTCGAACTCACCTCTCAATATCCTCCGGCATTTCTGATGAATCCTATAAAGTGGATGGTTCCAGCTTTTTTTTTAAAGGTCATCTCTCGCTCTCTCTCTCTCAAGAACTCATCGCTCTCCACCCTCTCTCTCGCTCGCAACTCCGCTATCCACTGAGTCCACGCCATTCTGATCTAGCGTGTTTTGCAGCCCGTTTCATTCATGGCACCCTCAGTGCCAAGATCTGCCCATCAGCAGCACGTGGAGGGGCATTCCAATTCGAGTGCGATGGTGCGCGACATCATAATCGGGATGTCGGATGGGCTGACGGTCCCTTTCGCGCTGGCGGCAGGCCTGTCCGGGACATCCAGCGCAGGCTCATCCATTGTCGTCACTGCAGGTCTCGCAGAAGTAGCGGCTGGTGCCATCGCCATGGGCCTGGGAGGGTTAGTAACAACACTGTGCCCCTAGCTTGGGTCTCCCCTTAATCTGATTTAATGAGCTGATGACATGTGTTGATGTTTAAATGGTCAGGTATATGGCAGCCAGAAGCGACAGGGATCACTACATGCGTGAAGAGAGACGAGAAAGAGAGGAAATTATTAAAGTGCCAGAAAGAGGTTTCCTTCCCCTCCCTCTGTCTCTGTCTCTCTCTCTCTCTCACACGCACGCACACGCACACCAAATTCACAAATTGCTTGTCCATGTGATCTCACCACATGCCTTTGTGGTCTCACCAGAAGCTGATGAAGTGGGCGATTTCTTTGCAACCTTTGGGCTCCAACCCTCGGAATACACGCCATTGGTGGAGGCTCTACGAGAGCGACCCGATGATTGGCTGGACTTCATGATGCGGTAATTTCAAAACCGGGTACCCACCACTACGATGGTCGCCTTTCCCCATTTGTATGCCCATCATATTCATACTGTACATGTATGCGCGCGTGTGTGTGTGTGTGCAGGTTTGAACTAGGTCTAGAAAAGCCTGATCCAACTCGAGCGCTCAAAAGTGCCCTCACAATAGCCGTGTCCTACATTGTAGGTGGCCTTATCCCCTTGCTTCCATACATGGGGACTTCAAACGTGCAATCTGCGTTGTACATATCCATCGGCATCACTTCCATAGCTTTGCTCATTTTTGGCTACATCAAGGGTCATTTGACAGGTCTAAAGCCTTGGCGAAGTGCCCTACAAACCTTGATTGTTGGAGCCTTAGCCTCCGCTGCTGCCTATGCTCTTGCTCGTTTAATTCAAGTTATCCGCCCTTCCAAGTAACCCCAACCACCCCCCCCCCCCCCCTCCAGTTTCCCCACACCCACAACACCCACACTCCACCAACTGTAGTGTAAAATCATAAATTCCACTTTTAGTACATGTTATGGTTTCATTTATACTTGTAAAGAAATAAAAGCTACACATAGCGAGATTCCAAGGTTTTGTATAACTATTCTTTTCACTTGCTTTTGACACTCCAAAAATTTGTAGGCTGTTAATCAACTCGATGCAAAACTTGAATGGTTTTGGGGACCTTCCCTAATAAATTGTCTTCCCTGGCCCACACACCCTTACCATTCGTTCCCCTTAGAGTGCACATGGGCTCCCTTCTTTTCCATTGCACATCTCCCACCATATAATGTGTCACTAACTTGTATTTAGTAATTTCTAATCAAATAACCATTGATCCAAGGCTATACAAATGCATCAAAAGTCAAGGACTTAATTTTCCAATTCATCAACATAAATCTCAATTTGCTACCTATCTCGTATGTTAGAATTTGGTGATGGACATTGTGTGTTTGAGGATAACATAGTCCTTGAGTTTTGATGCATTGTTAACCACTTTGGTTAACATTACTTTTGAAAGCATGGCTACGCTTATTATACTCATCTTTTATACCGGCGCTAAGTACTTAATGTAAAAGAGACATGGGATGACCGAGCTTACGCCTTGTGTAATGTCGGTCATGAGGAATAGTTGTACATAGAGCTAGGAACACTAGTTTTGGGCGACTGGCCATTATAACTATGTATATAAGACATCTATGAAATATGAAAAGGAACAATCCCATTTGTCTCATTTGAGCTTTGCCTCTTCTCTCTCTCTCTCTCTCTCTCTCTCTCTTATTTGAGCTTGTGCATGTATGCTTGCTTGCATGCTTGATTGTTGGTGTGTGCTTGTAGGGATGGTGATGTTTTTACCTCTCTCCTTCTCTCTCGTCTCTTTACTCTCTACCAAGTCCCTCTTGCATGCATGTGGCATGAAGTGAAGGTTGAGCTTTCCATAGCTCGCTCCTTCTTGCTCCTTGCCTAGCCATTGAGTCTCTACATGGGTGACACAAGTAGAGGTCGAGTGAGCCCCTAACGGCTTCACATCGAGGAGTTAACCCTCATTAGGGTTAGCTAAGTGCAACTCTCTGAACTCAATCCTTGCATGTGTCTCTCTTCTCTTCTCTCTCCCTCTTGTGTGCAAGGTAGTATGTTAGGTTTAACATCTTTGGCGGTGCCACTGTGACGGGGAATACATTTAGCTTAGGGTCTTTCACTTTGTTCATTTGCTAGAGTCCTTGTTTGGCTTGGTTGGAGTGCAAATCCACCAGTTGTTTGCTTGATTTTGTTTGTTGATGGTAAATCCATGGAGCATTGAAGGTTGATCGAGCATCAGAGCATTGATATCTTCACCGAATGTGGGAGAAGCAAGTAAGTGCTCAACATTGTCCTTAACATTCATGCAACTCTTTGATTTTTTGTTTCTTTTTTATTAAGTTTGCACTTTAATTTAATCTATAAATTAATCTTAATTAGTTAGTTTTCATTAAGCATTGTAGATACCAATAGATAGCTTGAGAACAGCTCGAGCTCTTTATTGAATCAAAAGCACAAAAAATTCGTGGGAAGATACTTGAATTAGCTAGAATCTGAGGAAAAACCATGTGAAAATTGCATTCTGTTGGTTGTTCTGAGAAGCGAACGGCAATTCGCTTTACAGACGATGGTCATGGCCAGTCTTCCACACCCATTCCCTTCTCATAAATGGCCAAATCTGGTAAGATCTTTAGCCCTAAATGTGATAGTTGCATTAAAACTGAAATAATTGCATTAAATTGGACATAAAGTGTATTCAATTGCATTCAATCAAGTTGGTACAATTGAATTTGTCAAGGAATATAGTGGGTGGTTGTCAAACCTGCAGCCTTAAATTCTTAGAAAAATCTTTCTGACAGTGCCACGATCATTCTACATTTGCCATGGCCACTCCTTTCCTGAAGGGTACGCCCGTTCTCCACAGTACTCATTGTGTTTGCCAACAACTGTGTCAGTTTTGCCACGCGTGTGCCATTCTCCTTTGCACTTGATTCAGAAAGCGTACGACCGTTCCATTTGTGCCACGCTCGTACCACTTGTCCTGCCCAAAGTGAACACCGTACCAGTTGTTTTACCTAAAGCGTACGCCCATGGCAATCTTGCCATGTCCGTTCCCTTCTCGGTCCCAGTTTGGTATGCTCCTTCCAACAACAACTGCCACTCACGTACCTTCTCCATTCCAAAGCGCACGCTCGTTCCTTTGTGAAGCCACGCTCATTCCTGGTAAATAAGCCTTATACAACGAGCATAACCAGTAGGTGGCTGCTTATCTTGCTTGAATTTGACTTCACTGTTACAGTGAGGAAAGGCTCACAGTATGTTCTTGCATAGATCACATGTCTCGGATCCCTAATGATGGCGAGCCGCCCGTAGGAGTCAACGATGATTTAACAGATGCTACCATGTTCTAACTATGCTTAATTCCTAAATGGGGTAAAGAAGTAGCACACTTTTTAGCCAACGGCTTACCAGTGGATCCCCTCTTAAACAAAGATTATGATTGTCACCTAATTAAACAAGCAGCCCCCTACCAACTCATTACAAGCCAACTCTATAGGCAGGGAAAGGATAAGATTCTTAGACGTTGTGTGTGTGAAGACGAATATGTCTTCCTTCTAAAATAGTCTCACTCTACTTGTGTTGGTAGACACTTTGTAACATATATCATTGCACGCAACGTCTTAATAGCTAGGCTATGGTGGCCAATCTTAATGAGCAGATGTAACTGAGTATGTCAAGTGGTGCGACCAGTGCCAACATGCGACGATTCCCTACTTTAAAGACCGTATGCCCCTGAATCCTGTAGTGTCCTTACAACTATTTCAGTCCAACAGCTAGATACACCCAAGCGAGATATATAATTGCTACCATGGACTATTACACCAAGTGGGTTGAAGCTCCCGCAAAGCTGATTCGGGATCGATTGCTATATTCCTTTACAAATCAATCATCACACACTTCGGTTTCCTCCTTAAGCTCGTCAGCGATGGGATACATTTCATTAATGAGGTAATCTAATTCCTCTTACAAGAGTTCCTTGTCACTCACAGAAATTCCTCCCCCTATTATGCACAAGAGAATGGCCAAACGGAAAGCACGAATAAAATCTTGTGTGCCATTCTGACCAAAACTGTGGAGGCCAGCTGCAAAAACGATTGGGAACAAAAGTTTTCGGCCACACTTTGGGCTTTTAGAATGCTACCCCCTTCAGTTTAACCTATGGTACTGAAGTGGTCATGCCAACGGAGTGCTCGGTCCCCAGCTTACGCATCACTGTACAAGAGAAGCTCATCGGAAATGTCTTAGGTTGTCTCCTTTTTGTAAGCTTGATGAAACACATCTTTTAGTAGTATACAGCATAATCGTTGAGAAGCTAAGGTGTAAACAATGGTTCGATGACCAGCTTAAAGACAAACAAATGAACGAGGGCAATATGGTCCTCTTATTCATCACAGTACTACAAAGACACACAAAAAGAAGCTCAAGATGAGAGGCTTAGGACAAACAAACAATGGTTCAATGACCAGCTTAAAGATAAAAAAATAAACGAGAGCAACATGGTCCTCTTATTCAGTACAAAGACACACAAAAAGAAGCTCAAACTGAGAGGCTTAGGACCCTTCCTAGTCAATGAGATTATCCCCCAAGGTGTTGTGCGCGAGACACTTGATGGTGTCAAAATAGCTGGTTATTTTAATAGTAGCAAACGAATGACAACCTTATAGTTGGCCTCCGGCCAAGTTACGGTCCTCATGATAGATGAAGAGTCCATACCTGCTACTCCCACATTCCAAAAAGTCGTCCCTCTCACACCCCCCACCATCATTCCACCTTCACACCCCCTAAATCTATCCCACTCAAGAAGAGGCCGCTCACACTTCCAACCACATCATTGCCTCTCACACCCTCCCCACCATCATTCCACCTTCACACCCCCTAAATCTATCCCACTCAAGAAGAGGCCACTCACACTTCCAACCACATCATTGCCTCTCACACCCTCCCCACCACCACACTCCAACATCAACCCATTCCAACATTCCCCCAATCACATGAGTTGCTTATCCACCACCGAAAACTAACTCCATTAACACTTCTAATTGTACTAACCTATGCACATGCATGCCTTCCTCGACTTGGGTGCCTAAGAAGCTCCTAATCGCACAAGGTTTTTATGAGGGAACATCTACATTATGGATCCCCCCGAAGATCCAAGTACCACCCTCATCCACCAGCACACAAATCTTCTCACCCCCCTCGTAAACAACCAATTTGCCAAACACAAGCCTGTAGGGTATAAAACAGACGTCGATCTAAATGCTCTACATGGCATCCCTGTCCTGTCCTCAATCAAACTCTTCTCCATGCCCACAACCTACCTTCAGATGGATCCCCAAAACTCTACTGCAATCCCAACACTTCTATGAGCAGGGCAACCAACATATTTGGATCCCCCCAACCCCAACTCCCACCTCATATCACGCAGCAGTCACACCGACCTTCGAATGGAAGCCCAAGGTGGCCTCTGCTGCTGCCACAGAGAGACTGCCCAGGACAAAGGGAAGCGGAAGCTTCAAAATGACATTCTCACCCCCAATATGCAATCGACAAATATTACCAATGATATACCCTCAACATCGGCAACTCCTCCACCCATTATGGTAAGGCTACCCCAGAGTACTCCCAAGCCAATGTCAACCTCTTCAATTTTAGGTACTCCCTCATCATCAACCTCTGCTCCCCCAAGGATCGGACGTCCCTACCTTGCCACCATCACCAAATTGGAACTGACTCCTAACCTTGGCGAATTGGGTATGCATTCAGTACAAAACCCGCAATGGGGTGGTGCTGGCAGCATAGTCCATGAGTACAAAACGTGATTCAGGGTACCCACAAAAAAATGTTTGAATGCCACTTCCATACCAAATATGCCACGGCCTTACCATTCGAATTTCAAATCTTGCCATGCACCCATTCCCTTCTCGACCCCATCTCCCATTCCAACAACTACCAAATTTGCCACCGTCGCACCAAATGTTATTCAAAATGCCTCGACCATTCCAAAGTTTCCACGACCATTCTATCATCAAACCAAATCTTTCCACGCCCGTTCCCTTCTTGGCCCCATCTCCCGTTCCAAACAACTGCCACACGCCCAAACCAGAGATGCCACGGCCGTTCGCTCCTCATGATTCCACTGCCATTCGATCAAGATGCCATGCCCATTCGCTGGAGATGCCATGCCTATACCATCCGAATGCCACAGCCATGTGCTTCTGAAAATGTATAAATATGGGGCCCACCCCCTCATTTCCTCACTTTCACCTTCTAGTGTAGCCAAACTATTGCAGTTTTTTCTCACAAGCTCCTCTGTTCTTACACAGTCTCTCTACAATGGTTGACACCTCGGACTCCTCCCTGGAGGTCCAACACCACACTTCCATCAAGAGAAAGCGCCCGATAGAGGGGGGAAGATTTGAGGAGTATGCCCGCCCACACCCCCCCACACAGCTGTCACATCTGGGGAGGCCTTGATGAAACAAGTGAACGGCCACACCATCCACTCTTTGATGAAGAACAACCACAAGGTTGAGCACAATCTCCTCTATTTTGTAGCCGACCCCACGGTCGTATCAAAGCTGGAGCAGTTGGGCCTCCACTACGGAGCCCTGGGGGACAGACTTATACAACAGTATGTATTTTACTAAAACTTATGATGCCAACATGCACACCTCGGAAGTCTTGGACAATGAAGGCCATCCGCAATGGGTACAACTTAGCATGGAGATCATTAGAGATGCCTTATAGCTCCCCCACCTAGACCAGCCCTATGTTAGACTCACCAATGCCCCCAAGCTGACCAGGGATACATACATGTGGGCAACACAAATAAAGATGGGGTGGAGTGGGCAAACATTACCCAGGAAGACTTGATTTTGCCAATCCGAGCCCTATAGTTTCTTCTCACCACATTTTGGACATACATATGCAGGAGGTGCAGCGCATGACTACCCTGGCCTGGGTGCACCAGGGACAAATGCTCAACTAGGTAGAGTATTTATACAAAGATCTTCATGCAGTTTGTTCTAACCCGCATGGGAAGCTGGCAGTGGGGCCACCATATTGACCAAAGTACTTTATCATACGGCCAGGTGGGAGAAGTTACCCCGAACCATCCAGCCCTAACATGATGCTGACATCTCTACCCCCACCACTGTCCTCTTCCCACTCCTAACCAACTAAGAGGCACCACCCGGAACCCAAGGGCAAAGAGAAGGTACCCCCACTGCCCAGTCCAATCCCTACACATAGGAGGAGCTGGCAATTAAGGAAGCATGCAAAAAGGCCAAGGAGAAGGAGGAGAAGCAAAAGAAGGATTTCTTCCAACAGAACCTCTTTGAAAAACCGCCCTTGGAGCACTTTATAGATTTATCCCCTTTCACAGAGGCTGGACCTTCCTTCCCTCATTGATCTCACAAAAATACATTAGACACCCTCCACTGGGCAATGTCAAGCAGTTTGATGATCCGGCTAGGCAGACATAGAGAGCGTCCATGCAGCCCATGGCAATTTCCCCAACTTTGCCCTAGGTTTTTTTCACATGGCCAAGGAATTGATCACTCAAATGATGTATTGCATCTACCGTCAACAGGAGGTGGCCGCAGTTTCACAGTGGAGATGTTGTTGGGTGGCCAAGGCGCAAGAGAGACAGATCTCTGAAGATCTCTACCAGGTTAACCTATATAACCTCCAACTACAAAACAAGATCGATGAAAAGGAGCAACAACTTGGGCATGCCATCGCCAGAATCACAAAACTCTAGTAGCAGCTTCAAGAGGCCCATGAAGCTGCTCGGAGGGCATAACATGAACTCTCTATCATAGAGACCCTTGTCCAAGGATCCCAAGATAGAGAAAAAGCTGCGAAGGAGGCCCTTGCACAAACAAAGCTGGATTTCCAGAGATACAGGGAGATCTCAGAAGATACCATCCATGAGATGGAAGAGCACCTCTCGGAGAAGCCGAAGGCAGAGCAACACAACCAACCTCAACTCCCTCTGCTCCCTCCTCCAGTGCCATGGATCCGAAGGTTAATGACCTTATGGATACAGCCACAGAGCTGCCAGAACTTGCCCTCCCCCCACAGAGCCCCTTCCAACTCATCGACCTCCATTACAAGAGCATCAGGCTCAACCTTCTCCAACACAATGTCTTTTTGGATGAGCCCAGACCTACACCTATCCCCTCACCAAGCTCCCTATCGCCAGCATCGCCCTCATCCCCCACTTCTACTTCTTAGGCCTCATCTCGTTCACCCACCCCCATGATTTCTATAAGCTGCCTCCCCACCCTCTCTAGGCCACATTGATTAACTGGAGTCATCTCCTTCGCTTCGTCTTTCCCTCCCACCCCGCCGATGTTATTGACCTATCCATCCCGGAAGGTCTTTGTCCATACCCCTACCCCTCCCAAAGGACGAATGACGCCTTGGAACATCTACATGGCACCTCGTCGATGAAGCCTACATCTCCCTCCGCACTAACGCCCCTCCCCCTTATTATGCAGGCTGGCCTCCTTATCTTATACCACATTTTTCATGAGAAAATGGAGGTCATGGACAGCCACTAGAATCTACTAGTTTGATGACTCCCACGTCACCTTCCCCATGGAATTCACCTCTGAGGAAGCGGCAGTAGTTGAAGCCTTTTTCTATTCCCAAAGGACCAGCTAACACAATAGAAGGAGATCATCCCCCGATGGCCATGACGGAGGCGACGACGGCCATGGAAGCCTCCCAACTCCACCATCCTCATCTCGCCCACCTCCCCCTCCACCACCCAATTCCTCACACCCAAGTACCAGCACACCCAACCACCACCACCTCCACCCCCATCTGGAACATCCACACTACCACTCTTCCCTCCCCCAACCTCTTCTCCCCCCCATTCATTTTTCTACACCAACCCCACCCTCACCACCCTCCTTGTCATTACAGTTGGGAATGCACACTACATTCGTGACATCGTGTCCACTTCAACCAAACCCCCACCCCTCTTTGACACGCAAACCTCGCCACGGGATCCTCCACATCAACAACCCCTCCACCGTCATCACTAACACATCTCACCTCCCACCCAACCCTCGAAAAAGATGAGATTATGTCACCACCACCACTGGAGTGTGAGGAGGTCGACCCTCCACTTAACCCTCTCAACTGGTAGGACTCCCTCGACTGCACAGAGTTTGAGCAAGCGATAACTATACTGCTCGATCAATACCTCCAAACCACACCCACACCCATCACCTGCATTATGGATCGCATGGACATCAACGTCTTGCGTCCATACCTCGAGGCCAAACATCGACAATGGCGACAAGACCATCCACCCATAGAGCACGTGGAGGATACCATAGACACCCACCGCTACTTGCCCCATCACGTTCGAACTCTTGGGCAAGCAGCTGGCCTGGAGGAGGTATTTTCTTGCGTCCATACCTCGAGGCCAAACATCGACAATGGCGACAAGACCATCCACCCATAGAGCACGTGGAGGATACCATAGCCACCCGCCGCTACTTGCCCCATCACGTTCGAACTCTTGGGTGAGCAGCTAGCCTGGAGGAGGTCTTTTCTACTCAAACCCTTCATCTGGGAAACCTATTGCATGATGACGCCCTAAGAACTCCGCATGAGCCTCGACTACCTACCTATAAGAAGATGGTGGGCGTGGACTCTATTCCATGAGGAGCAGAAGAACAACCCGAAGTTGCAGTAGCCATGTATTGAAGATACAATTATCAAGCGCTTTAACGAGTTCATCCGTCGCTATGATCAAGTCCCAAACCCAACTATGTGTGCCAATGATCAAATTTTTCCACTTGATCATCATGTTGCTGGATTCATTTCCAGATTAGGACCATTACCATGAAGGCACGCAAGGCTTGGCCTTCGACATCAACAAAGGGCCAACGCTCAAGCAAATTTTTGGATATTATGAGCTCATAATGTGGATGCTCGCTTGGACACTGCAAAATTTTGAAGACATGATGGAAACAACATTTTGGACTAGCTACACACAGAGTCTTCCATCAAGCCCCCCCTACTCAAACCTCGCACCGCGACTTTGTCTGAATATATTCAATCTACTACTACAGATAGATCTGGCCAGCTTTGAGGATGGACTTGGATTAGCGAAGGGGGTATGTTAATCACTTCGGAGGTTAACATTACTTTTGAAAGTGTGGCTATGCTTATTGTACTCATCTTTTGTACCCGCGCTAAGCGCTTAATGTAAAAGAGACATGGGATGACTGAGCTTATGGCTTGTGTAATGCCGATCATGAGGAATAGTTGTACATAGAGCTAGGAACACTACTTTGGGCCCCCAATTGTAAATGGGCGGCCGACCATTGTAACTATGAGTTCTTTTATATAAGACATTTATGAAATATGAAAGTGGATAATCCCATTTGTCTCATTTTTGAGCTTTGCCTCTTCTCTCTCTCTCTCTCTCTCTCTCTCTCTCATTTGAGCTTGTGGATGTATGCTTGCTTGTTTTTGCTTGCTTGCATGCTTGATTATTGGTGTATGCTTATAGGGATGGTGATGTTCTTACCTCTCTCTCCTCTCTTTTCTCTCTACCAAGTCCCTCTTCCATCCATGTGGCATGAAGTGAAGGTTAAACTTTCCATAGCTCCCTCCTTCTTGCTCCCTATACCTAGCCATTGAGTCTCTACTTAGGTTACACAAGTAGAGGTAGAGTGAGCCCCTAGCGGTTTCACATCGAGGAGTTAACCCTCATTAGGGTTGGCTAAGTGCAACTCTCCAAACTCAACCCTTGCATGTGTCTCTCTTCTCTTCTGTCTCCATCTTGTGTGCAAGATAGTATGTTAAGTTTAACATGCATTTTTGTTAGGTAAACTATGGTGTGACATTGATGAGGTCATGTGGCCACATGGGATGATGGTGGGTGTTGAGATATCGAGCTCATCTAGTGAGGCGGTGGACACACTGATGATTCGCCTGGGGGATAGGCCCCACACTTACACCACTGGCATGGTTGATGAGATCATGGGTGATATGCGGCCAGTGGGATGACAGGCTGTGTAACAGCCATTCTAGAGACTGGCATAGTTATAGCGCCAGCTCATTTAGTTGGGTTCACACTATAGAGAACCCTAGTATGTATTTGGTTAAGTACCTTTTCATATAAGTGTACTCTTATCTTTATATATGGAGTGTTGAGTGTTGAGTGAAGGAGAAGAAGATTTTCAGCCTCTCACCTTGTGTATTCTCTCTTTTAGGGTTTTGTGGGTGTGTGTGTGCTTGCAAGAGCTCAAGCTCTCTTCTCCCCTGCATCTTTTCATGGTATCAGAGCCTGGTTCATGCTAAGGGCTGAGCTGCAAGCAAGAGAAGCACAGGAAGCGTCATCGATTCTCTGCAGAATTCTGTTTTAAGAACTGCAGGAAGACAGATTGGTTGTGCAGACATTGTGTGTGCTGCAAGGAGGTCAACAGTTGCCATTGGGTGTATGTATGCACATTGAGGTCACTGGTTGTGACATTTGAGTGTACTACAGTACCGCTGTAGAAAATACAGCACTTTGTGTGCAGGATAAACTAGAGTTCTGTTTCTGGTAAATTTGTGTGTCTGGCAAGATGTCAAATGATGGCATAAACCAGATTGTTGCTAAGAAGCTTGATAAGAACAACTTCCATGCTTATTGGAGGTTCAGGTTGATGAATTTCCTGATGGGAAAGGGTTATTGGGACTACATAGAAGGTGAGCATGAAGAGGCATCGGAGATACCGGCAATCGGACTGCTGTAGATGTGAAAGAGTTCAAGGATTGGAACCAAGGAGCCAGAAAAGTTATGTATTGGCTCTCTAACTATCGCTATACAGGACACCATGATTAGGCACATACAGGATGCCAAGCCCCCCAAGGAGGCGTGGGACACCTTGGTAAAACTCTATGAAACAAATACCAAGGCACGAAAGATACAGTTGAAGAATGAACTTCATACTGTGGAGAAAAAGAGTATGTCTATGAATGACTATGCATTCAAGATAAAGGGTATTGTGGAATCCCTTGCATCTATTGGTGTTTTAGTAGATGATGATGATAAGGTGGAAGTCTATCTACGTGGTCTCGAGCCACGTAGATAAGGTGGAAGTCTATTTACGTGCATCTATTGGTGTTTTAGTAGATGATAAGGTGGAAGTCTATCTACGTGGTCTCGGGCCACAATACAAGGCATTCAAGACGTCTATTCAGACTCGGGAAAACATTCCCAATTTTATAGATTTGGTGTCTATTTTGATTATAGAAGAGAAGGAGCTTGGGTGAAGACCAACAATCTTCACAAAACAAAAACAGTTCAGAGCAGCAGGCCTTCTACACAAGTTCAGGAGGAGAACGAGGTAGAGGAGGCCATGGACGCGGTCAAGGAGGTGGCCGAACAGGTAATCAGAATTATGGCGAGCAGCAGCAACAACAACAGTCCCAGAATTAACAACAACAACAACAACAACAACAACAACACGCAGGTGGAAGAGGCCAATTCAAAGGCAGGGGGAGTCAAAGAGGTCGTGAAAATTGGCAAAGGCAGTATAATGATACACGTGGATGCTTTTATTGTGGTAAGCCTGGACATGTGCAAGCAGATTGTTATAAGAAGCAGGCTGACATGCAAAATGGAAAATTGTAGCAAAACAACTATGCATCCTCGGCGAACAGAAACAATAAGGATAATGAAAGGTTGTTTGTTATGCAGCATATCGTTAATGCCATGTCTGAAAATGTTGAAGCAGCACATAAAGATGATATATGGTACATTGATTCAGGTGCTTCGAACCACATGATAAGTCATGGTGGGGAGTGGTTCAAGGAGATGAAAAACCTTGAAAGACCAGATTTTGTGGAAACAAGGGATGCCATTGCTCATCCAATTGCCCATGTTGGAGACGTGCCATTGTCTATGCAAGATGGCAAAGTGAAGTACCTTGGAGATGTACTTCATGTTTTGAACATAACAAAGAATCTGGTTTCACTTGGCCAGATGATTGAGCAAGGTTTGCAGGTTCGGTTTAATCCTGATGGTTGTTATGTTGAAGACTTTAAAGACAAGTGCAGGTTGGTTTTGCAAAAGGCAACAGAGTGGGCAGAATGTTTACATTGAATGTAAACATGCCTGAAGTGAGTGCTGCAATGTTTGCAAATGGTTCAGGAATTGTTGCAGACACAGACATTTGGCATAAAAGAATTGGACATGTGAATGTGCAGAGAATGAAGTCTATGCAGACTAAAGGAATTGTGACAGGGCTGCCAAAAATTTAAGTTGAAGGTATGGAGAGAATATGTGAAGCATGCCAATCAAACAAAGCATGTATTTCCACGTAACAGAAATGTGAGCAGAAATGAACTAGATGTTGTGCATTCAGATGTATGGGGTTCTACGAAGACCATGTCTATGGGAGGCTCCAGGTATTATATGACATTTATTGATGATGACCACACAAGGAAAGTGTGGGTATACCTCATGAGGAGAAGGGTGAGGTGTTCACTCACTTTCAAAATTTTAGAGTTATGGTTAAAAAGAAAACAAGGAAATATGTAAAGTGCCTAAGGTCAGATGGAGGGGGAGAGTACTTCTCCAATGAGTTCTCTGAATTTTTGAAGAAAAATGGTATTCGGAGATAGTTTACATTCAGATACACTCCGCAGCAAAATGGAGTTGCTGAGTGGAAAAACAGGCACATTGCTGAGATTGCGCGAGCATTGATGGAAGAGAAGAATATGCCGCATAGCTATTGGGCTGAGGCTGTTTCTATAACAGTTTACATCATGAACAGGACTCCAACTGCAACCATACATGATGTAACTCCAGAGGAGAGGTTTACTGGCAGTAAACTCGATTTGTCTCATCTAAAAGTTTTTAGATGCATTGCATGTGCATGTGCCAGATGAGCTGAGAACTAAGCTGGATCCAAAAGCTTAAAAATATGTGTTTATTGGATATTCCCTTGAGCAAAAGGGATACAGGTGTTATAACCCTGCTACACGTGAGTTGAGGGTAAGCAGGGATGTTGTTTTTGATGAGATGAGCAGCTGGTATGCTGCTAAAAAAGAAGCTGTTGGGGTTGATGTGAGTGGAAATGTGGTTGCACAAAATGCAAGTCAGCAACAATCACAGTCTTTGAGTGGACGAGGAGAGTCCTCATCTAGTGGTTCACTTGATAGACCATGGAGTGGCAGGCTGCGTCATAATACCAGTCCTGCAAATGTGATTAGTATATCACATAAAGGCAAAGAGAAAATGGTTGAGCCCCTTAGTATGCCTAACATTTCTGCAGGGCATTCTCATGTTGATGGAGAGTCTAGTGGCTCTCAGAGATGAGCCTTGATGAGGAGCTAGTGTAAAGAAGGCTATGGAAGCCATGAATGCAAAGCTGCGAAGATTTGGGAGAGTGAAGAATCCTGTGCAGAGATTTACCTATGATGGTTATGTGGCACAACATGGCAAAGGTTGTGCAGGTTATAGAGCCCACATGCATTGACGAGGCTATTGGAAATGTGTGTTGGAAGAAAGCTATGGATGAGGAGATGGATGCACTATATGGAAATGAGACTTGGGATTTAGTGCAATTGCCTGAAGGCAAGAAAGCCATTGGATGCAAGTGGGTGTACAAAGTAAAACATAATAGTGATGGAAGCATAAGCAGGTACAAGGTTAGATTGGTAGCCAAAGGATATGCACAGACATATGGCATTGATTATGAGGAAACTTTCAGCCCAGTTTGCCAAGATGGCAACAGTGAAAGTTGTGATAGCAGTGGCTGCGTCAAAGAAATGGTCTTTGCATCAGATGGATGTAAAGAATGCATTCTTGCATGGGGATTTGTAAGAAGAGGTGTATATGTTGCAACCACCTGGTTATGAGGATGTGAGTCACCCCGAGCATGTTTGCAAGTTCAAGAAAGCCTTGTATGGCTTAAAACAAGCACCAAGCGCATGGTCTGACAAGATTTTTGAATATCTTGTCACTATTGGCTTTCATGTAGCCAATGTGCAGAATTCTCGCTATGTGAGACACAGTGATAGAGGGGTTGTGCTTGTTGTCATCTATGTGGATGACTTGATCATTACGGGGGACTATGATGATGCAGAGATCTTTGATGTAAAGATCTTGCTTAAAGAGAAGTTTGAGATGAAGGATCTGGGGGAGCTCAGATATTTCTTGGGCATTGAGGTGATTAGGTCACCACATGGTATTGGATTACTGCTGCAGAGACAATATGGCTTAGACATGTTGTCCAAGTATGGTATGATAGGCTGTAAGCCTATCTCAGTGCCATTGGATCAGAATGGCAAGTTGAGTGCAGATTCAGGAGAGATCTTGGAGGATCCTACTATGTATAGGCGCATAGTAGGAAGCTTGATCTACATGATGATCACCAGGCTAGATTTGAGCTATGCTATTGGGTTGGTGAGTCAGTTTATGCAGGTTCCTCGGAAGCCGCATTTGGATGCATTGAGACGTATACTGAGGTATGTGAGGTCTACTTTGCATTGTGGACTATTTTATGAAACTGGGATAGAGATATGTGTACATGGATACACAGATGCTGATTGGGCTGGTAGTATCTCAGATAGAAGATCTACTAGTGGCTTCATGTTTTCTTTGGGGAGTGCTGCTGTGACTTGGAGCAGCAAGAAGCAGCCTACGGTTGCTCTATCTAGTACAAAGGAGGCCGAGTCAGAGGTGCTACTATGGCAGCATGTGAGGTAGCTTGGTTAAGAAAGCTACTTGCAGATTTGGATCTATCAATGATAGACAAGTTGTCATTTTCTGTGACAACATTAGCAGTATACAGTTGGCCAGGAACCCAGTTTTTCATGCTCGCACGAAGCATATAGAGGTCCACTATCATTTTGTCAGAGAGAAGGTCTTGGCAGGAGACGTTGACCTTGTTTATGTCAGCACACAAGATCAGGTAGCTGACATCTTCACCAAAGCATTGGGTACAGAGAGAAGCTCCGTAGATTCATGGCTTCGCTTGGTGTACATGAGATGGAGTTGAGCTCGAGGGGGAGTGTTGAGATATCGAGCTCATCTAGTGAGATGGTGGACACTGATGACCCGCCTGGGGAATAGGCCCCACGCTTACACCACTGGCATGGTTGATGAGATCATGGGTGATATGCGGCCACTGGGATGACACAGGCTGTGTGACAACCATTCTAGAGACTGGCATAGTTATAGCGCCAGCTCATTTAGTTGGGTTCACACTATAGAGAACCCTAGTATGTATTTGGTCGAGTACCTTTTCATATGTGTGTACTCTTATCTTTATATATGGAGTGTTGAATGTTGAGTGAAGGAGAAGAAGATTTGGTTCACACTATAGAGAACCCTAGTATGTATTTGGTTGAGTACCTTTTCATATGTGTGTACTCTTATCTTTATATATGGAGTGTTGAGTGAAGGAGAAGAAGATTTTCAGCCTCTCACCTTGTGTGTTCTCTTTTAGGATTTTGTGAGTGTGTGTGTGCTTGCAAGAGCTCAAGCTCTCTTCTCCCCTGGATCTTTTCAGTGGGGACTGAGGGATGATTAAGAGAATCAAGAATAAGATTGAGTCCATCTAGATTCTTGTCCTCTCTAGAGCTATAAGTTGATGTATTCTCTTACACCCATTCTAGTGAAGGTGAGATAATTTGATGGAATAGATTGACAAAATTTGTGTTGAGTTTGTTATCTTTCAAAGCCTCTTTTTATTAATTTTTAATGATCTCAACTATCCAAAGTATAAGGTCGTTCATTTATTATAATATTTTATATTAATTTTTTAATGATCTCAACTATCTAAGTATAAGGTCATTCATTCATTATAATCTTTCAAAGTCTCTCTTTTATTAATTTTTATTGATCTCAAGTATCCAAGTATAAGGTCATTCATTTATTATAGCTAGCTAGATTGCAACTATCCAAGTATAGGGCCATTCATTTATTATGATCTCGCTTAGCTAGCTAGATTGCAACTATCCAAGTATAGGGCCATTCATTTATTATGATCTCGCTTAGCTAGCTAGATTTCTAACCGATTGCAACTAATTAGATCTAAATCACACAACTTAGTACTAATACTTAGAGAGAGAGAGTTAAAATACTGTCTTCAAAAAATCCAATAGACCAAGAAGTAAAGTAGTATAAGAGATTCTAAGCCATGGAAAAGAAGAAACTAGAAAGACTCATGTAAAAAGATAGACTAGTTGTATATCTATCTCATCATAGTGAAAAGGTGAATAAATGTGAAAACACATATCCATTTTAAAGCTCATGTGGGTGTGCTAGCATTCATTATCATAGTGAGCATCATAGTGAAGAGGTGAATACATGTGAAAATACATCAGATCCATATTAAAGCTCATGTGGGTGTGCTAGCATCCTATCCATCTAGAATATCTAGCATAAGGGAGTCTATCATTGTTAAGAGGCTTGCCATGGTAGAAAATCTCCTTGATCTAGAGCTGTTGTGTGAAGGGCTATGGAGCAGATTGGGGGTCTATGGGCGTTAAGTGCATTGTAGTTGGCATGATTTTAAGTCTCTAGGGGGAAGTGAGGTGGTCCACGACAGATCGATGCAATATAGCAACTTACCATCTTGGGTGGGTATATGGGCTAATGTAACTCTCTAGGTAACCAATTGGTGCGCAACCATCCTATACTTGGAAGAAGCTAGTTGTAAGGTATCCTTGAGGCTGGGCCTTGCTCTCTATGTGAGGAGTGAGTTGTTGTGCCTCAAAAGCTCCATCAAGTAAAGTCACAATCATTGTTGTTCAAGGAAGTCAAAGATCTTGGGCAATGGATTGAATCCCTCTGAGAAGAGGTATTTAAAGGAATCTCTCACATATCTCATAGTAGGCTGGTTGCAAGTTAGGGGTGTCCACTTTTCTACACTAATGCACAGAGTGGGACATCAAAAAGAATGGGTGCTATGACCCTGATCGAGGTTTCTCAGGAACTCGATCAAGGTTTCTCGAGCTTCGTCGAGCTTGCCTCCTAATGTCGCATGGCCCCAGTCA
This sequence comes from Cibotium barometz, assembly GCF_041138505.1. Classification (NCBI taxonomy): domain Eukaryota; kingdom Viridiplantae; phylum Streptophyta; class Polypodiopsida; order Cyatheales; family Cibotiaceae; genus Cibotium; species Cibotium barometz. The sequence goes on from NC_141110.1 coordinate 3,598,315, forward strand.
TCACGGCCTACCTCGATCAAGGACTGGGTATACCAATGTGATTGTACATGTAGGACCCCGACCAAGGTCCAAGGACACGCATGCCACTTTGAGTATCCACATCAGATCTCAATCCAAGTTTAGTGACACATGCGCATGCCACCTCCATGATACCATGATACCACCATGAACCTTAATTGAGGTCCAACATCATGGGCAATTCATGCATGCAGCATAATCGCTAGCTTAACGGCTTATATATATATATATATATATATATATATATATATAGAGAGAGAGAGAGAGAGAGAGAGAGAGAGAGGTTTAAGACCATCACCTCTACCGTTCAAAGCATTACTGTGAGGTTTTGCTACTCACAAAAGGTGTGTGATGCATCTAAGTGTCTCTCGAAACGAGCACTATATCCTCTACATATAATGGGAGGGAGATCAAGATGCCTCCTGTTTTAGCACAATTGAATTTCATGCATAGAGGTATGCATAAAAGATGAATATTTTATTATAAAAGTGTTACTTTTAGCATAATTGAATTTCATGCATAGAGGTATGCATTATAAAAGTGTTACTTTTAGCACAATTGAATTTCATGCATAGAGGTATGCATAAAAGATGAATATTTTATTATAAAAGTGTTACTTTTAGCATAATTGAATTTCATGCATAGAGGTATGCATAAAAGATGAATATTTTATTATAAAAGTGTTACTTTTAGCACAATTGAATTTCATGCAGAGGTATGCATAAAAGATTAATATTTTATTATAAAAATATTACTTTTAGTATATTGAATTTCATGCATAGAGGTATAAAAAAATGATTATTTTATTATAAAACTCTAAAGAAAAAAATGATTATTTTATTATAAAAATATTACTTTTATCATATTGAATTTCGTGCATAAAGGTGAAAAAAAAATTTATTATTTTATTAAAAAAATATTACAGAAAAAAATAATTATTTTATTGTAAAAGTGTTACTTTTATCACATTTGAAATTCATGCATAGAGGTATGCATAAAAGATGATTATTATATTATAAAAATGTTACTTTTATCATAATTGGATTTCATGCATATAGAAGTATGCATAAAAGATATTTTTATACTAAAAGTGTGATTTTTATCATAAATGGATTTTATGCATAAATTAGATGCATAGGAGAAATTCTTTTATTCTAAAAGTGTAATTCCTACTAAATTGAATTTATGCATGAGAAGATGCATAAAAGATTGATTTTAATTAAAAAGTGTCATTCTCATCTAAATTGAATTTATGCATAGGAAGATGCATAAAAGATTGATTTTAATTCAAAAGTGTCATTCTCATCTAAATTGAATTTATGCATAAGAAGATGCATAAAAGATTGATTTTAATTCAAAAGTGTCATTCTCATCTAAATTGAATTTATGCATAAAAGATTGAATTTTAATTCAAAGTGTCATTCTCATTTAAAATAAATTTATGCATAGGAAGATGCATAAAAGATTGATTTTTATTTCGAAAGTGTTAGTCTCCTTAAATGGAATTTATGCATAATTAGATGCGTAAAGAAATCTTATATCAAATATAAGAATTTCCTTGTATTCTATAAATAGATATGGGAAGGGATAGGATGTAATAAGAGATGTATGAGATGTGATAAGATGTGATAAGATGTATATGAGAAGAGTTAGGATTTGATAAGATGAGTTAGGATGTGATAAGAGTGTATGTGATGGGATAAGATATATATGAGATGAGTTAGGATGTGATAAGATGAGTTAGGATGTGATAAGCGTGTATGAGATGTGATAAGAGGTGTATGAGATGTAATAAGATGCGATAAGATGCATAGGAGATGAGTTAGGATGTGATAAGATGAGTTAAGATGTGATAAGATGTGTATGGGATGAGATAAGAAGTGTATGTGATGAGATAAGATGTATATGGATTATCATAGGGCGAGAATGGATGTGATGTAAAAGAATAGATGTGAAGGCATATGGGGCTATATGAATGGGAATGAAAAAATGGATGTATGTATGTGGATGTGTGGATGTGGAAATGAGAGTGTGGATGTGTGAATGTGAAAACGGATGTATACATGTAGATGTAGATGTATGGATGTGAATGAGAATGTGGATGTGGATGTATGCATGGAGATGTGGATATATGTATGTAGATGTAGATGTATGGATGTGAATGTGATTATGGATGTGGATATATGCATGGAGATGTTGATGTATGCATGGAGATGTGGATGTATACATGTAGATATAGATGTATAGATGTGAATGTGAATATGGATGTGGATGTATGCATGGAGATGTGGATATATGTATGTAGATGTAGATGTATGGATGTGAATATGATTATGGATGTGGATATATGCATGGAGATGTTGATGTATGCATGGAGATGTGGATGTATACATGTAGATGTAGATGTATGGATGTGAATGTGATTATGGATGTGGATATATGCATGGAGATGTGGATGTACGCATGTAGATGTAGATGTAGATGTATGGATGTGAATGTGATTATGGATGTGGATGTATGCATGGAGATGTGGATGTATGGTTATGTATGTGGATGTGGATGTATGAATGAGGAAGTGAAAATGGATGTATGCATGGATGTGTATGTAGAATAATGAACGTGAATGTGTATGGAAAATAATGTGTCGTCGATATGAGTAAATGGATGAAAATGAATACACATTGAATGGAATGTGGATTAAGTAATGTGGATTGAGAAGGGATAATGTGAAAAGATGAGAGTTCGATATAGAAACTGTATTTTGTGATTGTAAATGACTGTTTTATGTCAAGAATGCTCGGGAAGCATTTTGACCGTCTTGAGGATTAAGGTCATGAAGACGGAACTGATAAAGTTGCAACTGCTGACGGAGAGTCAATGGAGGACGTCTCGCGTAGCAAGGTCGACCGAGGTCTTGACCAACCTCGGTTCGATTTAAATGGTGAGCTTCCGGTACAGTGGATGAGAGACCAAGGAAGCGGCCTATGAGTGAAGCGCTAGGTCACCTGCGAAGGATCCTAGAGGGTGCTGACCATACGATGCTCGGGCTCTGGGTCGTCGAAGATACCCACACGTGCGTCGTGGAAGATATTGGAACAAGGAGTAAGAGTTGTTTTCTGAAACCGGGTATGGATCTGGTTGATTGAGCTTGCTGGTCCTCAACGGACGAGTCCATGGCTCTTTTATATGGATCTGTGGGTTGATCTTGCTGACCTTCCACGGAGATTCCATTTTGTTATATGAATATATTGCCGGTTACTATGAGCTAGGAACTATGGAAAAGGTCCCTGAGTGAACAGGTGGTGAGCGTTCTGGTTGCCAATGATACCATAAGTATACTGATGAATGAAAGACTGGAAATAAGGATTCAACCAGAGACTTTGAGGATTGTCATCAGTGACATAATGGTTTCATTAAAGGATTGTTTTAAAGTTAGCTGATGCTGAGAAAAAGGCAATTTCATATTGGGTGTGTAAGTGGTGTGACTAGTTTTATGTTTGCATAAACTTCCGGCTAGGGGGCCTTGGAACTCTTTTCCTTGGTACCCGGGACAAACCTAATCAAATTCCTAGTTGGATCGCATCACTACATTGGTTGGGTGGTTGGCTAACCCATGGGACTGGATGGGGTTAGGCTAGATTGATGGATCCGTAAACCAAGACTCAATTTCTGTTATTACGATAGATGAAGTAAATCTCGGATAGTAATTGTTCTATGGATAGGAATCAACGACTGTGCCTCTTGATGGGGAAAAAAGGATTGATCCCAATGATCCAAGTGTAAGTTTCTTCCTTGATCTGACCAAGTACCTTTATAGGTGTAGTCGGATAAGTTTGATCAGTAATGGTCTTGACTACGTTAGAGTAAAAAGTTATCCTGGTGGAATCGTCCGTGCTTTCCTAATAAAGGAAGTTTTTTTCGGGTTCGGTTTTGGAAAAACCGACGAATTAGTCTCTTGTCCGGATATCCATGGGGACGAGGCCCCGAGTGTGGGACTCTACCCTGTGCAAGAAGTGCTACTTCCGTTGCGCGGTGGGAATAGGGATCTCACAGTTGGTATAATGAGGACCAACCGAGAAGCCAAATATGTCATAATTTATTTAGAAGCATTAAAAGGTTGTAATTGTGCGATATAATTCATACAATTTGATATTCAAACTCAAAATTCGTAAGTTAGTAATTGGGTCTTCAAATGGAAGTACCATAATTGTATGGAACCCTGACTTGCTTGAGGCCTAGACATGATGGTATTTACCTTATAGTTCCAAGTATCATGACTACCCGTATATACCGAGGGTATAACTGCAGCTCTTTACCCAGCAGTATATACGAGTAAATCTAAGACTTGAAATTATAAGCATTAATGCTATCCAGATGATGATTCGAATGTGGTTGTTGTTGATATGATTTTTAATTCTGTTTGAGAACCGATGAGTTGAATTGGATTCTGATTGAAAAATGATGACCCCTGAAAATTGGTTGAAATGTAATAAGCTGAGCGGAACCACAATGAGGATGAATGGGACGAGTCCCTGGCTGTGATGATATTCATAACTAGAATGATGATAATGATTTCAGCAAATCACTATGAGATTAGTGGATTGTGCTATCAAATTGCTACTGTTAACACTTAACGGTAGATCAAGTTAAGGGATGACAAATTGAGAACTTGCTTAACTGAAATTCCCATGGAGGAATATTCAGAAGGAAATTTTTCGGTCTAATGAACCATTATCGTGTTAAAGATATGAATGATATGATCTGAATGAATTGCTATTTAATGATGAGTTCTATATAAAGATATTATCCCCGTATTTAGTTGGGTTGACCAGAATATAAGGAACCCCAGAATAAATTGGATCTTAAGAAAAAGAGTTGTCCTCTACTTTGCGAGATGAGGACATCTCGCACTTTTTTAAGTGGGATAGAATGTAGGATTCTTCCCCCAGCCTTCGAGGTATACAGGAGTAAGAACCTCCCTTTCTGATCTTATAATTATTCCTTCTCTAAGATAAAAGAAAGATTCTGTTCCCAGAATACTTTCTCACGAGCTCACCTGTTTTAAGGATTCTGAACGAGGAGTTCAGAAGTGAGAACCGGTGTTTTGGATGCCAAGGTTTTGGTCATCAGTTAAAAGACTGCCCGACTCCTGCCATGACAAGGGCACAGGGAAGTCAAGAACCCAAATTCAGAGACCAATTCCTTCATACCAGTCTAATCAGAGTCCGTCTCTCGGACAAGATTGCTTAACTCCATTAACTAGGTCCGACCCATTGATTAGGGTCGAGATGACCAGTCAAATGCTTGATGACATGGAGCAGCAGATGCAGGCAATTCATAAAGATATAAAAGCTACCCAGGATCGACAGAAAAATTATGCAGATAAAAAGAGGACAGTCAGAGAATTCAAAGAAGCAGACATGGTCTTCATTCGAGTACGACCCAAAAGAAGTTCTTTATCTCTTGCATTAGGAACTCAATGGAGTCTTTTTGGGCCCTTTAATTTGCCATGAGGTTATGGAAACGTTTAACTTTTTGACAAATAGGAGCCCGCCATGTAAGCAAAAACCAATGGTTTGTAAGAGAGGTGTAAGAGTGGTCAAAGCCTGTGCACTTTTTTCCCCAAAAAGGGGAGGGGGTAATTTTACAATTTTCGGACCTCCATAACTTCTACATACAAGCTCCGATTTGAGCGGAGATTACAGATCCGTGATCTACGCATCAAGAGCTTTCCATAGATATGTTACATGATATGGTTTTATCCACTAGATTTTAAATTCCATTTTCCCCCCAAAATTCAAATTCGAATAAAGTAGCCGTTTTGAAGCTTCTAATTAGAAAACGTTTCTTCTTAAGAGAAAAGGTTTGACTCCCTTAAACTGCCAAATAAAAGGGCCCAAGAAGACTCCATTGAGTTCCTAATGGGAAGTATAAGAAGTTATCCCCCAGATATTGTGAGCCTTATTATCTGATTTCAAAGAAAGTAGGTGACTTAGCCTATGAGTTTCTTTTACCTCCTCATCTCGAAGTTCATACTCTATCTCATGAAAGCCTTCTATAGAAATATGTGCCAAACCCGAATCATGGAAAGACAGTATAACTTCAGTGGGCAAGATACTCCGTTGGCTTCTAGGTTACGCTAGTTCCTTCTTTTATATATGTCGTAACTCTTACTTGTCGCTCGCAGTAATCTTACTTCCATCGATCTCCTTTCTTCTTAATCTCTCTTATGGCTTGGCAGCAAGACTTAGTTTTATCCATGATGATTTCTCACCTTCAAGACGCAAGCGAGTCTGTGAAGAAGGATTTTATAGAACTGTATGAGCGCTCACTTTTCCCTCACTTGGGAACTTCTGTAGCTCAGACCAAATGGCGGACCTGTCGAGATATAACTAGGGTAACACCGTGGGGGCGACAGCACTTCCGTAACAATGTCCGCTTGACTATGGTTATTGAAGCTTTGGGTTTGGGTCCCCGATACTACTGCGTGATGAGATCAAGGTATGGTGGATTTTCTGAGCGGGTCTTCTTACTAGCGTGTTTTCTTCCTCATCAGAAGATATGCCTTTATCTTGTTTTTGGCTTACCTCTTAGAGGTCCTTTTGTTAGATCACCTCATACCACTGAGGTAGGTACTGCAATAACCAGCCAAATTATTCCCATAGATGAGTTACCTTATACATGTGCAGCTTGTGAGTGCTGCTTTTGTGACCATATGATGGACGGGCTTATGGAATTGTAAAAAGTTTTTCTATCTTGCTGTATATGTTCCAAGAGTGAATAAAGTTGAAATCTTTGTTCTTGTCTTGAGTCTTGCTCTCTTGAGACTTTTCTTGGTGGTTAATCTTAATTAAATTTTCTCTCAGTCTCATATTCATGCATCTTACGAAATTATCCCCAGTTTACGAGATGAGGACATCTCGTGTTTTTCAAATGGGAGAGAATGTAAGATTCCTCCCCAGCCTCTCAAGATGTCTAGCATCTTCTCCTGTAATCAATTCCCTCTTCAGAAATATAAAAGATCTTATCTTTGCCTATTTTGACCTAGAGAGAGAAAATATTCTAGAGAGAGAATATTTAGATTTTGAATATTTTTGAATAGAAAAATATCTCATCTTATTAAAATAAGCTCCCCTGAAACAGAAATTCAAAAAGAACTTTCCAATGTGCAATTGGAATTAATTGGAAATGGGTATGAAGGACCTTAGCCTAAGGGTCTATATTTTTAGAAATTTTTAGATTATGGTCCAATTAAGGTTCCTTTGGACCAATAAGATCTATCCATGTGTGGGGAGGAGATAAATCCAATTTTGTAAAAGAAGATACCCAAAAATGAGTAAATGCTCACATAAGGTGAAGAGTTGAATATGTACAAGTATTATTAGTAAAAAACTATGAGTGATATTAAAAATATGAGATATTTTGGGTATAATGATTCCATTTTGACACATATGTAAGGAAGGGGAGTCCCTTCAATTCTCACATAAGATGAAGAGTTGAATATATACAAGGTTTATTAGTAAAAAACTATGAGTGATATTAAAAATATGAGATATTTTAAGTATAATGATTCCATTTTTGACACATATGTAAGGAAGGGGAGGACCTTCAATGAGACGCCTACTTCACATGGGCAAATTGAGTTTTTTATTATAAAAAATTGAGATATTTCATCTCTCCTCTCTTCTAATTCAAGTCTAGTTCCAAAAAGTTAGCTTAACTCACCTAAAAATGGTCAAAAATTGACCAAACTGATTTGGAAAATTCTAGAATCAGTTGTTTGGTTAGGAGCTCAATTTTTCCTATAAATAGGAGCCTCCTCTTTGTTGAAAAATCATAGTGTTTAATGCATCGTTACTCTATTTCACCCAAGCCAAGAACTATGAATTTATTAATAATTCATTAGTTTTTGACATTTTCCTCTTCCGAAGATTGATTGGCCACTCTTGTTCAAACAAGAGTTGAACCCTCAAACCATCAAGCCAAAGGAAAGCTTTCAAGGTCATTAGTAAGTTGGTGATTCTTATTTTTGTAATTACTTTATGGTTTTATGGCTTCAAATGGTTTTTATGCTTTATGTCTTCTCTAAAAATGTTATACCTCATTACAAAAAGGTATTTCCCTCTCTTTTCTAACAAAACCAACCATTCTCTATCCTAGGTGAATGGTTAATTGATTAATGTCAAGTTTTTATAATAAATATTATATTATAAAACTGTTACTTTTAGCATAATTAAATTTCATGCATAGAGGTATGCATAAAAGATGAATATTTTATCATAAAAGTGTTACTTTTAGCACAATTGAATTTCATGCATAGAGGTATGCATAAAAGATGAATATTTTATTATAAAAGTGTTACTTTTAGCATAATTGAATTTCATGCATAGAGGTATGCATTATAAAAGTGTTACTTTTAGCACAATTGAATTTCATGCATAGAGGTATGCATAAAAGATGAATATTTTATTATAAAAGTGTTACTTTTAGCATAATTGAATTTCATGCATAGAGGTATGCATTATAAAAGTATTACTTTTAGCACAATTGAATTTCATGCACAGGTATGCATAAAAGATGAATATTTTATTATAAAAGTGTTACTTTTAGCATAATTGAATTTCATTCGCATAGAGGTATGCATAAAAGATGAATATTTTATTATAAAAGTATTACTTTTAGCACAATTGAATTTCATGCATAGAGGTATGCATAAAAGATGAATATTTTATTATAAAAGTGTTACTTTTAGCACAATTGAATTTCATGCATAGAGGTATGCATAAAAGATGAATATTTTATTATAAAAGTATTACTTTTAGTATATTGAATTTCATGCATAGAGGTATAAAAAAATGATTACTTTATTGTAAAACTGTAAAGAAAAAAAATAATTATTTTATTATAAAAATGTTACTTTTATCATATTGAATTTCGTACATAGAGGTGAAAAAAATAAATTATTATTTTATTGTAAAAATATTACAGAAACAAAATGATTATTTTATTGTAAAAGTGTTACTTTTATCACATTTGAAATTCATGCATAGAGGTATGCATAAAAGATGATTATTATATTATAAAAATGTTACTTTTATCATAATTGGATTTCATGCATAGAAGTATGCATAAAAGATATTTTTATACTAAAAGTGTGATTTTTATCATAAATGGATTTTATGCATAAATTAGATACATAAGAGAAATTCTTTTATTCTAAAAGTGTAATTCCTACTAAATTGAATTTATGCATAAGAAGATGCATAAAAGATTGATTTTAATTAAAGAGTGTCATTCTCATCTAAATTGAATTTATGCATATGAAGATGCATAAAAGATTGATTTTAATTCAAAAGTGTCATTCTCATCTAAATTGAATTTATGCATAAGAAGATGCATAAAAGATTGATTTTAATTCAAAAGTGTCATTCTCATCTAAATTGAATTTATGCATAGGAAGATGCATAAAAGATTGAATTTTAATTCAAAGTGTCATTCTCATTTAAAATGAATTTATGCATAGGAAGATGCATAAAAGATTGATTTTTATTTCGAAAGTGTTAGTCTCCTTAAATGGAATTTATGCATAATTAGATGCGTAAAAAAATCTTATATCAAATATAAGAATTTTCTTGTATTCTATAAATAGATATGGGAAGGGATAGGATGTGATAAGAGATGTATGAGATGTGATAAGATGTGATAAGATGTATATGAGAAGAGTTAGGATTTGATAAGATGAGTTAGGATGTGATAAGAGTGTATGTGATGGGATAAGATATATATGAGATGAGTTACGATGTGATAAGATGAGTTAGGATGTGATAAGAGTGTATGAGATGTGATAAGAGGTGTATGAGATGTGATAAGATGCGATAAGATGCATAGGAGATGAGTTAGGATATGATAAGATGAGTTAAGATGTGATAAGATGTGTATGGGATGAGATAAGAAGTGTATGTGATGAGATAAGATGTATATGGGTTGTGATAGGGCGAGAATGGATGTGATGTAAAAGAATAGATGTGAAGGCATATGGGGCTATATGAATGGGAATGGAGAAATGGATGTATGTATATGGATGTGTGGATGTGAAAATGGGAGTGTGGATGTGTGAATGTGAAAACGAATGTATACATGTAGATGTAGCTGTATGGATGTGAATGAGAATGTGGATGTGGATGTATGCATGGAGATGTGGATATATGTATGTAGATGTAGCTGTATGGATGTGAATGAGAATGTGGATGTGGATGTATGCATGGAGATGTGGATATATGTATGTAGATGTAGATGTATGGATGTGAATGTGATTATGGATGTGGATATATGCATGAAGATGTTGATGTATGCATGGAGATGTGGATGTATACATGTAGATGTAGATGTATGGATGTGAATGTGATTATGGATGTGGATATATGCATGGAGATGTGGATGTGTGCATGGAGATGTGGATGTATGGATGTGAATGTGAATATGGATGTGGATGTATGCATGGAGATGTGGATATATGTATGTAGATATAGATGTATGGATGTGAATGTGATTATGGATGTGGATATATGCATGGAGATGTTGATGTATGCATGGAGATGTGGATGTATACATGTAGATGTAGATGTATGGATGTGAATGTGATTATGGATGTGGATATATGCATGGAGATGTTGATGTATGCATGGAGATGTGGATGTACGCATGTAGATGTAGATGTATGGATGTGAATGTGATTATGGATGTGGATGTATGCATGGAGATGTGGATGTATGGTTATGTATGTGGATGTGGATGTATGAATGAGGAAGTGAAAATGGATGTATGCATGGATGTGTATGTAGAATAATGAACGTGAATGTGGATGGAAAATAATGTGTCGTCGATATGAGTAAATGGATGAAAATGAATACACATTGAATGGAATGTGGATTAAGTAATGTGGATTGAGGAGGGATAATGTGGAAAGACGAGAGTTCAATATAGAAACTGTATTTTGTGATTGTTTGTAAATGAATGTTTTATGTCAAGAATGCTGAGGAAGCATTTTGACTGTCTTGAGGATTAAGGTCATGAAGACCGAACTGATAAAGTTGCAACTGCTGACGGAGAGTCAATGGAGGACGTCTCGCGTAGCAAGGTCGTCCGAGGTCTTGACCAATGGTGAGCTCCGATACGGTGGATGAGGGACCAAGGAAGCGGCCTATGAGTGAAGCGCTAGGTCACCTGCGAAGGATCCTAGAGGATGCTGACCATACGGTGCTCGGGCTCTCGGTCACCGAAGATACCCACACGTGCATCGTGGAAGATATTGGAACAAGAAATAAGAGTTGTTTTCGAAAAGCGGACATGGATCTGGTTGATTGAGCTTGCTGGTCCTCAATGGACGAGTCCATGACTCTTTTATATGGATCTGTGGGTTGATCTTGCTGACCTTCCACGGAGATTCCATTCTGTTATATGAATATATTACCGGTCACTATGAGCTAGGAACTATGGAAAAGGCCCCTGAGTGAACAGGTGGTAAGCGTTCTGGTTGCCAATGATGCCATAAGTATACCGATGAAATGAATGACTGGAAATAAGGATTCAACCAGAGACTTTGAGGATTGTCATCAGTGACATAATGGTTTCATTAAAGGATTGTTTTAAAGTTAGCTGATGCTGAGAAAAAGACAATTTCATATTAGGTGTGTAAGTGGTGTGACTAGTTTTATGTTTGTATGAACTTCCGGCTAGGGGGCCTTGGAACTCTTTTCCTTGGTACCCGGGACAAAACCTAATCAAATTTCTATTTGGATCGCATCACTACAGTGGTTGGGCAGTTGGCTAACCCATGGGACTGGATGCGGTTAGGCTGGACTGATGGATCCATAAACCGAGACTCAATTTTTGTTATTACGATAGATGAAGTAAATCCCGGATAGTAATTGTTCTATGGATAGGAATCAACGGCTGTGCCTCTTGATGGGAAAAAAAGCGTTGATCCCAATGATCCAAGTGCAAGTTTCTTCCTTGATCTGACCGAGTACCTTTATAGGTGCAGTCAGATCAGTTTAATCAGTAATGGTCTTGACTACGTTAGAGTAAAAAGTTATCCTGGTGGAACCGTCCGTGCTTTCCAGATAAAGGAAGTTTCTTCGGGTTCTATTTTGGAAAAACCAACGAATTAGTCTCTTGTCCAGATATCCGTGGACGAGGCCTCGAGTGTGGGACTCTACCCTACGCAAAAGTGCTACTTCCGCTGCTAGTACCCCGATTCCGCTGCTAGTACCCCGATTCCGTTGCGCGGTGGGAATAGGGATCTCACAGTTGGTATCAATAAGGTTCCTTTGGACCAATAAGATCTATCCATGTGTGGGGAGGAGATAAATCCAATTTTGTAAAAGAAGATATCCAAAAATGAGTAAATGCTCACATAAGGTAAAGAGTTGAATATGTACAAGGTTTATTAGTAAAAAACTATGAGTGATATTAAAAATATGAGATATTTTGGGTATAATGATTCCATTTTGACACATATGTAAGGAAGGGGAGTCCCTTCAATTCTCACGTAAGATGAAAAGTTGAATATGTACAAGGTTTATTAGTAAAAAACTATGAGTGATATTAAAAATATGAGATATTTTGAGTATAATGATTCCATTTTTGACACATATGTAAGGAAGGGGAGGGCTTTCAATGAGACGCCTACTTCACATGGGCAAATTGAGTTTTTTATCATCTCCTCTCTCCTAATTCAAGTCTAGTTTCAAAAAGTTAGCTTAACTCACCTAAAAATGGTCAAAAATTGACCAAACTGATTTGGAAAATTCTAGAATCAGTTGTTTGGTTAGGAGCTCAAATTTTCCTATAAATAGGAGCCTCCCCTTTGTTGAAAAATCATAGTGTTTAATGCATTGTTACTCTATTTCACCCAAGCCAAGAACTATGAATTTTTTAATAATTCATTAGTTTTTGACATTTTCCTCTTCCAAAGATTGGTTGGCCACCCTTATTTAAACAAGAGTTGAACCCTTAAACCATCAAGCCAAAGGAAAGCTTTCAAAGTCATTAGTAAGTTGGTGATTCTTATTTTTGCAATTATTTTATGGTTTTATGGCTTCAAATGGTTTTTATGCTTTATGTCTTCTCTAAAAATGTTATACCTCATTACAAAAAGGTATTTCCCTCTCTTTTCTAACAAAACCAACCATTCTCTATCCTAGGTGAATGGTTAATTGATTAATGTCAAGTTTTTATAATGAATATTTTATTGTAAAAGTGTTACTTTTAGCATAATTGAATTTCATATATAGAGGTATGCATAAAAGATGAATATTTTATTATAAAAGTGTTACTTTTAGCACAATTGAATTTCATGCATAGAGGTATGCATAAAAGATGAATATTTTATTATAAAAGTGTTACTTTTAGCATAATTGAATTTCATGCATAGAGGTATGCATTATAAAAGTGTTACTTTTAGTACAATTGAATTTCATGCATAGAGGTATGCATAAAAGATGAATATTTTATTATAAAAGTGTTACTTTTAGCATAATTGAATTTCATGCATAGAGGTATGCATTATAAAAGTGTTACTTTTAGCATAATTGAATTTCATGCATAGAGGTATGCATAAAAGATGAATATTTTATTATAAAAGTATTACTTTTAGCATAATTAAATTTCATGCATAGAGGTATGCATAAAAAATGAATATTTTATTATAAAAGTGTTACTTTTAGCACAATTGAATTTCATGCATAGAGGTATGCATAAAAGATGAATATTTTATTATAAAAGTATTAGTTTTAGTATATTGAATTTCATGCATAGAGGTATGAAAAAAATGATTATTTTATTGTAAAACTATAAAGAAAAAAATAATTATTTTATTATAAAAATGTTACTTTTATCATATTGAATTTCGTGCATAGAGGAGAAAAAAAATTATTATTTTATTGTAAAAATATTACAAAAAAATGATTATTTTATTGTAAAAGTGTTACTTTTATCACATTTGAAATTCATGCATAGAGATATGCATAAAAGATGATTATTATATTGTAAAAATGTTACTTTTATCATAATTGGATTTCATGCATAGAAGTATGCATAAAAGATATTTTTATACTAAAAGTGTGATTTTCATCATAAATGGATTTTATGCATAAATTAGATGCATAATTGAAATTCTTTTATTCTAAAAATGTAATTCCTACTAAATTGAATTTATGCATGAGAAGATGCATAAAAGATTGATTTTAATTCAAAAGTGTCATTCTCATCTAAATTGAATTTATGCATAGGAAGATGCATAAAAGATTGATTTTAATTCAAATGTATCATTCTCATCTAAATTGAATTTATGCATAAAAGATTGATTTTAATTCAAAAGTGTCATTCTCATCTAAATTGAATTTATGCATAGGAAGATGCATGAAAGATTGAATTTTAATTCAAAGTGTCATTCTCATTTAAAATGAATTTATGCATAGGAAGATGCATAAAAGATTGATTTTTATTTCGAAAGTGTTAGTCTCCTTAAATGGAATTTATGCATAATTAGATGCATAAAGAAATCTTATATGAAATATAAGAATTTCCTTGTATTCTATAAATAGATATGGGAAGGGATAGGATGTGATAAGAGATGTATGAGATGTGATAAGATGTATATGAGAAGAGTTAGGATTTGATAAGATCAGTTAGGATGTGATAAGAGTGTATGTGATGGGATAAGATGTATATGAGATGAGTTAGGATGTGATAAGATGAGTTAGGATGTGATAAGAGTGTATGAGATGTGATAAGAGGTGTATGAGATGTGATAAGATGCGATAAGATGCATAGGAGATGAGTTAGGATATGATAAGATGAGTTAAGATGTGATAAGATGTGTATGGGATGAGATAAGAAGTGTATGTGATGAGATAAGATGTATATGGGTTGTGATAGGGTGAGAATGGATATGATGTAAAAGAATAGATGTGAAGGAATATGGGGCTATATGAACGGGAATGGAGAAATGGATGTATGTATGTGGATGTGTGGATGTGGAAATGGGAGTGTGGATGTGTGAATGTGAAAAAAGATGTATACATGTAGATGTAGATGTATGGATGTGAATGAGAATATGGATGTGGATGTATGCATGGAGATGTGGATATATGTATGTAGATGTAGATGTATGGATGTGAATGTGATTATGGATGTGGATATATGCATGGAGATGTTAATGTATACATGGAGATGTGGATGTATACATGTAGATGTAGATGTATGGATGTGGATATATGCATGGAGATGTTGATGTATGCATGGAGATGTGGATGTATGCATGGAGATGTGGATGTATGGATGTGAATGTGAATGTAAATATGGATGTGGATGGATGTGAATGTGAATATGGATGTGGATGTATGCATGGAGATGTGGATATATGTATGCATGGAGATGTGGATATATGTATATAGATGTAGATGTATGAATGGAAAAGATTGATTTTAATTCAAAAGTGTCATTCTCATCTAAATTGAATTTATGCATAAGAAGATGCATAAAAGATTGATTTTAATTCAAAAGTGTCATTCTCATCTAAATTGAATTTATGTATAGGAAGATGCATAAAAGATTGAATTTTAATTCAAAGTGTCATTCTCATTTAAAATGAATTTATGCATAGGAAGATGCATAAAAGATTGATTTTTATTTCGAAAGTGTTAGTCTCCTTAAATAGAATTTATGCATAATTAGATGCGTAAAGAAATCTTATATCAAATATAAGAATTTTCTTGTATCTATAAATAGATATGGGAAGGGATAGAATGTGATAAGAGATGTATGAGATGTGATAAGATGTATATGAGAAGAGTTAGGATGTGATAAGATGAGTTAGGATGTGATAAGAGTGTATGTGATGGGATAAGATGTATATGAGATGAGTTAGGATGTGATAAGATGAGTTAGGATGTGATAAGAGTGTATGAGATGTGATAAGAGGTGTATGAGATGTGATAAGATACGATAAGATGCATAGGAGATGAGTTAGGATGTGATAAGATGAGTTAAGATGTGATAAGATGTGTATGGGATGAGATAAGAAGTGTATGTGATGAGATAAGATGTATATGGGTTGTGATAGGGCGAGAATGGATGTGATGTAAAAGAATCGATGTGAAGGCATATGGGGTTATATGAATGGGAATGGAGAAATGGATGTATGTATGTGGATGTGTGGATGTGAAAATGGGAGTGTGGATGTGTGAATGTGAAAACGGATGTATACATGTAGATGTAAATATATGGATGTGAATGAGAATGTGGATGTGGATGTATGCATGGAGATGTGGATATATGTATATAGATGTAGATCTATGGATGTGAATGTGATTATGGATGTGGATATATGCATGGAGATGTTGATGTATGCATGGAGATGTGGATGTATACATGTAGATGTAGATGTATGGATGTGAATGTGATTAGGGATGTGGATATATACATGGAGATGTTGATGTATGCATGGAGATGTGGATGTATACATGTAGATATAGATGTATGGATGTGAATGTGAATATGGATGTGGATGTATGTATGGAGATGTGGATATATGTATGTAGATGTAGATGTATGGATGTGAATGTGATTATGGATGTGGATATATGCATGGAGATGTTGATGTATGCATGGAGATATGGATGTATACATATAGATGTAGATGTATGGATGTGAATGTGATTATGGATGTGGATATATGCATGGAGATGTTGATGTATGCATGGAGATGTGGATGTACGCATGTAGATGTAGATGTATGGATGTGAATGTGATTATGGATGTGGATGTATGGTTATGTATATGGATGTGGATGTATGAATGAGAAAGTGAAAATGGATGTATGCATGGATGTGTATGTAGAATAATGAACGTGAATGTGTATGGAAAATAATGTGTCGTCGATATGAGTAAATGGATGAAAATGAATACACATTGAATGGAATGTGGATTAAGTAATGTGGATTGAGGAGGGATAATGTGGAAAGACGAGAGTTCGATATAGAAACTGTATTTTGTGATTGTTTGTAAATGACTGTTTTATGTCAAGAATGCTGGGGAAGCATTTTGATCGTCTTGAGGATTAAGGTCATGAAGACTGAACTGATAAAGTTGCAACTGCTGACGGAGAGTCAATGGAGGACGTCTCGCGTAGCAAGGTCGACCGAGGTCTTGACCAGCCTTGGTTCGATTTAAATGGTGAGCTTCCGATACGGTGGATGAGGGACCAAGGAAGCGGCCTATGAGTGAAGCGCTAGGTCACCTGCGAAGGATCCTAGAGGGTGCTGACCATACGGTGCTCGGGCTCTGGGTCGCCAAAGATACCCACACGTGCATCGTGAAAGATATTGGAACAAGGAATAAGAGTTGTTTTCTGAAACCGGACATGGATCTGGTTGACTGACCTTGCTGGACCTCAACGGACGAGTCCATGGCTCTTTTATATGGATCTGTGGGTTGATCTTGCTGACCTTCCATGGAGATTCCATTATGTTATATGAATATATTGCCGGTTACTATGAGCTAGGAACTATGGAAAAGGCCCCTGAGTGAACAGGTGGTGAGCATTCTGGTTGCCAATGATGCCATAAGTATACCGATGAATGAATGACTGGAAATAAGGATTCAACCAGAGACTTTGAGGATTGTCATCAGTGACATAATGGTTTCATTAAAGGATTATTTTAAAGTTAGCTGATGCTGAGAAAAAGGCAATTTCATATTGGGTGTGTAAGTGGTGTGACTAGTTTTATGTTTGCATGAACTTCTGGCTAGGGGGCCTTGGAACTCTTTTCCTTGGTACCCGGGATAAAACCTAATCAAATTCCTAGTTGGATCGCATCACTACAGTGGTTGGGCAGTTGGCTAACCCATGGGACTGGATGGGGTTAGGCTGGACTGATGGATCCGTAAACCGAGACTCAATTTCTGTTATTATGATAGATAAAGTAAATCCCGGATAGTAATTGTTCTATGGATAGGAATCAACGGCTGTGCCTCTTGATGGGGGAAAAAGCGTTGATCCCAATGATCCAAGTGCAAGTTTCTTCCTTGATCTGACCGAGTACCTTTATAGGTGTAGTCGGATCAGTTTGATCAGTAATGGTCTTGACTACGTTAGAGTAAAAAGTTATCCTGGTGGAATCGTCCGTGCTTTGCGGATAAAGGAAGTTTTTTCGGGTTCGGTTTTGGAAAAACCGACGAATTAGTCTCTTGTCCGGATATTCGTGGATGAGGCCCCGAGTGTGGGACTCTACCCTGCACAAGAAGTACTACTTCTGCTGCTAGTACCCCGATTCCGTTGCGCGGTGGGAATAGAGATCTCACACTAAAGGAGAACATGTGCCATGTAATTGTCACTAAAATCAAGAAATTTAACAATGTAGAGTTCAAATAAATTCATGGAGAGAGGGTAGAATTGTTTTTCCCTAATTATGCTAGAGATATCTTTTGTGGACATACCTCATAGAGGTGTGTCTCTACTTCTAACTAGCTCATGAAGTGCTATAATGCTCTATGATGTTAATGAGTGTATGCCCAAATCATGTAGGCACATATGGAGTTATGTTTGAGGGGGACATTGTCAAAAATACATAAAGCGACAATACATCCAACATTTTTGTGACCTTGTCTCCTCAATAATAACCTTGACTATGAAAATATAGTCCATTTCAGAATAGGTCCTTTGAAGCATTTCTTGCCATGTGGCCCTATACCCATGCATCTTTGCTAAGGAGCTAATCTCAACTCTAGCACAAAGTATAAGGCTTGGCCATTTTGTGTTGCTTGCCATGTGGCCCTACACCCATGCATCTATGCTAAAAGGAGATAAGTTCATCTCTAGCATAAATTAGAAAGCTTGGCCATTGTGTAGGGAATGAGATTGAGGGATCAAAGCTCATACAATGTAGGGAACAAGATTGAGGGATCAAGATCATAGAGTTGGGGGGGTAGATGTTGTTATGATACAAATCATTGAGATCATGGTGAAAGTGAACTTGTGTATAGTGAGGATGCATGTACTTGAGATACATATAATAGTGGGTGGTGTGGTGGGAAAAGTGTTGTATATGGAAGGAGATATAAGTATGATCGGCACTAAGTTTTTTTGGGGGTGTGAAGTCTCGGGGATGCAAGTTGCCAAGCTCGGGATCTCATCAAATAATCAATTATTCTAGAGCTTCCATGGACTATGTGGGAAGAAAGTGAGGCCATTTGCAATGTGGCCACCCACTTATATGTAATGAGCTCGTGGAAAGCTCCCATATCCAAGAAGTACCTCTACCAAAAGTTATGGTGTGTGTCAGGTCTTGTGATGTCCTTTGCATCCATGTACCCCTAGGGTCTTGCCCTTGTATCAAGATTGGGTCTCCAGAGTCTAGTAAGTGAACCTGATGGGCTCTCCATCCTTGCATTAAAATACCCTAGTAGGAGATTGCCACCCAATCTAAAGTATTCTATGATGTCCTTGTAGAAAGGTATGCATGGTGATTTCCCATTGGGTTGGGTATATGTGGACATATTGGGTGGAAAAAAGTAAGTTGTAATGTATACAATCATGCCCTTGGAAAACCCACCCTCTTCCACATGTATTAAGCTCCTTGACCTTCCTAAAAGATATAAGGATATTGTGTAGGTGTGGCTTAAATAGGACATGACTCCTCCTAACCCTTGTATCCCTTGAAATACCCTATTCTCCCCTCTATACTTTTATATCCAACTACATATGGTAACCCTCTATACTTTTATATCCAACTACATATGGCAACCCTCTATACTTTTATATCCAACTACATATGGCAGCCCTCTATACTTTTATATCCAACTACATATGGCAACCCTCTATACTTTTATATCCAACTACATATGGCAACCCTCTATACTTTTATATCCAACTATATATGGTAACCCTCTCTCTAGGCTCTATTTCATATGTATGTAAGTAGAAGATGATTTCTCTCTCAATAAGGGTTCACCATAGTGTGTCATTATATTTTATTTTTCTTTGATGGCCTCATTGACCCCACATCCCTACTTATAGTAGTGTTATGTAATAATGATCAAGCCAATCCATTTTTATTTCCATTACTTGGGCCATCCTAAGTGTACTATGTTAGGGGGTTGGTCATCATCAGTAGTGTTATGTAATAATGATCAAGCCAATCCGTTTTTATTTCCATTACTTGGCCCATCCTAAGTGTACTATGTTAAACTTCTCAAGGGGGTAGATCATCACACTTATGTAAATCTTGGTGGTTTTTAGTGCCGCCCCCTTTTTTCCCAATCCAACTCTCCATTATTGGGTCATTTGTTGCATGAGTTTCGTAACATAAGATCTTGACTTGGTGGTGCATGGATCTTTTCCCTTGGTACTAGCCTTTGAAGGATCTCGTGTGCCAAAAGAGGCCTCGGATGGGTGTTGAGAATTGTGGTGCCAAAGTGCACTAGACAAGAGGTATGGAGTGAAAAATGCCATATGGCAAGACATTTATCCCACATGCAAGGGAAGTCCCATGAGATTTGTACCTCCACCCTATAAAAGGAGTCATTTTTTAAGCAATGAATCATCTCATGCACTTTGCACATCTCGAGTCTCTCTATGAGTCTAAGCTAATCTATCTTGGAACCTAATTGATTTGAGTCTATTGCACATACACATCATCATGTGTATAATTAGACACCATCCACCTTAGGTCATTTTAATCATGTGTAATTTAGTAGATGATTAGTGTGGGATTAGCATCATTGCCATGGAGAGCTTGGGTCTCCCAAAATCTCAACATGATATTAGAGCCTCCCCATATCTCTCCTACCTATCTTCCCTCTTCTCATTAGTCTTCCCATAGCTCAATTAGCACTAATCATATCACTAATCACATCTTATCCATTTCTCCCACTTGTGGCCAAAATTTGACATGTTCTATTCTCTCAATCCTTTGCACCACTGCCTAAAACCTCTTAGCCACACATTCCTCAACCTATTGCTAAGCTATATATCCAAGGGTTTGGCCAATTTTATCTTCTACCTCCCAATTTTCGTGTTGCAAACCGGCGGGCTACTATCCATGTTTTTTGATTCATTCTTTATCTCTACTTAGAATTGGGCTAATTCCTCTTAGGTTAAGTTTAGCAATGTTATGAGCTACCCACAGCCCAAATCTCATGCCATTTGGTCCATTGGGTGAGTTGGAGCAAGCAAAAAAAAAAAAACCAAATGCCAGTTCAAGGAGGTTGCAGTTACTGTTGCAAACTGCCTGAAATTTGGACTTTAGTAAAGTGCACCTGAGTAGCATGTGAGAGATGATTTTGGAAATACCAACGATGAAAGTGTAGATCATGAGGTAACAAACAACTTTCATTTTTACATGAAGTCGATACAACAGTTGGATCTTCGTAGATCTTCTCTGCAATGTAGGCATGTCAAAACTATCCAGTTTTTCTGTTGAGGTTTTCACCATTTTCAAGTTTTTGCAAAGCTTGCATTAATCTTGAATTAACACCAAAAGCACTCATATTGCATCGGGGCTTCTCTCAAGAGCTCCGAAATCAAAAATCAAAAGTGGGAAGTGAAAATTTCTTATTTGTATTTTACCAACTCTTTGCATTAATCTTGTTTGTATTGCTGCACATGCCCAACTTGTAATCAAGAGGTAGACATTGCTGAGTAGTACTTAGTAAGGCCCCTCAAACATGGAACAAGAGGTTAATAAATTCAATTGTGATGGGTTTTATACATGGCAAATGAAGACCATGTACATGCTTATGTAGAAGGGTCTTTGGGAGCTCATTGTTGTTTGACAGTGAAGAAGAAGCAACCTCTACATCAATGAATCCTCAAAACAATCACAAGGCCTTGGATATAATCGCTCAAAATCTTGGCGATGAAGTGATTCATCACATTGTAGGCATCAAAGAAGCAAAGGCAGCATGGGAGGAGTTGAACAAGATCTTCGGCGCACCGAATCAAAGCACTCCAAAATTAACTTGCTCATGCAATTTTACAAGCTCGACAAAGCAAACAATGAAAGTATAGCCTGATACATCAACAATTTCAAGGCAGTAAAACAACAACTCCATGCAATTAAGAAGAAAATTGATGAAGATGAAGCTATTATTGTATTGCTTAATAGTGTGGATAAAGAGCCATATGACACCATTGTTTCAACACTTAAAATGTGGATAAAACTCTATCAAAAGTAGAGTCTTCTTTGTTAGAGTATGAAGCAAAACACAAGCCACCCACTTCACACTCAGGAGAGACTGCACTCTTCACCAAAGGAGGAAGATTCAAGAACAACAAAGCAACTATCTCAGGCACAAAGTTACCAAGGTGTTTTCATTGTGGAAAACTTGGTCATGTTATCAATGAGTGTCGTAACAAGGACAAGCCTAAACTTGTATGTGATCATAGTCGTAAAATTGGCCACCTAGAAGAAAACTGCTATGAGAAAAAGAATTAACCAACTTCACCAAAGCCATAGATGCTTCAGAAATACTCTTTTAAAGAAAAAGGAAAACATGTATGCTTCACCCCTTCTCTCTACAAAAAGTGCTTAAGATTTTGTAAACTAGCCTTTGAGACGATGATGTACTCATGCTGAGAAATGGCCAAAGTAGCCTGTCACCCCTGCCTGACTGTGATTTGCCATGTCTCGGCATCAAGGGGGGGGGGGGTTAGTGCCAAAGTAGCACATTTGTATCTTGGGTCAAAGCAACCCTAGCACATAGAGGGAGTTAGGAAGAGTGAAAGCTTATTTGTATGACTTACATCAACCACCTTGAAGTAGCCCAAAGATTTGGCACCAAGGGGGGTGTTGAGAATTGTGGTGCTAAAGTGCACTAGACAAGAGGTATGGAGTGAGAAATGCCCTATGGCAAGTAGACATTTATCCCATATGCAAGGGAAGTCCCATGAGATTTGTACCTCCACCCTATAAAAGGGGTCATTTTTTAAGCAATGAATCATCTCATGCACTTTGCACATCTCAAGTCTCTCTATGAGTCCAAGCTAATCTATCTTGGAACCCAATTGATTTGAGCCTATTGCACATACACATCATCATGTGTATAATTAGACACCATCCACCTTAGGTCATTTTAATCATGTAATTAGTAGGTGATTAGTGTGGGACTAGCATCATTGCCATGGAGAGCTTGGGTCTCCCAAAATCTCATTAATGGGGTCCTCTTAGGGAGCTCTATTAGTAAAGATAGGCTCTGGGCACCCACACTTGAGTTGGGGGCAATCAAGAAAATCCCCTTATATATATATATATATATATATAAGTTTTTATAATGTGTGTGTGTGTGTGTGTGTGTGTGTGTGTGTGTGTGTGTGTGTGTAAGTTTTGATAATGTGAATGGGGAGAAAAACTATTTCTCTTGCGCAAATATTTCTTCTTCTCTTGAGCTCTTACCCTGTGGTATGCATGCTTATGTGAGTGCATGTGGTGTATTGAGTGTGCATGATGCTAGATAGCTTGAGTGAGAGAGTGATTGAGAGTGGTTTAAGCTTTCTAGCTTAACCATTTCCATTGGAATGGTTGCTGTAGGGAGGATTGATTGTAGAGAAAGGGTACAAACAAGAGGGATTGATACTCCTCTTTACTCTTTTATCTCTTCTTTGGAATTTCCATGATCCAAGATGGGTGGTTTTCACTATCTTATGATTCCTTTCATGATGGCAAGAAGGTTCTTTAACACGAACAAATGGCGCCACCATGGTGGAAGGACTAATCTTGGATTAGAGAAGGAAGTAAATGTATTTCTTCTAAAAAATCTTCTATTTTGTTCACTTAATGCCTGCCTATTGGGCTATTTGGATTAAAGTATGCATACATTTTAGTGCAATCCCCTTCTAAACACCCATGTTGTATTGTCCCAGCTCCTCCTAGACCCTTTTCTGCAACTCTTCCTTAGCCCCCTTTCCCTTTTGGCCTAGCCTTGGAAATATTCTATCATCTTATCCTTGGCAGCACTGATTTCCTTGGCATGCACTCTCCTCATAACATCCATGTGCTCCTACCTCTTCCTCTCCTCTTCTGTGTGTGCCCACCTCATGGCATCCAGTTATTCTTGTCTTTTCTTGAGGTCAGCATGGGTTGTTGTCAAGGCGACACTCAGCTCTTTGACAGTCATTTTTCCTCCTCTTCCTCTTGTATTCTTAGTAGGGATTGTAGCCTTTACCTCCTTCTTGAGGGCCTTTATGGTGGTCAACCTATCTTGCCTCTACTTGTCTTTGAACTCCTCCACTAGGGCTTTTAGTTCTTCAATCTGTGCCCTGAATTCAGCTCATAATTCTCCTGCTCCTTCAGGTTCTTTGTTGCAGCCCACACATGCTCCTTCACAGCTCACTGTCGGGGATTAGGTCCATTGATAACCCTTTGTATATTACAAGCTCCTTTCCCTTCTCATCTATTGGCGCATCTATCTTCTTTTCGTCTCCTTTCAGGAGTGTGAATCTGTGTTTCTAGACTTCCGCCTTGTTTTTTAGCTACTAATTCTCCTTCTGCAACTATATTTCCTTGCTGGCACTTCCCCCGATTGCTCCGGCATCCTTACCTTCTCGGTTGGGTGTAGCTTCTTCCAAAGTTCTTGTTGGTTCCATGTGTGTTAGCTAGGCTAGGTTTGACTGTCTAGACCCTCCTTCTGGATTGTTGTGGTGTGACTAGTAAGGGATAATCTCTCTACAAGAAGGTGTCGGGGGGGGGGGGGGGGGTTGCATTACTGTTGAAGACTTCTCTAAATATCTACCCCACACCTCCTTTAGATCCTCAATGGCATGCCCTTCCCACTGCTCCATCTTTTCAACTTCAAGCTCATATGCCTCTAGAAATTCATCAGCATCCAAGACAACCAACCTGGATTCTGCCTTGACTAGATCAACTCTATCTCTATCAGCCCTAGCGTGCACCTCCTTCATGATCTTGATGTGCTCCTCTCTACCAGATCAACTCTATCTCTATCAGTCCTGGCCTGAACCTCCTTGATAATCTTGATGTGCTCATCTCTAATTAAGGTCACCTGGCCTTCTATTTGCGGCATGGCTCTCTCTGGCCTTGTCTAGCTCCTCTTGCAGCTACACAAAATCCTACTCCTTTTGTACCATGGCCTCCTTCATCTTTTCCATTTCTTCCTTGAACTCCTTGTTGGCCTTCTCGAGGTTTCTCATCTGGCTTTGCACCTCTCCTAGGCGGTCTACCTCCATTCTCCTCCTGCGTAGCTCTTTCTATAGGGGTTCCTGATAGCTTTTTACCATCTATATGATGATTGCATCCTTTTGCTTTATTGGAGCATGTTTTTTTTTCCATCAGTCATGCATTTTTGCAAATAGATAAGAGCCTCTTGCACCTAGTCTATGTCTATGGTTTTCGGAAAGTTCACGACACTAGTACCAATAGGGAGGTCATCATGCACTTATTCCAACTATACTACAGACTTGTGCTTGTTGTTGCTGCTCCAATCAGTGTGATAGGATGGACTTGCCAATGTTGGCTAAGTCCTCCTTGAGCTTTTTTGTGTGGTGTAAGGTTTATCATCTCCACCACAGAGAGCATTTGCTTCTATCTGTCCTTATCTGCCATGCTTGTTATTTTCAATTCTTTAGCCTTGCCCTCCAGTGCGCCAAACTCCTTGATTAAGTCATCATTCTCAACTGGCTTTACCTCAGCCTCCCCTTCAACCGTAATCTGAATACTTCAACCACATAAAGGGGGTTGAATGTCCTTTTCTCATGCGATGGGAGCGTTATGATATTAGATTTCTACACCTTCTCCAACTGCTCCGCGGCCTTACAGTTGTGTTGGAGCTCCTCTTAGGGCAGCTCCCCAAACTCCTTCAACCACATCTTCACTAGGCATGCTTGTTTGCCTCCTTCTACAACGTGGATAAGAGGAAGTCGAATTCCACCATTTTCTCACTATCGATTGCACTAGGGTTGAGAGACAGTAGGCGAGGGTGTAAGCAGAGCTTAGAAAAATGGTGGCTTACAGCGCAAGGTAGCAAGAACTTTTTGCACTGTGATTTTTGAATTAGGCTTTCAACAAAGAGGTAACCGGCCATTGTCGTGATGCATTCCTTCCCTAGGTACGATCATAACTGCTTGCAATCTCTATAATTTTTCCAAATTGCTTTCACAATCTAGCCATGAGTGCCTGTGGCGCCTTTACGAGGTCATTAATAGCTGGGCTGGGAATAAGCGACAATGACACAACACGTATCCTTTTCCATTCATGCGTCCTTTTTTAGGGTGGCAACTTTGAGTTTCCTGCCACCTCTACCAATTTGATCCTCTATTTCTGTGCATACTGAAATCATATTTACATATGAACGATGAGTCATAAAAAATGTTCATGAGTCATGAGTTATCGTTTGCAACAGGCTATCTTGATTTTTAAGTAGTCCTAAATATTGATCAATTTTACAATCTTTTGGGGACATTAAAGAGAACTATTTTTACAACTTTTACAAAATAAGCATAGTTTCAAACTTCTTTTAAAAAATGTACATATTGCTAATTTAAAGGTGAAAAAATTTTCACTTTTCATGTCAAATAACAAAATGGAAAAAACAAGATCAATGTTAAGATCTAATATTCTTTAAAACTACTAATAATCCACACACATGTCTATGTAATGTATAATATATTCTTTACTTAAAATTATAAAAATGCACCTTTTCTTCTACAAGAATTTAACTATCTTCATCCCAATCAGTGAATTAGAATATATATTTGATGTTAAGATAAGTAAGTATATAGAGTCCATGGCCATAGAAAAGGCTTATTGAAAGAAACGATTTATGTAGATTTAGATAGAAAACCAACGATCCAAACGATCAAATTTTAGCCAGTAGTGAGAACTACAATTTATCACTTTACTTTATTTTGATCTAACAGTTTGATTTAGAGTTATAGTCTTTGCAAAAACACAGCTTTTAGTTTATAACAGTTGGATTTTAAGTCATAAAACACAGCTTTTAGTTTATAACAGTTGGATTTTAAGTCATAAAAATGACAATAGTTGTCATTTTGAAAAATTTGATGAAAATTTGGATTCTACAATTCACTTTGTTGACAAAGTGGATTCTAGAATCTAAAACTTCATTAGATTGACATTTCTATCGTGAGACAATGAAATTTTCATTAGAAAAAAGAAAAAAATTGGTTCATAAAAAATGAAAATTTCACTTTTAATGGACAAAAAATTTAGTTCATTGATGAAAAAATTTCCATCAAAAAATTTCGTTGAGGGAATTTTAATTTCGTCGACGAAAAAAATTCCATTGACGGAATTATCGACGGAAAAATTCCATTGATGGAAAAAAATTATATCAATGAGAATTTGGATTCCAGAATCCACATTTCCGTTAACAGATTGAAACGTTTTCGTCGATGAAAATTTTCAACGAAAAAATTTGTATCAACGGAATTTTTTGACGGAATTTTTTTACGTCAATGAACTAAATTTTTTGTCCAATAAAAGTGAAATTTTCGTTCATTATAGACCAATTTTTTTTTCAAACGAAAATTTCATTGTCACGATAGAAATGTCAGTCTGTCTGGAATTTTGGATTCTAGAATCCACTTTGTCAACATCCAAGTTTCTATCAATTATTCAAAACGATAACTGTTATCATTTTCATGGCTTAAAATCTAATTATTATAAACTAAAAACTATGTTTCTGCAAAGACTATAACTCTAAATCGAACTATTAGATCAAAATAAGGTAAACTGATAAATTGTAGAACGCACTACCATCTAAAATTTGATTATTTGAATCGTTGGATTCCTATCTAAATCTATAGACATCTTTGCTTTCAATAATAAACTTCTATGCCCTTCTATGGCCATGGACTCCATATACCTACCTGTCTAATATCAAAATATGCTTAAATTTAACCATTGGATCAACTTTGTATATAAAGAAAAATTAGTTTCTTAGACAATGCACTAGCCCCATGTAACAGAGTTTCATTAAATTATATTGGGTCTAAAAGTAATGTCAATTTTACCACCTATTAGTTTGTGGATAACACGTTTCATACATGCACTCTAGAAATGTGTATTAACACAAAAATTATCCGTGCTCAAGGAAAAGTATGATCTAGAGACACTTAAACAAAGCAAAAAAGAAAGAAAAAGTGAAATTCGTTTGACGTGTGGATATGCTTAATTTGCATGATATAGAAATTCTTGTGTATGGATTTGAGTTTAAAAAAATTGGACACTTGCGTCCAAAAAATAATTGATATTTTTAAGTAAAAGGTCCAATGATTCTCCTAGAGTTGACTGGAAGAGTTTCTTCTCCTTTGTAATTCTTTTTTCAATTGGACCTTTTGGGGCTTAGAGTAAAATGTAAGTAATGTTTTATGCATTCTTTTTTCACAAAAGTAGTGGTTTTTTTTCAATGTTTGACATGAAAGTATGTCTTTTGTCTCCATAAATTTTTAAAAAGGTACATTTTTGGGTTTCTTTTCTAAAAATGGAGCTTAGTTGTCGTTTGCATGATTTTGCTGTCATTTTTCATTGTCATTTTTCATGACTTGCTATTTATTTACATCCTAATTTTGGATTTTATTTTCTTTTATTACTTGCATCGACGACGCCTTTTTGGAGGCTCCTGGGTGGTGATAACACCAGGCCCTTGTGTACCTCTCCTCTATATCCTAAACAATTGACCAAATATAAGTACTATAGGCATTTTTAAACAAATGATAGCTCAAAGGAGATTATACATACACATCTAGGTGCGTGGTGCCACATTCAGCTCTGGATCCTGATCCTCCACGGCCAGCTCTAGCTCCAATGAACAAAGTGCAGAGGAAGAGGGGGAGGATGCTCAGGACATTGTGGCAAAACTGCAAGCCGAGCAGGAAAAAAGAATGCTAGCCCCCTCAAGCAAGAGGAATCCCAACTCATTGGAAAAAGCAGAACATCAGAGTCCAAGAAGACGAACTGGAAGAAGTGAACCTAGGGGACGACCAAGAGTCAAAAAGAGTCAGAATCAATGCCCAACTGAATCAAGAATTCATAGAAAGGCTCCTGGAATTGTTAAAGTCCTACAAAGCTGTGTTTGCCTGGAATTACTCAGACATGAAGGGGATTGATCGTAGCTTCTACTAGCATAAGATCAAATTAAAAGAGGATACAATCCGTATGCGGTAGAGAAGATACAGAATGAACCCCAACTATGCAAAACAAGTGGAGGAAATTGGCAAGCTGTTGAGAGTTGGGTTCATTTATCTAGTGGATAGGGCAGAATGGCTTTCACCAATAGTCATTGTCTTGAAGAAAAATGGGAAGCTCAGAGTCTGCATCGCCTACCACAAACCAAATGCCTCCACCATATCGGATCTGTTCCCACTACCATTCATAGATTTCTTGTTGGATGCAGTAGCCGTGGGCACGACACATACTCCTTCTTGGATTGTTTCAGTGTGGGTACAACCAAGTACGGATGGCCCCGGAAGATAAAGAAAAAACTGCCTTTGTGATAGAATGGGGGGCATTTGCCTCCAATGTAATGAAGTTCGGGCTGAAAAATACTCTTGCTACATTCTAAAGGATGGTTCAGGGAAGATTCTATGAATATCTTACAACCTTCATGAGGGTGTTTATGGATGATTTTAGTGTGTTCAAAAAGAAAGAAGACCACATAACACCTCTCACAATGCGCCTGGAGACGTACAAGAAGGCCAAGCTAAGCCTGAATCCAACCAAGTGTGCCAAGGCCTCTAGCTTGTCTTGTAAGGTTATGAATTCCTCCTCTGGAACTAGGGCTTGCTTCGCGGTCTCAGTCCACTCCTCCTCTTCCTTGTTCTCCTCATGTCCCTCCTCCTCTGAGGGGTTCGAGGTCTCCTCATCCTCATCCTGGGACATTGGTGAGTACATGTCATCATAATCCACTTCATCCCCTGAGGTTTTGCGATGGTGGTCCGTTGTGAGGTCCCTCGCCCGCTCTGGGGCTCCTGTCGAGGCGGTGGAAGCGGCGGAAGCCTCCCGCGCAGGGCGGGGTCCACACTTGGGGCCTCGCCCGCCGCGGATGTCCGGGATGAGAGGCTAGCCTGGGTGGCCCCTCCGAAACCGGGCCCGGAAGACTCCCCTCGCCCAGAAGGCACAGGCGATTCCGCCAATTGGGAAAGATCTTCTAATGGGAAAATTATTCTAACGAGTCAAGTCTTAACTAGATAAACTGATCTGACCAAACCTGAAGTCACATGGTCAGATCAAGAAGAGACTTGCAATTGGTCCGTGGAATCACCGCTTTTTTCCTCATTTACGAGGCACAACCGATGATCCCCTCCCACAGAACAAGGTCTTCTCAGGATTTAAAACTAGATAACGTAACTAATCGTATCTCATTGTTTCTCAGGAATCCTTCGATCCAGCCTAGGCCCGGTGGGAATTCCTCTTTCATCATTTAAATTTATCTATACAAAAAGATAATTTTAACTAAATTTTTTCTTAAAATTTAAATAAAAATCTTCATTAATTATTTTATACTAGGAATTACACTTTCTTCATTTAAATATTTGGATTCTAATATAGTGGAAATTCCTCTTTCATCATTTAAATTTATCTATACAAAAAGATAAATTTAACTAAATTTTCTCTTAAAAATTAAATAAAAATCTTCATTAGTTCCTTTACACTAGGAATTACACTTTCCTCATTTAAATATTTGGATTCCAATATAGTGGGAATTCCTCTTTCATCATTTAAATTTATCTATACAAAAAGATAAATTTAACTAATTTTTCTCTTAAAAATTAAATAAAAATATTCATTAATTCCTTTACACTAGGAATTACACTTTCCTCATTTAAATATTTGGATTCCAATATAGTGGAAATTCCTCTTTCATCATTTAAATTTATCTATACAAAAAGATAAATTTAACTAAATTTTATCTTAAAAATTAAATAAAAATCTTCATTAATTTCTTTACACTAGGAATTACACTTTCCTCATTTAAATATTAGATTCCAATATAGTGGGAATTTCTTTTTTATCATTTAAAATTTATCTATGCAAAAAGATAAATTTAGCTTAAATCCTTCCTTAATTTTTAAATAAAATATACATTATTTTAGCATTTCAATTTTTTCTCTTAATTCATTGGAACACATGGATTTCCATTGTCATGGGGATTACTCTTTTAACATAAAAATAAATTACTAGAAATTTCTCTTTTTCCTAATTTATTATTTATGCATAAACATAAAAATTATTTTTTTTCATGATTACAATGAGAATCATTCAATTAATATAGGATGTTTAATCCTAGAATATGGTAGAAGTCCTCTTTTCATAATATAAATGAAAATGATTTATGTGTTTATTTTTTAAAAATTTTACCACTAATTCTCAATAAATTTGAAAGAATAAAGTTTAGTATTACTCATGTGATTAGAATAACCACTAATTGGATCATTATCCAATTATGGATTGATTCTTAATTTTACCATAAATTAAATAGCATAAAAGTATTAAAAAGCTATTATTTTGGCCTCCAATTAGACAAGCATAGAAATTACTTTTAGATTAGAGAAATGCTTCATGATGAGAAGGTTTATTTAAATTGAGAATAGGTCATAGGAATGACCATTCTTTGGGGGAGAGAGAGAGAAATGCTTAAAAAACCATTATAAATTAAGCATAAATAGAAATTTATGTATTTCTTCATTACAATACATTAAAGAACTTCAATAGTATTCAAAAGCCATTCAAATTAATGCTTCTCAAGCTTGAGAGGGGTTGAGAAGAGAAACATTTGGAGATTTAAGAAAAAGAAGACAATAATCCACACTTTATCTCCTGAATTACTTGATTCTTTGATCACAGTAGAGGTCCCCAACCAATCAATTGGTTTGGTATGTTGTTGGAGTCTCCAAGGAATATTGAAGAGAGAGAGAGAGAGAGAGAGAGAGAGAGAGAGAGAGAAGCTCCAATCTCTTCAATTTGTAGAGGATTTTTAGAAGATAATAGAAAATAAGCTTAACTTAGAGTAATACCAGTATAGTTTAGTTCACAAATGAGAATACAAAGGAATGAGGGTCTATTTATAGGTGAGGGAGGCCACTAACTGAGTCCAACTGAGTTCTAGAATTTTCCAGCTTCAGTTTGGCTGAATTTGGATAAGATTTGGACCAGTTTGGCTCCCTTTTTTATTTGGTTTGATCGAGGAGAGAGGAGAGATAAAAATATCCTATTATTTTTGAGTTTAAAACTCGTCCACACATGTGAAATAGGCGCCTCCTTGAAGGGCCCCCTTTTCCTTACCCATGTGTCAAAAATGAATGATTACTCCAATATATCTCATTTTTTTATTAATACTTCATAATTTTTAACTAATAAACCTAGTACTTAGTCAACTCTTCATCTTATGTGGGCATTTACTCATTTTTGGGTATTTTCTTTTATTCTTTGGATTTATCTTGTCCCAACACTTGGATTAATCTTATTGGTCCATAGGAACCTTAATTAGATCATAATAAAAAAAATTAAAAATCTTGACCCTTAGGCTAAGGTCTTCTAAATTAATTTTTATTAATTCCAATTACACCATGGAAAATCTATTTTGATTTTCTGTTTCAAGGAAATATTTTTTTGATATTTGTAGAATTTATTTATCCAAAAATATCCCAATATTGATTTACCACTCTCTAGAAATTTTTATCTCACTAGGCAAAACAAGGAAAAATAATATTTTCTTGTATTTAAAAACATAGAATGATTACAAGGGATTGAAGTAGAGGCTTAATCAATATTCAGCCCAAGGAGGAATCTTACATCCGTACAATCACAAATCCCCCTCTCAGGCACTCCTTATACTTGTATTTAGGCATAATGAAGATTAATTTGAAACAGTGAGGCTATAGAGAAGGCCGTAGAGCGGCAAGCAAAATAGTGAGGCTGTAGAGATGAAATTGCATTCCTTTATAGGAGAGAAGGCCTTCGAGAAAATTTACTTATCACTGCCATGCATCAAACTAAACCCTAAACCCTTTTCTCTCAACTAATTAATTGATAGCAAATAAATATTTTGGTCCCATATTTAGGATTTAGATGTTTTTTAAAACGCAGAGAAGAATATGATATTAGTAACCGAGATCAAGAAGATATGTCTAAGAGGGATTTGTCAATAGTGAAGTGAGTGTAGAGATTATAGCAATAGAAATTTTTGCCACAAGTGGAAGATATGGATAAGGTTGAGATTAGTGGATAATTAGGTGAGATTAATGAAGTAATTAGACTAGTGTGAGCTAAGGCTAAGCTAATGGAGAGGGGTGGCTCTGATACCAAGTCAAAAAAGATGAACCCTCACCATGCATGACTAGCTTAACCCTAATTATTTTATGATTAAGGAACACTAATCTTATGGTGGATGCAACCTAATTAACAACATAATGATGATGAAAAGATTATGCTAGTTAAGCTTAAGACTCAGGCACAATTAGGTTACAAGTTTAAGACTTGTACTCATAAAGAGACTTAAGAGCTTGCTTCATATTTCATTTCTTGAAATGGTCCCCTTTTTTATGAGGGCTTGTACATCAATGTGGGATAAGTCTCCACTCTTCTCTATAGCTCACATGTCACCTCAAATCTCAACACCCTTAGCTTACTCCCTAATCATGCTGGTGCTTATCTCTTTTAATCCTCCTTAATAAGCGCATCTTAATTGGATCTTTTTTTTTACCATTAGTGGTATCAAAGCTAGCCTCTAATTGTGACAGCACTCCTACTACCGCTTGCTCTACCCACAACATCACAACAACCCGAGTGTGGGAGTAGTATCTAAGGATTGCCATCTTGCTTGCGCTGCCACTCTTTGGCATCTTTGGCACCACCACCTCTAGCTTTTGATTCCTTTTGCCACCATTCTTACCTACGCTGCCACCAGCTCTCTATGATAGCCTCACCTCCATAACGAACACCTTATCGGCATTGTGGCCCAATGCTTCACTGCCATATTAGCAGATGACCATAGCTCCCATATACTAACTACATGTAATGATTTCAAGAACAGTTGTAAAGTTGAGAGTGAGTTAGGATACACCTGAGCAAGTGGAAGAATCCGATCCATATGGAGGTTGCATGTCCACTGCAAGTTGTAAATCTGGATCTGGTTTGCATGATTTCACCTCAATAACCTGTAAATCAAACTCATCTAGCAAGCTCATCATCAAATAGCCATAGCTCATAAGTATGTTTCGATTTGATATCTCTATGTTGATCTTCCCCCTCACTTAGGTTTCTTAAAATATATCCTTGAGCTGGATAGGAAGGCAATGGTCTCTGTGCATCTTGGCTATGAAAGGGCATAGGTACTCAGGTAAGTTGGTCAATCATCTCATGCCTTGAAAATCATCTATAAACTCACCTAGTATACCCAGAATAGACATGGTGTGGGTAAGAGAATTTCATTGAAGTGGCGAGGTAAGCGCAAGGTAACACTCTTGCCTCCATTCATCCATTGTCTCCTCTTGGAGTGTTTTTTCTTGGTTAGGTCCATTCATCACGTAAAGAACACTCAAGTCATCATGCCTTTACTATGCTACTACCATGGATTGGAGTAACGGGGTCCCGTAATGTCAAAAATACGTTCTACATTGCCAACTGTTAACCCATTCCTAGGGTTAACAAGAGCTACCACCATTATCTAACATTAAGGAGTCAAGGTAGATACACCAAAGGGTCATACATTCAAGATATGAAGCAATGGTTTCCAAAGCTACAATTTGGGTGGGCACCCGTGATGGTGTAACAGAGTATTTATGGCAATTCCCTCAAGAGCATGTGGTAGCATGTACGATAAAGTCCCAAGTGATATACTTCATGGATATATTATAAGAGTAGTCATTGTAATAGCTTTAGGCCTCTTATGAGCCTAAAGTGCCCGACCGGCCACATTTTAAGTGAGTGTAAACACTTATGGCCATGTATATAAGTGAATTTCTCTCATAATACAACACACTCTCTCATTTTGCAATTGAGTCTTGCTCTTGCTAATCCTCTTGCTAATGTCTCTCCCTAATTCCTGATACTGAGTGTGTGTGAGTGAAGTGAGGTGAGAGGAGGAACGAGTATCCGTAGTGCAACGCGGCGGTGTGACAATGTTTGCAGGAGAGGCATGGTGGAATTGCTTCTCAAGGAGTTGTAGAGATTGGAGACCTCAAGGGTTACGAGCTCGGCCATTGGAAAGCTCCTCATGACAGTTGTGGTTTACCAAGTAATCTCTTATTTGGATGTGTTTCAAGGGGGGGTTAGGATGAGCCATAACATTTTTGGCGGTGCTGCCGGGGAGCCATCCCTTGGCTTTTTCCATTGTTTTTTCTCTAATCTATGCATTGCCCATTGTCCATTGTCTTGATTAATGGTTTCCCATGAAAAAGATGTGGATTTGATGGTGATTTGTGTGATTTGGTGTAGAATAGCTCTCTTTTTTGTTTTTGTAAAGAATGCTTTTTACTTAATTTATTGTTTTTATTGTTGTTAATGTGCTTTTTGATGTTCTTAGGCTTGCACATAGTTTGTATTAGGCTTAGTTTGCATCCATTGCATAAAACAATTCCTTAGAATACATTTTTTAGTGAATGTTGGCTCTCTTTAGTGTTAAACATAGAATTAAAATCATTAATTTTAGCTTAATTTGTGTGTTTTTGTTGAAATTATTTGAATTAGAGTGTTAGCAAGAATTAGGAGTAGCTTAATCTTTCAAAAATTTCTCAAAACTATCAAAAAACCCTTGAATTCGACTAATTCCTCTTAATGGACTGGTTTTTGTCATTAAGGGTGATTAATCTTGTTCGAGGGACAAAAAATTTAGAAAATGTGTTAATTGGGGTCTAAATTATTCATGTGAGTAGTCAAAATTAGTGTTTTTGAGTGTTTTGAGAGCATCTAGATTCATCAAAACACCTAATTACATCAATTGGAGTAATTTGACTCTCTTTGCTTAATTTTACCTTAAAAGAAGAGACCAAAATTAAGAGTCTAATTAATCTCCCATTTTAAATTAATTTACACATTTTTTGATGCACATAGCTTAGCATTCCCTTGCTCTATCCAATGATGTGCTCAATTGTGTGAATTAATTAAGGATTAGTGGTTAATTAGAGCTGAGGATTAGTGTAAAAGAGAAAGCTTATTGAAAGGATTAATTCTTGATTAGTTTTTAATCACCTTTTTATACAAAACTCAATAAGGCTAATGAACATTCAATGAGTAGATACCCATGAGTTGTCAAATTGTCCATTTTTGGGGTCATTTTTGAAGGGTGTAAGGGGTGTCATAAAAAGGTTTACTTTTTTTATTCCCACGTACCTTTTTTGGAAAAATGCCCATATCTCCTTAATTTTAAATTCAAAAAATATCCCCCCAAACAAGGAAATTCATATTTCCCACTAGACTCCAAAAAAAAAAGATTCACACGTGAACCATTTTTTACACTTTTACGCCTTAAGGTCTCACGGCCTAAAGGTTTACGCCCAAAAAATAAATAAATAAAATCGAAAAAATGGTTCACGCGAGATCCATTTTCTACAATTTCACGCCTTAAGGTCTAACGGCCATGCCCAAAAAAAATGAAAAAATGGTCCACGCACTTTCACGCCTTAAGGTCTTACGACCTAAAGGTTCACGCCCAAAAAAAAAATAAATCAAATTTAATTTTTTCGTGAAGTCCAATTCACAGTGTAAAACACTAAGTGTTTCACGACGTGAAACACTAGGCATCTCATGATGTGAAAAAAAAATCAAAGTTAATTTTTCTATGAAGTCCAGTTCACGGCTTGAAACACCAAGTGTTTCATGGCGTAAAACACTAGTCATCTCAAGACGCGAATATATATATATATATATATATATATATATATATATATAATTCATGGAGTCCACTTCACGCCACGTGAACTTGCACGCTACTAGTTTACGACGTGAAAGGGGGTCCATCAACAGCACACAAAAAAAACATCCCTGTTTGGAGGCTTGTATCCTCTAAACCGTGAATCCAATGAAGGCACTCTAGGGCTCATCGAAAAGCCGACATCGAGCTCTTCAAATTTGGTATTGGCTGTTCGAAGTCAAAATCGATCGTTTTGGCCTCTGACCAAAAGTCTCAAAATTCGACCCGGCACCCTACTAGTTCACGACGTGAAAGGGGGTCCATCAGCAAAAAAAACACACACACACACACACACACACACACACCAGTGTTTGGAGGCTTGTATCTTATAAACCGTGAATCCAATGAAAGCACCCTAGGACTCATCGAAAAGCTGACATCGAGCTCTTCAAATTTGTTCTGCCATTTGAAGTCAAAATCGATCATTTTGGTCTCCAACCAGCAGCCTCAAAATGCCAAAAATCATGGCAAAAAACAGTCCAAAAAGCACAAAATCGTAAAAAAAATAGCATGAAAACGACTTTGAACCATATTCGGGCTACTTTTTGAGGATCTAAACAACAAAATCACAAACAACTCAAAGAAACAAAGTTGTAGTACTCCAAAAATACTACAACTCTCTCATACAAAGTTTCTCCAAATTCCTTTTAGAACACCCTCAAAACATGTTGCGAAACAGGGAAAACATTCTTGAATTTTTTTTAAATCTTGAGACAATGATGGAAAATAGGTTTTAGGACGTCATCTTCCATCTAGGAAGTTACTAGCATGTACTTTTTCTGGAAAAATATCCCTAAGGTCGTTCATGTGCGTGTAGCATCAGCTAATTAGGGAAAACAGACACTCCTTTAACCTAACGAAGAGTACACCATGCCTCTTAAGGTTGTAACGGGCTGTGAGAATATAAAAAGCAAAAAAAAAACACGTGCTTGCTCGTTAAGAAGTAATTAGGCAATCAAACATGGTAATAATAGAGGGACTACGTGGGCCGACACCCTCACTGAACCCAATGGCTGACATCTTCGAGCCATTGAGATCTATGCCCCAAATGCACATCCCAATACCATTGGCCATGCCTACAACAAGCGTGTCATCAAGTTTTACACCCCCTGTCACTTCAATCCACCGAGCTTTGGTCCTTTACCTAACATTCCCACCAATCTTATAGCTACCAATCCTTTCCAACCCCTAGATGCCCACACCTTGGACATACTAACTAGTATAGGAAGGGGGGTTGCCCAAGGACTCAGTGAGTCCCTACCCACAAGAGCACTCCCATACGACCTCAGCAGTGACTCATACAAAAATACGGCCTTACAGATTTTCACAATTATGGGCAAATACAATGGAACAAACAGATCCTATTCAATTCACTCAAATGTTTGAGAACAGAGATGTGAAGCCTTTGGAAATCCCAACTACCCCACCAAGATACATGCATTGAACCTATGCTTTAGAGAGAAAGGCAAGTCAATGGCTTATCACATTGATACCGGCAAATCAAGACCAACTTTAAAACCTTGAAAACAGCCTTTATCCATGGCTTTTCAAGACAAGGTGATCGGTGGAGTGCAACAAGAGAACTCTATTCAATTGAGAGTAAACCAAACGAAACCATTAGAGATTTTATCCTTCGGATAAAACTCTTGGACTCACGATGCGAGTCATGGGAGAAATTAAATGATTCTCAATAATTGAAGAGATGTTTCATGATGGCTTAAAGAAAAACAACTTACACAACTTGATCATTGTATCCAATCCAAAAACATTTGATCAATGTTGTAAAAAAGCTGTACGTTTAGATGACAACATGCTAGAAGATGATCATGCTACAAAATGTTCCTCATCTAAACCAAGTGAAGCAATGGCAAAAGAAAGATTGATCTTGGAATTGTCATTCCCTGAATTCTATGCAGCCTTGCTTAAAAGATTACAACCAACATCTCTAAGAGCAGATGAGCTCCTTCAAAACCAACCATCCTTAATGCATCTACAAGTGAGGAGAAAAATGCCTTGTGTTAAGTGCAATCACTACGACCATCCTAATCCCCATTGCGCATACAAGGCACCTGTCTTTTTATAGTGCATATATTGTAAATCCTTTGATCATGATACTACAAAGTGTCCCAATTTATCAACAATTGACTCAAAACCCCCATCTTCCGTGTACCAACAAATAGAAACAGTCCAAAGGGTAGAAACTTCTCAGGAAGCAGTTAATCGAACACTTCAGTGTTCGATTG
Source organism: Cibotium barometz (assembly GCF_041138505.1). Lineage (NCBI taxonomy): Eukaryota > Viridiplantae > Streptophyta > Polypodiopsida > Cyatheales > Cibotiaceae > Cibotium > Cibotium barometz. Next base: position 3,637,524 of record NC_141110.1, read on the forward strand.
TCGTGGACCTCACAAAGTGACAGACTACACAATTTGGAATACTTTCATGCCCACTGACACTTTGCAACCCACGTGTGAACGATGTGGCATTGATCACATGTTCCAAGATTGCCTAAGGTGAGTTGCTTCAATGCAACTTGTCTCACAAAATACAACTCTTAACATCTTAAGTGTACAAAATGGGCAACTGTCCATGGTACTCTTGAATGTGCTTATATGCTTACAAGCCAAGGCACGAGAAACGGTCAAAAAGACCACAAAAAACAATACCTCGACATGGGTAGAAGAACATGCTTTAAAGCAGGAACTAAAACACAATAGGATCACCGGTTGTGATTGAATCTCATAAGGCCAACCCTATAAAAGCAACCAAAATACAAACCCTAGAGGAGTACCACTTCCCCTTTCAAGAGGAATACATACTCTCTACATAAGAGTCATTAAAAACAGATTGCATGATTTATGTGGTTGAGAAAGCACGTGAGGAATTTGATGAATCTGTTACAAAATTAAAGCGGTCTCTCAAAACCTCGTTTGGAGGATTGCTCCAAATGGTGGTGAAGCCAGTATAACATCAGCATTACACCTTTAAGGGCTAAACTCAATAATTCCCTTACAAGATTAAAAGAGTCTCTCAAAACCTCATTTGGAGGAAGGCTCTTCTCTCAAGATAAACCCAGCATCACATCAACACTTGCACCTCTAAGGGCTCAACCTGATTTATACCAAGACATAAAGAACTCCATAAAACAGGACTGTGAGGATTCGCAAGTTTCCAAACAGACCTCATTAAGAATTATCAGAGGGCCAAGTGTGCTATTGTACGCATTTAGGTACTCTTGAAAAAGTGAGACCCAAACAGAGGATGAAAGTGAATGGGAATATGAAATAGAAATCGGATCTAAAACTGAGTCAATAACTGAAACATCCATGGTTCCTTTGGAAGATTCTATCATGGTATGGTTGGATTTCCCTACATGCAATGATGTTCAGGTGCAAACGCGCATTGATTAGTCCTCGAGCTCGTCTCCTCATAACATCGTGACAATAGACACTTGAGCGTCATTGGGACAACCTAAACTCATCCCTACAAGCAATAGTCTTGCAAGAAGAGCCAATGGACAAAACATTGAAGTTCCAGGCTCCTTTAAATACACTACTCAAACAATCGATAGCGATAGAGAATTTACATTCCATGTTACCCTAGATTCCCTTGAGTATGATGTCATCTTTGGTGGACCTTGGATAAGTGAATCGTTGTATTCAGTAGATGAATCCATGCAAACAGTCACCTTGAACACTCCTAAAAGGCAATGTACAATTGCTATTACGGGAGAAAGGGAACTTACAAGAGCTGGAACTTTTGACATATCTTACTAAAAAGATCGCTAGGATTCTGGTTGGATTGGAAATTGCAAATAAAATCACCATAGCTCAAGCACATCTTTATCCAACATGAGAACACAATATTATAACCCTCGAGCTATGGGATTTATTAGGTCAACCAACACTCACGGCACATCCTGAAAGGATTACCGTTACACAAGACTTGAACAGGCCATGTCTGGGGTACTTTGAACATACAATGTATATTGAAACTAACCCTCTCACTTGCAAGTTTTTTGTGGTTGAGTATGTGTTGGAAGCATATATGATCTTGGGGCATAAATGGACTTTTGTTGCCCAAGCACCACTGTGCTTTGCTAGCAATAGAGTCATCATGATGGTCAACGACACAAAGTTGACGATACCATACTGCCAGAGGAGGAGGAAGAGGATCCAACTTTAATGGATATCTATGATGTTGAACGCAAAAGGATACAATCCTCTTCCACAAAAGCCCCTCTCACTTGCAAGTTTTTTGTGGCTGAGTATGTGTTGGAAGCATGTATGATCTTGGAGCATAAATGGACTTTTGTTGCCCAAACACCACTGTGCTTTGCTATAGCAATAGAGTCATCATGATGGTCAACGACACAAAGTTGACGATACCATACTACCAGAGGAAGAGGATCCAACTTTAATGAATATCTATGATGCTGAATGCAAAAGGATACAATCCTCTTCCACAAAAGCCCCTCTACATAAGGACCTACCATCTGTGTCAACCAACTCTGATAAAGCCTCTACTCCTTTAACCGGGCCCATCCTTATCTACAAAGTTCAATGCCATAACCTCGCAATCAGCATCTATTCCTGAAGAAGTTCCCACAACCAAACCATCTATCTCTTACAAGGAACTCAAAGGAAAGGCCCTGGATTCTATGCATCTTCATCGACAAACCTCACCAAAGGAGACAACCACATGCTCAAATGCCTCGTCATCAATAGCCACTCCACAAGAGACTCTAGCCTCATCATCATCAACAATGCCCATGAGTCTCAAACCCGCAGCCTCAGCAGGCAGCAGCAACCAAAGTCAAGGAGGGCCCCAAACCTTCCACATCAACACAAAAGACAACTCCACCACGACAACCACAATCAAGGTATCTTAATAGTATCGAAATGTGGGTGGAGAAGCAGCTACTTGTAGCTTAAGGCTACTATGAAGGTGCCAATCAAATTTGGGTGCCTCGATAGTCAAAACCTCTTCCTCAATGTAGCACTCAGAGGCTAACATAGTCCACCAAAGCCTATGTGAGTTCCTCAAAGAACTCCACCAATGCAACAAGTGTGGGTACCAAAAACACTATTGCAGGCACAAGGGTCCTACCAAAGAAATACCAAAGCTTGGGTCCCCTAAGCTTACACAAAAAAGAAAGCATCAACACTAAGCACATCGACCACCTAATTACATTGTTCGTCAAAAATGGATGCATGTGCATGTGCTTCAACAACAAGGATACTATGATGGTAATTCCATCATATGGTTGCCAAAATCGAACAATGTGAATAAAACCTCACCCCCGCCGACTTCAACCCCAACAACTTCACCTATAGTTTGACAAGAATGGTGGCCCAAGAAACAATAAGCAAATCACTCAACCACTCTTGTGCATTCAGCACCAACACAAGAGCTTGTCTGTTCAAGAAAACAATCAGCAGTCTTCCCTACTGCCTCGACATCATGTTAGCAATAAATTCAAGAAGCAATATGGAGACTTAGGAGCACATCAAGAACAAAATAACATTGCTCTTATCACCCCTCTAGAAGTGAGAAATGAGTTCACAAAAAGCTGTTGCTTGCAAATCATGACCTAGATGACCCATAAAAGTAAAAATAAATTAAAAAACAAAAAACAAAAAAAACAAAAAAAACAAAAACAAAAACATTGGGGTCAAAACCTGCAACTTCACCAAATTAGGCCATCTCACGAAATAACCCTTATGGCCAAAAATCCTGCAATCTCACGAGTTCAGGTTTCTCAAGAAACACAATCTCAAAGCTTAAGCACCCGTACTTTCAAGATTTAAGCCTCATCACGGATTAAGCCATATCACGCAATAGCCACTATATAATTTTTGAGCTTATTGTTTACTATTCTTTTGGCTCAATTAATGTGGCAGCTATATCATGAGTACGTATCCATACTTATGCACTGGGGAGAACATTTGCACCAAAGCCTCACCATCGACAACAACTGAGAACAAAAGTTGTGGAAATATTTGGAGATGAATTCTTGCCCATTATTCAAACGGACTTGTTGAACCTTCTGTGTGGTCACACTCTTGACCAAAGCCACCAACTCTTAAAAGCAGGAGAAAGCCTGTGATTTTTTTGCCAAGAAATACACCTAAATTTTACATGAGAAAGCCTGTGATTTTTTTGCCAAGAAATACACCTAAATTTTACATGAGAAATCATCAATAATAAGCATGAAGTACTTGGCACAACCCTAGGTAGTAGTCCACATGGGATTACACAAGTCCATATGTTTAAGCTCTAGGATGTGAGAAGTCGGATGACTAGTCTCATTGTGAAGGAAAGGCTCTCTGTGTTGCTTGCCATGCAATAAATCCACATAAGGGATTCAGGAGGGTTTCACCTCTACGAGAAGACACTTGACCATCTTGTTTGAGAAGACAACTACTGAAGAGACGCATAGTTCAAGTGCCGCTAGAGCGAGCATGTCACAACATTGTATCCACCTGAACTACCAAGGCATGATAGCTTTCAAGAAGTTGTAGCAAATGAGACTGTGAAACACATTTAAAGATCCACCAAATTCCTTTAACTTGTAAATAACACCTTCCTATACACCTACGGCAATAATCTGTAAGGGTGCTAGTGGGTGTCAATGACCTTAACAACTATACTATCAAAGTACATGTTGTAGCCTTTCTTTGCAATCCAAAACATTGAGAGCAGATTTCTAGAGAGCTTGGGAACATAAAGCACATCTCGGGGTAGAAGGCTGGCTAGGAGAAGAGTTAAGCTACACATTACCCACACAAGAGGCCTCAAGGTTGGAAGCATCGCCAATGGACAACTTTAAAGAGCTACACCTAACATCATGCATAATGGACCTATCATAAGTTATGTGAGTAGTGCACCCAATGTCAATAGCCACCCAATCCATAAGATATGAGGTGGTAGGAATACATGAATATGCGACGAGTAGCTCCTTAATTCCAATGAAGCTAGTTGCCTTAGCAGAAGAGGATATCTGGGATTGGTTGGTGGGTGGACAAAGAGGTTTGATTGGTGGGCTTCTTTACATAACCACCTTCTCTCTTCTTCTTTGTGACAATCAAGCTGAATGTGACCTTTGTTAAAACCCTAAGAACTCTCTAGATAATTGTTATGCATAAACATGCATAAATCAGGCATAAACTCATCCACCTAACCACCCCCGAGCCTAAGGGATGCACACATGAAATATAATGAAATACATCATACCTTTACCTTGATGTCCCATACCATAAAGAGGTATAACTCCAATCCAATAGCATGTAGCTATAGTTTGAAATGGTAGGTGAGAAGATATGATCCTCTACACAAGACACCATAGCCTAAGCCTCCAAGCCCCCAAGCCTCCCTTGAGTGTGCCCCATGCCCCTATTATATAGGAGGGCCCTCAAGTGACTCTTGACTCTCCATTTCCCATGTGTGACCCTTGGATGCCTGACTCTAACCTTAACCCTTAAGGTTAGTCCTAACCCATGCTCCACTAGAGCTTGTTCCCATGCTCCCATACTCACAAGCCTAATGTGGGTTAGCCTCCTAGTATATGCTCACATAATGTGCATATAACAACCTTTGTGACCATAATAATGCGAAGTAATATCCTTATGATGAGTAGGGTTGTTATAGACAGGCTCTTAGAGTCAACTTTATTGTTGCTGGTGAAATCCTTAGACTATAATTTGCCTTGGACCTTAACATGAAGAAGGGTATCGGTTGATCCTTGTCTTGTTTTCTTCCTCATAGATATATCCTAAAGCATGCCAAAAATAGTATGCAAATCAAGAGTAGAGGGAAGAAGTGAAATCATATTACAAAAAGATGAGAGAGTTTTGGGTCAATTTGGTGAGAGGAGCGGATGAACAAAGTCTTTATCTGTAGCCTTGCTTTTCAAAGAGACCAATTGCTTATGGATGGTAAAAAACTCCATGATGGAATAACTAGGCACTGCTCTAGAATCCGCACCCTCCCATATGAAACCACATATTATTTCCAAACTTGTCCAAAATTTCTCTGGGGAGACAGAGATCCCATCCAACATGTAGAGTTTTTTGAATCCACATGTGAAACCTACAGGCCTATTAGTGATGTGACAATGATTCATGCCTTCTCACTGACCTTGGAAGGAAAAGCTCATCAGCTGTTCCAAACCCTCAAGCCTGAGGATAAGGTTAACTTCACAAGACTCAAAAACGTTTTTGTGCCCAGTTTTGCCCGAAGTGGTGACAGATAGAACCTTGTGGCACAGTTACATAATATCAAACAAAAGGAAGTTGAATCGATGAGAGACTATGTGTCTCATCTTAAGAACTTAAATTCAAGGTGCAAACTTCGGGAGAGGTTAACTGATGAGATCAGTTGTTGCCTTGCTTTTGGAGAGGGGTTAGAGACCACAAAATGCATGATTACCTGGTACTAGCCTGACCTGCTACTCTTGATGCATGTTGCAAACTGGCAATCGAATATGAAGATTATTAATATGTTGGAATTACCATAATCAGAAGATGTCAAAACATCTTCAGCACAACTATGACTTTGCGTGTCTCAAGTCACCAAGAAATTGGAACTCGAAGCAAGCAAGTCAGAAACATGACGGTGGCTGAGCTCAGTAATGCCATATTAGAGAAATTGAAAGTAAAGGAGGGAAGAGAAACATATGGGCATGGGCATAATCATCTTTACCCCCGCAAGAAATTAGTATGGTGCTCTATGTGCAAGTTGAAACATATGGGCATAATCATCTTTACCCCCGCAAGAAATTAGTATGGTGCTCTATGTGCAAGTTGAAACATATGGGCATAATCATCTTTACCCCCGCAAGAAATTAGTATGGTGCTCTATGTGCAAGTTGAATCACACTACCACCAAGTGTCCACAGTTAAGAGCAAGGCCATCACTCTATTGTGTAAAATTAGGAAATCATGACACTTCAATGTGCAAATATCTAAGATTACAAAATGTTACATAGCTACCAGCACTTAGAGCTCCATTGGCCTTGCCTGCGCCACCTGAACAGATCATTGCTTACTCTGTTGGACAACCCAACTCTTCCTACTTACCTAGGGGGATGTTCCGAGTACAAGACGCTTCACCTCTGCCACCACCAGTTCTACCACCACAACCACCGTAGGCAAAAATAAATCAAGTATTGATTGAATATCCATCAGAAGATGTTGATATGGTGTGGGAAATAGAACTTAGCAACAACAAAGAGTACTACGAAGAAATGACGGAGGTCACGCGGAATATTACGTCCTACAGAATAACATGCCAGTACCTATGTTTCAAACCACAGCACAATGTAAGAAAAGGATATGAACTCAAACTTGAGAAGAGGACCGCTACAATGTTTTGGCTACGGAGGGCCGCATTAAGTCAATCATCACTGAGTGCCCAAACAAGAATATGGTTCATACACACCAACCCCAAGAAGTGGCCGCTACGCCCAATGACATGCTAGTACTCACCTGTACTAAAGGTGGGGTTGATCATTTAATCAAGGATTGTCCATACTGCGCAAGTGGTTCAACTTTTACTGCCAATCAAGCCACCATCCAAACCATTTAGTGTACAACCTGGGAATATCACACCACTTAACGTCCTAACAAGAGCTCAAGCTCAATTAGGAGACAAGGGAAAGAATCGAGCGGATGCGACTGTTTCCAGAACTGGATGTAGGAGGAGTGAAAAAAGTGGGTAAGGGTGACACAAGGGTCACAATCCAAGATGGATTTGAAGAAGATACAATTGACACTGGATCCACCAAATCGAAGGAAGAGGGGGATCAAAGGATCAATCACAAGGGGCCGGACTAAGAAGAGCGAAGGGAGCAACCAACAACTCCTAAAGGGGTCGGTGAATACCCCAATGCTGACAAGGAAATAAGAAAGCTCGAAGACACCAAGGCCTTAGTCGAAGAGTGCCAACGGCTTCATGAAGCCAAGCTAAGGGCCAATAGGGTCAGGAATATAGTTTATCCACATGAAACGAGCCAACCAAGGATAGAGAATTGGATGTGCCTACCCCAATTCCATAAGAAATAGAAGATGAGTCTCCTAAAGCAAACACACTATCCAGAATGTTTAAAGAAAATGTGTTGGAGGAGTCCATCCATTCCTTCTCCAAGACTCATACATGGGGAGAACCCTCTATCTCCAAGGAACCCAGAGACATAGGAGGTCTCGTGACTATGTTGTCTCACGCCTATGCAAATGCCATTAGGATAACTGTTATGCAATTCACCAACCCTATGGACAGACATAAAAGAATGGGTAAAAGGCAGCAGACTAAAGCCAGCCAATCCTATAGATGAGACTCGGCCACCTCTGGCAGAAAGGACCTTGAGACACACAAGGAAAACCCGAGTTGTTAAGATACCAGTTAATCAACTAGGACACTACTACCAAAGCAACGACACAAATGCTACAATTTTGATTCATCATAATGGGTACCAAGCACTAGCTATCCTAGATGGTAGGGCAGGGGTTAGCATCATCACAAAACGTTGCTGGGAAAACTAGGGGAAACCTGATCTAAAAAAAGCAAATCTAATCGTTAAAATGGCTGACGAAACATCTTCGAGGCCCATTGGACTTTTGGAGAATGTTAAATTCAAACTCTTTACGTTTCGCTACCATCATACATTTGTGGTCATGGACCAACCTGATTCATATGACATACTATTGGGGAGACCCTTCATGAGGGAATCCAAATTGGTGCATGATTGGGCCTTAGATCACATGTATGTACGTAGGGATTCACAAATCTTAAAGATTGATCTGAGAACATGGAAAGCACACCCCATGGAAGGGCAATTGTTTGGTAACGATTCGGTCACAAACGAAATGGACCACCTCTGTACAAATATGCCAGCCCTCAGTGGGAGATCCTAAGGATGAAGAGGAAATGGAAATGTATGCATCACTTTCTCCTCTGGACTTCAATGAAAACTGGATGCATGTGTTGGCCACCATATGCAACCCAGGGGGACCCAATATGTGGAATCTGGAACCGTCCCCACAACCTCTATATGTATGGTTAATTGGCAGACCATTGATGAAGCATCAAAAGAGGAAACATCAAGTACAGAAGGGACCATAGCACAAGGCCGTCCCAGTGCTTCAATGCCTCAAATGGTGGCAAAAATAGAAACGATATATAGCTCGACAAAATGCCCTATTGACAAAGAAAACCCACGGATGCCCAGTGGCTGAGATACCTTGAAGCCACTAAGGTACACGATTAGTTCTCAAAAGATTGGGGTGAGGAGTTGAGTAAGGTATCACTCGAGGGAAGACAGAAGGAGAGATTCGTCCTTTTAAGAGCTAGAAACACCCAAGCTTACAAAAGCTGGGAGCCGAAAACACAATAAAGCCTTGGAAAAAGCAGAACGTGAGGCTAGAAAGATCATGGCTAAAACCAAAAGTGAGGCTAGAAAGATCATGGCTAAAACCAAAAGTGAACATGAGGATAAACCAGACTTGTTCTCAGTACCCGACCACTTCAAAACCCATACTATTGGCGAACGAAAAGTGGTCTAACATGGTCTGGTAGAAGTCAAGGAAGGGCCAGGGGGAGGAAGCTCGACCTGTATACATTGTTAAGGACTTGACTTTGGCTAAAGAAGATGAGCTCATCGTTCTCCTTAAGGAATTTAATGATTGTTTTGCCTGAAATTACAAAGAGATGAAGGGGGCACCACCTGAGGTAGTACAGCATACGATTCCAATCATGGAAGAGTCGAGAACAACCAGGTAGAAACTAAACCAGATGAATCCTAAGTATGCAGCAATTGTAAAGGAGAAAATAGACAAGCTCATTGCTATGGATTTCATCTATGAAATCGAACATACGGATTGGTTCTCACCAATCGTGATAGTGCCAAAAAAGAATGGAAAACTTAGGGTATGTGTTGATCTTAAAAAGGTCAACATATCCACTAGGAAAGACCATTATCCACTGCCTTATACGGAACATGTTTTGGAAAGAGTGGCTTGGAAATTATAGCTTCTTGGATGGATTCTCCAGTTAAATCAAGTGTCCATAGCACCACAGGACCAACACAAGACAGCTTTCAATACAATGTGGGGGACATTTGCAAGGTTATGCCATTCAACCTCACCAACGCCCCAGCAACCTTTGAATAGCAGTTAATGTGCACACCCTCAAGGATTACTTACAAAAGTGGCTGAAGGTATTCATTGATGATCTGTGTGCACACTCTCGATGGGTAGACCATCTGGCCTACTTAAGGAAAGTGTTCGAGTGATGTCGATTATATCATATATCCCTAAACCCCTTTGAAGTGCCAGTTTTGGGTCAAGCATGGTGTGATATTGGGACAAATTGTCTCAAAGAATTATATATCCACACATGATAGCAAGGTCAAGCTGATATTGGAGCTGCCACCGCCTACCAACTACAAGGGTGTGCAAAGATTTATGGGCCATGTGGGGTATTATCGCCATTTCATAATTTTCTATGATGAAATAGCCAGACCCTTGTACAAGCTCCTCATTGTCTTTGAATGGACTGAGGAATGCCAGGAAGCATATGATCAACTAAAGCAAGAATTGGCTAGCGGGCCAATTCTATGACCCTAGAATTGGGATCTCATATTTCACATGCATAATGATGTATCAAATTTTGCTATTGGTTACGTACTAGCCCAGCCTAGTGAGTTCAAATTGGACTATCTAGTCTGCTTTGCTAGTCGTCAGCTAAATGATGCAGAGGTGAACTACACCACCATAGAGAGAGAAGGATTGGCCATGGTTTACGCCGTCAAGAAATGTCGACATTACTTCTTGGCCAACAAATTCGTATTTCTCGTGGACCATCAAGCCTTATTACACCTAATGACTAAACCTTGCAGCACCACAGGGAGAATCATGCGATTGTTGCTATTATTGTTGGAATTTGACTTTACAGTCTCACAGTAAGAAAGGGAACACAACATGTGTTAGCCAATCACATGTCAAGAATTCCAAATGGGGAACCAGCAACAATTAATGTTGATGATGATCTGCTTGTACTTGTTTGTTCAAGTTGGACATGGTACCCGAATGGAGTGACAAAATCTCAGATTATCTAGCTTATGGTTTCCCACACAGGAAATACCTTTGAACAAAGATAAAATGCAGCAACTTATCAAGCTTGCTGCACCTTATCAACTGATTGCGGCGGGAGAACTATATAAACTAGGAAAAGATAATGTGCTTAGAAGATGCGTTAGAGAAGATGAGTTTGTCACCATATTAGAAGAGGCTTATTCACGGATAGCAGGCGGGCATTTTACTGGAGAAATCACAGCTCTAAAAGTGCTTCAACAAGCAAGACTATGGTGGCCTACGTTATTTGGAAACACCATAGAATTTGTCAAAAGATGCAAAGAATGTCAACGTTTTACTATTCCACAACAAAAGGACAAGATGCCGCTCACCCCTATTATTGTAAGACAACCGTTCATGAAATGGGGATAGATTTTGTGGGACCTATTAGTCCAGCGGCACATCCATCCCAAGCCCGATACATGATCGTGGCTATGGACTATTTCACAAAATGGGTAGAATCCAGAGCATCAAAAGAGAGCTAATGCACGAACAACAGCAAATTTTTTATACAAGCAAATCATCTTGAGGTTTGGCTACCCGTTAGAATTAGTTAGTGATCACGGCTCACATTTTATTAATGAGGTGATTGATCATTCACTTGCAGGATTCTTAGTGGTTATCACCACAGGCCAATGGTCAAGCAGAGAATTATCCACAGGCCAATGGCTAAGCAAAGAGTACAAACAAAATTTTGTGTACTATCTTGACAAAAACCTTGGTTCCAAGCAAGTTGAATAGAATGGGAACATAAGCTATAGCAGCCCTATGGTGGCGACGGCGTACATTCCCTTATGTCTAGCTTATGGTGTTGAAGCCATTATGCCCATAGAATACTTAGTACCAAGTTTAAGGATTGTCATACAACAACATTTGACGGAGAATGCATTAGCTGAAAGGCTAATTGACTTAGAGAATCTTGATGAGACCAGGTTGATAGCATCACATGGACTCATGGTTGAAAAACTACGTAAGAAACATTGGTTTGACAACAAAAACCTTAAGTAAAAAGAACTGGAAATGGTGGACCTTGTCCTCATGTATGGTGTTGGAAGCACCAGGAAAAAGAAACTCAAATATTGAGGCTTGGGACCATTCTGAGCATCGGAGATGACACCTCAGGGGTCTATTTGAATTGAGACAATTGACAGCATCCAGATGGATGGTCATGTCAATGGAAGTAAATTAAAAAAATATTTTGGACCACTGATCCAAGAGATGCTCTTGCAAGAACATCTCTTAAGACAACAAAAACAGCTTGCAAAGGAAAAAATCCAGCACGCTCAAGAAGAAGCTAAGGCTAGGGAGGCCAAAGCCAAATAATTGTTGCACAATAGACTGATACATGTCAACATGGATTCTTTGAATCTCTTAGACAAAGAGTAACTAAACATTGAGCCAGCACAACTCAAGGTGGGACTTCATACAGCTAAAGGCCATGCAACAAGCATTGCATTAATAGATACGAGGTCAAGTGTCATAACTTGGTCTTATATGAATCCTGGGTAGCCTTAGATAAACCACACCTTGAACCCACTGGTGCACAAGTATGTAGTATTCACTTGATAACCACAAAAGCCAAGGGATTTTTAAATGTTAACATTTCCATCAGAAATGATTCCTTGGTCGAAAAGGTGTTTGTCATTCCTGCAGGTTCCATGGAAGAAGAAATGATTCTAGGACGATCCTAGATCTGTGCAAGTAAATGCAATATCCAGTGGGAAGAAAGGACAGCATTGTTAAGGCACGGGTGACAAGGTCATATCCATACCCTTATGAAACTTGAAAAACAGAGGGAAACACATCATAATTGATGAACATACAACGAGTGCAATGGCAACACCACAGAAAATAGAACCAACATCCATCTCACGAAGATTGCACACACAATACCCAACATATAAGAGTACACAGAAATGGGTGCCCAAGATTCAACTTCAAGATCAACCAAACAAAAAGGACACCATGGATAAGAAGGGGATCACAAGAAAAATTTGTAAAAAATTCAAAAGTCAGACCTTGTGGACACAAATCGATTGTTGGCAAGACTCTAAGCATCCCAAGGGACCTCAAAGGTTCCATAAGCAATGGATCCGAAAGGACGTACTACAAGCACAAGGATACTACCAAGGCAATATGACAATATGGGTACCTAAACCCCACCTAGTGGGGCCAATACCACAAGCAGTTCAAATCATAAAAAAGAGGGTTGTAAGAGCATACAACATCAACTCCAACTCAAGCAAGAACCTCGACAACACTTGTGTGGAGGAAAAAGACAACTCAGTCAAATGGGTTGGAAATTGCCAAAGCAATGAAAGAACCCACTCTGATTACAAAACTGAACAAGGAACCTAAAGGTAGAAATAGAGAAGTCCAACAAGGAGACACAGATAGAAGCCCTCCACCACAAGGCACAGTGACAACATTGCTCAATTGGGTGGAAGGAACAATAAAAAAACTCCCACATAGAGCTAAAACATCTGCATCAACAAATGCCAACAAAGTACCCAGGTGACCCCTTGGTTCTCGTGGCAATAAAACAAAAGGGTGACCAATGGTTCCACAATGGGTACGAGGTAAGCAAGGTATCATTCATTCATCATGTGCATGTTTGACTGCTTGATCATGAAGGAAAAAATGAGAAGGTATCGATCTTATGCAAACATTCACGCCGTGAACAAATTCCAAAACGTTCACGCCGTGAACATATTCACAAATATTCATGCCGTGAAAAATTCAAAAACTATTCACGCTGTGAAACGGTAATTTCTCATGGGCCAATCATGCAGCGCGACGACTGCATTATAAAATAGAATTTCTTTCCTCTTTTCATCATTTTGCATCGTGGGCCTTGTATGATCGATTGCACATCGCTTTCGAGTGCATCTCCCGAACCCGCCATCTCCTTTCAACCTTTTTGACTCTCTCTTTCGAGGTAGGAGATTGATCCTCTTCTTTTAATTTTCTTTTTATTCTTATTTTTGTATTTTTTCAATGTTTCATTACATCTTGTGTATAAACATTGTAATTAGTATAAATAACGACTTCGTAGCATCTTCACATGTGCATCCTTCAATAAAATTAAAAAATCCTCATAAACAAAAAATCATAATCACCAATTCACACTACATCCTACAGTTTCATGGAAACCGAGGTTCGTGTTTCACGAAAACTTGACTTTTCACATCTGCATTATGATATTTTTTTCACATCTGCATTTTCACGGGCAGACTTTTCATGACAAGACTTTTCACGAGACAAACTCTTTCATGTTTTCTTTTTTCATGTCTGCATTTTCACGGCAAACTTTTCACGTCTACGTTTTCAGACAAGACTTTTCAAACGACAAACTTTTTCACGTTTGCTTTTTTCACGTCTACATTTTCACGGTAGACTTTTCACATCTACATTTCACGGGCAAACTTTTCACGTCTACGTTTTCACGTCTAACTTTTCATGGAAGACTTTTTCACGTCTAACTTTTCACGAGACTAACTTTTTCACGTATGCTTTTTCACACCTTGCCTTTTCACGGCCATACTTTTCACATCTACTTTTTCATGCTTGATTTTTTCACAGCCACGCAGATTCACGAACTCACTCTACCCATGCACCTCCACGCCATAACTTGACTATTAATACACCCCAAGATTACTCCTACACTAACAAACTCCTCAATCCAACTAACCAATTACCCATTAATTTTATTTTATTTTTTAGAGAAAAAGGAAAAAAGAAATTATGATATCAACCCCACCAGTCGTTAGACTTATCCGAGGTGCATGTACAGATGTCGGCCTTGGAGTCAGAAGCACTCGAGACCCCCGAGACCCCAGCGGGCCGACTCAAGCCAGTAACGCCACTGGATCCCCAGTAAGTCACAAAAAGAGGTCAGCACAGCGCCCGAAGATGAACTTTTTGGGCCCTTATGCCCAAACCTTCCATGGGGCCATCATCAACAAAGAAGCTCACATGGCCCATGGAAAGGTATCCCTCCAGTATCACAGTCCAGAATGCCTACAGGTTCTGGAGGAGGTGAAAGTTAAAGTGAAGCTGGACAAAGTTGGTCTAGGAAAGATGGCGCAGCTACTCCTAAGAGGTATCGACACAGAGCTATGCGCAAAGTACCTCAAGACCTACGACAAGGGGACCAAAAGAGGAACCATCACCAAAGAAGATGGCACTATCAAACAACCCCTCATCACAGAAGATCTCATACGGGATGCCCTGCAACTTTCGCCGCAATCAAGGTCCACGCATACTCCATTGACAAGATGCCTCTGGATTCCATGCTCAAGAAAAGTTCATACAATGCGAATGCGGACGAGTATGAAAATATCCAAGATGAGGCTATGGAGATAGCTTGTAGGGCCATGTCCTTGATGATGCAAGTAAAGCTCGTCGATAGATACAACAGGGTTAGTCTAAATAGGATTGCAAAAGCACATGAGGAGAAAGAAGATGATTGGGCACACTATGTCCATAGGGAGATGGAGAATAAAAGCCCACCAATCAAAAATCTATAACCCATACCTCGTCACACAGGTTCTGAATCACGTAGCAAAAAGGCCTCTCAAGGAGCCCGAGCCAGAGGAGCACATGCAGTTGGCACTACTACCAGACCAACCCACACTAACAGCTGAAGAAATACAAGAAGGGCAGGCAATCTTGATGGAGACCAAGGAAATCATGAAGAAGATCAAGAAGGGGCGCAAGAAGAAAATAGATAAGAAGATGAGGGAGTGCCTCCGGCGGATGTAGCTACTGAGTCACCCCACAGAGATTACAAGCGAAAGTGGCCAAGGAAATCTGCACATACCAAGAGGCACTTTTCAAGAGACCATTCTCAGCCAAGCCACATAGGAGCCTCTGCAACAAATCACTCCCCCGACAAGCCCAGCACAAATAATTTTTACAGATCTATATCCCCTCAAAGAATCAACTTCTGCTGGACATGCCAACAAAGAGCGCCCAAGCAAGCAACACCAATACGAGTTGAGGAAAGACAAGGTGTTGAGGGGGACATAGCTCCAGTACAAGAACTAGAGGCCCCCATTGACACAAGAAAAAGACAAAGAACTCTAGAGCCATTCACCAGTCCAAGCAAAAGAAGGAGGTTGGAAGATGAAGAAAGACTACCCCCACTGGCCTCCTTGCAGAACATCGACTATCAACAATTCTTGCAGGAGACCATGGAAGGCCTCGATGAGCTGCTCAACCACCCACACAGACTGAGCTGGAGGCCGAATCAAGCACAAGTATAATGTGGGAGCAAAAACAAAAGGTCTGGCGATGCCACTGTTGGACAACACATGTGCTCCACGATCGTAACGCCGCCCTCTAGAAACAGGTAAAGGATGCATCCACACAAGTACAAAGATTAAAAGCCAACTTGGAAGTAGCTAAAGCTTCCCACAGGGATGTCATCATGAACAGCTTAAAGGCCATGGAGGAGCAGGAGAAACGATACACGCCCTGGAGAATAATAACATGGTCCTAAGCCAAACAATAGTGCAAAGAATCAAGGAGAATGTGGACCTCAATGCCAAATTGGAACAAGCGAAGGAGCAGCTCCAAAAAGAAGTCACCCACACAAAGGAGCTCACTACACTACATGCACAACAAATACGGGCGTTCCAAGCCAATGCCAGGGACAATGAAGAAGATTTTCAAGGCCAAATCCAGAAGTTAACAGCACAGCTAAAGGTAGAGGAGGAAAGGGAAACCCATTTACAGCACGAAAGAGAACAAGCAAACAAGGCCCATGTAGAAAAGCTTAGAGCACTTAATGAAACAATAAGTGCAAGCCAAGCCTAAGCACAAAGAAAAGAGTTGACACACCAAGAGGTAGTGACTTAACTTACACAACAACTACAAGACACTCAAAGGCTAGCTGCTCAATGGCTCCAACAGATTACTAAAGCTCAGGGAAGAGAAGCAACAGCCAGGCGGGCCCAAGAAGACTCAACACAAAGATTCGAAGAATTAGATGCTGCAAGGATGGTCAGAGAAATGTCAATTTCAAACCTTTGCCCTCCTTGACTTTGGTTGGCACTGAGGCTGTAAGTTTGAGACTCATGTCCGGCTGTGAAAAGTCAGGCTGTGAAATATCTGGCCCCGTGCAAATTTTGACTGTGTGAAAAGTCAGGCCATGAAAATTTCAACTGTGTGAAAAGTCAGGCTATGAAAATCCCGGCCGTGAAAACAGTTTCACGCTGTGAACCGGAACTTCACGGAATTTTAAATTCAAATTTTTTTTTGAGTCTACTAGGAAATACGAATTTTCCTTTTTGGGGGGGGAATATTTTTTGAATTTAAAATGAAAGGGATATGGGCATTGTCCAATTGATGAAAAATTTGATGTGATTAGGCGTTTTGATGGTGGTGGACACAATCCCCTTTGTGCTATAGAGAGCTCTCCCTTGTGTCTTGAGAGAGATTGAGAGAGAGAGAGAGAGAGAGAGAGAGAGAGAGAGCATTCTAGCATTGTTCCTCTTTTATGCTTGTGTAATTCATGCTTGTGTGAAAGAGAGAGAGATAGTGATTGCCTTATGCAACGTGCGAGCGACTCTACGGTGACAGCGTGGAGGTGAAGCAAGGAGGTTGGAGCTTAGCAAGCGAGCTTGGAGGCCTCAAGAGACTCAAGTTTGAAGCATTGGTAAGTGCCCTACAACAATTGTGATCTATTACTCATCCTTTAGGGGAATGTTTTGAGTTCCCTTTTGGAGGTATGGTAGCCCATAACGTTAATGCGCATGGGTGAAGACAAGAGACTACCCACCAATGCGTGATGAAGTAAGGGAAGGATAGGCTACCCACCAATGCGTGACTACCCACCAATGCGTGATGAAGTAAGGGAAGGATAGGCTAATGAAGTAAATACACAATACTACCATTACTCCAAGGTACGGATAGAATACACAAATAAAGGAAACAAAAATTTATTATTTTTCCTCCTCTATAGAGAGGGAGGGCTGGAAAAAAAAAAGAGAAAACACTGGTTATTAATAGTCTTCTTGTAGAGTGTAAAAGCAAGGGCCTAGGAAACTGAATGCTTTGATACCACAAGAGAATGGTTGAAGGTAGCAATCAGAAGCAAAGGAGAGACTTGGAGCAACCAACAATGATCTAATACTTGAGAAAAATGTTGAATGAATTAAATGGCAAAACTCCTATTCTTATATACAACACAAATAACCAAGTTGGCTAGTAGAAGAAACGCATCTGGGAAAAAGTGTCTAAAAATGTGGAAAAATTACCCATGATTGAGTAAAATACATCATATACATATGCTACATAATAATAAAGAGAATGTGGAGAAGAGAGAGAGGTTAAATTCCTTGTAAGAAAACACACACACAAGAGTGCAAGAAAACACACACACAAGAGAGTGCAAGACACAAGAGAGAGATGGATGGCTGAATTTTCTTCAATCTTCTTCTCTTGTCTACAACCATATAACTAAAAGATAAGAGTACATACATAAAAGGAAAGTAATCTCCTACAACAACATGATCGATCTATAGTGTGAACCCGACTATATGAGCTGGTGCTATAACTATGCCATAACTTTAGTACTCCAAACTGGCTATCAAACAACCTGTCATCCATTGGCAGCATATCGACCATAATCTCACCAACCATGTTCGTGGTATAAGTGCAGAAGCTGTCACCCAGGCGGGTCATTAATGTCCACCATAGCACTAGTTGAGCTTGATATCTCAACACTCCCCCCCTCCTCGAGGTCAACTCCACACACTGCACTCCAACTAAGCTCATAAACCTGTGGAGCTTCTATGTGCCCAATGCCTTTGTGAAGATGTCAGCCACCTGATCCTCTATGCTGACATATACCAGATCTACATCACCTGCCTAAAACCTTCTCCTTCATAAAGCGATAGTGCACCTCTCAATGTGCTTCGTTCTAGCATGGTATATTGGGTTACTAGCCAACTATATGTTGCTCATGTTGTCACAATAAATGATAACTACCCTATCCACAGACTCACCCCCCATATCACCAAGTAGCTTCTGAAACCAAGCTACCTCACAAGCGCATAGTAGAACCCCTATACTTTCTATGTACTCAACAAGGCGATTGTTGGCTACTTCTTATTACTCCAACCCACAACAGCACTCCTCCCAAATGAGAACATAAATCTGTTGCTAGATCTTTTGTCTACAACACTACCAGCCCAATCAACATCTATGTACCCATGTAGTTGTATCTCTATACCAGCCTCAAAGAAAAGTCCATAATCAACTATGGACTTTATGTACCTAAGAATCCATCTAGCCACATCCAAGTGTGGCTTCCTGCCGCCCCCTCTCTCATTGTTCGCCTCTCTCCTCTCCACCCTCTCTCTCTCTCTTCGCTGCCCACTGCGCTGGTGGCTGGCCCCCTTTCCCCACCCACCCTTGCTCAGGCCCCCAACGCAGCAACATAACTCTCTCTCTCTCTCTCTCTCTCTCTCTCTCTCTCTCTCTCTCCTCCCTGCCTGTGGGAAGGACTGCAGAGTGATCTGGAGGAATGGCCCGAGTCTCCAAGAGAAACTCGAGGCCCTCAAGACGGCAATGAAGGCACTAATCAAGGAGAACAAGAAGACATCCGATTCCAACCTCAATGAGGTGGAGAACAAACTACACCAGCAGATCATGGCTCTCGAAGCACGGGTCACAAACCTCGAACAAGAGAACACGGCACTCAAGGAGGAGGTGAGTGCATTGAAAGTGGAAATGGTAGCCATTAAGAATACTGAGAAGGAAGAAGGGGAGATCAATGACAACACTCTCACAGCCATCAAAGAAGAGATCTCCAAGGAGATCACAAAGGACATGGAGGGAAAACTCGAAGCCAAGCAATCAGGATGGGTTGAGGTGGTGAAGAAGAACATCTGTAAAGAAGTGAGGGAGGAGACTCAAAGGGAACAACACCAAATCATTCACACCACCATTGAGGAGGAGAAGATGAGGCATGCCCGCCGCCTCAACATTCGAGTCGTCACTCACAGCAGGTATAGCCGAGACACCCGACTCCACTCCCGAGAAAGATGGACAGCTTCTATGCATGAAGCTCGGCTAAGGAAGAGCACCCTCTCCCCTTCACCAAAGCATGGAGAGCCGGGAAAGACTCAACATGCAAGCGAGCCCTCATCCTACAGTTTAGAGGAGAGACGGAGAGGGTCACCTTCATGAGGAAGAGGGTCATACTACGGGGTTTAGAGGGAGCTCCTATTTTCTTGGATGATGATCTCACGAGGATGCAGCTTGAGCATAGGAGAGCTTGCATGCCATGAGTCTTACACGCGAGGAGAGAAGGCAAGAAGGCCTTCTCTCAAGACGGTCGGGTCATCATTGATGGTGGCCGGCCCATGGATTAGCAGTTTGGGGCCTATGGGACACAGACCAGGCCACTGACAGAGATACACATGGCAGTATGGAACTGTAATGGTTCACTACCTATGGGTGCAGCCTGGACGATTGGAGCATGTTATGGTGGGGAGAGACATCATACTTCTGACAAAGACACATCAGAGCCCAGAGAGAGGTGGGGAGAGACACATCAGAGCCCAGAGAGAGGGCTACCTCGAGTAGAGGGATTCCAGTGGGAGTCAGCATACAGGAGGACCACATGCCAGGGTACCTCCAGAGGGTCAAGGGGAGTAGCAGTTCTATTCAGACGGGATCTACAGGGGAGACTGAGAGTGGTAGCTCAGGATCCAGAGGCCAGATACATGTGGATCAGCTTATAGCTCTCATAGGACAGGGTTATATACATAGCTCTATGTTTCTTTTCTCCATCAGGATCCTCCTATATGTCATTACAGAGGACATGCCACAGGAGGAGGAGACAGGAGCCTCACCATCATACACTTGTCTATCAGAGGAGATTATGCATTATTCTACACTAGGGGAAGTATTTCTTACGGGCGACTTCAATGCCCACACACAGAGCAGACAGTGTGAGGTGTATGACTATGATGACATGGAGATCCTCCACCCTATGGATCGAGAGGAGATAGGGGATAGTCAAGGATCAGAGGACACTGGACCAGATAGAGAACATTATGGGGACCACTTACTAGAGTTGGGAGCCAAGCATCGTCTCGTTATTTATAACGGGATGCTACAGTGGCCGGGATCAAGAGGGCTGACATGCTTCCCACATGGGGGTCATAAAACACGGACCGGAGGCACGGTGGTAGACTACATTATGGGGTCTTTGGAGGCATCACAGCTTGTCACCTCATTCTCCATTCCACCTCGTCCTATTGGGGCAGATCATACATACTTGGCATTTTCACTAGCTGGATCACCAGTATCACCAGCCCCCCACATACTGACGCCACACACTACCATCTACTTCACACATGACATGGTAGACAAATACACTGGCACAGTAGAGGATGGGCTCCTACTCATGGATCCCCTGGCAGCACCTATGGATACAATTACAGCCTAGCTAGCATCACTCCTACACACGGCTGCATTACAGAGCTTCCCACATCATGTCCACTCAGGAGAGCCTGCGAGTTCTGGGACTATGCCCCAAAACAAATGGTATGATGACAAGTGCAGAGCCCTATACTCACGGCTCCGCATACAGAGAGCCTTGGGAGCCATCATAGAGCATGAGTCGAGGAGAGAGATGAGGAGACTCACTCGCCCGCAAAAGGCGGGCCTTCGCAGAGATACAGGAGCTAGAGATCTTTCATTTCTTCATGAGTAGAGATAGCCCTATCTCATGGCGGCACTTAAGAGAGCCCCGAACATCAACACCTATTACAGACCCACAGACATGGCACACATATGTAGAGGGCCTATACCACGCCCCACAGCAGCCACCTATACCTCAGCCACAGGAGCCTTGACCTACCACAGCTAGCTTCTTTACCCACTCGATGGTACAAGAAGCTATCCGTCGCCTACAACATGGACGGGCCACCTGGACGGGCCACCGACCATATGGGCCTGCAGAGCAGGGTGAGCATCTCATATATGCAGTAGATTCTTTGGCTCCTTTTCTTGCACACCTGTTTAACACGGCACTAGCAGAGGGTTTGCCTATGGAGTGGCCGATGCACACCATTGTGCCGATTCACAAAACAGGGGATATGCTCGATCCGAAAAACTACAGGACGTGCCATGTGCTGGCCAAACTCTATGGTGCAGTGTTGGAGCAAGAGCTTACCTTATATGCTGAGCGAGAAAGTTTACGCTCATCAGGGCGGCAGGCAGGCTTCAGGAGAGCTTTCTCTACCACTGACCATGTATTCACTTTGAGATGTATGATGATTGATCAGGCCAGAGTGAGGAAGAGAAAGCTCTATTGTTGCTTTGTGGATTTTCGCAAGGCATTTGACACAGTACCACGAGAGAGGCTCTTTCAGTGCCTGCCAGTATGACATGGGGCATCTATGCATTATATGAGCAAGTTTTTGGGTGAGTCAGATGTCCAGGAGGTATGTCCGAGACTATTGCTAGCACCATTGGTGTGAAGCAAGGATGCCCACTTTCCCCCACGCTATTTGGGTTATACATTGATGAGGTGGCTGACTTCATTACACGGGGAGGTGGAGATGGAGTTGATTTAGCAAGTACCTCAGTACATATTATGCTTTATGCTAATGATATTGTATTAGTGTCTGAGTCTCCAGATGGTCTACAACAGCATCTACATGCACTCGATGATTTCTGCACACAGAACCTTGGGAAAACCAAGGTTATGGTCTTTCATACATCGAGACAGGGTAGGAGTCAGTTGACATTCACTCTCGCAAGATGCCAGGTGGAGGTGGTGACATCATACGTGTACCTAGGAGTTACCTTCTCTCAGCAGCCACACGCTTCACCATGGGTTCAGCCAGAGCTAGATTGACACGGGGATATGCAGCATTGGCTATGCTAGAGAGACAGTGCCACCAGGCCTTGCTACCCATTGGTGGACACAGATAGAGAGACCACAGGCCCTCATGATGGCATGCATGATACGCAGCAAATCCTCAGTACCTCATGACATTATCCGAGCAAAGTTTGCTGCACCTCCTATGATGGTAGAGGCCATATTTCAGACTATATGCCTGCTAGACAGATTCAGAGAGATGCCATAGGTCAAATTGTCATACAGAGCTTTTGAGGCATCTAGACAACTGGCTGAGGTAGGAGACAGAGGATCATGGTATGCATAGGTCACACATTGGTTCTCACAGCATGGCCTAGACATGGATCATCTACCACCATTCGAGTATGACAAGGATGCACCACATATCCGTCTCTCTCATAGTGAGAGGAACAGAGTATTGAGATAGGATCTATGGCAGCTCTATACACGAGAGACATGGATATCACCTACACAGCCTCTTCCACTGAAGATGCTATACTACAGAGATCACTTCATGAGTATCACTAATGATGGATTTATAGAGAGCCCTAGATACATGGAGGGCTTTTTACCACATGGCTCCCGAGTGGCTATTGGGATCAGCTTAAAGTTTCATCACACCAATTGGAGATTGAGACTGGCAGAGCAACACAGATCCCCCGAGAGGAGAGGTTATGCAGATTGTGCTGCTTTCTGCGGAGAGGAGGCGGAGAGTGAGGAGCATTATGTATGCAGATGCAGAGCATATACGCCATCAGAGAGAGATATCCCATTTTATTCAAAGAGCCACATTCCCTACACCAGATCTTTGAGGCAGCAGACCAGCGCATACTGGGGAGATTCATTCTAGACATACAGCGCCACAGAGAGACATCATCATCACAGGCTCAAACAGCTCCAGAGGGGGGACGACAGGTTACTACATTTTTTCAGAGATCCATCCCACTCCCAGCCCCTACACGGTAGGGAATTACTCTCCAAAGAGCAGAGACACTCAGAGCTCGTAGGAGACAGAGGACACCAAGCTTTCGGACACCACGCCTATACCAGAGAGAGATGACAGAGATCAGACCTCAGTTTCACAGAGAGGGTGCCGAGCGACTGGCTCGCTTCAGAGCAGACCCAGGCATGTTCTTCAAGGAGCTGTGGACACCCCCTTCATTGATGTATACCATTTTATACCCCCAGTATGGTACAGGATGAAGCTAGCTAGGTTGCATATCATGATTATATACTCCATGCATATAGCTTTACATTCTCCTAGTAGTAGAGCTCCATCCCCTCCACCACTCATTGTACTTATTGCACACCCAGATTCAGCTTTTTAGTTCAGTACTTTTTCATTTTGTTGGGATGACAGAGGATACCCCATACAGGTACACCGATTTGTCTCATAGGCCGAGTTCGATCTTTTGGAAGACATTAATAAAATCTCTCTCTCTCTCTCTCTCTCTCTCTCTCTCTCTCTCTCTCTCTCCAATTACTGTAGCATAAGGAACCATGGAGGACAATGCATTTTCATCAAGGAGAAGGCCAAGAGACACAATAGAGTCTATGCTCTTGCACAATGTCAGGAATGAGCGCGGTGCTTGGCTTGGGATGCAATTTTAGAAGGGAGATTAGGTCTATTGGCAACCCAGTGCCACTAGTCTATCTTGAGTTTAACTTCGAGATGTGGTTGAGCACCATTGGAAGGGGCATCTACTAGGTTTCAAGGAATCAAGGCGTGATGGGTTGGTGGCCCTTGTACAACATATGTACTCGATGGATATTTCATTGTGGCCCCAATGGCACACTCCTCTTTTTCCTTGTAACTATATGGATTTCTCTCTGATAGGTTGGTTTACATGGGCTCTTGTTTTCCACCTCATTTTATGGGTTTGTTTGTTTCCAAATATTTTCCCTTCCAACTTTATTGAGGAGGTTGAAGACAAAGATGACTCTGCCCCCATTCCAGAAATAGAAAGCGAAACTTTATGTCTAGTGGTGGTTGGGGGGAGTTCTTTCTCTTTTTGCATGACACCAAAAAATCTTGTGAGGTTCACATGGATGAGTGCCTTAGCATGCTCAAGGTGAAATGTAAACAACCTCCTGCCACCATTGATAGATTCCATGGAGGACATAGTGGCGATCACACTAGAGGCAGCAAAGAGCGTGAAACAAGCTCTTGTAAATTGGGGAGGAGTTTCAAACTACCGAGAAAAATCTCCATCTTGTGGTCGTGTCATACCAACATATGGGTGTGGCAAGAGTCTGAAGAGGGCAGATTTGGATAAGACCAGGTCCAAGATTCATTTGAAACGCAAAGTCGACAAAGATGAAAATAAAAATCAGGAAGCTTTGGTGGAGGTCAATAGCTAGGCCACGCGAGGTGGGAGGACGCATAGTTCCATTGGTCCAAACCTAGCCCTAAACCATTGTATTCCTTTTCTCCGTGTGGATGATTTTGTTATAATCCATAAGGAATTCACCCCATCTGCCACTTTTTCACTTTTTTAGTTCAAAGCATTGTCAAAGCAGCTATGCGTGGCCACTTTAGGCTAGTCAATTAGCTACGTAATATTAGTTAAGAGAAGTCTTTTATAATGACTACATTTGGTGCCAACTATAGAGGCACAGTGCTGGCCCAAATAGGAATTGCACAATCCGCATGCTAAAAATCGCCCAAGGACATAGCAGAAGCCATCTTAATAATAGGGGAGCTACCCATAGCTAAAAAGCATCGAATAAACCTTGTAGGACGAATCCCACTATCTCATATGTAAAGTCTTATATACACAATCTCTTTTCAAAAGTTTTCTATGAATCGTTGTCGAACTATATTGCAATATATATAAATGGGCTCTTTCAAATTACAATTCGTCTTTTGTGGATTTTGTATATGATTCGTCTTTTTATGTTCTTTTTTGTGGAGTTTGTATATATTCTCTTTTTATATTGCACAAAACATCAAAATCCAAAGGGGCCATGCCCGGGCCTCATGCCTTTTTCACACCCTTCTAGCCCATCATGTGAAAGACAATGTCATAGAGCTTTGTAAGTTAAGATGAGCTAATTTTAAGTCATCTTAAATGTAAACATCATATTTTCACCCAAGAAAACCACAAACATTCCACAAAACATCGAAATCCAAAGGGGCCAGAGGAGTGCAAAAATGCCCTGTGTGCGCCTCCCGCACAAGCCTTTTTCGCACCCTTCTGGCCCATCTTTTGCATACGTTGTTCTTCCAATTAAACAAATGTAGTGAACTCATAGACCAATAATCGAATAAATTTATCACACAAGTAGCGTAAAATCTTAGACCGACCATACCCTAAATTCATAAATCAACTGTAGCGTAAATTCATAGACCAAGTATAGCATTCGTTGAATCAAACACTCAATCGCAAACTATGAAACAAAGACAAAAAAAAGTTATCTTGAATTGACAATTGCAAAAATATTACATTTGTACTTGATAGGCCAATTACATTAAAAGTTAGACGGCCTATTTTTGCGGCCCTTTTTCTCCGCAAATTTGTCACTCCAACTGCATGTCCTTTGTCATGATGGTCACTCGCTTAGCATGAATTGCGTAGAGGTTAGTGTCTTCAAAAAGAGTGACCAGGTAAGCCTCCGCTACCTCTTGCAATGCTTCGAGGGAAACAGACTACATGCGACATTCCATCTTGTAATCCCATGGAATTTCCTTGCATGTTCGTGCAAATGGAGTCCTCCGGATTAGCAGCTCCGTCGACTTCTGGTAGTGGCATATCTCTTGGAATACTCAGAAGCCAGAGTATGTTTTGCATCATGCACCATGCGGAAGAGCCTGGAGGGTTGGGCCATGTATATGGGGGCCTTGAAAAACTTGCTCTTTGGTGGCAGCAGTGTTGCAGAGGTGACCCTGGTCGTTTGGGCTCTTTGGGAGTTTCGGTAGCCTCTGGTTGTCTACAAGGGGCATGACCTCTAGGCAAAGTCTTCAAGGCTACTACGGGGTGTGCTAGAATCTCCATGCCAACCCATGTGGGCACCCCCAACGACCTGTCATCGTCTGACTCAGCCCTTTTTGGTCCAAAAAACTCAACTCTACAATACTTGACAATCTCTATAATTTTGACATTAAATGATAGTTGGAAAAACTAAAAATAAAAATTGTGGCAAAATGACACTTGAATCCATATATGGTAAAAAATAAAATTATCATTTATTGGTATTGTATAGTACATAGAAGGTAGAAGTGAGTATTACAAGCCAAAAATTTGCCATCAAAATTCCATCCCTTACAAGATCCGAACTTGGGAAATAGATCATTCAAAGCAAGCTTAGAGCTACACTGGATTTAATTATGCTTGAAAAACAACAGGGGACTCCAGTACTTGGACAATGTTATGCACCATAGCTTCTCGGTGTTGTGCAATGTTTGCAGGGCATAGAGCAAGGCCAAGGCTTGGTTTTCTTGCGGCACTGCAGGGTAATTGGGGGCTCTACCACTTGTGACGTGGTGGAATGCGCTTTGGTTTACACTGAAATCTCTAAAACAAGTTTTTAATCATCATCAAAAAATTACACCATGAAACAAATGATGCTCTAAGACATTACTTACCCAAGAAGTATGGACAATGTGGCCGCCAAGGTTTTGCAAATCCAGGATGTGGAAACATAATCTCCCTCTCTCTAAGCGTGCTTCTTCCTGGGATAGGGAGGCGGCCTCCTCTTTAGTTAGAATGGGTAGCTGTAGGTCAAGCAAATATTGTGCAAGCTCCTTAGCGCTCATGGTGGGGTTGCCATGACAAGGAGTGCTAAGAGAAGCAATGGAATGGAAAATGAGAGGGGAGTCCCAAGGAGGCTATTTATAAGCATTGGAGAGCCAAACCTATAGCCTAATTTCTAGACCCTAGACCAAAACCCTAAACCATATAACCAAAACCCTAGACGTCAATAGGGGCCCAAATTTTTTTGTCTCTCCTTTGTGTTATCCTCCATGCAGCATGGCACGTGCGGGTCATGTCCTTGCCCTCCACCGTGGTGCTTTCTTTCCCTTCCTTGTCCACTTGGCAGCTTGGCCAATTTGGATCTTTGAGCCCCCTCCCTTGAAATGTTTATGCCAAAGGTGTATTGAAAGAACCAATCAAACATTTCCTTGAGATAGTTTGTGCAAGTTTTACCGCCTCCATGTCGTGTGTTCTTAAAGTACACTCCTCTTTCACAATAATGACTTTTCTCCATTCCTTGGGTACTCCACATGTCAAGGGAGCCATATGTGTTCATGAACCATGCACCATGGAGCGTACAATATGTGTTGTAATCAGAGAACAAAACCACATTTCTATAAAATGCATTAATAGAAGATATCTTTAGTGCAAAGCTTAGAAATCTATGGAATACCATGTAATGCATGATATACAATTCACCCCATGTGTTGACCACCACTTTAATGAAGCATTGCAACTTTGCTTGAAATTGTTTGCGTTATTCCTTAGTTGTGCTGCTCAGATTCATCAACCGCACAACCTTGTTGAAATCGGCCCACACCTGCTCACGCAAGACAACAATATTTGCATCCAAGCAGTCTCAGGTAGTGCAAGCACAAAGGTCTTTCCACAACTCCTATCTCTTTGGAGCTATGATTTCCACACCTACCCTGTGTGCATTTGCTAGATCCTTCTTACCTGTGTTTGTAGGCCGTTGGAGAAACCTTCTGGCCTTCACGCCACTCATTCAAACCTTCTATGCAACCATATGAGAACCTCCTAAGGTCTTTTAGTTCACTCAAATCTCCATGTTACCACCATGAAAACCAATCTCATTGAGAATGTTCTCTACTTTTGAATCGCATCATCTTGTCGAGCTTTACCAAGCATAGTACCAAGCATAGTGAAAGCATAATATATGTGACACTTTAAGAGTTAGTCAAAGATACGCATGAAAGAATGCAAAGTACAAAAGTGATCATTCTTGAGAGGAAAAGAAAGAATAGGGTTCCAGCTATTATCTCACAAATCCCTCATTGGAGGCACCAGCATAGGTGATGAAAGTACACCATCATTCGATTCACCCTTGTAACTTCCCATTTCATCACATTCCTCTTCACCAATATCCCTCCCCTTGCATTTCTTCTTGCCTTTTTTCACTCCATGCATGCACCAAAGGCATGGATGAGCAGTATTTGCACCTTGAGTGCAACCAATTATATACTTAATTGTCTTCAGGTCCCCACCCAGATGCCAATCAATGGCAAAACTTCCTAGACCCTCAACATCCAAGTGCTCCCCCTCTTTTTTTTCCTTAATCACATCACTAACCCAAGGCAATCTCTAAAAGACCCATGCTAGCACCTCATGTGGCTCCTTGGGAACCTCAAAGACTCCCAACCACCATATTTCTTTCTCTGATTGAACACTGAATGAAAGGTAAGTGTTTGTTCTTCTCTCATCACCAACTTCATCACTAGCTTCATCAATCTCCCCATCACCAACTCCATCACTCTCTAGCTCCTCAGGATCATCACCAACTCCATCACTCTCTAGCTCCTCAGGATCATCACCAACTTTAAAGGCTTCTACCATAGTGCAGTTCATGAGTGTAATACTCACTCTCTCTAGCCTCCTTCCCTTCATTATCTGACACTCATCCACTGCTTCAAAACGAATGAGGCTATTTGACCTATGAAATCCACAAACAAACACAATGTTACGCTCTTAGCGAAAACATGCACACAAACAAAATCATTATAATGTTACAAACCCCACTCACATCCTGCAGAAACCCATAAAATAATATCATAGCCTTTTCTATCATCTACGAGTCCACAAATATATTGTTGAATTTGTTGTATAAAGAAACGAAACCATATCATGTGCAGTCTTCTTTTCCCCCCATGCTATAATGGAGAGGGTGTCGTGGGGATATGATAGTACTCACCAATCGTGCATTTGACATCTTCATTTCTCACTCCCTTAACTAATGATGCCCTCTTAGGAGGTGGAAAAATTTTGTGCGTGATACCTTTCTTGTGAAGGATGTCTCCTGATGAAGTGCCTTATATGTTGAGAGACATGTTGCATTTGGCAATGCTACATTAGTGTTATGGGTGATGAGTGGGTTGTGGAACACCTCGATTAAGAGGGGGTGTTGAGAGCTTTAATCACCGTGTTGTGTATATGTGGGAAAGCACCCTGGAGGTCCAAGATAAGAATGCCACATGATATTGTATAGTGTGTGAGTTTACCAAAAGAGTGGAAAAGGGAGTGCCATATGGATGATGATGTGTAAAGTGAGATAAGGATAGAAAGCCTATATCATTGTATGATGGTTCATTGTGAATGCAATAGAGATCTTGTGTTGAGTGTGCAATCTCTCTCTCTCTCTCTCTCTCTCTCTCTCTCTCTCATGGAGTTTTTAGTGTGGTATAACCCACCTTAATCTTATGCTTAATCTTGTGTCTATCACCATGATCAATCCCATATTAGCATTGTTAACACGGTATCAGAGCTTTGGTGGGCTCTTGGTCACATGGTGAATATTTATGGATAGTTTTCTTGGTTATGTGTTTATTTGATCAAGCATTATTTTCAATTATTATGAAAAAAAAAATTAGCACACTCATTGTCATTACTTAGTATTGCATTTGGAGAGAGATTATGCTCATGGCTATTTGGAGATTATGGTGTTGTTATAGAAGATGAAAATGGAGATTTCATTAAAGATTGAGTCTTGGAAGCTATCTCATGATCAAGGAAGGTGAAAATTGCAATTGCAACATTGAAGGTTGGTATGTGTATTATATTTCCTCAATATTTTGGTGTTTGAGCATGAAAGAATGCTTTATTAAAGAGTTGCTATGTGTGGGATTTGTGATGAATACCATGGTTTTTGCATTTGGGCATGGAGCGTATTGAAGGTGCATGCTTGTCTGTGTCAATGGCAAGTGGTGATGGGCTGATTGTAGTCCATATTGGAGCATGTCAATTGATTCATGCCTCATGGTATGCTCATGAAGGTGAGAATGAAGTGGTGACATAAGTGTTTTGCACCTTGGAGACTTCTTGGAATAGAGAAGCAAATGGAAAGCACCCTTGGTTTCATGCAAAGAAGGGCATGCATAATATTGGACCTCAATGGTGAGCTCATGTGGCCATGTTGATGGCTATGGAGAAACCTCTACTCGGAGGTTCAAGGAGGTAAAGATTGTGCATCAAGAACCAAGGATGCACTCGTGGAGTGTGCTATGGCAAGAAGGATAGAAAGAAGCTGTTGGAGCATCTATGGTAGTGAATTGTGCAAAGAAAGCCTATGATGAGGCAAAGCATAGTACAAACGATGGCACAAGCCATAGAATAGTATAAGGCACCATAGAAGATGCGCTTGTATGACAAGCTATCATAGAGCGCGAAGGCAGCCTATGGAGCAGAGAGCCTTAACAAACTAAAGAAGCCCACAGCCTGTAGGAGTCGATGTGGCACACAAAGCCAGAGAGAAAGACAAGGGAAACTGGCTACAAAGCTGTCAACAAGCAGTACTACAAAAAGTAAAGGGAAGCCTAAGAGAAGACAAACAAGAGGTGAGGGTCGTAAAGAAGAAAGCAATCAGCAAAGTTGACATAGCAAGGTTGCAGTCAGAGTTCCCATGAAAGCTCTAGAGAAGAGAGCTTGGTTGCATAGAGTACCCTATGAAGGACTTGAGAGAAGATGACCATGTGTTAGGTGGGTCCTTAAAGGAAAACAAAAGCCCCCATGCATCCTCGAGCTCCTTAACCTTGGTGTAAGACTGAGGTAGGGCTTGGTGCAAACCACCTAACGTACCTTGAAGAGCATGCAATTGCGCGGACAAGAAGAATACTCTACCAGCATCACTTGTTGATAATCTCTTGCAGTACACCCGATCATCCCATTGTTACCATCCCCCACATACCAAACAAATGAGGGCAAATCTCTGAAAAAGTTGGTGGATATCGTGTAGAAGGGTCCACTAGGTAAAGATTTCCATCAACCCACAAATCCACATTTGTGTGACCACCTTGTCTCCGTGCAATCTTCTCTTGTTCTGTGAGATGACCCTCGCCCAAAGATGCATACTCTTCCAACACTCGAACATGCAAATCCACCTTGCGTTGTTGTTGCGATGGCACATTCGCATTGGTGATTTCGCGCAAGGCCATAATTCTACTTAGGTGAAAAGCCGCAAAACCAGATGATCTCCAAGTGGAGATAAGAATTAATAGGCCAAGTAATGTTGGATTTTAACAGTGCTATGTTGCTGTTAAGCCATGAAAGCACAGTAGAGAGAGAGAGTGACAATGGCATGAAAGTTTGTAGAGAGAGAGGGAGAGGGAGAGAGGAAAAGTGAGTATGCATGAGGCCATAAGCTCACAAAATAGAGAGAGAGAGAGAGAGAGAGAGAGAGAGAGAGAGAGAGAGAGAGAGAGAGAGAGTTGATAGAAGAGAGATGGACTGTGTGTATGTAGACCATTAGCTCATAGTAGAGAGAGAGAGAGAGAGAGAGAAATTAGGAGGCTAATTTGGAGGGAAAAAGCTAGGGTAGAGATGGTTTTAGATCAAAATTGAGTTTAAAATTTTAATTTTATATATATGTGGGTTTGGGTTAAGTTTTAAAGCAGGAGAATTCAAAAAAGATGAAAAAAAAATCACTATTTTTGGCCCCCACCTAGTTGTTGCGAGAATGATGATGTTGAAAGTGATAGGATAATTTGGAGGCATTAAATGAGGGGGGTGATTTGGTGGGGAAGTGGAGGCAGTAAATGAGGGAGAAAAAGATGTCACATTTAAGGGGATAGAGGAGGTTTTGGGAGGAAATGGAGGTTGAAAATTTAATTTTTGCTATATATAAGGGTCTGGGATACATTTCAAAGCCAAAAAACTTGCTAAATGAAAAAAAAATCACTATTTTGGGCCCCCCATTAGTTATGAGCCTGGTGATGTGGAAAGTCCTTGCTACAAGAGAGAGAAAATGACTACTTTAGACCCTAAACTTTTGGTTGGGAATTATAAGCTAGAAAGAGAAAACTATAGGCTCCAAGTAGGCCTCCTTATTGCCCTTGTCTCCTTAAGAATGCTCAAAATTAGCCTTAATCCCTAAAAGTTAGGAATCCTTACAAGGCCCAAAAGATGTCCAAAGGCTATCTAATACATGTCTGAGCATTAGCCTTAAATTAATTAAGACATTAGTATAGATTATCATTTTTTACATTTTTGCTAAGATTAGCTTAATTAATCCATTAGTCTTTGTAGTTTTTTTTATTAAATTCAGTTTAAAATTGTGATATTGGAGTGCTGCTGAGCATGTCAAAAAACCCCAAAAAAAACATGAAGAAAATTCCTTTAAAATATAAAATATAAAAAACTATGTTTTATATTCCATGTAATTTTCATATTGTTTACTTTGCATTCATTGACTTTGCATCTAGATTGCTATGACTAGAACTTAAAAAATAAATAATGTAAGATTGTCTATGGTAAATGATTTTTATTGCCACACACTTGAGCACAAAGAAGGGAGTTGTTAAGGTACCAATCAAATATTCTCTTATAAGTGGGTATAAAGGTGAGTAAAGACCCATGTGTAGTACCTAAAAAGTATATAAAAATCAAACACCAACCACCATCATAAATGCACTTTTGGATCAGCGATCTTGAATCTAGATTGTTGGCATTCAGTTGTGATCACCGATCTCTACTCAAGAGACTTGATCATCACCGATCTTTTCCAATCTCGTCAATCTTTTTCTCAAATAATTATAGAAAGCAGATCATTGCTTATTCATATCGTTTATGATCCAGATCCCCTAGATTTTGGATCATCTTGCAAAATGGGTGATTCCCATCTCAGATCATGGATATTTTTCGATCTTCGATCTTAACTTCGGATTGTTAAACAATCCAAATCACACTCATATTAAGATCATCTATCTAATCCTCGTCTAGATCAAGCAATTCCCATCCTAGATCATGGATATTTCTCAATCAATGATCTTATCTCCATATATCTAATTCTAGACCACACTTATATTAAGATTATCCATCCAATCCTCCTTGGATCATCGAAATATTTAGATCACTAGATTTCACGATCGTGGCTTGTTGAAATCGTTGCCTATAGAATTTTCAAGTTGACTTCTAGATCATGCACCATCAATCATCCCAATCGGCCGAGTTGATTGTTATTTTTAGAGAGTGGGAAAAAATAAAAATAAAAATAATTTATGACTATAATGTGCATATGCATTGTGCATGATTTGTTTTTCCCCTTGCAAGTTTATTATTTTCTTGTAAAATCTTAAAAAATACAAAAACATTAGACCATCAAAATCCATAAAACTCAAAAATCATAAAAACATCATAGAAAGAATTCTCTTAAAGCGAGTATGGCATTGGATCAAGTGCTTACGCATTTTTTGTCAAGCCAAATTATTACCTAGTCCTACCTTTGAATACAAGACTTTGTCTTATACGCCAATGTTAGGGAGTAGTACTAGACCACGAGTAGTAGATGACCTACTTTATTGTGCCAGACACTAGTTTAGAAGCAAACCAAAAGTCCAATAGAAGAGATAGTAGAGCTTCCAGCGTCCACAAGTGAGCCATCAAGTATTCATGGTGGTGAATCATCAAGAAGGGTTGAAAGAGCTCAAGAATCTCATCCTACTAGAGAGGAGATGATCCATTGATAAGAATGTTGTTGAACATGAATTAGTGAGAGACTACATCAACCATCTCAAGAACTTGAATAGCAAGTGCCCTATTGAGGAAAAACCAAGCTGATTTCACTGTTCTTGGAAGGATCAAGGAGTATGCAACTACATGATACATTATATGCCAAAAGGCATCAATGCTAGTGGAATATTACTTGGATTCCATAGACTTTGATGACAACTTTAGTCTTCCCAACCACAAATAGTCTAAGATCAGAAACAATGACCAAGATTGATCCCAACATGTCAAAAGTCAAGATTCAAAGAAAGCTGAGGCACCCAAGAGTGCCAAATACATAGCAAATAATGTGATCAAAGGACTAGAAGGAGTACTCAAAGGGGGATTGAGAGAGTCAGGCCATTCTCATTTATCCCCCCTAGATGAGAAATGATGTGGTGTGTTATTTGTAGAAGCAACCACACTACCCATAAATGCCCAATCTTCAAAGAAAGAGCAAACCAATGATGTGGATATTGTAAAAGATATGAAAATAATGAATTAAGACAATATTAGGGAGTTTGGAAAAATCTCAATTCTCATTTTGCAAGATTAAAAAAGGGGAGGCTTGATGAACCCTTTTAAGTTTTTGTCAAAACCCCCTTATATGGCATATGGTTGGAAAGCTCTTGAAGAGTAGGTTCTAAATCCACACCGCATTTGGATTAAGCTTTGGACTAGTAGAAACGCGACATTCAACCATATATATGACATTGGATGTCATATCTACTTTTCACTAACTTAGAAGGGGTATTGTACTAAGCTTTGGACCAATAGAAACACGACATTCAACCATAAATATGACATTGGGTGTCATATCTTCTTTTCCTTGCCTTCTAATGGCGTCTATTCAGTGGAAGATACACCTTTCTAATGGTATTGTACTAAGACAATCATATCTACTCTATGGTAATGTCATATCTACAATACCATTAGAAGGGGTGTATCTTAGAATTCCACATAGCAAAAGATGGGTGGAAGGCAAATGTGCAACATGTGTACCTGACAAGAGACATGCACATGCATTCTTCTCCTCTAGCATCTGTATTGCAATCGCACTGTAAGATGTTTTTGTAATTTAATTTATGTTCTTTATGATTCTATGGTTTATTCACATGTGTTTTATATGTGATAGATGTATACCCATCAACAAGCATTGAGAGTAGCCACCTACAGAGTCATTCACCGGGACTTTTGAACTATGCATGCTAATCATCTTGGAAAAATATTATTTTTCGATCAACCATATTCTTTTTTCACTAACACGTAGATATTTTTATACAATGCTAAGTATATTATCCCTAAAAGACCAAAAGCTTATGGAAGACTAGAGAGTTTGCCTATACCAAGCCTAAATTCTTTAGATTGGGAATTTCCAGACAAAGGTACTCTATTAGTATTTAAATCCAAGATTGTCTTGGATATTCAAAAGTCTATGAAAGCAAGAAGGATTTCTAAGAGGATTAAGCTATCATGGTTTATACCTCTCCATACATTTGTGACATGTTTTTGGGAAGCAAACATGAAGAGGACAAAAGCAATGTGGCTATCTACACATATATCTGAGTTTGACTTGGATAATTCAGTTGGAGTAGAATGGAAAGTGATTGAAGTCATCCATAAGGGTTATTTTATAAAGTGTAATGTTTGCATTGATTTTGTGGTGATCACATACAACATCTCTAGATAAACCTTGTACATCAACTTAGAGTACAGACGATGGAAAAAGAGTAGAGGGACTTGGATGCCATTGGATTCAGAGGAAAAATTTGTGCAGTATGACCTAACAAATTTGAGTGATGATGACAACAGAGTTGTCCCTGTGAATACAAATTGCGCATTGAGGGATGTGCACACATCCTT
Organism: Cibotium barometz; assembly: GCF_041138505.1. Classification (NCBI taxonomy): domain Eukaryota; kingdom Viridiplantae; phylum Streptophyta; class Polypodiopsida; order Cyatheales; family Cibotiaceae; genus Cibotium; species Cibotium barometz. Next base: position 3,673,692 of record NC_141110.1, read on the forward strand.
GGAATTTATATTAGATGCCATACCATCAAACTTTAAATTTAAGGTAGATGGTATTACGGTGGGAAGAAGATCTGAAAATGCTTTAAGGTGTATGAAAAGTCTATCCCCTAGAATCTTGAAGTTTTCTTAATACAATATAATTTTGCACCCATTTATCTTGTCTTGTGTATTCATTTTGTAAAATAGTTATTCAATATTATTTAATAATATTTAAGATGTATAAAACAAGATGACTAATGTTAAACAAGAAACTAAACTCAATATTAATTTCATATATATATTTATTGCAATGGTATCTATACAAGTTGGTTGGATACAAAGCATGAGAACAAAAATCCTTAGACTCCTTAGTTTTCTTTGACTTGGTCTCTTTTTTCCTACATTGTTTGTGTTTTCGGGAAGCCTTTCCTCCCTTCTTCTCTGTGTTTGTTGTTTTTTCTTTGAAGATTCCCCAAATTTCAATGGAGACACTGTGGGAAATCCTTTCTTTTTCAATGTCTTCTGCAAGAGGATCTACACGATTGTCGAGCTTTAATCAATGGCCTTTTCTCTCACCCACCATGTTTATATGTCTATATAACATGAAGTTGTAAACTATAAAGAATTATTACATAAAACTTAGTATAAATTAGTATGCTATGAAAGTTTAAGAAAAATATATATATTACTCACAACCACTCTTTTTAATATGTCTATTGGAAATTTTGATTGCACATATACTCACAATTACTCTTTTTGATAAGTCTATTGGATATTTTGATTACATGTATCTCCATGTATGTGACCACCTCTCCATCCACATGAGCTTCCATCAGTTTTTGTAAACCTATAGCAACAATAGTTCTTGTTAAAAATCTTAACAAAAACTCTATTACAACTTTAAAAGTTGTTGTTGATACTCTGATAACATACTGGCAAAATGAAAAACTGATGTGGAGTTTTTTTATCGATGTGTGGAGGATGGAGGCTTTCTAATGTTCTTATTATCCACTTAGATTCCTTGCAAAAAAAAACACATAGATTATTCAATCTAATACCATTTGGGTAATTAAACACAACCACCATATTAATAACCCTTACAATTTTGATTCTCCATATATACTAAGTATGGAATTCAAGAAATGGGTCTTTCTTTTCTTTAGATTAATTATAAACACACTGCAGTGGATCCTACACAATAGAAAGAGAAGCAAATGATCATTAATAGAGAAGTGCAATAAAAAACAAAATAAGACATATTAAAAATAAAATACTTACTTCTCATTATAAGACACAATTACATATTACACCTTTTCAAAGTTGCATCTCCTCAACCATTCTTTGAGCTTATTAAAATGGGGGTTTGTTTCTCTTACATAAACAGAGACCATAGGATGTAACAAAAAAAAGAAGAAGACCCCTAGGGGTAGAGTTGCCAAAAGAAGCCTACAAAGAACAAATCATTGAATTAAGTAAGATATTATCTTCCAAAAGACTACGATAACATTTGCAAAAAAGATAGCTTGCATACTTGAGAGATATCAGGATCACTATGTCATTTATTTCTCGATTTCTCTCTACCAACATATATATATATCTGATGGTGCTATATCAAGGTACTCTAAACCATTAACAAAATCTTTCACTTGAACAACAAGTTGTCTAGGTACATCCTTCAAATCTTGAAGGTTCTTCTTCTCAAGATCCAACAGCTCCTCATCCATTATTCTTTCTTCTTCAATTTTCTTATCTTCCTCAGAAGATATCTTATCTTTATTCTTCTCAGCCTTGGCATCATCTGTAGTTCTAGTATCCCTCTCATGTGTAATATCTTTTATACATGCATCCTTGGATTTCTAGCTGGTGGCACATTTAAGATATTGAATGCCCTATAATCCCTCGAGGATATAAGGTTTCCTAGTTGGTGGCACATTTAAGATATTGAATGCCCTATAATCACTCAGGGATATAAGATGTAAGCGATTTTAAAATCTATATCTTATAAGTCTGCATATGTGCATGTCTTTGTCCATAAGTGTGACCCTATGGGCATGGGTAGAACAAATATAGCTATCTATAAAAAAAAGTCTATAATAAAATATTCTACAATCTCTTGAAGGGCACATATGGCATTTGAGGCCCATCTCATTCCAAGATTCCAATCATCTCAAACCTATCTTACAATTCTCATGAATGTAAGCCTAGGAAAGAGAATATCAACATGTTTTTGGGCCTTCCTTATCTCTCTAATGACATTCATATGCTGGTTGATCCTCTTCTTCAGCTTCTCCCCTGATACTTTACTTTCCTTACTATCTTCTTTGTTCTAGCCATCTATTAAAAATCAAACACAAGAAAACTAGATGTTAATAAAGATTATGTCATAGAAGGATGGCACGATTTAAGAAATTCAAGAAAAGCCTTTTTTCTGAGATTGTGTCATCCTTCCAGAGGGCTTAATATGCAAGAAGGCAAGAATTTGATGCTTAATATGTAAGCATGCAAGAATTTGCAAATTATTAAAAAAAAAGGCATGGAAATGAACCTTGTGGCCAGATTGAAAGACAATGCGATTCTTGGATTCTGATGATGTAGGTTTGTTGATATTGCGCCATGCTTCTATGAGCAAATAGTTATGAAGATTGATTGCTCCTAGAGATATTTTAAAGATAACAAGAGGTCAAGATCTGAAAGCTTAGTGCTATCAGCAAGAGATACTGAAAGCTGAGTGTGCTGTGAGCAAGAGATAGCAAGAGGTGGTCAGGATCTGAAAGCTGAGTGCTATGAGCAAGAGATACTAATAATGGCAGGAATCTGAGGGACCTGTGAGAAGAAAACAAGGGCTAGACAGAAATTGGTACGATTTCTCTCTACCTTTGCTACATTTTTGGTGCTATTTTACATGTTCTTCCATGTGGCAGAAAAAATGTGAAAAACAAAACCAGTGTGTGCATGGTATTTATGGAAAGTGGTCGTACTTCCATGTGGCTCTGTGTGGTGGATATACATCACGTCATGTGTTGAGCATATATGATCATATTGGCACACCTGCTTACGTACTGCCACATGTTTGTTAACCTAAACATGCTACCTTTCACAAGAGAGGGAGAGAAGAACAGAATGGAACCATGCAAGGTTCGATTCAGAGAATAGAATTTAGCCAAACCGAATGACAGTTAACTCCCCTATGTGAGGCCACTAGGGGTTCACACCACCACCACTAGTGTCACCCAAGTGGAGATCCACAAGCTAGGTAATGAGCAAGGAAGGAAGGAGCTATGGAGATCTCTACCTCCTCACAATGCCAATGTGCATGCAAGAGGGATCTTTAGAGAAAGACAAGAGAAGGGAGAGGAGAAGAGAAGCTAGATTAACACCATCCCCTCCATGCAAACACAATAATCAAGCATGTAACCATAATCTCAAGTGAGTGAGAAAGAGAGACAGAGAGAGCAAGACTCAATTGAGATAAATGGGATTGTCCCTTTTCATATTCCATAAAATGACTTATATACATGAGCTCACTTTTTATAATGGCCAGCTACCCATTCACAATTTGGGGACCCAAAATTGGCTTTCTAACTCTATGTACACCTAGCTCACTATACGACCGGCATTACACAAGCCATAAGCTCAGTCATCCCATATATCTTTTATTAACAAGCACTTTGCACGTTTACAAAATGATAAGTTATAAGAAGTGTGGCCATGCTTGAAAAATGATGTTAACTGGAGTGGTTAACATACCCCCCTCCCTAATTCACATCCGTCCTTGGAGTTGGCAAAGGATCTAACAGTAGTAGATCAATTGCGTGCAAACAAAGTCACGTCGTGAGGTAGGTTATAGGGGGGCTCAATGGAAGACTTGGTAGCTCGTCTAGAAGGTTGTCTCCATCATATCTTCGAGAGTTTAAAGATGCCAGGTAGGCATCCACTGGATGTGCTCGTAGTAGCCAAATAGTTGCTTCAGTGTTGGCCCTTTGTTGATGTCTAAGGCCAATCCTTGATTGCCTTTGTGGTGGTAATGGCTCCAATCTGGGAATGTTTCCAACAATGTGATGATAAGATTGAAGAATCTTATTGTGGTGATCACAACGGGATCCAGCACTTACTCGTATCTGTTGATGAAATCATGGAGGAGCTTGAGCATTGATTCTTTAGTGCACGGTTTTAGTGGCGTTAGAGGAGCAAACCATGGGAAGTCATAAAGGGGTTTCGAGTTCTTGGCTTGCTCCTCATGAAATAGATTCCATACCCAGCAGGCGGTGGATCGACAGATACTTGAGGTTGATCCGCCAGCTGGCGCGGTGCCTTATAGTACCAATCCTAGATATAAGGTTTGAGCCCGTGGTGGGTGGTGGAGTTTTGTAGAGTTTATGGTCAAAAAAGGCTTAGCACTGTGCCTCCTCCTCTCAGCAGCCTTGCAGTGGGCTTCAGCAAGGCCAACTCCTCTGTGTTTGGGCCTCACCAAATTGGGGTGGAACATGCTCTATGGCTTTGTGTCTGGGTAGTGGTGCTTTGGAGGTGGAGAGGTGGGAGAGGATTGAGGGGGAGGCAAAGAGATTGGCACTGCATCAAGCCCTGTCAGCCGAATTTCCCTAGGGAGTTCCTCCCATCCAACAGTGTGGTATAGTACCTTGGTTAGGAGGGATGCGGCTGCAAGCTTTCCTTGGGGGTTGGCACATACTAAGTGCAGCTCTTTATGCAAGTAATCATCCTAGTTAATTGGCGTGCCGCCCTGGTGGACCCTGGCTAGTGTGGAGAGGCTGCACCTACTAAATGTATCGATCCACCTGGTTGTGAGCAAAAACGAGAGGGCCCTGGCTAAGATGACAAGATACTCTTGTGTGATGTTGGCCCACTCCACCTCGTCCTTGGTGGTGCTAACTTGGAAGGTGCCGCAAACTAGACGTGGGGCATTGGTGAGGCACACATAAGGCTATTCCATCCTTGGGAGGTTCAGGGCATCTCGAAGTACATCAGGACTCAGATGGATGGTGTGGACCCGACCGTCATTATCTAGCACCTGACTTGTGGTGGCATTGGCATCATACATCTCTGTAAAGTAGAGGTAGTTGTATAGATCGCGGGCCCAAGGTTCCAAGGTTGGCAGCCCTCCAAGTCTAAGTTGTTCCTCCAGGCAGGCTACCATGGCTGGCTCGGTAGCAAGGCGGCCCGGTGAAGTAAAGGAGCTTGTGCTCCACCTTATGATTGTTCTTCATAAGGGAGTTGCCAGTGTGTCCGCTGACCTATTTCATCAAATTCTCCCCAAGGTGGGACAGATGTGTGGGATGGCATCCATACTCCTCAAAGCATCCCCCTCCTATGGGCGCTTCTTTTTCTAGGTGATGTGCTTGTGAACCTCCAAGGAGGAGTCAGAGGTGTCTACCATGCTGTTTTTGAGAGGAGATTGGAAGGGGGGAGCTCAAGAAAAATATTTACAATGGTTTGGCTAGGGAGAGAGAAAATAGTGAGGAGAATGAAGTAATGATCCCATATTTATAGGTTTTCAGAAGGACACGACCATGACAGAATTTGGTATGGCTGGCAGTTGAGCTTGTGGATGGTATGTGTGTGGCGTCTCTAGGGAACGGGTGTACGCTTCTCGTTGTTGGTACGACCATGGGTTCTATTTAGTACGGTCATGGCTTCTGTTTAGTATGGTCGTGGCTTCTTGTTGGTATAACGGTCGTGCACTTGAGATGCGAAATGGTACGGCCGTGGCAGTGGAGGTGGAGGTTGGTACGGCAGTGGCTTCTGTTTAGTACGGCCGTGGTAGTGTGACATGAAAAATTGATATCTTTTGTCAGGCAAAATTTTGTAAGGTGTTTTGGGCTTGTGTACATATGGGATGCATGGCATGTAAAAAAGCTTTGCCCTGAATGCCCTGGCAGATGTACAGGGTGGATGGCTTGGTAGTAGGCTTGTACAGGTTTGTCCGGAGCGTGGTCTGCTGGAGGTGGTATCAGCCATTCGGTCGCTCTGTATGTGTACGCGTCCCAAAATAGAGTGGGCACTCGTAGGTTGTATTCGAAGGTGTGCATGGAAGCATGGGGGCAACTAATTGTTGGGGGGGCAATATAATGTATATGAGGAGTGAGGAATATCCAAGATTTTTAAAAAAATGCATAAATGAAAGGTGGCTACTTGTATGAAAAGCAGGTGAAGAAGGTGGCGCAAGAATGTTTAACGGAAGGAAAGATGCCCTATTCAGGCCAGGCTGGCGGGTTCTTCCAGAAGACATCTTTGCAGGCAGTGGTTGGGTCGCGGAGCATTTTAGCAAAAGGATAGAGGGGGGCTGGCGCGACTGGCTAGGGAGCCGCCTAGGTGCTGTTGCCGTTAGGCGCGACGGCTGGCAGTGAAGGAGAGTACGTGGATTTCACTGCCAGAGAAGAGGGAAGCGTCCACTACAACAAGGCGAGGACAGAAGTGTGGCTTGGTTTTGCTTTGTAGCCGAGAGAAGCTAGTAGCAAAGAGAGTGGAGGGCAAGGTGCCTTGGCGCCGGCGGTGGCTGGTAGCAATGAAAAGAAGGAGTAGAGCCGGGCGAGCAGGTTGGTGTTGGCAATAGGGAGTTGAGAGTTGGGTTTTGAGTGGGCTGCTGCGGTGGTGGTGGTGACAGAGAGAGGTTGTGCATAGCTGGCGAGGGAAAAACAAAGGAGTTGCCTTGCTTTTGTCTTGGACATGGCTGGTGGCTGGCGAGGACAGAGAGAGCCTTTACGTGTGGTACTGTAGTGAGGTGGCCGTGTTGGGCTGGTTTTGCCTTGTAGCGGCTGGTGGCTGGCAGATATACTCCCTTGGAGAGCCGCCAATTCTCAGTGAAAGACGATAGAGAGATATAGCCGAGAAGATTTATTGTGTTGGGGCCGCCTGCTACTCGGACTCTAGCTTCGCCAAGAGAAAGAGGGACCGGAGCTGGTTTTAAGAGAGGAGGTGTTGCGTTGGTTTTGGTTACCTGTTGCTGCTCAGTGGCGAGCAGAGATGTGTTTGTTTCCTGTGTGTTGATTTGCAGGAGAAGGCGTGATTAATGTGTTTAGTGGTGTAGTCCACGGGTTTACACTCTCACAGCGCACTTTGTGCCAGCCTTCGATTACCTCGTCATACACACAGTGGAAGTGTAGTGTTTGTTGGGTAATTACTTTGACTATGGTGCCCCTGTTTTGTGCTGTTTTTCTGGTGTGGGTGGTGTGGTGAATTGTGTGAGAAGTGTTCCAGCCAGTGTGCTGGTGGTGGTGCCCCAAGCTCGTGGTGTTTTCCAAGGCTATTGGATGGACACCTACTATAGAGGCAGGTGATTCCGTGTCTGAAATTTTCGACAGCTTTCTGGTGCCCCCACTGAGGAGAGCTCAGGTATTTTTCTTCGTCTACAAGGGTGTATGCCTTAGGAGTTGAAGGTTTGTGGGAAGGTGTTTTTCTTGTTTTTCTTGGGATTTGAGGTGAAGCTTGGGGATCAGAATGATGTCGTATCCAGAGTTTTTTTGTGGTCCTAATAATGAAGATGTAGCAGATTTTTTTGAAAGAATGGAGGTTGCATGTATAAGCAACCACATCAACGAGCCAGCACAGGTATTGCGGTTGCTGAATATATGTTTGAAGGGAGATGCGAGGGCATGGTTCAAAACTTTTGAAGAGTCGTTAAGAGATGTTGAGCCACACATTCCAATGACCAAGGATGGATTGAAGACTGCACTTTTGAACAAGTTCAAGAAGGTTAAGGATCCAGACAGAGTTTGGCATGAAGTGCACGGGTTGACACAGGGCGAATTGGAGCCAATTGATGATTATGTGAAGAAATTCTCCTTGCTGTGGGAGACTTTGTGTAGGGCTTTAGGGGAGGATCAAGTGCCTCCGGACATGATGTGAAGAAGGATCGTTTCGTTGAGGGAGGCATTCGCTGGAAGGTTGAACTAAAGAAGCCTAAATCTTATGAGGATGCTGTAGAGATTGCCAAATCAAAGGATTGGAAGTTGCAACGGATGAACTAGCTAGGGATGGTTCCAGTGGCAGTGAGGCCTGATATTAGAAGGGTAGAAGCGGTACCGATTGAGAACTGTGCTGGAAAGAGTGCAACCGACGGAAGCTCAAATGAATAATGCCACACCACAGGGAACAAAGGTGGCACCCACACCTGTTACAGCTTCTGATGAAGGACTTCAACATGACATGAGGCAAATAGTGGATTGTATGAAGAATCTAAGTTTGAAAATGATAGGGAACACAGGTGGTGGTGGATGTGGTCGAGGCAGAGGTTATAATCAGGAAGGGGTTGAAGGTCAGACAGGCTATGGAAGTGGTCGTGGTTTGGGCAGGGGTAAACAATTGTTGGAATTGTGGTGAATTGGGGCATATAAGTCCTGACTGTGACAAGCTGCTGCGAATGGGGGGTGATATGTATCCCTTACCCTCTCAGATTCCCAATAGGGCAAATGATTATGGAATTGAAATTAAAGGTGAAGAAGGGACCAGTGGGTTGACAAATGAGGAGAAAGGTAAAACTAAGGTGGTGGATGTGGTCACCCTTGAGAAGACAAAGGAGATAGAAGCTGATGTAATGCCTTTGGAAAAACGGACACCACAGGAAAGGGAAGGCAAGGATGCTGCATGGCCTAGCAAGAAGAAAGGTAAAGTGAAGGAAAAAGGGGATGTAAAGGTCAAGCAAAAGAGAAAGTCTCGTAGGAAGTTTCAAGTGACTGATTTTCCACTAGGGGTTGGGCAGGATAGCTACAATTTGCAGGAGGACATGGCTGGAAGGAAAGCTAATATTACTTTTGGGCAATTGATAGAGTTAGTTCCCAAATTGAAACGTCAGTGGAAAAGACTTGTGAACCCAAGAGAGAAGGAACCTGCCATCAAAGGGGTAGTGACTATTTTATCTGTTGAAGGAGTTACCTGATATATGTCCTGTGGTGGATGTATGGTACAAAGGGAAGAATTTGGGAGAAGCATATATAGATGGTGGTGCACAAATTTGTGTAATCACACTAGCAGTAGCTATGGAGAGGCTTGGTCTTAATATTATTGAAGCGTCTGGTTTCCGTATTCGGTTGGCCAATCACCAGAAGGTCAAATACTTAGGTGTGGTCAAGGGATTAGAACTGCAGGCTTTTGATGTAAAGGTGCTTATGGACTATCATGTTATGCCGACAGGAATGGGTGCATTCCCCATCATTTTGGGAAGATCATGGCTGAGAGCGGTGAAAGCTGTTCAAGATTGGAGAAAAGGGGGTCATTACTCTGTATGACAGACGAGGGGACAAAAAGCAGTTTAATATGGATAATCAGAAGCCTGTTGATGATGAAGGGGAAAATGAAACTGATTCGAGTGTTGATGATATGACTAGTAGCACCACTACTAGTGAGGGAACAGAAGACACTTCATCTAGTGAGGAGGATGCAGACATGGTTGCCCTGGTTATTGATGAGGAAGTGCTTAGTGAGTGATGAGGTTGCCCAACAAGAAGAAGCCATACAGGAAGAATGCGAGGAAGTAGCGACGACTGATTTTATGACAGAGGATGCCCTTGAAGAGTATATGTTTTTTGAGGCAGATTTCCCTCAAGATCCTGATGTACTTCCTTTGGATGCTATGGTTAAGGTACAAGTGAATCATGAGCAAAGGTATGCATGTGATGTGAAAGAGTATGCTTTTGAGTTTTTGGATGATGAACCTTTGTGGGATGAGTGGGATATAGGAAGTCTACAAGATGATGAACCTGAGTCAGAGTTGGATGATCAGATGTGCATTAATATTAAGAAAGCCACGAGCAGAATTGATGCTATGAGGGAGGAGTAACATCAGAAGACTATGAATGATGTTGATGCTATGGATGAGACTATGGATGCTGTGATAGATGAATTTCTTATTGGCCTTGATAAAGGTGAGCATACAAGAACTGAGGTGGAAGCTTTGGCAATGGTGCCTGTTGAAGGGGAGTTTGTTTTGCCTGTAGTGGTTGGCTTTGATGGTGATGTTTTTTATGTTGATGGACAAGAAAGTGCTATAGCACAACAGATCTTTCTTGATGAAGCTTTTATCAGTTATTACCCTCAGCAAGAGTTGCTTCACTAGTTCTCCAATATTAGTGTTGACAACATCAGTGATTTTGGAATTGAGATGAGGCAGGATGCTATGTATGTCAAGAGCTTCATTTCCAAAAGTTTTTATGTTATACGTCTTTGGAAGATGACAGTGTTTTTTCGAACACATGGAATAGAGATGTTTTGGTTACCTTGTATGATGCTCAAAGGATTGACGGAGGGAAACGTGGCCGTATGCTCTTTGCTGCTGATCATAAATGATTCAGTAGACTACGGGTTGGGCAAAGTATGTAAGGCAAAATTCTGTAAGGTGTTTTGGGCTTGTGTACATATGGGATGCATGGCATGTAAAAAAGCTTTGCCCTGAATGCCCTGGCAGATGTACAGGGTGGATGGCTTGGTAGTAGGCTTGTACAGGTTTGTCCGGAGCGTGGTCTGTTGGAGGTGGTGTCAGCCATTCGGTCGCTCTGTATGTGTACGCATCCCAAAAAAGAGTGGGCACTCGTAGGTTGTATTCGAAGGTGTGCATGGAAGCATGGGGGCAACTAATTGTTGGGGGGGCGATATAATGTATATGAGGAGTGAGGAATATCCAAGATTTTTTTAAAAAAAGCATAAATGAAAGGTGGCTACGTGTATGAAAAGCAGGTGAAGAAGGTGGCGCAAGAATGTTTAACGGAAGGAAAGATGCCCTATTTAGGCCAGGCTAGCGGGTTCTTCCAGAAGACGTCGATTGCAAGCAGTGGTTGGGTCGGGATTTGCTGGCAGTGAAGGAGAGTACGTGGATTTCACCGCCAGTGAAGAGGGAAGCGTCCACTACAACAAGGCGAGGACAGAAGTGTGGCTTGGTTTTGCTTTGTAGCCGAGAGAAGCTGGTAGCAAAGAGAGTGGAGGGCAAGGTGCCTTGGCGCCGGCGGTGGCTGGTAGCAACGACGAAAAGAAGGAGTAGAGCCGGGCGAGCAGGTTGGTGTTGGCGACAGGGAGTTGAGAGTTGGGTTTTGAGTGGGCTGCTGCGGTGGTGGTGGTGATAGAGAGAGGCTGTGCAGAGCTGGCGAGGGCAGAACAAAGGAGTTGCCTTGCTTTTGTCTTGGACGTGGCTGGTGGCTGGCAAGGACAGAGATAGCCTTTACGTGTGGTACTATAGTGAGGTGGCCGCCTCCAGATGCAGAAACGGGGGGTAGAAGTGTGTTGGGCTGGTTTTGCCTTGTAGCGGCTGGTGGCTGGCAGATATACTCCCTTGGAGAGTCGCCAGTTCTCACTAGAAGGCGATAGAGAGATATAGCCTCTGGCAAGAAGATTTGTTGTGTTGGGGCCGCCTGCTCCCTTGGAGAGCCGCCAGTTCTCACTGGGAGAGGCGATAGAGAGTTATAGCCTCTGGCGAGAAGATTTGTTGTGTTGGGGCCGCCTGCTACTCGGACTGCAGCTTCGCCACACCAAGAGAAAGAGGGACCGGAGCTGGTTTTAAGAGGAGGTGTTGCGTTGGTTTTGGTTTGCTGCTGATGGCGAGCAGAGATGTGTTTGTTTCCTGTGTGTTGATTTGCAGGAGAAGGCGTGATTGATGTGTTTAGTGGTGTAGTCCACGGGTTTACACTCTCACAGCGCACTTTGTGCCAGCCTTCGATTACCTCGTCATACACACAATGGAAGTGTATGTGTTTGTTAGGTAATTACTTTGACTATGGTGCCCCTATTTTGTGCTGTTTTTCTGGTGTGGGTGGTGTGGTGAATTGTGTGAGAAGTGTTGCAGCCAGTGTGCTGGTGGTGCCCCAGGCTCGTGGTGTTTTCCAAGGCTGTTGGATGGACAGCTATAGAGGCAAGTGATTCCGTGTCTGAAATTTATGACATCTTTCATTTTCAATTTTGCACATATTTTGATGGTTTCTCAATGGTAATAAGGTGGAAGCTTGTCTAAGAAGATTACGGTGCCCACAATGGAATAATGGCGTGGTGATGCGGCGGCTTGGTGGCGGCTATCCTAATAACAGTATTCTATCTTCAAATATAATGGTTTTACTTGATATAGGGTGCACACATTGTAAATGCCACAAGTATGCTCGATAAATACTTTGGTATGGTAGATAGGCTCTAGTGATGTGAAAAATAAAAGTGGGCCTTCATGCTCACATGGATTTTAATTGTATTATTAATATAGTATTCACCATAAGGCTACAAGTTCGAGAGTGTGGAAGGCATGTGGAGGAGTGTGTGTAGGTGCATAATTGGGAAAGATTCTTCTAGAATGCCTACATGGAAGAGGAGAATTCCGCCATGTGTAAGTGGGATCTCCACCTACATGCCACTTAGATTTGGCTATTATCTCATCACACTTTCAAAGTCAAAAAGTCTTCAATTTAATAATCAATAGAAGACTTAGCCTAAGAGGACAATTGATGGTGACATCTACCCTTATGTCACTGAAGGGTTGAAGATTTTTATGTTGTAATTTGTAACAATGGAAGAGAGGGTGATTCTCCACCTATAAAAGGAGCCCTCCTCTCCCTTTCAAATGAATGAATGAAGCCTCCTCAATCGAGCATTTTGTGTCATTGCCATTCTCTTATCTTCAACCCCTTATTCAAACACTTTCTTTACATGTGAATGTCTCATTTAGCATTAGCTCCTCATGCTTAACCCAATTTTGGACCTCTTTGATGATTCATGATAAGTGGGATAAGGAGTTATTATCTTAGTGGGCCTGTGACTTCTCAAGGTAGCCCTTGCCTTATTGCCGTCCTCCTTTGGAGGTACCAATGGTTTTAGTGGTGATAAGCATGTGGAAAGACTTTGGGAACCATAGGTAAATCTTTATGATTGTTCGCTGAGCAATATTAACCCTTACCCTCTAACTTGAATCATGAAGGAGATGAACGGCAAGAGGCTATGTGAAAATTGAGGTTTCATGTAGAGAGAGGGAAGTGCAGTTTTTGTGGTCTAATACCCAAATTTCAACCGATAATTACTCATCACTTGAGTATTGGTTTTTTAAATTGATCATATGGCTAGGAAACTCTTTATATGCTCTTTCCACTTATGTAACTAATTTTTTAATCCTTTACTTCATTGATGATCAGAATTTCTCCCAAAGTTGCTAACTTTTAGGCAAATTTTGGCAGCTTTATAGTCTTGTGGTAAAATTCTCATAATGTTTCGCTCAGTTGCCCGTTTTTGAAAGTTTTTATATAGGCACGAAGCTCTCTTCAAGCTCTACGTACCTATGTAATCCTCTTTTGTACAATCTATATGGATTTAAAACTGCAATTCTCTGTGTATCTCTATTTTTATAGACTTTTGGTCATTATTTCTTCTTAATAATGATTAATTTCTCTTAATCTCTTATCAAAAAGCAAATCCCATGTATCTTATCCTCTTGTAAATGATTGCTATATTCTTTTACTTTAAGATGTTCCTTCCAAATCGCCCAATTTGAATGAATGAACCTTACCAACATTCCTCGTATGTTTTCGTTCACATAATCCTGAGTCGGAAGATTTTCTTCCAACAAAGAATTGCCCTCTTTTTTTGGAGCTGCAAGACTGGCAGAAATTCTTGCTTCTCCTGAGTCTTTCATCTTTCCTTCCATGAATTATGATCTCACCTTTGATGTGTTTATCTTTATCTTAACCTAGGGAGAGAAAGGGAGGTGAGGAGGCTGTGAGGTTTCATACAAGTGTGTTTTGATTCTAAGAAGTGACCGAAGTCAAAACCCCAACTTTGTGTCACATCTTTTGGTGGAGTTGACGGGCAAGTTTTACTTAGAATTATTCTATTTAACCTCAAGGTCCCGCATGATTAAAGAAAAGCTATTTTGAAATAAGTAAATTTCCCTTGTTGCTACTTATCTTTTGGTGCAAGATGTTCAACATTCCGGTGTTCCAAGGATCGGAAAGAGAAGACCCGGGGAGTTCTCTCTCCGAGAGAGCATGCCACTTGACGGGTTGGTCTCTATGAAGGAGAGGACAAAATACTTCCAGATTTCTTGGAGGGTGTGGCCTTAGCTTGGCATGAGGCTTTGCCCCACCAGAAGAGTCCAAGAATGATTGGGAAAGGTTGACCAAAGCAATGAAGGAGAGATTTGGGACAGTGGAGTCACTAAATGCTTTACTATTATAATTGAATCAGATTTTTCAAAAGGAAGGAGAGTCAATTTCTGCCTTTTCAGTGAGGTATGAAGCCTTGTTCATCAAATATCAACAAGCTACTTTACATGTTGTTGCTTCTTCTTTTTCACCTTCTATGGGAGATTCAAAGAGTTCTTTAGCAATGGAGCACCTTAAGATGAGCAAGTTTCATGGCTTTGGATCCCCGCTTGCATGGAAAAGTTCTTAGCAAAGATCCCACTAATTTTAAAGAGGCTCTTCGTATTGCTTTGAAGAAGGAGGCCACTCTTCATATTGAGTCCGCATTCCAATCTTCTCTCCGAGTGTGCCGACCCACCACGAGTAGAGATAGCCTCAACATCTCACGTACAAGCTCCATCATTGGATCATAACATTGCACAACTTATGGCAGAATTTGTTGATTTGAAGTTACACTTAGTCAACGCAAGGCCACCTACTAGGGTTCCACGAGTTAAGGATAAACCTAGGGATAGAAGTAGCGTCACATGCTATGAATGTCAACAAGAGAAGGGGCACTATCGCACTGAGTGTCCAAAATTGAGGAAAAGAGAGGATAAAAGTTTAGCACTTTTAGAGGAAGAGGAAACATTGATGCCATTAATGGCAAAAAGGGGGTCGTAAAACTAGGAGCCAAGAAGAAGAAGAACAAGAAGATAAATCTGGAGCAGAGGAGAAAAATAAGAAGAAGAAGAAGAAGTCGTCTACTAGGAGAAAAATTGGACAATCTGACTTTCCTCTCGGTGGACAAGAATCTCTTAGTTATGACCTCTTAACAGATCTTAGGGAAGTAAACGGCACAAATCACATTTGGGCATGTAAGATTCCTTCCCCTGCCCCTCAAGATGTCCAGTTTCTCCCCCGGTAATAATCATTCCCCTTTTCAAAATAATAACAGATCTTGTTTCTATCTGTTTTAGCCTAGAGAGAGAAAATGTTTTAGAGAAAGATAATTCAGTTTCTAGATATCTTGGATGAAAAAATATCCCTTCTTATTAAAATGATTTCCCCTGAAACAGAAATTGAAAATAGGTAAAAAGGACCTTAGCCTGAGGGTCCAGATTTTTTGAAAATTTTGGATTGAGGTTCCTATGGACCAATAAGATTAATCCAAATGTAGGGAGGAGATAAATTGAAGAATAAAAGAAAAATCCCCCAAAAATGAGTACATACTCACATAAGATGTGAAGAGTTGACTAATAAGGACAAGGTTTATTAGTTTAAAAAAAAAGAGATATTTAGAGAAAATGATGCATTTTTGACAACTCAGTGTGGGAAATTTCCCTCATGAAGGAGACACCTATTTCACATGTGTGGATGAGTTTTAAACTCACAAAGAATGAGATATTTTCATCTCTCCTCTCTCCTGTTTCAACTAGATCCAAAAAGTGAGCTAAACTGATCTAAAAATGGTCAAAAAGTGACCAAAATGATTTGGAAAATTCTAGAATCAGTTTGCTTGATTAGAGGCTCACTTTTTCCTATAAATAGAAGTCTCCCCCCTTGTAAAAGGTTGATAGTGTTTATGAACTTTTACTCTACTCCTCCTCCCCAGAGTCAAATACATTGAATTCAATTGATAATTCAATTGTTTTTGACTAAATCCTCTCCAAAAGAACTGGTGGCCACGCTTGTTGCAAATAAGAGTAGAACCCTCAATCCCTCAACCCAAAGGAAAGCTTACAAACTCCATGTAAGCTTAATTCTTACTTATTGTGAATTTTAAATCTATGGTTTTCTTAAATTTTATGCTTTGAAAATGTTTGAAATAAAATCTGATGCTATGTCTTGATAGAAAGGCCACCCCCTTCTCTTCTTTACATATCAGTCCTTCTTAATCCTAGAAAGCTTAATTAAATGATTGATTAAACTCTTTTCATTGTTTACTCTCTTAATTTTTAAAAAATGGAGTAGATTAGAGTTATTAGAATTCAAATTGGATTAATTCAAGTCATAAATTGAATGTTGAAATTGAGAAACGGTCAGCCATACAAAGGAGGTTATGGCAAAATTTTCTTAAATTTTGTGGAACTAAAGTTTATCATTAGGTTATTCTAAAAGAGTAATTCCTTCCGTTTGTGTATTCTAAAAGATTTATTTTTATTTCAAAAGTGTTATTCCCATTAAAATTGAATTTATGTATAGAAAGATGCATAAAAGAATTATTTTTATTTCAAAAATGTTATTCCCATTAAAATTGAGTTTATGCATAGAAAGATGCATAAAAGATTTTTTTTTATTTCAAAAGAGTTATTCTCATTAATTTTGATTTTGTGCATAGAAAGATGCATAAAAGAATGGTGAAATGGAGAAAGGTGGTTTGTCTCTTGTTTTTACAGTAAAGAAGTTCAGGTCATACTTGTTACCTCGCCCTTTTTTTCTTCCTCACATCTTAGCCTTCTTTACAATTCTTGGTCCGCAAACCCAATCCTGCAGGAGGGAAGTTTGCAAAGTGGATTTGTGAGCTTCAAGAATTCTCTTTCACTGTTATTACAGAAAACACCACTAGGGCCTCTCTTGCATATTTTCTTACAAGAAGGAAGGAAGAGGAAGAAGGAACATGAACAAAGGAAGAAGAATATGAAGATTTGGAGACACCACCAACTGCTTTCACTATGCATTTTGATGGAGTCTTTAGCCCTTCCAGGCAATGTGGGGCTGGGGGAATAGTTTTATTTGATCCAGAATAAAAAGAGGTATGGGCCAAGGATAGGGAATTTCTAAAGGCTATATCAAATAATGTGGCTGAGTACAATGCATTAATTTGGGAATTAGAAGATTACATAAAAGATGGAATTAAAGAGGTAGAGATTAAAGGGGATTCGCAATTGGTCATCCGACAAATGAAAGGAGAATATAAGGCAAGGAGTCCTAATCTCCAAGAATTGTATAAAAGGGCAATGGAGTTAAAAGAAGCTTTTGAGTTTTGTAAATTTGTGCATGTTAACAGAAAGGATAATCAAAAGGCTGATGAATTGGTTACTAAAACTTTGGCTACTTTCAAAGTAGCTATTCTTGCATTAATGGATACTACAGGTTGGCGTGAGCTCCAAGATGTTCAACACTATTTAGATACAGGATACTTCCATCCTGGATTGAATCCTCAATAGAAGCAAAGGCTTACACAAGGAAAGCTCATCCTTACATAATTCTAGGGGATGTTCTTTACAAGCAAGGTCACTTTGCTTCAGCCAGCACAACTCGGAGGATCCTTAACACAGGTTATTATTGGCCTCGACTCAGCAAAGATATCTATGAGTGGTGCAGAAGCTGTGAAGTATGCCAGGCATATGGGCATAAGCAATTGGTTCCTAGACCCTTAAACCCTATCCCAGCATATGGTCCATTTGAAAGGTGGGGATTAGATTTTGTGGACCCACTTCCTCGTTCCTCACATGGGAAGTATTACATATTGGTGGCCACAGATTATGCAACAAGGTGGGCAAAAGCAAAAGGCCATGGTCAATAATAAAGCAGTGGCTGTGGCATCCTTTCTCAGGGAATACATATGTGCCCGATTTGGGTGTCCATTAGAAATCCTTACCGATGGGAAGGTCTTTCAGGAATGACTTGATTGAAGCTTTGGTGCAGAAATTAAAAATAAAGCATGCTATGTCAACTCCCTATTATCCCCAATGTAATGGTTTAGTAGAAAAAACTAATGGACTGCTTTGTGGATCTTTGTCTAAGCTAGAGGATACTATGAAGAGAAAGTGGGATGTGCATTTGCCAAAGGTCCTATGGGCCTATAGGGGCGGACAGCTCACAAACTCTCTCTTGGTTTCACACCTTTTCAGTTAGTTTATGGAATGGAGGCTATTTTGCCAATAGAATTGGAAATCACAAGCCTTCGCACATCTTTTGCACGCTTGAATAATGAAGAAGAAACACATGCCCAATGCCTAGTACAACTGGAGACCTTGGATGAGAGGCGACTTCAGGCACTTCAAAATTTGGAGGCTGCACAACAACGGCGCAAGGCAAGGCATGACACTCTCACGAAGAAGAAGAAGAAGAAGCCAGAACTCAAGCAAGGAAGCTTAGTCATCATGAGATATGATGGCCGTGTGGAGAAACGGCTAGATAAGAAGCTTCTTCGACGCTGGGAAGGCCCCTTCAGGATAAAGCAAAAGTTTAAAAATAACACCTATCTTCTAGAGGATGCAAGTGGCCAAGAGGTTGTCGGACGTGCCAATGAGTACCGGCTAAAGATATTTTACCCTCGAGCACCGTGGCCCCAGCAGACCCCTAAGACAAGCATGGAGGATTTGTTGGGGGGGGGGAAGATGTGACATGAAAAATTGATATCTTTCATTTTCAATTTTGTACATATTTTGATGGTTTCTCAATGGTAATAAGGTGGAAGCTTGTCTAAGAAGATTGCGGTGCCCATAATGGAATAACCGCGTGGTGATGCGGCGGCTTGGCGGCTACCCTAATAACAGCATTCTATCTTCAAATATAATGGTTTTACTTGATATAGGGTGCACACATTGTAAATGCCACAAGTATGCTTGATAAATACTTTGGTATGGTAGATAGGCTAGTGATGTGGAAAATAAAAGTGGGCCTTCATGCTCACATAGATTTTAATTGTATTATTAATATAGTATTCACCATAAGGCTACAAGTTCGGGAGTGTGGAAGGCATGTGGAGGAGTGTGTGTAGGTGCATAATTGGGAAAGATTCTTCTAGAATGCCTACATGGAAGAGGAGAATTCCCCCATGTGTAAGTGGGATCTCCACCTATATGCCACTTAGACTTGGCTATCATCTCATCACACTTTCAAAGTCAAAAAGTCTTCAATTTAATAATCAATAGAAGACTTAGCCTAAGAGGATAATTGATGGTGACATCTACCCTTATGTCACTGAAGGGTTGAAGATTTTTATAATGTAATTTGTAATAAGCGATTAAGAGAAATTAATCATTATTAAGAAGAAATTAATCGCTTATCAAAAAGCAAATCCCGTGTATCTTATCCTCTTGTAAGTGAATACTATATACTTTTACTTTAAGATGTTCCATCCAAATCGCCCAATTCGAACGGATGAACCTTACCAACATTCCCCGTATGTTTCCGTTCACATAATCCTGAGTCGGAAGATTTTCTTCCAACAAAGAATTGCCCTCTTGTTTGGAGCTGCAAGACTGGCAGAAATTCTTGCTTCTCCTGAGCCTTTCATCTTTCTTTCCATGAATTATGGTCTCACCTTTGATGTGTTTATCTTTATCTTAACCTAGGGAGAGAAAGGGAGGTGAGGAGGCTGTGAGGTTTCATACAAGTGTGTTTTGATTCTAAGAAGTGACCGAAGTCAAAACCCCAACTTTGTTTCACAATAGTTGGATTTTTTGGCACCCTGCAAATAGGTTTTGTACCCCAGGGCTATGCAACCACCACCCCATTGTGGATTTTGTACTGACTCCATGCCCAATTTGCCAAATGGAGAAGACAATTCCAATTGGGTGATGGCAAGGTTGGTATATTTTTTGGGAGTTTAGAAGTTTTCGAGGAGGGAGCAGCTAAGGTTGCAGATGCCAAGGGCTTAGTGGGATTACTCTAGTAGTAGCCTAACAATGTGGGGTGGGGGAGTAGCTGAAGTCGAGCGTATCTCAATGTTATGGACCGTGGACTGTTGTTGAGGGGCAAGGGGTCATCATGAAGTATTTACTTCCCCTTTTCCTTTGCAGTATTAGTGGTGGAGGCCACATTGGAGGGTCAGTAAAACTGCAAAATGACAAGAGTAGGGAGTTTGTACCTTGGTGATTTGGGGACCCAAATTTGGCGATTGCCATTGTAGTAATGTTGAGCTTGAAGCAAAGGTTTTGGGATCCACCGGTAATTTGTTGTTGAGCAAGACTTAGGGTGTGAACAAGGATGGTTTGGCCTTGGGGAGCGTTTGGGTTGGCATCATGTACCCTGTGGGCTTAGGGTTGTCAAATGGGTTGCCACCGTCGAGAGGTACGAGGAGCTTGTGTTTCTGGTTTTATGAGTACGGCCCTTGCTTCGACCCATTTTGTGCAATAGTTTATAGTAGCTTGCGATGATATTTTGAGCTTAAGTGTATCTAGCCGCGGGACTAATGGGTCCAATGGATGTAAGCATGTTAACGTGCTCAAAAAATCATGTCTTGGGACATTGCTAACAAGCATCTTTTGAGGCAAGGTAAGTTTCCACCAAATTTTAAAATAATATACTCAAATTGTTTTTTATTACTAATAAGTAGCACCTTTTGAGGCTCCACCAAAATAATGTACTTTTTGATTGAAAACAGCCTTTCCCTCCCCTTCTTTGAAATTTTTTTTAGTTTTCTTCACTGGTCAGTTACCACGTCTCTCTCTCTGGTTCTCTCTCTTCTCTCTCCTAATTTTACATGTAGCGTCCCTCTCTCTCTCTCTCAACACTCTTGCAAATGGAGAACAGGAGAGCTCCTTTGCTAGAGTATTTTGTAGATGGAATAACAAAACGTTAAAGAAGCTACTCATCAAAGACATGGGTTTGTAGAAGAGAATGTTGTTCAAGGAGTTATGATGAGCCTCAAGCCCCCTTTGCATATATTTTGACAAGAAAATCATTTGATTTGGCATTTTCAACTTGGTGGTGATGGCTGTTTTTCACCTACACAACTGTCCGTAAAATCGTGCTTCTCTTGTCATTTACAGAATGTCAAAGGGCTATCGATAGCATAAGAGCTCCATTGGGTCCTAACTCAGTCTTCTCCCTGACCAAAGCACACATTGCTTTCCAAGACGTATAAAAGGCAACCGTTTTTCTATTTTGAGGAGGATATATGCCATGCACTATGATGCTCGTGTGTAATACACTTTTTTTACAGGTTCGGAATCAATCTGAAAGAGCAAGAAGAGGGTGCATCTGACATAAATTCTCATGCCATCATTAGAGCAAGTATGAAGCCACAAAGAAAAGAGAACAACAGGCTGGCACGCCAGAAGTGTAGGAGTGAGGCTATCATAATAGATGCGATTGATGAAGAGACCAAACGGAGGATTTCCTCGGACAGCATACACGGGGAAAGAGCAGCTCAAGCAGAGGAAATTTTCAATCTAGTCCTTCAACATCCTGTGTGGGGTGGGTGAAAGCGTTTTATCCAAGGGGACGAGGCTAAGTTCAAGCATCGCTCCTATCCAATGTTCGTAGCAAATTATTGACGGTTGTGGAAGCAGCCAAGCTCCAAAGAGGAGGAGTTTTTTTTTTTTTTTTAATATCACCTGCTGACATTCATGTGTTAACTAGCACCTGCTGCTGACATTTATGTATTAACTTAATTTGCTAACTAGCACTACTGACATTCATGTGTCATACATTGACTATGTTAACTAGCACCTATGAAAGTTTTCAAACCTTCATTAAATTGGAAGGATTCTCTGGCTTTTTGGCAAGTTGAGTTTTATCATAGATTTTAAGAAAAGCATGCAAATTGCAAAATACAACTGAGAGCATTTGAGGCATTGAAGCCTTTTTTTATCCAACAGTTGAAGGAAAAGTATACATGTTGCTGCGAATATCATGTGTAAATGTCCTTCCTAAGGGATGCAATGAACCACATGCGGTCTAAAAACTTTGGCTCCATGCAACATTATGTCATTGTAGCTGCACAGTTTGTGTGAGTGGTGAGACAAGCAGTGGATGTTTAGCTTTGTTGCACACTTACAGAGGTGTAACACAATTGTGGGAATCTGTAGTTTGCCCGAAATAAAGTGATGCAATCTTCCATGAGAGGAAATTTTTAATGGGAGAATGCAAGGACTGTGGTGTGAAGAAGTTGGTGTGTTGCCCGATGGAGACAACAAGCAAGGGAAGATCATTACAGTTAAAGTGTTTCAATATGTTGAAGCTGTTGACAAAAGCGAAAACCAAAAGAAGCGAAAAGACCTATTGAACAAGGAGATGCAATGTGGGGAGTTGCTTGAATTATTGAAGAGCAAGCTCAAAATCTGTGTCTCACACAACTACATTGCACACTAGCAAGTGCAGCAGTTCAAGAACTGCATCCAACATTTTCCTGATGATGTTTTGGTCTTGGTTGTGGAATTTGCTGAAAATTATGCCTTCAAAGAGCAGAACAAGATATAATCCATGCGTTGGAATTCTACACAGGTGAAACTTTTGGTGCACATAACTTACTATCACGAGGCAGGGGAAGTTATCAAAACAGTTCACTTCTTCATTTCGGATGATAGGGTCCATGACACTCTCTTTGTTCAACATTGTTTCATGCTACATCATAAATGGGTAAAAGACCAGGGGGTGACTGCAAAACACCATTGGCTTTGGTCAGATGGGACCGCTTCCCAGTTCAAGGCGGCTGGTAGACCCTTTTATTTTGTGACAAGGTATGTTGCGATGACAAGCATGGAGATGATGTGGAATTTCTCGGCCAATGGGCATGGCAAGGGAGAGCATGATGGAGCAGGTGCTATTGTTAAAAGAGCATTGGCGCACGAGCAATTAAAAGAGAATGGGGCCACCTTAAAGTCTGCAGTTGATGTAGTTGCTTTTCTAAAGGCCAACTTGTCTCCTCGAGCTCCTACCCATCCAAGCAAAGGGAATGTGCACGAGTTTTTTGGGAGGTTAAAGTAGGAGATGTGAACAAGGATGTTAAGTGGAATTGTAAAGCCGTTCCACATGTGCACTCTCTGCATTGTGTTGAGATTGTGTTCGTGGATACAATCCACATGATTCAAAAGGAATTGTTGTCAGACCATTGTCATGCTTTTGTGATGCATGCGATCATGGGCAATGGAATAGATGCACCAACAAATCACATGTGCAACCTAGGGATTATCACATGTTGGTGCCATTGA
Organism: Cibotium barometz; assembly: GCF_041138505.1. NCBI lineage: Eukaryota > Viridiplantae > Streptophyta > Polypodiopsida > Cyatheales > Cibotiaceae > Cibotium > Cibotium barometz. Next base: position 3,696,649 of record NC_141110.1, read on the forward strand.
ATGATGAAGATGCTATAGCAGATGAGGAAGATGCATACAATGAAGCTACTTATGAAGGTCACCATGGCATACTAAGCAATGCTTTGAGTACTGGAGACACTTTTTGCAGTGAATGTTGAGGCTGAGAATGCGGAAGGTGTTGACTTTTACCTCGTGAAGTGCACTACAGCAAAGGAGCATGCTACAATGGACTAAGTAGATGAATGGGAGAATGTAATCCAGAAAGGGTCTTTTGCAATCAAGGGGAATTTCTACAAACATATAGATGCATATATTCCTTTGAACTCCTTATTACTAATAAGCCTGCAATGGTTATACTTTCACACCTTGTGCATGCTATCAAAATACCCATGCAACCAATTCCAAGAAGAAGGCAAACATTCACAATCACTTCTACCCATGCAACCAATTCTAAGAAGAAGGCAAGCATTCACAATCACTTCGCCGTTGAACTTGAGATGGAAGTACTGCTGCGCAGCCGGATTATTTAAATATCCTATTACAACAAACTCAAAAATATAACCACACTGCAGTAGTGGATTTCAATGCAGGGAAGCAAAATTTGGGCTATGAAACCCCTCAATAGTGAATTTGTCAAAAATCGAATAAAAGACCCACCGAAGGGTAGACATTTAAAGAAGAAAGGCAGCAATACACCACATAAAACACTATGTTGCAACATACAAAAGATAGAAAAGATTTTATCACGAAGTAAAAGATCATCAACTTTATCATATGTATAGCATAGACTAGGTGCTACTACAACATCCCACTCATGTCAAAGGGGACGCTTCTAAAAGTGATGATTACTGAAAAGCTCATCTCCAGAATTGCACAAACTTGGCCTCAATTCAGTCATCTTCATCCATGAACACAGTTTCAACACTTCAAAAGCTTAAAAAAGGATTTCCAAGAAAATACACAAAAAGAGGGATCTTTTCATTATGATTCTTGTTTACATAAAAGGAGGTGTCCATTACATTTCTTCCTTCCAAAATAGGGTGACCAAAAAGGAAACAAGTTTGGGCTCCAAAAGGGTTCATACTAGACACAAGACCGACTTTCTTGGCAAATCTCTTCCAAAACAGGGTGGCAACAGGTTTGGGCTACAGTAGAGTTCATACCAGACGCAATGACCAACTTTCTTATACAAATTCCTTCCCAAAACAGATAATACCAAAAAAGAAGCAGGTTTGGGCTACAATAGAGTTCATACTAGACGCAAGGCTATAAAAACAAACTTCAAGTTGTTGGCAACTCTGTAATCATAGTTTTTGGGCTACAGTAGAGTTCATACCAGACGCAATGACCAACTTTCTTATACAAATTCCTTCCCAAAACAGATAATACCAAAAAAGAAGCAGGTTTGGGCTACAATAGAGTTCATACTAGACGCAAGGCTATAAAAACAAACTTCAAGTTGTTGGCAACTCTGTAATCATAGTTTCCTGCATGCTCGGGGTTTAAGAGCGTTCTTCACACCAGATTGAGTCATCGGAATACTCTGCAGATGTAACTCGAGCAGAGCATTATTTGCAAAATCAGTTGCACTAGAAAAATCATCGCAACGTCGGGCCTTTCTCTTCCCACTGATCTGTGTTTGTACGTACATTTTTCATCCCCAACTGCTGCTCTTGCACCACTGCCCACCAACTGGACTCGCAGCTAACACAGCATTGCTAATTATATTTTCTCTTGCGCCTGCATGCCACCACCAAGCGCTCGCTCAAAACCTCTTTTACAATTAGGGCATTGCTAGTAATAAGGACATGGTCACAGAAGCCACCACACACACACACACACACACACACTCTGTTAATATAAGGACATGGTCATAAGAGTCACAGTGCTGCTAGTCTCAAAGTTCATAGTGTTAGTTAGCATATGGTCCTTGTAGTGATGAAGAGAGCTGCTAGTTAGCACCTGTTAGTAGTAGTCAATGTTAGTTCACATTAGTCAATATACTAATTATTAGCACATAGTAACACAAGCCACCAGGTCCTATTAGTAGTCAATATGCTAATTAGCACTTGTTTTAGTAGCAGTCAATGTTAGTTCACTTGGTACTGCTAGTTAACATATGGTCATTGAAGTGTTGCTAGTTATTATCTGTTGTTGATAATAGTCAAGGTGATAATTACTCAGTATGCTAATTAGCATATTGACAGTACTCAGTATGCTAATTAGCACATGGTTACAAAAGCGACCTTGCTTATTAGCACATGGTCGTTAAGATCAATTGATAATTAACACATGCTATAGATTGTAGTATGATAAATAACAGTGAGCAAGTGGCGATAGTAGTGAATATACTAATTAGCACATGTTCATAGTGGTCAATATGCTAATCAGCACATGGTCACCAAGGCCTTTCTACTACTAATTAGCAAATGGCCATTGTTGGCAGAGTGCAGCCCATTCAAAGTAGCTAAAAATGTCAAGTTCACAGTAGTCAATATTCTCATGAGCATGTACATGGTCATAGAAGCCACACTGCTAATAATTAGCACGCTCAAGAATACATGAAAGTAGGAAGAGTGCTACTTACTTTAGCCTAAGTGCTACAACTTGCACTCAATAATAATAGCCAGAGTAATGGTGGTGGACAACACATATTGACATTAGGTTTGTAGAGTGCAAATGAACTTGTTCTCTCCAATTAACACTAGCTACACATTAATTAAAATCAAAATCCTAAGAGTAGCGCAAGGACCGCACCAGGTCTTGGTGTCTTGGTAGATCCTTCAAAGACGAACATCGACTTAGCAGAGAAAGGGATTTGTTAACTGCTTTAATTTGGATGTCTGCATTCACTTCCCATTATGCATTCACTTCCCATTATGCATGATGCAATTTGCAAAGCATAGCAAATGCTTGCAAGGCAGCATGATTGACATGACATAGTCCTCATGGGACAGGGCCAAGCCACACCCTTCGCATCTGCCTATAGCTTTGAACTGGTCCCATCTGTATTTCTTGTAGCATCTCTAATACAAGATGATACCTCTTATGTTATACCTGCACAATTTCAGTGTGGAGGTCCAAATCACCCTGCAAAACCAACATAGAATACAAGCCACTTAGACTAGATGGCATTGTTAAGGCATTTAGTTACCATTTCAACACATCAACATTGACCCACCTCCTCTAGATCTTGATTTGAAAGTATGCCTTCATTTGCAGAGAGCAACCAAACAGCTCGAGAGTCGATTTACTGGTGGATGAAATTTTTGGCTTCCAATCTAATGGCATGCTTGCTCATGTTTTGTTTGCCATCTGGAAGGGCCTTAAATTCATTTTCTACTGTAGTCAACTCAACCCTTAAAGCCTTGACAGCTGGACTCGTTTTTTCACTACCTCTATTCCTTATTTGTGCCTCATTCAAATCCTTGTCTGTGCTAAGGATAATTGGTTCTCCACAAGATTGACAACTGCCTTCATGTTTTCCACTTGCAAAGGACTAACAGGCATCCAACTTCCTCTGGGTTTACTATCCTATTTCGTGCAAGCTCTCCACCAGAAGTGTGCCGAGACAAAGGTGTTGCTTCAAAAGGCCTCGTCCCAAGGAACCCTACGTATCACGTGCGTTCAAGGGGTATTTAAAAAACCCCTTACTTGTGAATTTTTCATGAATAAAATGACCCCTTTTTCTTTATGGAATTATGGGTTTTTCTCAAAATCTTTAAAACAACCCTTTTGTAAATGTATTTTTTGTAAGTTTACCTTAAAATTTTGAAATAAAAAACCCCTTCATTTGAATCACGTGGTATACTTACATATTTTTAGGTGAACCCCCCGAGTCATCCATGTCCTCTACTTTACAAAGGACACCACTACCAAAGACAGAGGCAAGCCCACCAACATTATGGATTCTCCACTTCATGACATGGCTATTGAAATAGCCCTTCTCATCTAGTTCCCATATGTACTCCTCAACAAACACTGCCCAAGGAAAAGACTTGGTAGTGCCATCCTGCAAGGCTGGTGGACTGAATTCCTCCACATAGGCCCTTCCAAATGCCATTGTAATCTGCATATTTATTGGGGGGCACCTCTGGTAAACTTTATGATGGAATAGCATCAAGCTGTCATACTCTTCGTCACGTATACTACTACATTTAATGCCATATTCCAAGGGATCCTTGGGGAGCTTAAAAACACTCAAGCACTCCCACTCTAACATGTCTGAATCCCTGAGTTCCTTGGGATCATGACCTTCCAGAGCCAGATCGTACTCCTCGTGGAATTCTGGTAATGCAAAACTTTTTTTGTTGAGGATAGAGCACTTTTGGGGCTTTCCAACGCCCTACACACATGGAAAACATAACAATGCCAAGAAAAGATGTTCTTCGGACATTACATCAACACGTCTTGGGACATGTAACTAGCATCACCTACTACATTAGTTATGCTAAATAGCAATAGTAGCTACCCTTTTCTGCATTACATCAGCACATGTCCTAGGACATGCAATTACTAGCAATTTTTGATGTGAAAAGAGCACTTAACAAAGTCTTCTAAAAGCACATGTTTTGGGTTAATGTTGACATATGCAATTAGTTTGCTAATTAAAATAGAAACCTAGAAGAAGGAACTTATATACATAAACATACATTAACCTATCTTTAATGGTGCATTAATTTATTCTCACTACTATTGAAATTAGCATGCAAATTGGAACATTTGAACTTGGTTTTTATTAAAACATTTCAATGACTCATAATCTAAGATAGAGAGAGAGAGACAGAGCAATAGAGAGAGAGGGATAGAGGGAAGAAGAAGAAGTTGAGATAGAGAGAGAAGGCTAGAGACACAAATTCTTTGAGAGAGAGACAAAGGGAGTGAGAATCTCACCTATGCCTGTCGAAGAGGCTATGGATGCCCTGTTCTTTGCTAAGGTTGGCTTCATGCTGTGGGCTTCTTAGGTGTTCCTAAAGGCTTGGCCTCTTTGCTCTTGTGGACCTTCTTGCACCCGACGATGGACTATCTAACAAGGCAGCTAAATTATCTTCAAATGCTAAAGCCTTTTGCTTCCTTGCCATCTTTATCTCAATAGGATGCTTGCTAGCTCCCACCACTATCCTCGTCTTCATGATCATGCACTGCAGAAAATGGACCACCCACAATTTCTAAAGACCCCCATACAAATCATTAAAGGGAGTTGCTCACGTTTCTAAGAGACAATGAGTTACCTTATGGACAAGTTATCTTACACATGTGAATGTGAATATGATATGCATGTACAAAGTGACCTTATGGGACAAGTTATCTCACACATGTGAATTGTTGAATTATTACATTTTCGATTTTCAAGTTGTGTCACACATGTGAATATGAGAATTATTAGATTTTGGATATAAGGTTTTAAAATTCATTCAACAATTGAAATACAAGTTCAAATGTGTTAACAAATGATGCTAGCCTGCCAATGCATGCTTACTACCGTAAAAAGCATAGCACGTTGCTTACACCCCAATAAAATCAATGCCCCGTTTTTCGAATGGTTGCAAGGACACAATGGGGCTCAAGGCCATACTGTCCTCAAAGCAGGGAATTGCCGCTCGTTGGCATTCATCGCACCACTTTAACATATTTTGCTACGTCTGCCATTAAGGTGGGCCACCATAACCCAACTATGAGGACCTTGGATGCGGTGATATCTACTATGAAGTACCTCCCAACACATGCAGAGTGAGTCTATTCCAAAAGGAAGACATATTCGTCTTCTTGGACACAACGTTTGATAATTTTATTTTTCCCCTGCCTATAGAGTTGGCCTGAAATTAATTGATAGGGGGCGGCCTGTTTAATAAGGCGTCGTGCTGCACGGTTGAGGAGGGGGTCAGCTGGTAAGCCATTGACTAGAAAGTGTGCAACCTCCTCTCCCCATTCCAGAATTAAGCATAATTGGAACAAGTCGGTGTCTGGTAAATCGTCATCAACTCCCATCAGCGTTTCACCACCATTGGGGATGCATGACATATGGTCCAGTAAGACATGTTGTGAGCCCTTTCGCACTGTGAGATAGTGAAGTCAAACTTAAGCAAGATTAGCAGCCTCGAATGATTCTTCTTATTGTGTAGGGCTTGTTTACTAGATATAGAAGAGCTTGATGGTCTACGAAGAAGATAAATTTAGTCACCACAGAAGATAATGGCGAAACTTTTTAACCGTGTAAACCATGCCCAACCCTTCCCTCTCAATTGTGGTATAATTTTGTTCTGCCTCATTTAGTTGGTCAGCTGGCAAAGCTGATGGGGAAATCCATCTTATGTTCATTGGGTTGGGCCAATCGTACTCCTCATGGAATTCATGTCTGGTAATGCAAAACTTTTTTTGCTGAGAGGATAGAGCACTTTTGGGGCTTTCCAACGTCCTACACACATGGAAAACATAACAATGCTAAGAAAAGATGTTCTTCGGACATTACATCAACACGTCTTGGGACATGTAACTAGCATAACCTACTACATTAGTTATGCTAAATAGCAATAGTAGCTACCCTTTTTGCATTACATCAGCACATGTCCTAGGACATGCAATTACTAGCAATTTTTGATGTGAAAAGAGCACTTAACAGAGTGTTCTAAAAGCACATGTTTTGGGACATGCAATTAGTCTACTAATTAGCATAGAAATATTATGAGCTTAATGTTGACATATGCAATTAGTTTGCTAATTAAAATAGAAACCTAGAAGAAGGAACTTATATACATAAACATACATTAACCTATCTTTAATGGTGCATTAATTTATCCTCACTACTATTGAAGTTAGCATGCAAATTGGAACATTTGAACTTGGTTTTTATTAAAACATTTCAATGACTCCTAATCTGAGATAGAGAGAGAGACGGAGCAATAGAGAGAGAGGGATAGAGGGAGGAAGAAGAACTTGAGATAGAGAGAGAAGGCTAGAGACACAAATTGTTTGAGAGAGAGACAAAGGGAGTGGGAATCTCACCTATGCCTGTCGAAGAGGCTATTGATGCCATGTTCTTTGCTAAGGTTGGCTTCATAGCTGCGGGCTTCTTAGGTGTTCCTAAAGGCTTGGCCTCTTTGATCTTGTGTGACCTTATTGCACCCGGCGATGGACTGTCTAACAAGGTAGCTAAATCATCTTCGAATTCTAAAGCCTTTTGCTTCCTTGCCATCTTTATCTCGCTAGGATGCTTGCTGGCTCCCACCGCTCTCCTCGTCTTCATGATCATGCTTTGCAGAAAATGGACCACCCAAAATTTCTAAAGACCCCCATACAAATCATTAAAGGGAGTTGCTCACCTTTCTAAGAGACAAATGAGTTACCTTATGGACAAGTTATCTTACACATGTGAATGTGAATATGATATGCATGTACAAAGTGACCTTATGGACAAGTTATCTCACACATGTGAATTGTTGAATTATTACATTTTGGATTTTCAAGTTGTGTCACACATGTTAATATGAGAATTATTAGATTTTGGATATAAGTTTTTAAAATTCGTTCAACAATTGAAATACAAGTTCAAATGTGTTAACAAATGATGCTAGTCTGCCAATGCTTACTATCGTAAAAAGCGTAGCACGTTGCTTACACCCCAATGAAATCAATGCCCCATTTTTTGAATGCAAGGACACAATGGGGCTCAGGGCCATACTGTCCTTAAAGCGGGGAATTGCCGCTCGTTGGCATTCATCGCACCACTTTAACATATTTTGCTACATCTGCCATTAAGGTGGGCCACCATAACCCAACTATGAGGACCTTGCATGCGGTGATATCTACTATGAAGTACCTCCAACACATGCAGAGTGAGTCTATTCCAAAAGGAAGACATATTCGTATTCTTGGACACAATGATAATTTTGTTTTTCCCCTGCCTATAGAGTTGGCCTGCAATTAATTGTTGGTAGGGGGCGGCCTGTTTAATAAGGCGTCGTGCATGGTTGAGAAGGGGGTCAACTGGTAAGCCATTGACTAGAAAGTGTGCAACCTCCTCTCCCCATTCCAGAATTAAGCATAATTGGAACAAGTCGGTGTCTGGTAAATCGTCATCAACTCCCATCGGCATTTCGCCATTGGGGATGCGTGACATATGGTCCAGCAAGACATGTTGTGAGCCCTTCCGCACTGTGACAATGAAGTCAAACTTAAGCAAGATTAGCAGCCTTGAGTGATTCTTCTTATTGTGTAGGGCTTGTTTACTAGATATAGAAGAGCTTGATGGTCTACGAAGAAGATAAATTTAGTCACCACCAGAAGATAATGGCGAAACTTTTTAACCGTGTAAACTATGCCCAACCCTTCCCTCTCAATTGTGGTATAATTTTTTTCTGCCTCATTTAGTTCAGTAGCAAAGGCGGTTTTGTGTTGATCTTTGGGGTCGATCAATACTTGATTGTAGCCAGAATCCATCGAGGAAGCTATAGGCTTCCTTTCCTCCTGCGAAGGGTAAGGGATAGTGAACCCATATAGTGTCAGCATTGACCTTTTTTATAGTGATCCCGCCACTACACGGGATAGTGATCCCGTATAGTGGCGGCATTGACATTTTTGAGATCAACGCACATGCGTACCTTTCCATTATTTTTTGGCACTATCACTATGGATGATGCCCATTCCATGTGCTCAATTTCATAGATAAATCTGGCGTCAATGAGTTGATCGATTTCTTCCGAGACCATCTTGGAGTACTGTTTGGATTCATAGGGTAAGGTCTTTGCTTGACAGGTCTCGCTCCATAAACCATAGGAATGGTGTGTTTGACTACTTGAGGAGGTACACCCTTCATATCCGTGTACTTCGAGGCAAAGCAATCCTGCAATTCAGTGAGTAGAGCGATGAGTTGGATCTCTTCCTTGGTCGAAAGGTCATCCCCAATGTAAATTGGCCTCAGGTCTTCCGCCCAAGCCTACCAGGTTGATTTCCTTCACCTTGGTTAGACCATCATACGAGGTCCCTGGCTCTCCATTGTGAGACCTTTGGGCCGTGTCATATTGCATAAATCTATTCACCATTTTTAAGGTTTTGAAGTGTTTGGGCACTTGTTTAGCCTCTTCTGCCTTAGCTCTTTCCTCTTCTATCACTGTTTTAGCTTTTTTTTTGCCAACACTAATTTCTTGTTGCGTGCTTTGCGCATAGAGTGGCAAAGCTTTTGAGGTTCGGGTTAGGGGGTCAATGGGTTCCATTTGGGGTGGTCATGTGGACTAGGGGGGAGTCATTGGTGCTCCTTTTGCCAAACTTGGTTGAAGTGTTCATGTGCTTCAACCACCCCCAAATATTTAAGATAGTAGGTGTCTGAAATAATCGATAAGAAAGAAATAGCATTCTTGCCTAGGGAATCCATCGAGTTTGCAAGTTCTATGTGAGTGTGTTCTACGAGATGGTTCTGCATTATTGGCCTTTTCAGGTTCATGAGTGGCAACATCAGGCAAGTATGTAGTGCTAAGCATGTAGAGAGATGTAATCTCTTGCCCATCGGCTATCGCAATCCTGGTTCTCGTGTGTCTTGGAAGTATTTCCACCAAGGTAGCAAGGATATGCATCCAATTCTCAGATTCTTCTAGCTCCAAGAGTGGTGCACATTCCTCGGTATCTTTTCCTCATCTATTATTTTATGGCACGTTTGACACAGGTGGGCTATAGTGGATTGGGTAGTTATTACTGAGTCCTCTGTGCGAAGGGTCGATCGCTCATGGAATGAACCTTCAAAGTACACAGGTTGATCTTGATTGTTGGGTCTTTTCTCTGAATGTAGATGTGGCCGGTCTCCCAGTCATGGATCATTTTTGTTTCCCTCATGAAGGGTCATCCAAGGATGCAGTTATACTATGAAACGGTATAGGGAACAGGCGTACGCTTCTTAGAAACCCTTCTAGAGTGAAAATTTTGCCTACTCTCCTCCTAAGTTTTCTACTGATTCAGGTGCTTCCCAAATGTTTTTTTTATTTTTATGGGAGGCTAGAGCTAGTCCCTAGCTACCTAGAATTCCTAAGTAAACCTAATTAATTGAGACTAATTCAATGGTCAAGCTATTTATGCAAACTTAACAAATGTTGAACAAAAAATAGAAATTGCATGAATCTCAAAAACAAAATCAAGCATCTACTTATGTCTCTCGCGTCTGATGAAGACTTCGATGCTCCAATGCTCCATTGATCTCCATAGCTCCATGATAAGAATGCTCCATTGATAATGATACCTAGAATTCCTAAGTAAACCTAATTAATTGAGACTAATTCAATGATCAAGCTATTTATGCAAACTTAACAAATGTTGAACAAAAAATAGAAATTGCATGAATCTCAAAAACAAAATCAAGCACCTACATATGTCTCTCGCGTCTGATGAAGACTTCGATGCTCCAATGCTCCATTGATCTCCATAGCTCCATGATAAGAATAAACAAAATCAACAAACAAGCAACAAAAGCATACAACATGCCACAACCGGTGGATTTGCACTCCAATCGGGTAATGTGAAGACTCTAGCAAATGAAATGTATGGAGGACCCTAAGCTAAATGCTTATCCCTGGCAGGAGCACCAAAGATGTTAACCTAAGCATACTACCTTGCACAAGAGAGGGAGAGAAGAAGAGAATGGAGCCATGCAAGGGTCGATTCGGAGAATAGCATTTAGCCAACCCTAATGAGGGTTAACTCCCCTATGTGAGGCTTCTAGGGGCTCACTCCACCACCACTTGTGTCACCCAAGTGGAGATCCACAAGCTAGGTTTGAACAAGGAAGGAAGGAGATAGGTTTGAACAAGGAAGGAAGGAGATATGGAGAGCTCTATCTCCTCACAATGCCAATGTGCATGCAAGAGGGATCTTGAGAGAAAGACAAGAGAAGGGAGAGGAGAAGAGAAGCTAGATTAAAACCATCCCCTCGATGCATACACAATAATCAAGCAAGCAAGCATTCACAAACACAACAACTATAAGCTCAAGTGAGAGAGAGAGAGAGAGAGAGAGAGAGAGAGAGAGAGAGAGCAAGAATCAATTGAGACAAATGGGTTTATCCCTTTCCATATTCCATAAAATTACTTATATATATGAGCTCACTTTTTACAATGGTCAGTCGCCCATTTACAATTGGGGGCCCAAAATTGGCTTTCTAGCTCTATATACATCTAGCTCACTATCACTAGCATTACACAAGCCGTAAGATCGGGCACCCCATATATCTTTTATCAATAAGCACTTTACGCAGTTACAAAATGATAGGTTATAAGAAGTGTGACCATGCTTGAAAAATGATGTTAACCGAAGTGGTTAACATTAAACCAGTGCATGCCCCACATGCGTGGCTGATACGTCCACGTGTACATTTTTCTAGAATTTTTATTGTCCCTTCCAAGTAGCAACCTACCCACCCTTGTTGTTCATTTTTCAAAGTAGCCCTCAACGCCCACCCAAATCCACAAAGCCATCCATTAATTTTATAAACCAGGCCACGACCAGTGTGATAGAAAAACGACACTATTTAAGGCATCAGAGTTGATTGATTTCACACTATTGTGATGTCCTTCTAGACCCCTTCATAGAGCTTTCCCCAGCCATCGAATGTCATCAGATCGATAAAGCCATCGAACGTCATCAAATTAGGGTTTATTTTGCAAGTTTAGTGTGATATAAAGACAACAGGAAACAAGGCATCGGATATCATCAAACTCACCGTATCACACCGTCCTTGTAGACCCTACATAGAGCTATTACAATGGGCTTTCTAAGATCTAGGTATCTTCCCTGCCAGCTCAAGTGATGAAGGAATATGAATGGTAGAAGAAACACTTATAGAGAAGATCTTTGATTTTTTGCAATTAGTAGGCGCACAAGATATGTTTGTCTCCTATAGGGAAAGCTTCAATGTGGCTTTTAACTTGTCTTCACTCAATTATCATTTCAAGGAGTACTATGAGGAAGAAATGAAAGCTTTCCTTGCCTTGATAGATGATGATGCTTTGGATTTTGAAGAAATAAGGTTTGATCATCTGACTAGTTTGGCAGACTTTATTCAAAAAGGCCAGGTTGTAAAAAAAGTATGGTGCGCTTCCTTGCCTTGATAGATGATGATGCTTTGGATTTTGAAGAATATAAGGTTTGATCATCTTACTAGTTTGGCAGACTTTATTCAAAAAGGCCAGGTTGTAAAAAAAGTATGGTGCGCTTCCTGATCATGTCAAAATGCCAATGCAGGTTACGTAATAGAAAATGTAGGCTCCTTCAGCATAATGCAGCCTTGCTTTTCTATCTTCATGCACAATCAGGCATTGAGGATGCTGGAAAGAGTAATCCTAACACTTTTGGTATGCAGTTTGTAGCGTTTTTTACGGATATTGAAAATCCATAAGAACTGAATGATGTAGAAATGGTTTTGGATACGGAACAGGAAGAAATATTGAGCAGGGATTTTGGTGTTGTTGATTTCAAGGCAAGCTTAATTGTGCTGCTAGAAGGATGTTACTATAGAGAGGTGTCAGAGAAGGACATCACTCTCCCATGCCTACCATCCTTCCCACTCAAGGATAATAAAAATTTTAAACTCCTCATAGATATCCAAACACTCTTGAATTTAAGAGAGGACTATTGCCTTGAATTAACATCGGATGGTTGTGAAGTTGCTTTAGACTTTATAGATCCAAATGAGGTTGATTGATACTTTTCAGTGCTTGATACAGAAGCAAGAAGTAATTTCATTGATACACCAAGGGATTTAGAAATGTAAAAACTCTCCCCAAAGAAGAAGAGTTTAAAGCTATTTAAAAAAGCATGGGAATTTCTAATATGGGAAGAGATCCACCAAAGACACCATGCTCAGAAGGAGAGATCCCTCCACAATGTTCAATTGACTTGTGGGAGGATAGGCAACTTGAAAATGAAAACAAAAAGGTATTTATAAGAATAAATTGAGAATGTATTTGCTTTATGCTTTTATTTTTGTTGAGTAAATTAACTTCCTTCTATTTTTAGTTTGAGAGATAGCAGATGAATATGGATTCCTTGGCTGAGGTGGAGGTAAATGTATTTTTGTTGGTAGAGATTCAGCCCTTGGATGCTATATTTCAACGATACCTCCAGAGATGTGTTGATCATTTACCATTTGAAGTAATCAGATGATCCACACATTCCATTCAAGGCCTTAAAGGTTTTATCAACATACTTAGGATATTCTAAGATATAGCATAACGCAGAAAAGATCATGTTGATAGAGAAGAAAGAAGCTATACATATATTTTGATATGGTTCAGGGTTTTGGGCATCGAGGGTAGGGTATTTTTTATGTTATGCAACTTATGCTAAGGCAATCCCTGAATACCCGTTCTCTTGGAGACTACTAATGCCAAAAGTTACTGAGATATAGAGGCAAGCTATCCAAAGAAGACAATCTAGAAGATAAGGGCAAACAATTATCTAAAGAGGACTAGCTTGAAAAGGAAGGTGAACAACTACCCATAGAAGAGAACCCCAAAAAGGAGGGCAAACTCTTTGAGGAAGAGATTTGGAGGAAGAACGGGAAAAGAAGAATATTTTTTTAAAGAAGAAGAAAAGTTCCCCTACTTATATTAAAAAATAAATCGATTACATAGTGTTTATGTTAATACAAAGTAATTTTTGGTACATATTGTGGGCTGCTCATTTCAAAGCCAAGAATTTCTTTAAAATTTTATAAGATTTTCTTCACCACAACTATTTCTCCATCTTAATTTCCATCCTGCATAAAGATGTACGCTTTATTGAGCATGATGAATGTTATAATATATTGATGTTAATAATAGTGGCTATATTTTTATGAGGTATATTGATGTTAATAATAGTGGCTATATTTTTATGAGGTATAAACTAAGCTGGCTTTTAGGAATTACATTGTATCGTTGTATTTGCCTTTGATAGAATGTATTCAAGAGCTCTCATAATGTATTTATTTTTGTTTTCTCACCATCTGTCAAGTTGTACGAAAATAGTTGATCGAGCGGCATAGTGCGATTTTTCCATGCCTTGAGTATTCCATGTAGCAAGAGGCCCTTGGTTGTTCACAAAGTATGGGCCATGTGCAAACAAAATATGCTTCACATAGAAAAAATAATATATTAATAATCGATTTATGTACTATTAATTAATCAATAATCAAAACATCTTACTAAGTAGAAGGTTATGTCCTTGTTCCCCATGCAGCTACAATTGTTTTCACAAGCATCTTGATTGATGTTTCAAACTGACTTGCGTAATTACCTTTGGTCCTTTTCTTATGTAAGCGGCTTTATAAAATTATCAAGCTCTATCCAAACTCTCATGCAAAGCTTTGTCATCCTTGGATCACTAGCTTGGTTAGTTGTGTGAGCTTTTCAACATTCCCATAGTGTTGTAACTTGTTTGTTCTCATAGTTTGACAAGAACCTCCTAGCTCTGGCTCCTCCCATTGATACATTTGTCACAGCATCACCAATGATACCTGATTTCTTGTCATCCTTTTTAAGTTGCACATGTCCACCATGAAAGCCCATGTTAAAGAGTATCTCACATTGCTCTAAACATACATCCGAGATTTGATGGCAAATTGGAATGAGCATAGTCAAGATGAAGCTTTAACAGCTTATCCAAAATTCCTATTTTTACATGTAAAGTACAAATGTGAACTCTCTCTAGCTTTATAGGAAGTACAAGATCCCAATTGGGATCTTCAGGCACAATACATGGTTTACCCTTGACTTCGGCTTTTTTTGTTGGCTTTCCCTTGCTCTTGATCTTTGATTTCCCTTTAGCCTTGGTTTGTTCTTCATCTCTAGTTACTTCCTTTGTCCTTTCTCTGGATGGAGGCTTTGTAAAATTCATTGTAGGGTTGTACCATTCCAAACTGTTCATGTCTGCCATGCAATAGAGGCATGGGTTTACTGATCTAAGACCACCACACACCCCATACATGCATTTCAATGCTTTCAAGTCAGTGCTCATATGCCACTACTACTATAAATTTTCCTACCCCATCCACCACAAGCTTCTCACATTTATTATGAGCATTAATGATGCTTGGAATTTATGTGTGCCAGAACGACCACTTGAGAGTATCATGACTCTCAGCTACCCCCCTAGGTACCATAGCTCCATCTTTGACTATGCACTATGTAATGGCTGGTCACTTTGTTCATCAGTCCTATATTGATTCTTTCCATTTTTTTATGTTTCAAGATTTGTACCTCATCAAGCTTGATAACAAAAAAAGGATTACCTTCGCAGTCCTCTATTGTGCAGTGTTTGTGTTCAGCTATGAACCCTAGAATAGCCAAATTTTATTGGTGTCCTGCATTATTACGGTATGTGGTCAGGGTAAGCCGAATACACGAAGACAACGAGGCTTCATACTTTGGATGAGTAGCTTTGATATGGCTTTGTATTCCTTGCCGCTTATTAAAACCTTGTCACATGCCTCCATCACCTCATCAGGCTTGACCAAATCATGAAACTCATTACAAACTTCCTTGACTACCCTCCTTCGAAGCCTTCGGAAGCTTAAGCATTTTAACCAAGTTATTGGTGTCTTTTCTTTAAGCTGTGGCTCACCACTGTTTCTGTTTTGTTATGGTTGCTTTTTGCAGCATCTATAATTCATTACTCTAGATGAGTGTCCATCATCTTCCATGTGACTTCCATGTGCATAGCTTCTAGGAATCACTTATTATTGCCTCAACTCCTATCCTAACACAGTGATCCCACTCTTTTCACAATTGGCTAGACCACTCCCTATGCTCTATCTTCTTATGCAGGTTTTTTCTAACCTCTTGATGCTTCTAATTTTTAGTAGTTAGCTTTCCTTTAAGTTATAGCTTCTCAGCTAGCTAGTCAACTTGAGTAAGATAGTCCCCAATAGGATCGCCAAAAATGTCACTAACTAGTCGAGACTCAACACTTCAGTGGTTCTCGGCCACTCATGCGACATACCTAGCCAAGCTACCTGTATCTCTACCCAATGCCATAAGTGGACAAACATGCCCACCTTTAAGCATTCATTGGAGATCTTTTGGGAGTTAGTCCAAAAGAGCAAGAGGACTGTCCGAAAAGCTTCTGGGCGGGCATCAAGAGAGCTCAGTAGTAGTAGTAATGCATGAAAACTAAGCCGCGTGATCCTCATATCATTTCAGCTCACAAACACAACATATACCATCATAAACCATTACATCCTAGACATCACACATTGTAGGCTCAAAATATGATGTCTATTCGAGTACACCAATAAACAACATGAAAGATGTTCTATAGATACGAAGCAATATTGCATACGGCGCTGTCTGGCGGTTATGAAGTAATTCGTGTACAAACCGTCAGCTATTATTAGCGTGCGAAACAAATCAACTCAGTCCAGAATGGCATGACTGAGAACCAGATCTTGCAACATCTTCCGCAATACGTGGCTGCGAAGCTCAGAACCAACAGAAATCTGCAAGGAGAAAGAGACTGCTAAGAGCTCTCGGCTCAAGCACACACACAAAATCGAAACAGCTTACCAAAGGGTTATCAGAAGCTTCTTGCCTTCGCATGGACGCAATGGTAATACATGTCGTTGCTAGTGGAGAGGGTTACGTTAAGGAGCTCCATATGCTGTTCATTGAGGATTTGAAGGACTCCGGACCAGACGCCTTTTCTCTTGGGGCTGTTCAGGTTGATGAAGGCATCCCTGCCACAGAAGCGGACTGCAACATCGGCTGCGCATAAAATCTGCTCTCGCACCTCCTCGCTCAGCTCCGCCAGCATCCGGACTGACTGCCAGCTGCCGCCCAGCTGCCGCCCATCCCCACCATATAACGAGACTCCCCCTGATGAATCGAGATTCAGATGATCCCCCGTCGACGCAAGAATCTCTGACTTCTGCCTTCTCAGCTCATCTAAGCTTATCTGTAGCTCATAAATGTACTCCATCGCCTCTGTCAAGACTGTGCACCTGTCCGTCTGATGCACGACGACGAACAACCATCACACCAGCATAACATTAGCCCACTAGTCCCACTGGATATGAAAACTAGTTTAATTATTAATTAATCAAACACTAAACATTAAATAGGAGCAGCGTTATGAAAAGATGCAATCCATGGCCCTTCGTGCCTTTATATATTGTAAACAAAGAATCGATACATCAATTTTTGTTATCTCCCCTCTGTCTCTTCATCTCTACGCACACTCTCCATCTCACAATATTTGCGTGTGTATATGAGTCTGCGCACATCTATTGTTATTATCGTTTACACTGGAGAGTTTTTTTCCTAAATGGTGAAAGTTCCTAACAAAGTCGCTAACCGAGGTATTAATTAAAGCCTTCCTTGATTGAGGTTGATTAGCATACGCATTGTAGACCACACCAACGATTGAGATTGATTAGCCATCATCAGAAGCTTATGTTTGAGATTGATTAGCAAGCATAAAGAGCTTCCACAAAGGCTAAGATATACGAATTCGGAGGAATAATTAGCCTACCTTCGGCTTGGGATCGGGAAGCAACGACTGCAGTTCACTATAGAGATGGGTCATGCTTTGGCGTCTCTGCCGCTCGGAGAAAATGTGTATTTCTCGGCGTGTGAAGGATTCTTTCTGGATGGGGGCCTCCGGCGCCTGCTTCTCCACCTGGCTTGACATCGCTGTATTGCTTCGAAGGCTCAGAGAGGTATCCCTCTTCCGCTTCCGATGATCAACAGAGTCTACGCTGGCTGCCGGCTTGGCGTTGCAGCTTGGAATTCCGTTCGCTGCCGGCGTCTGTGCAGGCGCCGCTTGCTGCTTCCGCGACTGCTGTGCGGCGTTGGCCTTCCTGCTATGCAAGTCACTTGAAGACGCAGAGTTGATCAGAAGCTTTCTCAAAGGCTCTTCCTTGCGATCTGGAAAATAAGGAAGCTTGGTTGAATGCCGACGTAAAGGAGCCTGCTGTGAGGGGTTTGGATTATTCAGCTCCTTGCTTGCTGCTGGCGATGCAGGGTGGCTTGGCATGGCGTTGAGCGCTGCTGCAACGTCGGATAACCTCAACGCAGCGGCCGTTACTGCGGAGCAAGATGATGATACTGATCCGGAACACGCATTATTAACGTTAATCTGTGGGTAAACTATGGTATCCAGAGAGCTACTAGTGATGCTACCACTGGCACCTGCTGCTGGAGATGATTTCTTACGGTCGAGAAAGTGTTCTTCTGAAGGCCACCAGTTTCTGAGCTTACTCATCGCTCTACGTGAAGCTGATCAAGCCCTTCTAGAATCTCCTCAGTGATCGTGCTGGTAAGTTCAGAGCAAATAAGGGAAGCCCAGTTAGCGTTGTATGACGAAGAAGATTGTAAGAGGAGGACAACATTGCGTTGAGGGCAATTGCAGGCTGGTGTCCCGTGAAAGGTTAGGATAAGCTGGAGGATGAGAGGAGAATGGGTTGGCCCCTTTTGTATGCTGCGGGGGCGAAGGGGGTAATGTGTGTGTGATTCATCACACGTAGAAAGGGGAGGAGTATCACGCTCCCCCAGCACACGAGCGGGTGTGCCGGACTCCTCACACGAGCCATGCCCCCCGCATTTACTTACCCACGCATCTACCCCTTTCATTCGCCGAATCGCCACACCCGCGCACCACCCTGTCCAAAATTACCTTCTCCACGCCAACCGCGCTTACTATGGCCACGTCGGATCCTCGTGTTGTGAGCGTCCTTCCAACGCGTATGCACACTCCCCTGTAGCCGTGGCCCGTTTCTTCACTCTTTTCCTCATTTGACCTTCCTTGTATTTTCTACCTGTTCATCAGAACTCATTCATCCTGATTCCTCAACAAGTCTAGGGGCAAGCCTCAAATTTGAAGGGTGACCCTACTTTTTCATTTGTCGAGATTTCTTTCCTTATATCAAAGAAGAGCACAATATATGGGTCCAAAATTCTTCTCTACTATTAATTAGTTAATTAGTGAGAGAGTTAATTGATCAGGTGCTGCATAGCTTATAAGGTCTAAGGTGATTAATTAAACATTATAGACCTTATAAGGTCTAAGGTGGTTTTCGCCGGCAATTTTCAAGATTGGTTTTCATCTAAGGTGGTTTTTGTCTAAGGTGGTTTTCGCCAGTAGTGGTTTTCACCTTTTGTTTTTGGATTCGCGCGTGGTTGTTGGGTTGGGCCACGCTGGTTTATCTGGGACCTTCGCCTACTCCACCTACTTCGTTTCTTGCTGGTTTTTCTGGGACCTTCTCCTACTTCGTTTCCTGCTCGTTTATCTGGGACCTTCGCGTACTTCTCCTACTTGTGCTCTGGTTTTCATTCGCCTTCCCCTCCTCCTCTTCGCTTGGCTTCTTAGCCTTGTTGACAGCATGGGCAGGCAAAGAGACACATCTTTGTGGCTCATCTCGTTCCTTGTCTTTGGCCCCTTTGGTTGGTTTTGGTTGTTTATCAGCCTGTTAAGACTCGATTGGCTAGTGTCATGCGTCTCGACAGCACAACAGGTAAAGGCGGCTGTCTAGGTCGGCTCGTGGTATACATATGTGCACGTTTTGTCTTTACGTCTCCATGGCACGCCAGAGACAACCGTCCAATATGAGCTCCGTATGGAGACCCCAGACTAGGGCATCATCCACTTGCACTATTGTCCCTCTCTTACGTTCTCCATGACAAGCTGTGAATGACTCTGTGAGCTTGTCTATTGAAAATGGCTCCTGCGTAGGCAAAGAGAACATGGATCCTCAAACCAGCCCTCCTTCTTCTCTGAGGGCATTGAAAAGGAGAGCCAAAGATATAGGTTTGCCTACATGCTTTTTTTCGTTTATTTATCTATATTGCATGCTTGTTTTGATTTCTTTCTTTTGATGTTGCTTGAATGCTTGTTTGTAGGTGTATCCGAGTCCATGGATGCACCTTCCAAGAGGAGAGAAATCTGTAGAGTTTCAAAACCTGTGAAGCTTAAGGATTTTGAAGTTTCTAATACTGTTGGTGTAGGAAGCAGTGTTCTTGACATTTCGTTTTAGGCACCCATATGTAATTTTATAAAGAATGAGTGTACGAAGGGCCTGGCCACATTGGAGAAGGGTGTGACTATAAGCCACCTCCACTATCAAATGGTGGTGAAGATGCGAGCATCTTCTCTTATTGCTATCGGCAATGCACTGAAGTCTTACATGCATTGGAACACACACAAGCCCGATGGTGGGCTTGTCATGTGGTGTCGTGCTCTTTGTCAAGTGAGGATGCATACCTTCGAGGGGATGTTGGGCTAGTGCATGAAGGATATGCACAAATTACATTTTAGGGTTTTTGTCCACTATGTTTATGCCGATGAAATAAACTAAGGTAGAATTGTCTATGCATAGTATGTTCAGGGTTTGAAGAATCGAGCTTGCTTGACCTCTCTAAACATCTTTGAGAGGGCATTCGTTTTCATGGAGAACTTCATTCCAAACCGAATGTCAACAACCCTTAGAGTCACTCTCCTCAAGATGATATGCACGGGCAAGTTTTTTCCCTCTGTCGTCTCGTGGGTCGTTCCCCAGACAAGAAATGGGATGAGCTCAATGAAGGCTAGAGCCGTGTGGAAGTGCATATTGAAAGATCGTCAAAGTACTGATTTGTCCAATGTCTACAAGGTTTTCTTCCACAATAACTAAATCGAAGAATATCATGCACATTACTTTTTGCATGGATCACATCCTGCCAATGTGGAGGTGGAAGGAATGAATCCAAGTGAAATGGAAGATGAGAAAGAGAAGATTCAAGACTTTCTTCATGTTGTAAACTGAGCAACGTGAACACATTCTTGTTGCCCCGTCTAGATCTCACTTGTGATGGCGTTTTGTAAATTTGTAAATTTATAAATATTTGTAAATACTTCCTTGCCTATATTATAAATGTGTGTAAATTGAGTACATCCGTTCTAACTATGTATCTGATGTAATTAATAAAAGAAAAATTCTTTTTTTGAAATTTTTTGTGTTTACAAAAACCTAAGGTGCACAACCTTAGTCTCTCAATTAATTAGTGCCTGCTTGCAGGTACCTTGAGCGAATGGTACTAACTAGGGAGGAGAAGAATGGTAAAATTTACAAAATCTTGCTTTTCTTTTGAAAAGTAAAATTTTATATCCCCTTTTTAAGGGTAAAATGCCTCAAGGAGGCTTGTCTAGGGGTATTCTAGCATTGACTCTACTTTCCGCAAGAATCAACATCATTAGCAAGTGATTAGATGATGATTAAGATGAGATTAGTGGGCAATTAACTGATAGCTTAATGTAGGTATGGATACTTAAAAACCAACAAATACTCATTAGGCCAATGCCTCAATTTATAGTGTTTACATCCATGATCTACTCCTTGATTTGTGCCACCTCCCCTACATCTAGGGGGACACCTCATCCTTGATTCACTCCACCTCTATTGCCTAATTCTCTCCACCTCTTCACTTTTCCCAGAATATCTCCACACATCCTAGATCTTCTCATGCTGCCCTTTATTCTCTCCCAATAGATTTCACTCATCTTTTGATTGCTACCCACTCATTTACAAACTCTCTTTTACAGCCTCTTTCTAAGGGCTTGTTCTCGCACACACACCCATTCACTTGTATATTTCAACAATCCTCGCATGGTGTAAGCAATAGCATAGTAATGAAGAAAATATGTGGGCAGGGACAAGGCTTGCTTAGAGTTTGTTAGAAAAAATCCACTTTTAAGAAAAAATATGGGCGGGGCCAATAGGGCTTGCTTAGAGTTTGTCAAAAAAAATCCATTTTTAAGAAAAAATATGGGCAGGGCTGATAGGGCTTGCTTAGTGTTTGTTAGAAAAAAATATGTGGGCGGGGGCAAGGCTTGCTTAGTGTTTGTCAGAAAAACTATGTGTGTGGGGGTAGGGCTTGCTTAGTGTTTGTCAGAAAAAATCCTTATGGTGCATGAACAAGAATTCTTGTAGCAAGAATTGTATTACCTCATTTATGAAGGTGCCATTATCACTGACAAGCTCAAGCGGACACCCAAAGCGAGTGATACACTCTTGCAAAGGAATTTAGCCATGGACCTTGCGTTGGTTTTCCCCATGGCTTGAGCTTCAATCTATTTTGTGCAGTAGTCTATTGTGCTCGCTCTATGATATACCGGGCTTGGGTGTGTCAACAAGCAGTCGAGCTAATGAGACCAACAAAATTGATGCCCCATTTCTCGAATGGTTTTAAGAACATGATGGGGTAGAGGGGCATCCTATCCTTATCGTGCAAAATCACAGTCTGTTGGCATTCATCACATTGTTGACATATTTGGCCGCATCTCCAAACAAGGTTGGCCACCATAAGCCTATTAAGAGGATCTTCCGAGCAATGCCACAAAGTGTCCACCTACGACCCCAGAGTGGGCTTGTTCCAAAATAGAGACGTTGTGTGCGCAATATCGATCCCATCCCAAACATGATGTGTATATATACGATGATGTATGATTAATCCCAGGTGCCAAAAGACGGTGCGTGGCCAGGAGTGGATAAATGCAAGTGCTCAAAATTGAAATAGAAAGAGCATGGAAAACCAAGGGAGATGGGCAGCATAAGCTTCTAGAGGGAAGGAGAACGGCGACGCGGGTTCAAGAAGGAGGATTGATTTCTTTGGCGGGACGCTCTAAGAGAAGATAGCGTGAGTAACTACCAGAGTGAGAAGGTGAGTAGACTGCAATGGAGTGGACTCCTATAGGTGGTTTGATTTATGGAAGGTTATAGACAGAAGGGCTAAGCTATGTTAGAAGACATGACTGGATCAGAGCAGAGGGAGGCAGAAGATCAGAGGATTGGCTAAGAGATGTGTCTCTTGGATTCTCTGTGCTGAACCTCTGTTAGAGACATGGTCCAAGTCGAAATTGCTCGATGACGACCAGTTGGATGTCTGTTGGTGCTGGAATCGTTAAAATTTTGAGTTGTTGGATGAAGATGATGCAGTGAAGAAGATCTATCAATGGAGAACCTTGAAATCTTATGTGTTTTTCTTCTTTTCTCTTGAAGCTCCAAGTCTCAGGGTTATTGAGAGACGAAGTGTTTTTTATATCTGGGAAATCTAAAAGTTTGAGTTGAATCAATGGAGAATGTTTATAAAGTCATTTAGGTTTCTTTTGTGATATGTTTGTTGGATTGATAAAGTTTATGAAGATTGATTCCCTGTGGATATCAGTCTGATGACAGAGGAACCAATTCTGAGTCACTTCTGACCCATTTAAAACTAGTTGAAAAAGTACAGAGATGGTTCTACATTAGCTAAGAGTTAGCTAAACTTCAGTATCATTAGCTGAGAGTCAGCTAAACTTAGTAACATTAGTTGAGAGTCAACTGAACTTCAGTATCATCAGCTGAAAGTATAGAGATCTTGTCCTAGCTTTTTTAAGTGGGTGAGAAATGTTTGTGAGCCAAGTGTGACAGTCTAAACAGTCTGCTATCAGTGATTAGCAGCAGCATATGCGGTCTAAATGATGTTTCTATGGACACCACAGTTAGATTTGAGTCAATTGAGTGTCCACAAAGTAGGATTCTTGTCTGGTTTGAGTGACTACAACATATAGAAGTGCTAGGTGATGTAGAAAGGAGGAAGCCTAGGTCAACTAAGTCAGTTTAGCCATCCTTAAGAGAGGATATGCAGTTTGAAGGCAGCTATGAGCCTGAGACCATTAATAGAGAGTCATTAATGTTTTTTTTCAATTTGGTGCATCATGAGGATTTAGGTTGTTAGTGGACGCAGTGGACAGATAATCTAATGCAGAGGTCCGTTTACTCTATCAAACAGCTGGGTCTATCTCAGATAGAGCAGGTAGAAGAGCATTAGATGTTGTCTCGCAATAGCTGAGTGTCAGCAAGGGTCCAGGGAGTTTTGTGGGGATGGGTGATAATAGAGGACTACAAAGGATCGTGGAGGACATACTTCCGACTAGGGAGAAGATTCTGGAGGTAGAATCTATCATTTCTGTGTCAGTATTAAGGGAGTGATTTTGGTCAGCTGGATGTCAGCTGTGGTCAGGAGAAACTAAAAGGTATATGTTCAGAGATATTGGAGGCTTGAGCTGACTTGGGATGACATTTGAAGGCATCAGCAGGATCAAATAAGGGGGGGTTGGGAGCATTTTGAAGTGTCAAGTGAGTCAGTAGGTGGTGAAAGGACAAGTGCAGGTCTGGTAGGAGCCCTTGGAGCTGGGATTTTAGTATCCCCCAATTCTGATCCCATTACTTTTCTTCCTTGTGTGCCTGTTGGTGGTGTACAGAGGCCATCACCTAGAGACCACACATTGTCTCGGTCCTCCCACTGAGGATCAAAGGGCTTTGCTAAGAGCTTTGGTTAGCAGGTTGGAGTCCATTTGCTAATCAACTCAAGGCCACAATGATTTGTTTTGGATAAGATGTATTCAGAGGTGAGAAGGGTGAGAATGTCACTCTGCTTTCTAAGGAAGATTGAATTGGTGGCTTTGAGAAATGTCAAAGAGGAAGATGCCTATAAGCTAAGGATTACAGATTTGATGATGTTGGAAGATGAAGCCAGGGAATGGTTTGAATATGAATCCTCAGTGCTGATGACAGGGAAAGCTGGGATAGTTTGAATGGAGCCTTGAAAAGAAAGTATGGGAAACCTGATAGTCCAGAAGAGTTATGGAGACAGCTAAGAAGGTTGAAACAGGGAGAAGATAAAGAGATGTCTGATTTGCTTAGTAGGTTTAAGAATGTTTGGAGAAAGCTTCTGAAATCTTTGGGTGAGAATGAAGTGCCACCTAATTTTGTGAGAAAGGAAAGATTCGTTGGAGTGCTGCATGATGAAAGCATCAGAGTGAAGGTGGAATTGAAAGATCCAAGAACCTTTATTGAAGTTGTGAGGGTAGCAAGTGAGCAATGGAAAAATAAGATGAGGAAGCAGGAGCTAGCAAGAAAAGAGAGGGAAGCAAGCAAGCCTATGGTGGCACCTTTGCCAATGAATTTGTACGTATAGAGGGAGACCTATGTGGAAGCCCCAAGGGTTGTGGAACTAAGTAAAGGGCAGAGTGTTCTCCATCAAGAGATTTAGAGGTTGACTGAGCAAGTTGGAGTTTTGAATGATGCTATGCTAGAGATCCTGGAAGTTGATTGGGATCAAGACTCAACCCTCAAATCAATTTGATAATGTGAGTATGGCTGGAGCTATTATGGAAGTGGCAGAGTCTTCTGATAAATCAGATGAGGAGGTTCATTTGGATCAGAGTTTGTTTGAGTCATTAATAGAAGGTATATGTGTTGATGAGCATGGAGTCTTGGAACTAACAGTGGTTGATATGTGTTCAGAGGAAGCAAATACAGGTTTGAAGGATGTTGACTGTGTTTTTAGAAAGGGAACTGGAGGAAGATGGTGTTGTGAACCATGTGTGTCATTGTATTTTAGAAGTTGTAAGGGATTCTGTGGATATTGTGGGTGCTGAGTGTGATCAAGCTAAGCTACAGCATGCTCAAGACTTTGTGCTTTGTTGATACTTTTCTAGATGATAATGATGCTACATGTTTTGACATGGATGATGGGGATGATGCTACAGATGCTACTTTGATCATGGAGATAGCCTATGTGAAATACCAGCCAAATGGTTGTGATGAGTTGAATGAGGATGATTGCATACAAGTTATTGACTGTTGGGAGCAAACCCAAGGTGAGGGTGCAGTGGAGAGTGAGTAGGATGATGATGCTAATTCAGTTACTATTTTGCAAGGAAAAGAGAGCAGTTAAAAGAAACCATGTTGGGAGATGATCGTGCTATTCATGTGAATGTTATTGGAGATGGTCTCATTGGGCAACCTTGTGATGAGAAAAGCGTATTTGGAGGAGAGAAGAATGTTGCTCTTGTGAATACATATGGTTTTGGGGGATGGATGAATGCCAAATAAAGGTGTATATACTAGGAAGAGGATATGGGTTGAATGATGGTACCAGGGTGTCAATGGATGGAGGGACTGAGAGGAGGGATAGGAAGAAATCTGATTGGATTGAGCCCTTTGATAATGATGACAAAGTACTGAGGTGGTTTGTAAATTGTTTGCAAATTTTCGATCCAGGTGGCTGGATCAATTCAATTGCTTGGTTTTGGAGGTTGCTTTTGTACCCCTTTGATCTTAGAGGGGGATGAAAATTTGAATCATATTTTTGTTACTATATATAGAACTATATAGAGTGATGTGTGAAAGAGATGAGTTTAAGCTAAAAGTGTGCAATGAAACACATGAATGTGTTTCATTTAGGGGGTGGGCTAAATGTGTGCGGAATATTGAGCCCAGCCCAAACATGATGTGTAAATGGATGATGTGTATACGATGATGTATGATCAATCCCAAGTGGCAAAAGACAGCGCGTGGCCAAGAGTGGATAAATGGAGGTTCTAAAAATCAAAATAGAAAGAGCATGGCAAACCAAGGGAGACAGGTGGCGTAGGTTTCTAGAGGGAAGGAGGGATCTTTGCATCCTCGTCCTCTTATTGGCCAACACATCAGCCTCATCTTTCTCTTACACAATTGCTTCAAGTATACTCACATTACCCAATGGACCTTGAGGTTGCACTTGTCCTTGTCCAGGCACTTGATTCCCATTAACTCCATCCCTACTACCAGCATCCCTATTACCCTCTGGTCTTTGAATAATAGGGTATATACCTCCTGGTTCTCTTCTTGGTTGAGGACATTGAGGCACTATATGACCCCTCTCTCCACAATTATTACATTGGGCATGCTCCATTCTATTTCTTTGTTGTCTCTCCCCTTGTGGTCTTCTTACTTGGTTTTGAATAACTTGCATGGCAAGATTCAAGTTTCCAATTTGCTCGGTCAATCTTTTAATGTCTTGATGAAGACCATCTTTTCCTCTATTTGAGTCTATAATCCTTGGAGCCTCCACACGAGTTCCCTTTCCATATGCATGTCCATAGGGAAAGGCTCCACCACATGCCCACATGACACATGGTGAGGTCCTTCCCTTTCCTTTCTTGCCAACTCTATTTCCTCACCTTCTTCCATCCTCATTGCCTCTGCATGAGTATCTGGATTCTTAAGTTCCACTTTCTCTTTAATGCTTCCATGCAACAATCCTATGAATCTGTATTTCTTTAGAAAGTCTAGTGGCAGCTGATTCTCTTCCAAACCCCTTCAAATCTATTCATAAAAACTGTAATTTCTTCTTCCTCCCCTTGATATAACCTGTTCAGTTCTCTCCAAAGATCTTCTGGGTTGTCAATTTTCCATATCTCCTTTTCAAGGCTCCCCTCAACTGGTCCCAATTTCCTCTTTCTTCCTCAGTAGCCACATCTTCATACTACTCTCTAGATGCTCCTTCCAAAACCAATCCCCCATCATTCTTCATTTGTAAACATCTTTATCCGTGGTGTTGCCAAGTGCTACCAATTCAATCCTCCTTAGGAATTTGTCATCCACATCTTCACCCCTCTCTCCTTTGAATAACTCATACCCTACTCTTGCCATAGGTCTTGAGCTAATCTTCAAGTGGTCTCCAATCCTGTTAATCGAAGCCCTATGAAAGAACTCTCTGATCCTCAGTGGAGGGACCAAAACATGTTAAGAGAGAAAATAATCTGGCCTCTACAGCATCCAAATTACTCAAAACATCCAGCT
Source organism: Cibotium barometz (assembly GCF_041138505.1). NCBI lineage: Eukaryota > Viridiplantae > Streptophyta > Polypodiopsida > Cyatheales > Cibotiaceae > Cibotium > Cibotium barometz. Next base: position 3,724,205 of record NC_141110.1, read on the forward strand.
CTAGACACCCAGTAGCCCTCTAACAATCCTCTGACCCTCTGCTGATGCAGTCAGACACCTAGCCTTCCTCGACCTGAATCAACTGACCCACCAAAATGTCCTCTTGGGTTAGACCTGACTTCCAACAACCCTGATCTTTAGTCCTAACACCTCAACTGACCTCCTTTGATCTGTTTGCTGACTTTTGTATGATCTCGATGATGACTTTATTAGACTTATAGGCAACGTCTTCTCCTATAAACTCCCAGACTTTCCTCTCCAGGACAACTAACCCTCAAATCCTTTTCTTCAAAACCTTACTGATCATGTCAAACTAACCTCTGCTGATGAATGCGTGTTGATCCCTATCTGATCCAGTCCTGAGTCAGTTGACTATCTGATTCAACTCACTTTAGACATTCCTATTTATGTGTCCTCTGACACATACAAACCCTCAAACACCTTAGATCCCACAATGATTCAGCACTATCTGACATTAACTGACTTTCAACTCACAAAAACTCTATCTAAATCAAATAGTCTTCTGGCTGTTAGACTTGACCCTAATTGACTTCCTCCCTATCCAAAGAGATTATTTCTATAATTCTACATTATCAATTGTCTTATCTTGATACTCAGCTGACACTATCTGGCCACTAAATGATACTAAATTGACCTTCACGTGATACTATTTGACCACTAAACTGACAGTTGTCTTATCTTGATACTCAGCTGACACTATCCAAAGAGATTATTTCTATAATTCTACATTATCAATTGTCTTATCTTGATACTCAGCTGACACTATCTGGCCACTAACTGATACTAAATTGACCTTCACGTGATACTATTTGACCACTAAACTGACACCCAGTTGACCTTGTCCTCCCCACTCAGCCAGCTCTCTCAATACTAACTTAAACATCACTCATATTTGATCTTCTCAAGCATCAAGAGGGATGGGTGAGCATCCTAATGTTAAGAAGGAGATTGAAAAACTTGAAGCACTGGATGCCTTAGTCTAGGATGTCCAAGAAAAAATTGAGTGGAGACTAAAGATACTAAGGTATTGCATAAACATAACACCCGCAAATGATGAGTTTGTGGAGGATAGAAGAGCCAAAATTCCTAAACCTATTTATGAGTAGGAAGAGGAAGAACTTGGCTCCCATTGTGAGTCAAGTGATGACTTGATTGCTCAAAATGTTCACATCAAGGAATGAATTATATCAAGATGATATTGAATGCATAGAACACATCATCTTGTGGAAGAACCTAAGATTACGACTAGACATCGTGAAGTGGTGAGCTTGATGTCATTCCTTTCATCTAAGGTAAAAATGCCAATAGGGCTCTTGCTCTACCAAAATAACCCTACACTTTTGGGTAGATGCTAAGGAATGTGTCAAAGGAAGAACAAAGTCCCAAACTAGCCATGGTAAAGTAGTGTTCCAATTCATAAAGACCCTAGTAAATCAGTTGTGGGACACTACTATGAGAACAATGACACAAATGTCACCATTCCTATCCAGCAAAATGGACACTAGGTGACTGCTATCTTGGATGGGATAGTAGGAGTGACTGTTATCTTGGATGGGATAGTAGGAGTGACTGCTATCTTGGATGGGATAGTAGGAGTGACCATTATAACCAAGAAGTACTAGGTGACTGCTATCTTGGATGGGATAGTAGGAGTGACTGCTATCTTGGATGGGATAGTAGGAGTGACCATTATAACCAAGAAGTACTAGGAAAATTGGGAGAAACCAGTTGGAATGAATGAATCTCGTTTTGTGAAGATGACTAACGGAACATCAACAAGACCCATGGGAGTCTTGCAATCACTAATTTTAAAAACTTTTTGTTTCCTTATCATCACACCTTTGTGGTGATCTTGCACCAACCATATTCATATGACATCATACTTGGTAGACCTTTCATGAGGGAGGCTAAAAGTTAATACATAACTAGGCCTTGGACAAAATATATTTTGCAAAAATTCTCTAAAGGGGGGATTTTTTTTGGCGAGCAATTACGACCGAGAAATTCCCCAAATATGGCGAGAAGTTTTTTAATAATGGGGGGCTCTTGTTCTAGCTCTCTCTCTCTCTCTCTCTCTCTCTCTCTCTCTCTCTCTCTCTCTCTCTCTCTCTCTCTCTCTCTCTCTCTCTCTCTCTCCATGCATATAGCTTTGCATTCTCCTAGTAGTAGTCCCTTGCACACCCAAATTCAGCTTTTTTTTGTTCAATACTTTTTCATTTTGTTGGGATGACAGAGGATACCCAATACAAGTACTCCGATTTGTCTCATAGGCCGAGTTCGGTCTTTTGGAAGACGTTAATAAAATCTTTCTTTCTTTCTCTCTCTCTCTCTCTCTCTCTCTCTCTCTCTCTCTCTCTCTCTCTCTCTCTCTCTCTCTCTCTCTCTCTCTCTCTCTCTCTCTCTCTCTCTCTCTCTTAATCTCTCAATAGAAAAATAAAATTACTCTAATAAAATGATATATCCCAATCAAATCACTCCAATAAGATGATACATCCCAATAAAATGATACTCTAGAACATTTTTGCACATCCCATACATCCACTAAACCAATTCAGGGTAAGTTCGTTCTCTGTGTAGACATTATGTTACCTCCCTTTCTATCAAAATTTGTTGTGGTGAATAAACATATTTTCATTTTAGCTCAATCCCATGACTCTCATGTACACAAAGTACAAGTGAGCTTGCATGCTAAGTAGGGTTTTTGCTAGTTGACCCTTCCCAAAAAAATTTGGACATGTGCATGATGGATGCATTTTGATGTGCACATCATAACTTCCCACATGAGAACCTTCTCCAAAGGTCTCAATGGTGAAAGCCTCATGTTTGGAAGATTGAAAAACTTGCAATTGTATAACTTGTGCATTAATATCTAGTGCTTTCTTGATCCTTTTGCAACTTCTTCTAAAACGCCTATTCTGTATCTTATGTGATGGCCATCTCATGGCATATCATTTCTAAATGTGTTAATCCATTCGGGTGAAATACGTGCGTTACGCGGATCCGAATTGTTTGAATAAGCAGGGGCACCCGAAAAAGACTGCCACCGATGTGGCCACTAAGCTACTTTTTTGTCTCTTTTCTAGGCCCTTTTGGTTGACTTAAGCTTATACGAGTTTGTTTCTCCCTTCCCAATGGCTTACTTTGTAAGTTATAGCCTACAAGCACTAATGCATCGATCTCCTCAACTGTCAGATTTGTGCCTTTAGGCACTGGCCATCTAGTAGGCACATTATGCAGGGGATGGTCAATGTTCTTATCCACAGCCCATGTATGCATGATGTCATTATTACAAAACCAAATTATTTGACAAGTCTTCCCAACAGCATGGGACCTTGTTGAAAAAAATGATGGTGCAAGTACTCCTTTTGCACATCCTACAATTATGCGACCACACTTTTTACTACCTATACAACCCAAACACTTTACTCTACTACCCATTGGAGTTCTCCTAAAACCCAAAATGTCTTGTGTATGGGTGCTTCCATTATGATTTTGTCACTCGATTCATTTCTTGTGTCCACATCTTCATCCATGAAGTGTATTTTCCTATGACGTCGTCCAATAGACTTCCTATCTCTCACATGCACATTGTACTTGGGTCTATGACTAGGATCATCATCCACATCAATTACATTACATTGTCGATCACCTGCCAAAGGATTTGGGGCCTTGTACATGGGCATACTTGCAGTGGTATTATTTTACAACTTGTGCTAGGCTTGGAGTATGTGCATTTGCCCTCTCAATGAGCTGTTCAAGACTTGGACCTGCTCCGATATGCTTGCCCATCATGTATGAATTTTGCTTTTGCACTCTGTAATAAAGCATTAGCCATGTCTAATACACATTCATTATAGAGTGTTATTTTTTGTTTGAAACCCTCCCTAGCGAACCAGCTTCCATGTTTAGACTCTGACAAGTTTGTTGGTGGTGTACATGACTGATCACTGCTCTTCTCCACCTATGCAATAGTTAGAGACATATTAGAAACATCATTAAAGATATTGTTTTTAAGACAATGGTTCTTATACATACCGAGATCATTACATTGCCCCAATGTGCAATGCGCACTTCCCACTAGCTCTCAGCCAAAGGTCCATATGGCAAGTACATCTGAATCTCTTACATTTCCACTATGCGAGCATTGTCGGAGAAGTCTCCCTTGAGCTTGTGTAGCCTTTTTTGTTGACTCGGTCTGCCACTTCTCGCACATGCTCTTATGCAGGCCTTGGAAGGCCTTTATAACATACTTTGCGGTATGTACATTTAGGTTTTGTGCCCAATGAAATAAACATGAGTGTTCCCGACCTTTCGTTTCTTGTCCTTCATTGTAGACTTCTCTAATGGCATTCCAATTTGCTTGGGCTTCATCTACCATGAAACCAAAGAAGTCTGCCTTGTCAAATCCATGTGTCACCATGACATTATTTATACAATCTCAAAACAATACTTGGGAATTCTTGTCCTCCTATTTCAACTCACAAGTTGCAATAGCTATAAGCTCCTACAGGATGCAACTAAAAGTCAATATTCTAAAAGAGATAATAACAAAGAACTACCTTTTCATTAGCAACAAGCCATTGTTACTACCTTGGATCATAAACATGACAAGCCATTGTTACCTAATCCATGATGCATCTAGTGTGGTCAAATTGGATCCAAGCTCTTCTTAGATCATCTTTCCTTGAATGCCTCATTCTATTGAGTGACGAGTTCGACACCTAAGGCTGGTCCTTTAGTAGACGTCTTGAAAATAAAACAACGTTTCAGTTTCATTACCTTGACCTGGAAATCAACTTCCATGGAAGAAGTCATAATTGCAATCCCTCTTCAAACGTAGCAAGTCATCATAGCCAAATCATGACTTAGGTGGTCCTTAGCGTGCGTGAGCCACTGACCTTCAAAACCTACAATAAAGGAAATTTTAATCACTTTGTATATATGGCCTTAACAAATGCTTCTCTAATTTCACTCACCACTTGTTCTCAACTAGCGGGCCAAGCTCTTCTAGCACATTATTGAATTATTTATCTCAAGCTCATGTCCTTGATCTCCTTATTGGACTAATGAAGTTAGCACCAACTCCTTGGCAACACACATCTGCACCTTCCTTGGACCAACACCTACATCAATTTTAATTACTCTTTGAACCATTGCTTTAGTCTTATCAAGCAATACCTTTGATGTTTCGGCCTATGAATGAATTTCAGTGTGTATTAAAAACCGTGTTAGTTTGTCATCACTAGGCATAACATAATACACGTAACACGTACAAGATGCCTTGCAAGTAGCTAGCTTTTTACAATAGTGACAATTGAGATTTCCATCATTAATGGCTAGGACACCAACTAAACAAGTTTTCTTTATGCACCCTTTGAAACTAATGTCATTAGGAAAGCCATTGTTCAAATACCAAAGGCATGAGGTGTGTAAACAATGCATTTCACCAATGCAATGGCTTATCCTACACACCCTTGGAAAGTTGACATTCAATTTAGCTACCTTTGTCCACATGTGACCATCGTACTTATATGATCCATGCCATCCATACCTACTCTAGAACCCATGGTGGCAGGAAACTCAAATATTACATCCCGATCATAGAATCTAGGAATCTCATTCACCTGAAACACATGTGGTATATGTCTCACCAGCTTTGTCAAAGTGTTCTCCTTCCTCATGTTCAACAAGAACTCTATAGTGCCTTTTGATTTGAGAGATGAAAGTACTCCATGGTAGGGTAACTGGGTGTATAGAGGCACTACATCTAATACAGATGTCTTTTGTAGGCAGACTATCATCAGAATTTATTGAACTTTCAATATTCACATAATTAGAGGTACCAATTGATGTATTGGATTTTGAGCTTACACATACCTCATATGTAAGAGATATCAAGTCATCAAGGAGGTAGAGGTCCTTACCTTCTATATCTTGTCGTGGAACAAGGGCAACACATGTCTCTTTATCTAGATGTGATTGTGATCGCCTCTAAACCCTTGAACTATGATGGCAAACATTTTTGAATAATCAATTCCTTGTTCACAAAGCCTTTGCCATTGCTCAAAGGCACCCTCATCTCACATGTTTTACTGTTGGGCAAAATAATCTTGGCCTCCATAATAGAGATAGAGAGAGAGAATCATAAACTTGAATGTAAAAAATTAAAGCAATCATAAACTTGAATTAATAGCTTCTACTTTGTTGTTCACCTTTTGAATGTAAAAACTGAAATCAATCCACTAGTTGTAAACCTATCAAAAGATCTTTTGAGGTAGCATCCTCTCTTAAGTATAATCTCATATTTTGCTTCTCAAAATAGGAGGTTCTTGCTTCACATATTTTAAAACAACTTAAGCCTCTCCCTAAATAGACTATTGGAGGTCCTTGGTAGTGATGGCGATATAATAAGAATTGCACTCCCTTCCATGAATATGTACTGTAAGTGAATGAGTGCCCATGGAATCGATGAGAAAAGGCAAAAAATAAACCTACACCTTAGTAACCTATATAGCATTGAGATAAAGATGAGAAAAGGTAAAAAATAAACCTACACCTTAGACTACTAAGGTTTACATTCAATAAACACTTCAACAACACACACTCCAATGATAGACCAACACACCGTGTGCCCTCACGCCGGCAATGCTCATCCAAGCATAATTCATCATGCTAGTCATCATTGGTCATCAATATGTAATCTACATGTACACCCATACACATTACTAGGAGATTGATCATCATCAATATGTATATGTGATATATATAAACACCCATGTTGTGTGAGCCTATATATATATGAGCACCCATGTTGTGTGAGCCTATATATATTATAATTATTTTCACAATTTTTTATTCTTCTTTCATACTCGAGTCCTAAGGCTAATATATCCAAGAGTAATATATGGTAGACTTATTAAAGCATTCTTGTAGGAAATTAAGGAAAGTAAAGTAGCTTGCGACAATAGGACGATAGGCTATGATCATGGCATATGCATTATATTATAAGGCTTTGGACTCTATATTAGGGTGGTTAAGAAAATAATAGGGAAGCTCGTGGAATATATAACTTATCTTTTGGGTTTGTCATTAATGTGTACTTTTAGCAAGTGAGACACTTGAAGTGAGTCTAGAAATGGATTTCAAAGTGTGAACTAGCCTCTTACATAACCATGTGCAAAGGTAGCATGGGCAGAGTAGGTGATAAAAGACAAAATTGACTTCCCCTTGTAACCATGAAAATGTAGCATGAATATGTAATAGGGTAGCAAGTGATAGGTGGTGGATACAAAAAGCAACCCCCCTTGCTTGCCCCTCTTTAGCAATTTCTCATAATTCCATTAAGACTCGCAGCGCCTCACGGTGCAGTTAAGCGACCCATTCAGACTACAAGATACAAAATAAACACAACACACTTTTTGTTTTTCTTTATTTTGGCAAGTGGCTTCTTGGTACTTTCACAATATGGAGGGGGAACTAGTTCTTGATTACTTTGGAGAGGGACTAGTGTCATGGGCTAAGGCATGCAAGGAGCTTTGTCGACATTGTATAAGCATAGAAAATGATTGGTTGTGCTATAATCAGGAGTTGGCTTTGCTTTTCTGGTGTCATGGGCTAAGGCATGCAAGGAGCTTTGCCATTATATAAGCATAGAAAATGGGACTGGTGTCATGGGGCTAAGGTATGCAACGAGCTTTGCCAACATTGTGTAAGCATAGAAAATGATTGGCTAAGCTATAATCAGGAGTTGGCTCATTTGCAAGATGTGCCCATAGACCTAGGTTCCACATGGTTTCAAGGAAAAGAATCCAAGAAAATTATTCAAGCAAGCACACAACCTCAAATTTTGTTGGAGTAACCTTGGCGTGGACAACCCCAATGGTTGCTAGGGCATGATGCATATGTACCACGTGGTGCTACTTCTACAACTCGACAACTTTCTTACTATCCACCACCACCTAGAGCTACCAATACATCCTGACAGCTTGCTTATTATCCACCACCACCTGGAGTAGAAATGACATCGGCAACGATGACATACCCTTATGGTATACCATAGCCTAACATGACCAACCCATATTAATATCCGAATTAGGGGGGACCTCCATGACCCAACACAAACCAGGATGATCATGCAACTTCAAGTGGTGCCCCACACAAAATATGAGCCATGGAGATTTCTATGGATTTTGTATTGATGTTTTCCAAGGACTTTGTATTTAATGTCTCATGTATGGAAGTGACTTTTATCAATATCTCTCAAAAGTGTGTATTGTGTTGGTGTGTACATGTGTCAATAACCCAAGAGAGAGAGAGAATGAGAGAGAGAAATGTTAGAGGTACCTATGGATTACGATTTCAACCACCACGAACATTTATTGATGTTTTCCATGGATTTTGTATTCAATGTCTTATGTATTTTATCAATATCTCTCCAAAGTGTGCAGTGTGTTGGTGTGTACATGTGACAATAACCACACACACACAGAGAGTGAGTGAGAGTGAATGAGAGAGAAATGTTAGAGGTACCTATGTATTACAATTTCAACCAATAACATTTATTGATGTTTTCCATGGATTTTGTATTCAATGTCTCATGAGAGGAGAGAGAGAGAGATATATATATAGAGATAGAGATAGAGAGAAATGTTAGAGGTACCTATGTGTTACGATTTCAACCAAGAGAGTGAAAGAGTGAAAGAGAGTGTGAAAGAGATAATGTTAGACGTACCTATGTGTTAAGATTTCAACCACTCACCAGTTTTGCAAAACTGCTTGCCCGTAATTGCTCACCAAAAAAATCACCCATTCTAAAGGTTGATCTACAGACATGGAAAAGAATCCCAAGTTCTAAAGGTTGACATATAGAAGGAAGACCATCCAATGGAGGGAAATCTATTCGAAAATGAGTCTATCACACGATAGAGAAAACCACTTCAATACAAGTGTGTGAGCTAACAAAAACCCCCAAGAATAGAAGAGGATAAGGACATGGTGTATGAATCCCTATCTTTGTAGATTTTAGTGAAAATTGGATGTATGTGCCACCCACGTACTTCCAAATCAAGATATAAAGTATTTGGACATGGACGTAATACAATAAGGTCAACTGACCTGAGTCTTTATGAATCATCAAGCTCAAATAGTTCAGATATGGAGATACACCCAAAAGGAAGACATCTCAGATAAGTGTAAGCATTATTATGCCAAGCGTAACAAGTGTTACGTAGGAAACCAACTCATGCTCAATGGTTGAGATATATCAAAGCCACTAAGGTTTATGAGGAATTCCTTCAATAGCTGGGGTGAAGGGCTAAACAAAGTCATTACCCAAAGGTAAGACCCAAGAAGTACTCTTGCCCTAGAAGAGAAATATGAACCATGTCTCTCCTCCAAGTGGTTGAGGACGGGAAGAAGAAATAGAGCCTTGGCTGAAGCAAAAAGGGAAGCTAGACAATTAATGGCCTAGAAATAAGAAGATAATGATGATGGGTCAGACCTATGGTGGTGGTCGGTCCATGAGCATTTTAAATCCTATAACATTGACAAAATAGAATCATCAATTGCCTTAGAGCCAAACGCTCCAAGGAAAAAAAATGAAGATACATCAAGCCCTACATAAGTGAAGGAAGTAGACCTAGCTGATAAACTCATGTTAATTGCTAAAGACTTAAATCCTGAGAGAAGAAAGAATTGGTGGAACTTCTTAAATAGTTCAAGAATTGTTTTACCTAGAAATACACCAATATGAAGGGAATACCACCAAATGTGGTGCAATATACTATTCCTATCATCAAAGGCTCAAGACCTTACAAAATGAACCCCAAATATTTAACAATTGTGAAGGAGGAAATTGACAAACTCATTGCAACAAGGTTCATCTTTAAAATTAAGCATATTGTCTAGGTATCACCCATTGCCATTGTTCCCAAGAAGAATGGGAAGCTAAAGATGTGTGTGTACTTGTTATAGGCTACACTATCCCCCTCCTATTGCAATGGAAAATACTTACCTTAACACATCTCACAATGTATTCAAGCTCGTATATCTGAAGACTCCAAGATATGCTAGTGGTAGCTAGCTCTACTCCTTTGCCTCCTCCTCAAGTAGTCACCATAGGGTTTCCTCTCCTCACACAAGGGAACTCGCTTCTCTCTATTCTCACACTCATAAACACAAGCATACCAAGAATGAAGCTCTCTCTCCTCTCAACTCTCTCTCTCACCACCATAGACACAAGAGAGCAAGGAGATAAGACTAAACTCAATTGGTACAATGGGGGATTATGTGTTACATCATGAGAATGTTGTTATTTATACAACTAGCCCTTATTTACACTTAGGTTCCCAAAACTTTTAAAAAAAACATTAGATGTGTGTGTGTGTGTGTGTGTGTGTGTGTGTGTGTTTTGCTAGTTTAAAACATATACAATATCCACCACAGATGAATAGACAAAACTATTCATGAAGCCATACCCTCTTGATTTAAAGAAATGTTATACATGAAACAAGTTCAACTATGAGTCATGTACATTTTAGGGTCAATGATGACAAGTTGCATCTAGTGGAAAAAATAGACAAAACAATTTGTTAGCCTGAATGCGTATTACAGGTGTCAATGGACTTAACACAGCATGTGCTGATACATCCAGCTGTTATGTGTTTATCCAACAATCACCATTAAATTTCTATTGAAAGAACCTCCATTTAGTAAGTTCATTAATATATCTTATAAATCTTATGATTTTTTTATGAGCTAGCCTGTGTCTCTATCAATCTTGAAATCTTGCTATAGACATAGAACGAGGACTTGAACAGAACCAGATCAAATAGGTGAAAGGGGAGTGTACTTCCTCTCAGTAAGACTAGACCAAGTGAGCTGAAGATAGCAAATTATTCATTGATGTGTAGCTAGCAAACCTACATACAATTTCTAAGGAGAATCACCCCTAGAGCTAAACCCTGTAGGTTTCAATAAGATGTTACTATTTGAAAAATACTCTCAAAACTCGGTAAGATTGTAATAATCTCAGTTAAGACTGTAAAAACACTCGTGAGTGAAGCTTTGAAGTATGTTGAGTCAAATTTAAGTCAGATAGCATCAACTAAGAGTCATCAGTGTCCCCGTCAGGTGAGTGTCAGAGCCCGTCAATTGAGAGTGTGGAAGAATATAGTCAGTCTTTTTGGGTTGAGAGAAAGCTATTTTAGGTCTAGTTTGATAGTCAGAAGTCAGTCAAATAGTTTGTGGACTGAAGGATATCTAACAGAGTAAACTGGAAGATAGCTTCGTCGTTATAAGGGCGATAAGGCTGAATCTTTGTGAGATTTAAGGTTTTGGAAGGTTTTTAAGCCTTAGAGGATACATACATGGAAAGATCTGAGTCAGATCAATCAGCTGAACCAAATAGGACTCAGGCAGTCATCATAGTTAACTTAAGAAGATATTTTAGAGGATCAGGGTTGTTTAGAGTGATATCTGACCTAAGAAGATATTTTAGAGGATCAATTGATTCAAGTTGATGAGGGTAAGGTGTCGGACTGTATTATCAGCAGAGATTTAGAGGATAGTTGTAAATATGCTTTGTGCCCTAGGTTGGGCAAGTCATAACCATCTGTAGCGTATCTTTAGCATGAGCAAATGTAGTCTAAACAGAGTGATGATCATGGCCAAAATGAACCCATGTGTATTCAAAGCAACACTCTTTCATTTTTCTCAAATACTTACCATGTAGAACAAGTAAAACAAAACTTTGATCAAGCAATATTCAGAGCTAAAACAAATAATGATGCCCATGAATATAGTTCCATAGATTACTTTAATTACTTGTGAAATCCTAGCTTATTCATGTATGAAAAAACAATGTTTTTCTTAAGTACTTGTGTACCTGGGCAGAAGGACCCCCGATAGAGGCAAGGGTGAGAGACATCGTGTAATGCTCAATAAGAAGGCAAACAAGCTAAGTGAGTTAAAGAACCCACCTCCATTCTAATATATGGGTCATGATTGAGACAGAGCAGAGGAGTCTTCCATCTTCATCATAGCATCAGGTGCCACAAAACCATTACTGCCCACCACCATCCCTTGTAAGATTATGATGAACAATCATGTACAGAGGTGCATTAGAGTTGCAGCAACCCATAGGCAGCAAGTGCCACAAAAACATAACTGCCTAACACCATCCCTTGTAGGGTTATGATGAACATTCATGTACAGAGGCGCAGTAGAGTCACAACAACAACCCATAGGTCCAATGTGAAAGGGTTACAGAATTAAAGAACCTTAGTACAGTAGGCTATCATGCAATTTGTGCCATTACACATGTCATTGTGTGTGTGTGTGTGTGTGTGTGTGTGTGTGTGTGTGTGTAAATGTTTGTGTACATGTGTGCCTTGGAGGGAGAGGTCTTGGAGAGAAAGAGAGAGAGAGAGAAACGATACACTTTTATGTAACTAAAATGGGATGATGTATAAATATAAGAGAATATTACACACGACAAATCATGAAACTACAACATAAGGGTGCTACCCTAGCTATTCTAGGCTTAACCACCAGACAACAGTAAAAAAACATCATATAATGACTACAAAAGTAAGTTCTAACCCAACTACTGGCACAATAGATATGCTACTAGGCCCAGCACTGCCAATGTGCTCAAGTGATGTGTGCTTGCTCTCCTCTATAACAGCCTGTAGTAGCTACTTGAACTTTGTCTCGGTCCACTCCAACTCTGCTAGCTCCTCAATGCCCTCTAGAAGGGTCTTGATGCTAGCGAGTCCTCTCACGTTGTGTGAGAGACTAGCCGCCCTGTCTGTGGATCAATCTCTACTATTCCTGTGGAAAAAGATCGTCAATATCTAAAACTTGATAAGTGGCTAAGTCAATGTCATATCTAAAACTTGATAAGTGGCTAAGTCAATGTCATATCTACAAACTGGGCATCTAGCCCATCGCACCACTAGTTGAAGCTCACAATCCGGGGATATCTCTAGTGGTGCGATGGGCATGCCCATCGCACCACTAGTTGAAGCTCACAATCCGGGGATATCTCTACTTTGTAACTTTTATTGATGATAAATACTCTAGGCACACCTGGGTGTATCCGTTAAAGGTAAAGTTAGAGGTTTTTCCATGTTGTAGACACTTTGTTTAAATGGCTAAAAATGTGTCTACATGTAAAGTTGGCACCCTTCATACATGGAGGGAGTATATGTCAAAGGATTTCATGTATATATGGCTGAAAGAGTCATAAAACATCAATGCACAATACCTTATACACCTCATTAAAATGGTCTAGTTAAGAGGAGGAATATATCTCTCATCATGGACATGGCATGTTTCATGGTTCAAGGCTAGGATTTGCCTTATGTTTTTTGGTTAGAGGTAGTTACATGTGTGTGCCACTTATAAACAAATGTCCCACCAATTACCCCTTATGTAGACAATTACCCCTTATGAGGCTTGGAATGGTAGGAAGCCCTCTATGACTCATTTACATGTTTTTGGTTGTCTTACTTATACTCTTATGTTTGAGTAATAACACTATAAGCTGGATGATAAGATGGTGAAATGTATTTTTGTGGGATACAGCTTAGAGATCAAAGGGTATAGACTCTACCATCCAGCCACAAAGTGGATTTTGGTGAGTGGAGATATTGTCTTTGTTGAGAACTCAGTTCAACCCATGCATTAGGCAAAATTTAGACTCAACAAAGACCCTCTAAGAAGAGTTTTGTCATCATCACTTTGCTTGAAAAAAGGGGAGCCATGGTGGTGAACCTTATAAATCTTATATCAAAACCTCCATATGTGACATATCATTGGAAAGCCCTAGGAATGTAGATTCTAAATCTACCCCCTCCAACAAATTTGGAGTTGACCAAAAGGTAGATTCCAATGATTGTGATATCTACGTAACATAGATGTCACAATCATTAGAACTTATGTTTTAATAGGAAAAGGCATAGCTTGAGCATACCAACTCCAAATTTATCAAAGGTGGTAGATTTAGAATCTACTTTTCAAGGGCTTTCCAATGATATATCACATGTGGGGCTTTTGACCTAAGATACAGAAGGTTCACCACACGGGCCCCTTATTCCTAGCAAAATGATGACATGGCTCTTCCTAATGGGCCCTTTTTTAGTCCAAATTTTGCATAATGCTTTTATGCAAAAAAAAAAATCTATACTCACATGACATCTTTGATACACTCCTACCTTTATACAATGTTGAGCAACCATATGTGGAGCAAATGAATGATCAAAAAGATGTTGCAAAGCAACCCATATTGGCTAAAAGTCAGCTCAAATTTCAATCCACGGATCAGCCCATTGATGAGGCAATTGTGGGTGATGGAGCGGATGAGGAAAGGGCAACCATACAGGTATCCAAGAGTATGCCAAAATGGCTAGCACAAACATTGTGGGACAACAAATTAGCTGCTCCTTTACTTAGCAAGACATGTGCAAGTTCTCGACATGTATCTTATTCTTTGCTAGATCATGCTCTCATTTTCGGTGTATGCAATAAAGAGGAACCTATTTTCTTTTAGGAAGCACGTGAATATGATCATTGGATGCAAGCCATGCAGGATAAGTAGGTCTCAATCCTCAAAAATGACACTTGGTATTTAGCAGATTTTCCTTATGGTGGTAAAAAGGCCATTGGTACAAAGTAGGCCTATAAGCTTAAGAGTAAAGTTAATGGTAGCATTGATCACTATAAGGCAAGGCTAGTTGCAAAGGGTTATCCTCAATATAAGGGCATATATTATGATGAGACCTTTGCATCCACATCTTGTATAGCTACGATCGTGTGTATTATTACATTGGCAGCACATCATGGCTGGAATGTAGATCAGTTAGAAATCAAGATTATGCCTTGTTGAATGGTGACTTATATGAGGAGGTTTATGTATCTCAACCTAATGGTTTTATTGAGAAAGGACAAGAAGCTAAAGTATGGAGGTTAAGAAAAACTTTATTTGGCATTAACTAGGCATCTAGAGCATGGTATGATAAGATAAATGCATACTTGGTTGCAAATAGTTTTTACAACATGCCAATTGCGAGTGCACTCTATGTAAATAGGAGTGAATATTATTTTTGGTCATCATTTTATATATTGATGACATGCTGCTCATAGGCCCTAATGAGGAGAAGATTTCAACCTTTAAGGTGTTTCATTTGATATGACAAATTTGGGCTTTTTGTATTATTATTTGGGTATACAGTTTATGCAGTGTGATGTTGCAGTCAAAGTACATACAGAGGCTGCTCACACATTTTGGTCTTGAAGACTATAAGCCTATTGCTACACTAGTAGAGATATGCTCTAGGCTTAGTCTCTAGTAGATGAAAAATTTGATGCATCACTTTATTAGCTGGTTGCTACATCATCTATCTGTGTAACACGAGGCCAGCCATTAAGTTTGGGATCTCACAGTTGTGCAAGTTTATGCACAGTACCAAAAGTAAGCATTGGTAAGCTACCAAACGAGTATTTAGATACTTACAAGGCACTTAGTCCCTTAGCTTATTCTCTACTAAGGGGGTTGAGGTTTAGCTTTATGCTTTCAATGATTCTAATTGGGCTAGATGTTATAGCATGCGAGTGTCCACTAGTGGCATTTGCTTTCACCTTGGTCATTTATTTATATCACGACTCAGCAAGCAACCACTTCAAGTTGTAAAGGTGAGTACGTGACATATTTTACAGTGACTATGGAGTGTGTTTGGCTCAGACATCTCTTTTGGCAGATCTTGGTGTTGTAGAACAATCCCCCACCTCCATCTTCACTAACAACCAAAGTGCATTAGTGGTTCATGCTCACATAAAGCACATTGAGGAGCATTATCATTATGTCAAGGAGAGGCTCATTTGCAAGAGAGATTAGCCTGACTAATGTCTTTTCACACGATAATATGGCAAGTATGTTCATGAAAGCTCTCACGAGAGAAGTTTGAAGCTTTTCAAAAAGCTTTGGGCTTATTACTATTTGGGGATTGATTAGCTCCACATGATCTTGTACATGCTCACATCATCATTATAGCCGGAGTTTGTAGCCATTTATATGGTAGTGATGTGTGGACTTAGGCTAATAATGGATCGAGGTAATTGTTTCCTCTTTAGGAGGTTTTTTCCCCCGATCGTATGTATGCACTCTTATTATGAGTGTGCGTATGTGATCTTATTATGTCAGTTAACTTGTACTTTACTCATTCTTATCAATCTACGTGTGCTTCCATCCATCTCTCCTTGCTTGTTGTATCTATGTGTGTGTTTTTGCTACATTGATCTTCTCCAATCCAACAATGTCCATCTTTCCATCAAGTGCTTTCTACCCTATCCCATGTGGGAATTCATACACCAATCTATCTCAAATTTGAGAACCTCCACCTTTCCATTATCTTTCTAGTCCATTCCGTGTGGGAAAAGTTATGGCACTAGCGATTTCAAAATATTTGAAATAAAAGAGTTGTAGAGAAAATTTAAGTGCTCTTTTGACTTATTATTATCAATAAGATGTTATGGGAAAATTGTGCAGCTACGAGCACTTGACAAATTAATGGACTTTATTTAATCTATCTCAAATTTGAGGAGACCTATGGCCGCCTTTCCATCAAGTGCTTTCTACACCCATCCCATGTGGAAATCCATACACCAATCTATCTCAAATTTGACGACCTCCATCTTTTCATTAAGTTTCTAACCCATTCTATGTGGGAATTCATACACCAAGTCTTCATCATCCAAACCTGCTTGCATTAATGTAAAAAAATTTTAGGAGACACCTCTAATATCCCCATACATGAGTGGATAGAAATTGAGGTTATTTACTTATGGTGCCTATAGAAAAGAAGATGCATGTATATTTTTCAACAAGTTGAAATTAATCCACAAGCTTGGATCTCACTCTCTTGACTATTATGAGGATGAATTCATGGAATAATTTATATATTCCCATGTTGTGTAATTTATGGATTCTTAAAAGAATTCATGGAATATTTTATTCCCAAGTTTTTATGTTATGAATTCTCCTAGACGGGTTTAGATTGGGATGCCTTTCTAAATCCAGATTATCGTAGCTTATTTTACGCGTACGTGGGTGAATCCATACATTAGTGAATTGGTTGCATCATCTTATTGATATGAAGTTTCATATGAATGTTTGTTTTTAATCAATTAATTTCTTAGTTGATGCAAGTGCAGATCATTGAACCATATAATGGAGGCAAGATGGTGTTGGTCGAGAATCTCTTGAGATGACCAATTTTAAATGTCGACAATGAATAATATTTGATTTTTATGACAACAAGCACCATTAATTTATTTGGATGCCATTCATATTTATTAGCAATGTGTATATATTATTTGGGACATATGAAAGCTCTCTTATGCATATTTGATTTTTCAAGATATGTTCACTTTTATAAGGTTCAAGGCTCATACCTATTTTTAAAGAAGCCTAGCTTGCACGCTCAAGAAAGCTATTTTTGAAACAAGCCACTTTTGAAGAATACTATTCTTGAAGAAGTCAACATATTTGTAAAGCATACTATTTTTGTGCCCCAAAATCTACCCCATGAAATATATTTAAGTACACCAACAGAAAGCATGGGCTCTCTTGTTGGGAAAAATTGGACCCAACATTGTGTATTGAGTATTTATTTGTTCTATTTGCTGTATTTGTTCTCAATATTTTATTTATTGCAATCACTATCTATGGGTTTATGTCAACCTCCCACAACAGTGGTATTAGACCAAAGAGTGATTGCAATTGAAAGCGGTGGAGCTAGTACATAAAGAATCGGAAAAGCTTGGCCAAAGATAAAATTTTCAATACAAAGCATAGAAAGTCTAAGGTTAAAACAAAGGCATATTTTTGTCCAATGGGTAACAAAATCCCATAAATCTTTTACCCAATAGTCCTTCCAAGGCGGAATACTACTTTTCCAATTTTGTAAAAACTACTTAAAATTCAAAAGTGTTTTTTCTGTTCTCAAACCCTCTTCTCAATCGGCCACCATCGATGGATTTATCTCACCCTGAAGGCCTCGGAACCACTCTCAGTTGAGTCTCTTGCTGCAGTTCATCACATGGCATGCTTTA
This sequence comes from Cibotium barometz, assembly GCF_041138505.1. Classification (NCBI taxonomy): domain Eukaryota; kingdom Viridiplantae; phylum Streptophyta; class Polypodiopsida; order Cyatheales; family Cibotiaceae; genus Cibotium; species Cibotium barometz. The sequence goes on from NC_141110.1 coordinate 3,742,337, forward strand.
TAAACTCTATTGGCATGCTAAAATTTACCCGCCATGTAAAGCTTTAAAGCTTTATTACTTTAAGCTTTTATAAAGCTATTAAAAGCTTTAAAATTTCAAAGCTTCCAAAAGCTTTATCTCAAAAATTCCAAACCCATTCAAAATTCTCATTTTTTTAAATCTTCTGATTATTAGCCCAATTTGAAAATTCAAAAATCATTTTTATTCTTCCATAGCTTATTTATTTACCCAAAAATACCCTTTCTAAGCCCCAAAATTCCCAAAATATCTCAGAAAAGTACAAAAAAAGTTTTTAAAAAATCTAAAATTTTTCAACAAATTTTTCAAGCGACACGACAATTTCAAAGGTTTTATCAAGGTAATATTGTTTCATATTTCCTTTACAACTAACATAATTGGACTATCTTTTTGCTAGAACAATTAGTACCATTCATAATGACTAATCCACAAAATCCATGACAACTACCCGAGCTACTTATGGTTGAGTACCTACTTATGGTTGAATACCTGCATATATTTCTACACATAATGCACATCTATTCCAAGAATTATTCCATATCTTCAATGATAAACAAGAGGACAAATGGATAAAAATCTAGGCAAACAACCACGAATAATGTTGCCATAATACCCATAGACAACATATGCGTATTTCTCCCAAACATTCAGTTTTGTCAATTATGGAACAACACGACATTATTCGTGGGTATAGAATAAAAGATGATACCATTATATGCCATGAACACTTTCTTAATCACTTCATTTCCTACAATATGTCCTCCCCCTGAAAAGATCTTCATCATCATGGAAACAAATGTTTTTAGATAATTGTAGAATCATACCCTTATTTACCACCCATAACCCATGTCGCATCATAACTTTTTGCTCCAATTATATAACATTTTAACAATTCTTTATTGTATATATTCACGTATTGGTAGTTTTTTCTTTCTTATCACCTGATTAGATTAAATTAGACAAGAAGGAAAGGCACTATTTATAACAGATATTTAGTCAAGTATAAAGGTCACCCCATCGAAGATTCTCAATGGTACCTGATCATGTACTCGTCACCCTATCCATCCTTGATTGCATCTTACAAGGATACTAGCCCATGATTATTATTGATGATTTTGTGGCAACTAGTTACTTGTCAACCCCAAGGCATGTTATGAGGATGAATTCATAGAATATTTTATATATTTCCATGTTGTGTAATTTATGGATGCTTAAAGGATTTTATGGAATATTTTATTCCTAGGTTTTTATGTTATGAATTCTCCTAAATTCGGGCGATCATATCTTACTTTATATGTACGTAGGTGAATCTGTACATGCGTGAAAATATTGGTTACATCGTCTTATTGATATGAAGTTTTATATAGATGTTTATTTTTAATCAATTAATTTATTAATTAATTGGCTTAGTTGATGGATCGGATAATGGCTTATTAATTAATTGGCTTATTAATTAATTAAGTGTAGATCATTGGACCGGATAATGGAGGCGAGCTGGTGTTGGTCAGGAATATCTTGAGATGACCAATTTTGAATGTCGACGAATAATATTTAATTTTTGTGACAACAAGCACCACTGATTTATTTGGATGCCATTCGTATTTATTAGCAATGTGTATATATTATTTGGGACATATGAAAGCTCCCTTATGCATATTTGATTTTTCAAGATATGTGCACTTTTATAAGGTTCAAGGCTTACACCTATTTTTAAAGAAGACTAGCTTGCATGCTCAAGAAAGTTATTTTTGAAGCAAGCCACTTTTGAAGAATACTATTCTTAAAGAAGTAGACATGTTTGTAAAACATACTATTTTTGAGTCCCAAAAGCTACCCCATGAAATATATTTAAGTACACTAAGAGAAAGCATGGGCTCACTCTCGTGTGTGGGGGCAAATTGGACCCAACATTATGTATTGAGTATTTATTTGTTCCATTTGCTCTATTTGTTCTCAATATTTTATTTATTACAATCACTATTAATGGCTTCATGTCAACCTCCCACAATAGTGGCACAACAAAGGGGATTAATCACCTAAATAAATCACACAAAAGGAAGCTCTTTATAGGGGTATTTTGGAAAATTTATGTAAATAAATCTAGTGATCGAGAGGAAGCCATAGGGAGACCAAAAGAAGCATAGAGGATCATCATAAGAGCATATAAAACTATAACTTGTACTTGGAGCACACCCATTGAGGTAACTTTATAAGTAGGGAGACCAAAAGAAGCATACTTGGGGATCATCATAAGAGCCTATGAAACTATACCTAGTACTTGGAGTACACCTATTGAGGTCACAAATGAATTAGTGGGTTATATACACGTAATGTTTACTAGGTGGCACTACCCACAATACGAGAGGTTATAAAAATGGAGCACACAAAGGTGGTGAGCTTGATTATGGAGATAAAAGTGTTCTCTCCATGCACAAAGTTGCAAAGTAATTGTTGGTCTCAAAAGCTAAACATGGTAGGTCAACAAAGTGTCTACATTTGAAGGATAAGCATACCAGATGTGCATGGTTTAGATTATACATAGGTTGTTAGAGCCATAGTAAGCACTAGTGAAGAAGACTACAAAATTGATTTGCTATACACCAATAAGGGTAGTTTGTTGTCCATAAGGAATTGCTATACACTAATAAGGGTAGTTTGTTGTTCATAAGGAATTGCTAGAAAAGCTCTATAGATATACGAAATGTCTTTGACAATGTCCACCAATGGAACTTAATCACATCATTAAGTGTTAAAGATGGAGAATCTCCTTTGGACCAACATGAAATGATTTTCAAAACAATCAACATTGCATGCCCTATCATTAAGTGTTAAAGATAGAGAACCTCCTTTGGACAAACATGAAACAATTTTTAAAACAATGAACATTACATGCCCTTACACATGGCTTAGATATGAAGATAGATGGATACACATTGATTTCATCCAACAACACATTTTTGAACATCATTCTAGATATAATATTTACGGGCGGGCAGCATTATGGGATGGGATTGATCTTTAAACATTGGTGAAATAAGAAAGGCCTACTAAAAGTTGATTCAAAGGTACATCACAAAGAGGGTAAGCTTGAACATACAATTTAGTGTGAAAAGATGCATGAAGAAAGAAACTTGTAGGCCCCAAAGTAAAAAATAGATCATATAAGAAGCTTTTTGCTTCATACCCCCATATGCAAGCTTTAATGCACATGGATGGATCATGAGAAATTTATTAGCTAAAACTTCATTTTCTTCCCATTCTTGTGTGCAACATCCTCCTCATCTGTGTGACTAATTTAAAACCAAATGAAACTTTTTTAGATTTTTCTCTTAACTATACCAAATGAAACTTTTTTAGATTTTTCTGAACTGAGAGCTTCCCTTCAAGAGCTAAGAATTTAGGTACTAAAACGATGTTACTTCTATTCTTTGGCTATTGCCATTGCATATGTAAGGCTAAAAAAATTATTGGGGTCGTTTACCCAAGCCACACCAACAAATTTAAATGGAATGGTGATTGAAATGCGGGGAAATGATAATTTGATCGAAATGTGAGGCAAGGGACAGCAGTGGAGAGTGGGAACCAGAGTTCATGCAGACAGCGCAGGCGTAGGTGGTTAAAGAGGAGCGAGAGAGAGAGAGAGAGAGAGGAGGTTTTTGTGTGTGTGTGTGTGTGTGTGTGAGAGAGAGAGAGAGAGAGAGAGAGAGAGCGCGAGCGAGCGAGCGTCACATGGCGAGAGATCAGGAGGAGGAGTTCCGGGACGAGATGGAGGAGCGTCTGGTGAACGAGGAGTACAAGATTTGGAAGAAAAACACCCCGTTCCTCTACGACCTCGTCATCACCCACGCCCTCGAGTGGCCCTCACTCACCGTGCAGTGGCTGCCCTCCGCAGCCCTCGACGACATCAACAACACGGAGGAGTCCTCCCTCCACACGCTCCTCCTGGGTACTCACACGTCTGACGATGAGCCCAACTACCTCATGCTCGCCCACGTCCACCTGCCCCTCCAGGACGTTGAGACCGACGCCCGCCACTACCACGACGACACGGCCGACTCTGGTGGCTTTGGTGCTGAATTCGGCAAGGTTAGCACTCTAATCTTCGCTAATCTGACTTGAGATTCGTAGGTGATAAGCATATGATATGGTTAAGTGCCTAGTTTCTCTAGGCACATAACTGCATTTGACTTATTGTCTTATGGGACTGAGCACATGTTTAATGCATCTCGGATGTCGGACGATGCCCATGTGGTCTTATCTCCAACCAAGTTTTTGAACATTAAAGTTTTGCTGACTACCTTGTGGCATGAAGAACTTGGTCATGGTCCAATCAAGCTCAAAGTGACTCATAAGGTTATGATATTAGTGTTGACCCCCCTTCTTGTACTCCTCTTCAACAAGCACATGGTAATGCGTGTGGGTCTTTGAAGCTCAATTAGCTCCCAAAATGCCTCTTCCTCTCCCCTCAATTTGCATTTGGCCCTTGGGAGGTGTCAACTCAGCTCAACATGGCACATGACTTGACTTGTAACATGGGTGCTTGCGAAAGCGTATTTATGAATTGATTGATTGCAATTACACCTAATCAAAGACTTAAAACCCATGCACAAACTGCTGCATCTTCATGCTCAATACACAATAGAGAAATGACCTAATCTACCATGTATCACTAACATGAAATCTATACAATGCTAAATAAAGATACTTCCTGGTAGCACTGTTCGTGAGTTCTCAATGACTCAATGATGATCAATGAATGAATATGGCTATGGCCTAGACTCCTATTTATAGTGTCCAACTCAAACAACCCTAATAATAATGTCCAACTAAGAGTGTTCACACAATAACCCAATAACTTTGTCCACAATGAGCTGTTGTCCACACTGAGCTGCACATTGGGTGCTTGGACAATATTACAATGATCTGGCACCATAGCCCGTACAAACACATGAATCCGGCCGTATACTCGACCTTTGAGTTGGCCTATGCGCAGAAGCATGTCCATGTCACACTTAGGAGAGTGTGCAAGTGACATCCCTTTCTGCTTAACTTGGAGCATGGCTGCAACTGATGCTCCACCACTCCACCCCGGTCGCTTGGCTACGGTACCTGCGTCTCCAAAGATGTCTCCGACACTTCCTCCTCGGGAATTGTGGGCATTGGAACTGCCCCTTTGCCTTTAGATGCTTAGTTAACATGGTAGATACCAGTGTTGAATTGCCCATCTCATCATCCTCAATGGATTTGGAGAGAAAAGTCAGAAGTTCACTTGGTGACTCCTCTTTGCCGTGGGAAATTGGAATGGACTCTGGGATGGGTTGTCCTCCATTTGTCTAGATCACCTCCAAGTCTGGTAGTGTCTGTTCGTTGGGCTCATCCTCCAGAATCTGCTCCTTTCTTGGGGACTTTGTCATTGATACCACGTCCTCTTGAAAGCTTTTCGGCATCCTTGAACATTCCCTCATGTTCAGCTTCATCTATGGACGGACTTACCACTATATGTGTTGCCTTTCTTGCTTGGATCTCTTGTCGGCAACTTGCGAATCTCCACGCCCTTATGAGAGAAAAAATTGTAGCCTTTCTGCTGTCAAAAACCGGATGCTCTTGATATCAATGTAATATGGGTGCTTGTAGAAGCATATTTATGAAGTGATTGATTGCCTAATTAGAGACTTAAATCCATGCACAAACTGCTGCTTCTTCATGCTCAATACAAAATAGAGAGATGACCTAATCTACCATGTATTACTTGGCAATGGCCTAAACTCCTATTTATAGTGTCTAATGTTGATGAGTTGGCTACCAATTCTACCAACCCTAATAATAAGGTATTAGAAATGCTAGGTATGATACCTACAGTACGTGTTCAATACGCGTACGGAAAGTACTGATAAGGTAAGGTACGTTAAGTCTGCCACTCTTTTTTTAGTTTGAATAGTACTAAGTAGGAAGTATGTTGCAAACAATTGTGTGCAGCAGTATCAGAAAGCATATGAGATGCATGCATAGGGCATAGGGGCCGCCTAATGAGGTCTAGGACAAACAGGAACAACTGGCATTTTGTATGTTGTACGGAACATCTGGACGGTAGGTTCACAAAGTACCGAATGGAACATGAGTTTGAGTTTGAGTACGAGTATGGAAAGCAACGATGATATGTACGCATCAGCCCCCATAGCCTGTGAAAAACACTCTTGCAGCGTAAATAGGATGCAGGAAGTCCTGTGCTTTTATGCTTTATATAAGTGTGTGGTTCCATTTTGTGATTGCCTTCACGTGTGTGTCTGTCTGCCTGATAAAAGATACAGGCACAGAGAGTCATCTGTGCTTCCATGCCTCAATATATGTATGAGAAGTGGCATGTGTTTAATATAGTGGTATGTGTTTTATGTTTTGAATCAATCGATGATATTATGAATTTAGTTCTAGCTTTGTTTCTTTCTGGCTTTCCACCTGTCTTCAATAAGAGCCTTATGTTATCAGTTCTTTCTTTTTTCAGGTCCAAATCATCCAGCAGATCAATCATGAAGGTGAAGTCAACCGGGCTCGCTATATGCCCCAGAATCCAGTTATCATTGCAACAAAAACAGTCAGTGCAGAGGTTTATGTTTTTGACTACACCAAACATCCATCCAAACCGTCCCATGAAGGGCATTGCTTACCGGATTTGAGGTTGCGAGGCCACAAAAAAGAAGGCTATGGATTGTCATGGAGTACACTCAAAGAGGGATTCCTGCTAAGTGGGTCTGATGATGCACAAATTTGTTTATGGGATATAAGCAGTTCACTGAGGAGCAACGAAGTTGTAGAAGCCAAACAGATTTTCCAGGTCATATGTCTATGCTTTCTTGTTTTCCCATTGCTATGACGATTGTGATAAGAGCTAGTTGCTTGTAACATCTCAATGCCGGAGTACAGAAATCACTCTCATATACTCAAAGAGGATGGCATGAAATCATTTTTTATTGCTCATTGAGGAGAAACCTATGCCGCAATACCCTTGCATTATAACATCTTACATGACTACAAAGGAGATCGATGAAGTATACCTTTGTTTGAAGCTATGGGATATTTTTTTATAGCCTGTAATCCAGGTGATGGCAAGCCTAGTGGCAATTTGCTGAACACAACCCAGGCTGGCCATGACATTTCCCTCCGTATGGGGCCTAGCCTGGAGCAGGATGGCTATGTTTTCGAGCATGCTATGATGTAAAGATAGTCTTGTGCTGGTGCTACTCATCCTTTGTGTTTCTTATCCTCTCATTGTTCCCTGCTTTTTTCGGTGCATTGACAAATGCAATAGTCTTAGCTAACCTAATCGAATGCAACTGGTGCAGGCCCATTCTGGTGTAGTTGAAGATGTGGCATGGCACTTGAGTCATGAGTACTTGTTTGGATCAGTTGGAGATGATAGGCAATTGTTTATCTGGGATCTCCGAACGTCAAGTGTTGAAAAGCCGTTGCATGCTGTTGAAGCCCATCAAGCAGAGGTAACAGTGGTTTCTTATCTTCCAAGAGAAAAAATTATTGCTGGTATTTACAGTCAATTGTGATGGCCTGCTGTCTTCATTATGTTAGTTAATTTCCTCAGCTTGATCTTGCCAGGTGAATTGTCTAGCATTCAATCCTTTCAATGAATGGGTGCTTGCGACTGGATCGGCAGACAGGACTGTGGCTTTGTATGATCTACGGAAGCTCTCAAAACCGTTGCACTCGTTTGTTAACCACACGTATGTACCTCTTCTTCTTGATTTCAAACTCACGTTTCCATGCAATCATGTTCATTCATTCGAAAGGGCAGCACACTTGATTCCACATTGAGCAGATCACCATTTCTTAACTGATGGTCGTAGAATTAGGTCCTATGATTGTGTCAAAGAAAAAGCTTTCACACTTAGACAATTTACCTTCTAAACGACTTAAGTTAATTTAACTGTTATGTATTTCTCTATCAAAAAAAGGGACCCCCCTATTGTTTTGCTTTTTCTATATATTATATTTAAAAAACAATAAAACAATAAAAGCTCCTGTTTCGCTTCTTATTTCCTTTTTTCTTTTTTTCTTTTTATTATTCCTTTTAAAACAAATCAAACATTGTCTCAGGCACCCAACCAAAGGCCTAATAAATGCTTGGGATAGATGTACATGATTATAGTTTGCAAGTACGCTACATGTGCACAAAGTCTCTGACATTGACTTGACCCTAGACCTAGATGGTGCCTGGTGACTTGTCCCTGGACAAGGGCTGAAAATGCACATTGCTCATCCCAAAAGGAGTCCTGAATGTATTGATTAGCCTGAATGCCTACGTGGTACCCTAGTACAAGAGGGGTGCATGTGAAATCCCCTCGTGCTTAACTTGATAGCAAGAGTTGCATTGCCTCCATCTGCAGCAATGGCGGGTGTTCCTTGAAGAAATCCTCATCCAACCTCATGGCTTCATGGGTTCCTCAGTCCTTGAACTATGTCATAAACTGATGCTTCTTGTGTCCGGTTCTGTGTTTGAATCGGTGCAAGATCATTTTGTTTTGCTTCTAGGACATCTGCCACATCAATGACATCAGACTACGGCTCATTTGGTACTTCCAATGTCACAGGCGGAAGGTTTGTGAGTCTCCTAAACACCATCTTGGAACATGCGTGATACAAAACGCATACAGAAGATAGAGAAGAGAGAGAGAGAGAGAGAGATAGCTGAGTATTCAGTATATTCATACTGTACAAAAAGGTGTACAGGTCTTGGCCAGCCCATGGCTGCCCCATCAAAAGGTAGAATTACCTAATCTGATTCCTATTTTATGACTCAGCTCCTTGGGAACTGAATGAATCACAAGAACTCAGCCAAATGCTATTTATAGCCAAGAAAAACCCATCTGGACTGGCCGACCTGCTGTTGGCCAGGTCCTCGGACAAACCACCAATAAATGCTGCAGCTAACAGAGAATATTCCTTCATGCGCTGGCCGACAGCCTCCTGTGTTCCTCCAGTGTCTTCCCTGACCACACCTAGCTGCTGCAGTTCAGGTGACAGGTCCAAAACTGGTTCTAATCTTGTTCTTTATCTTGCTGCCCTTCAAGGAATTAGCTCTGGGATTAGCCTGCACATGTCTTGCACATGACATCCGAAGGAGGAGGTCCCATATACTGTAGAAGACATCTGACGTGAAATACTAGATGCATAGTCCAACTAGGTGGTAGCTTGAGTCTCATGGTGGTGATGTTGATCTTCTTTTTCATGTTGACAACTTAGGGGATCGCTTGCTTGAGCCATTGCTTCTTTTTTCTTGAATAGATCCAATCCCTGATGTTCTTCCAGTGCTTGTTCGCTTGCCTTCTGGAGGCTTCTTTTGCTTTAGCCAACTGCAACTTGATAGACTCCATGATCTCTTTGTAAGACTTGGCTAGCTTGTTGGCCTTGGGAATCTTAGTTAGCAAAGAATGAAAAGTCCCCCCCGAATGTTACCTCTAAGTTGTCCGTCCAATGGACGACGAAAGGGAATCATTCAGCTTGAACTGAAGGCAAAAATTTCTTTCACTTACCTTGACATAGCATTTGGGGAGGTCGAAAGCCGATTAGTTATAAATCTCTGTTTTTCTGTTTGTCTGTGGTGAAATGCACTTGAAAATTGCAATTCAATACCTCTTGAAATGTGAAGTACATATAGCATCCCTATCCGAAAAAATAGTCCTAGACAAGCCATGAATAGGATATAAATGCCGAATTAATAGTCGGGTGATATCTTCGGCAATCACATACCCTTCCAAGGAATCAACATAACAAACTTACTAAACCTGTCTATGATAGTCAAGCAAGTTGTATTCCTACTTCTTGCACTAGGATAGAAGATTGTGACACACCTCACCTATAGTATAGGTCAGGGCACGTGGTGTGACCAAGAGCGGCCTATGCCACGTGGCAAGCCGCTTGACACATGGCAAGTTGAGCCCAATGGTGATTGAACAGGTTGACCGGCAATGAGAGTCTACAGAGCGTCTTTAGAGTTTAGGCTGGTCAAGGAGATCTTAGGTAGTAGGTGGGTTGAGAACTGATGTCTTCATTCAAGCTCATCTTTTGTACTTGAAGTATAGTTGAAATACTTCTTTCTTGTACATAATACAAACAGTAGTTTAGGACTCATGTGCATGTGTGTGCTGTATGTGTGATTCCGTTGCACTCTTTTCTATCTTTGAGAACCCTAGCACATATGCTCAAATGTTCTATAGCTGGTATCAAAGCCTAGTGAACTTGATTTTTTTTTTCTTTTCTGGCGCGTGTGTGTGGGTTGACTGCTTGGATAGGGTAGGATCCCTAGGTTCCAATAGTGCGCAAGTTCGTGTTTGGTAAAAGTCACACTTTGGGTTCTTTTTTTGGTGTAATTGTGCCCTCCTATATCCCACCTGGAGCCCCTAGGGTCTAGGAGTGCACAAGTGTAGGTTTGGGAAAACTCATTTATTTTGGTTCTTTCTGGTGGATAGGTGCCCCCCATATCCCACTCACCCTTCCTCAGTGCGAAGGGTTGCAATCCTCACTATCATTCTTTATCCTTGTGTTCATGCTACTTGTCACGGATTCACATAGCTTCGATTTGCTTCTTAGCAGGAAGGTGTCCATGGAGGAACATAAAATTCATTGAGTCCTCTCCACTGGATTCTCTGAACAGTTCCTTCACCGCCTCGATGTTGGGGAACTACGTATTTGCTGAGTTCTTCTTCCATGCCTTGTGAGAGGAAAGACCTGAGTTAGTGAAGCTTTTGAAACCTCCCAAGTTCAATGGGAAGGTGGACGGAGAAGTTGTAGCCAATTTGTTTCGCGAGATGGCTGCCGCATTGGCACATTGGCGGCAGCAGGTGGTTTGACATTTTTCAGATCCATTTGGTGCATACACCTTTGAGAGGGGGTTAGTCCATGTTCACAATTGGCACTACTCATAGCATATATGCCAATAAATCTCCCCTGCAGTGGCAATGTGAACCTGTACAAGGTCGGCAGCAAATCACTCTCTATAGGAGAGTAAGCCTAAAGCTTTGCAGAATGCTTCAAACTTCTCTTGAGGCAGTGCCTTCGTGAACAGATCTGCAATATTGTTCTGTGTAGAGCAGTAAGATAACAAGATCTCTCCTCCCTCCGTGACATAATGATAATGAATCTCTATGTACTTTAGTATATGCATGAAACACTGGGTTTCATGCCACGGCTATAGCACTCTCACTGTCAGTGAGTATGGTGGTGGGTGTTTGCTGACACTCATGAAGATCAGCCCATCAATCTCCTCAGCCATACACAATCCACTGTGACTGTAAAGGTTGCCCTGTCCTCAGCCTCCCAGGTAGATGTGGCAACAGTGGGTTGCTTTTTTCTCAACCATGATATGCATGAATGCCCCAAAAAGAAACAATTCCCGCTGGTGGATTGCTGTGTATGTAACTGTAAGCATGTAACTGCAAGCTCCCCCCCCGGGATATACCAAAGCAAGATCGAGGGAGCTCTGAAGATAGCGGAAGATCTGCTTCCCTGCTTGCCAATGCTTTGTACCTAGGCTAAGCATGAATTTGCTTCACTGGGAAACCCTAAACTGAATATCCGGGCGTGTGTTGCATAAATATATGAGACAACCACTGCTCGGCTGTAAACACTCATATCAAAAGGCTCTCCAACATCACACATGCTCAATTTGAGCCCTGGCTCCATCGGAGTAGAGATGGGCTTACAATCTTGAAACCCAAATTTGTGCATCAGCTTTTGAATGTACTTTGTTTGCTATATATAAATCCCAATATCTATCTGCACAAATTATATGCATGAATTGTCTTCACTGCTTGCCAATGCTTTGTACCTGGGTTGTGCATAAACTTGCTACACTGGGAAACCCCAAACTGAACATTTGGGCGTGTGTTGCATAAGTATATGAGGCAGCCCATTGCTGTAAACACTCATATCAAAAGGCTCTCCAACATCATACATGCTCAATTTGAGCCCTAGCTCCATTGGAGTAGAGATGGGCTTACAATCTTGAAACTGAAATTTGTGCAACAGCTTTTGAATGTACTTTGTTTGCTGTACATAAATCCCAACATCTGTTTGCACAAATTGTATATCCAAATAATAATGCAACAATCCCAAATCTGTCATCTCAAATGACATTTGCAATTCAACTTTGAATGCCGAAATTTTATATCATTCCCAATTAGCAAAATGTCATCCACATAAAGAATGAGCATAATCAAAGTGCCACGATCCTCTTTCACATAGAGGATGCTCTCTGTTGGACTATTGCAAAAACCTTGCGTGGTCAAATAAGTATGTATCTTCTGATACCAAGCTCGGTGAACTTGTTTGAGACCATAAAGTGCTTTTCGAAGCTTCCATACTTTGTTTCTACAAATCCCCATCGAGAAAAGCTAACTTTCAGAAAACACGTCGTCTCTGCGGGCAAAAATCCTTTGTGTGGAAGAATTAAAGATGGAAGGCCCGAAAGGTGTCTGCGAATGGCAACCGAATCTCGGGTTTGGGCTTCTTGTGTTCTGTAAGCCTACTCTACGTCTGCTGCCACTGCTGTAACCTACAAATATACACTTAAGTGCTTTGTCATCAAGCTTACCTCGCAATTACTGAGCTACTTGTTGGGTAGGAGGGAAGCTAGCCTGCACACACACACACACCCACACAACCTCAAGCACAGAGAAACGTGAGAGTGCTGGAAAAGATGTACTCAATAATGATATGAAATGAAAGTACAAGTGAGTACTAAAAGGCCTAGGGCAAAGTGTCCAACACACATAAGTGTGTTCACACGGGGAAAAAACCTGTGTCCAGTCACAGGGAAAAAGTGCCCGTGAGTAATCTGGGTTCACACTTGAACTAGCCGGGAGTGGACATGACCAACAAACCCCCCTCAAGCGAATGGTGTGAACGGGTAGCAGCAGGGTGATAAAGCTGTGAATGCTACCTTGCACTATGCTCCACAGTAAGAGTGAACTGCAGTGCCAATGGAAAAAACAAGCACTATATGACGGGGAAAAGGAGAATCCCCAATGTCATAGTGCTAATGTTAGAGCACAGTAGTACATAAATGCATCACCAGAAACGCATGGCAAAGATCATGTGGACATCAACTGCATCAAATCAAGAGGCATCACATAATACCCCCCTGAAGGCAAGCATCCAAATGCCAAGCTGAACTGCATGTAATCCACATCAATGCTCTGTAACTGCACCAGTGATAAGCATAATAAGAGGTAGTAGATATACGCATGTGTAAAGGCAACAGGATCCAGAAGTCATGCCTGTGAGACATGCAATGTAAGTTGCAAAAGTGAAACTCATCAATGGAGGATCCGATGAGGAAAAATCAGCAATGGGAAAAGCTGAAAATGGGGAGAAAAAATGAGGGCTCGAAGTGAACATCAGCCAATGCTATGAGAGGATAGGTAAACTCTCCGCGATGCCATGATTAGTGGCATGTATGGCAAGTGTAAAGATGCATAATCCCACAATGAATAATATACATGTGACATGTCAAAACCATGAGAGCAAGCCAACACTGGCCAAGTGTGAAAAAGGCACTCCCAGTAAACATCACATTTGAGAAAGTGACAATGTCAACACTGTAGAAACAGTCCCGTTGCAAGGGAAAACAGCATAAAAGGCATCTCCAGTAGACATCACATGAGAGAAAGCGTCTAGCATAGACCAACATAAGGGTCAACAAGCATACGTGACCATGAGGCATCACCAACTACATGTGGGCAAGTAAAATCCCCCCCTGAAATGCATCTGCCAGACAATGCATACCATGGAGTACAGACTACAGAGCATAGTCATCAAAAGCAACGGCATCAAAAGACATCTCTGTAGGCGATGAAGATGTAAGGGTCAACGCTTACACATGTGTAGCCAAATTGGCCTGATCTGCACCTGTGGAAGAAGATGCTAGCTTCTTCTTTTTTTCACTCTCAATACGCTTCCTGCATTCCTCTATGGTGTGCCCTATTTTCCTGCAATAGTTACAACGCTTTTTCTTTTCAGGCTTGTCCTCTGTCTTGGGAGGATCCGATGGGCTAGGTTTAGTAGGCCCAGATCTATTCCCACGAAAGGGAGCAGCCATTGCTGACTCAACAGACATCATGTTGTTCCTGTTGAAACAAGATTGCTCTTCACTGAGCAAGAGAGTCACAAGGTTGTCAAAAGTGATCGCATTAGGTGCATTGCCAACCAACAACCGCAAAGTGGTGCCAAATGTCTGATAAGAGTCAGGCAAGTTACGCAAAACTGTTTGAACAAGATAGCTATCTGTCAAGACCTCATCAATGTTAATGAGCTGCTCTCGTAGGTCCTTCACATGCGTAAGGTATTGATCGATAGAGTCACCTTCAAGCATGCGGTCAGTCTCAAGCTTGCCCCGAAGGTAAGCTACACGAGCCTCATTGCGACCTGAATACAATGCCGCCAAGGTATCCCAAGCACCCTTTGCAGTGGTGCAAGAACGAATGTGCGGAATGATATGCTTGCGGCACGAGAGAGCAATCAATGCATGGGCGTGAGCATCCCTAGCATCCCAAGTACGTTGCTGCTGAGTAGGAGTAAAATGCCATGGACATTCTCAGATGCTAGTCTAGAAGAGGCAGCCAGAAAAAGAGTATAAGAACCAGAAGTTGGAGCACAAGGTGCAGTAGGTTGGACTTGAAGCAAGACTTGGAGAAGAACCAAAAGATGCTGTCGGCTGAGACAAGTGCTGTTAGCTGCAAGGAGGGCAACGTCGGCTGAACCATATGAGGCGGCTGCAGGCGCATCAAGGATATGGAATTTTTTCCAGTCGGCTGGTCGGCCAATTCTCCATGAAGTCCAAGAGACTATAAATAGGCATGAAAGCTCCTCATTGTATTCATTCATTCCTTTATGGGATGGGTCCTTAGAGTAGGACTAGATTTTGGTGTTTATCACCTTTTGTATGAGGCAGCCTAGGGTTGTAGAAAAGTACCTTTTTGTACTATATGAAATATATTGAATTTCCAGCATTTCTCTCTCTCTCTCTCTACTCTCCCTTCTGTTTGCGTTTTTGCATCAGCATGTTCTCAGTGGTGTTTAGGGCTGAAAGAAGACTCCTAGAGCTTCCACGTGCTACATTGGTATCAGAGCATCAGGCTCAGCAAGGCTAAACACTGATTCAGTCCCATATGATGGTGTACAGGTCCAAGGTACAAGAAAGTACACGGATACGAAGCCCAAGGCAAGGAACATAGGAACCAGAAGAGCTCCCAGGAGGTTTGTTGGTGGTGTTCCACAAAGCTAGAGGGGATGGCAGTCCTGTGAGCCAAATAGGTTCTCGGGCAACGGTCCCAGGGGAGGATTATCCTCCAAGGGGTGATGTGAGAGTGCCAGACTCATTTCTCAGGAATGAAAACCAAGACAATGTTCAGAGTCAGGGCAGGAATGGATTGGGGACTGGAGGGAACAGATGCATAGATATTATTCAGAGTCAGAGTGGTTTTGGAGAACAGGCCAGGTTTTTAGTGAAAAGGGTTGCCAGAGTTGGATGGATGACAGAGGGACTCCTGGAATAGAGTGGGATGATGACAGTCATCCAAGAATAGGTTGGAATCCCATCATCAAGTTTAGCAGAGGGGGATGTCATGTGCATAAAATGCCATGGACATTCTCAGATGCTAGTCCAGAAGAGGCAGCCAGAAAAAGAGTATAAGTACCAGAAGTTGGAGCACAAGGTGTAGTAGGTTGGACTTGAAGCAAGACTTGAAGAAGAACTAGAAGATGCTGTCGGTTGAGACAAGTGCTGTCGGCTACAAGGAGGGCAACGTCGGTTGAACCAGATGAGGCGGCTGCAGGCGCATCAAGGATATGGAATTTTGTCCCGCCGATTGTTGGTCGGCCAGTTCTCCATGAAGTCCAAGAGACTATAAATAGGCATGAAAGCTCCTCATTGTATTCATTCATTACTTTATGGAATGGGTCCTTAGGGTCCTTAGAGTAGGACTAGATTTTGGTGTTTATCACCTTTTGTATGAGGCAGCCTAGGGTTGTAGAAAAGTACCTTTTTGTACTATATGAAATATACTGAATTTCCAACATTTCTCTCTGTCTCTCTACTCTACCTTCTGTCTGCGTTTTTGCATTAGCATGTTCTCAGTGGTGTTTAGGGCTTAAAGAAGACTCCCAGAGCTTCCGCGTGTTACACCTAGCATCCCAAGTAGGTTGCTGTTGAGTAGGAGGAAGACGAGGAGGTGGACCTGCATGAAGGTGAGCGGGAATCACTTCACCTTCTGCTGGAGCAGGTGCAAGAGGACGCTCCTCAGTGCCATCCACATACAGCCATACATTTTTGGCAACCAAAACATGACGCATCATGTAAGCCCACATAGGGTAGTTGTCCCCATTGAGCTTGTCCTCTTGAGATAGCATTCCAAAGAGGTCATTATTACTGTTGGCCATGATAGCACAACAAATCTGTCACAAGTCACCTAGAGTAGGCAATGCCGAGCAAAACCGTAAGAATGCGGGAGATAAATAACAGGATAACCAATGGACTGAAAGGGAACTCCTTCACCACGAGAAATACATATGCATGTCCCAAATCTGCAAGTGTACTGCACGATGATGCAAATCTGTCAAAGTGTCCACAATGGCATACATATACTGCAGCAAACCACAAATGTATACATGTGCCGTGAATAACACAATCAGCTGACACCTGTAAGAGCTGCAAGTGCGCAAATCCTGTAAATCTGCTAATGTGATTGTCACCTGTACCAAATGCTGTAATGCCCAAAAATTGGGGGAAATGCCCCAATGCCAACCAAATGTGCCTATAATACCCAGAAAATTGGGGGAAATGCCCCAATGCCCACCAAATGTGCCTGTAATATCCAAAAATTTGGGGGAAATGCCCCAATGCCAACCAAATGTGCCTGTAATACCCAAAAATTTGGGGAAATGCCCGAATGCCAACCAAATGTGCTTGTAATACCCAAAAATTTGGGAGAAATGCTCTAATGCCACCCAAATGTGCCTGTAATACCCAAAATTGCCTGCAAATAGTGCCACTTTCTGCTAAATCTCCAAATTTCTAGTGCAATCATGCACCAAATCTGCTGAAATCAATGCCAATGTGTGCCAATGTTGCAATTGCAGGCTCCATGGTGAAAAGCCCCAAAATTAATGCAACTAATTTGCTAATTTTTAGCAATTTTAGGTCAAAATTTGCAAATTTCACAAACCTGAAATCTATAAGGGATTTGGAGTTGCAGTTGGGCAGCAGCAATAGGCAAGTAGTATACAGATCTGAGGGCAGGACATGGAGATCTGACAGATCTGAGGCAGCTGCTGTGTAAGATCGTACGGCGGCACAGGTACGGTCGTACGACGACTGGGCGCAGTACAAGGCGTAGGTACAAGGCAGGGCGTCGTACGACGGCGCAGATCTGAGGACAGGCGGCGTAGATCTAATCGCTACAGTCGACGGCAACGCACAGGGGCGACGGTGGCGGTACAGCACGACGACAACGGCAGTACAGTACGGTGGCAACGGTACAATACGGCGTACGGACAGAGGATGGCGGTTGAGGGCGGCGGTAGGGTGGCTGAAGGCAAAACCCTAACCCTAACCTAATGCAGCAAAACCCTAATGCCCTGAAGTGTGCAATAGGCTCAAGCTCTGAAGGGTAGCAAGGGGCAAACTCTAATGCTAACGCTAACCAAGCTCTGATACCAATGTTGGGTAGGAGGGAAGCTAGCTTGCACACACACACACACAACCTCAAGCACAAAGAAACGTGAGTGCTGGAAAAGATGTACTCAATAATGATATGAAATGAAAGTACAAGTGAGTACTAAAAGGCCTAGGGCAAAGTGCCAACACACAAGTGTGTTCACATGGGGAAAAAACCTGTGTCCAGTCACAGGGAAAAAGTGCCCGTGAGTAAGCTGGGTTCACACCTGAACTAGCCGGGAGTGGACATGACCAACAATACTTGTGCATAAGCTATACATCCAAAAACTCTAAAGTGATCAACTTTAGGTTTCCTTTCGTGCTAAGTCTCATATGGCGTTATGGTTTTGAATGCTTTGGTAGGACATCTATTCAACACGTGTTAGCACACACATGATTGCCTCCATCCAGAATTTGTGAGGCAAGCCTTTGCCTTTAACCATGCATCTAACCATTTCCATCAATAACCTGTTCTTTCTCTCAGCAACACCATTTTGTTGAGGAGAATATGGCATCGTGCATTGATGCTTTATGCCCTTTTTTGCCATAAAAGCTTTGAAATCAATGGTATGTACCCCCCCCCCCCCCCCCCCCCCCCCCGATCTGGATCTGTACAGAGGGTTTGCACTTTGCAACCTGCTTGATTTTCAGTCTGTGCCACAAAATGTTGAAAACATGCAAATACATCATATTTTGGTTTCAAGGGATGCACCCAAGCAAATATGGAGAGTCATTACAAAGTATAGATGTGCTTTCCGATAGACGGTGTCTGCATAGGACCACACACATTACTATGCACAAGCTGTAATTTTCGGACAGCCCTTGTTGATCCATCTCTTAGGAATGCATTTTTGTGCATCTTACCCAATATGCACCCTTCACATACATGATTTGGTGGCAGTTCTACATGAGGCATGTCTTGCACCATTTGATGCCTTTGCAATAGCAACAAACTGCCATAATTCACATGCCCAAACTTGGCATGCCACAATTATGCTTCTTGTATGGCAGGTGTAAGAGTGGTAACCATATGAGCATCATGCTCTCTCCTATCAAACTTGTCAAGCTGATATAACCCATGGTACAATGTGCCAGAAGTGACCAATGCATCTATCGTCCTCGAAGCTCATTGCTTATCCTCTTTTAGCAAAAGAGGAGATGGACAGCAAGTTCTTAATCCCTGGCACATACAATACATCTATAAGACATAAGTTTGCACCATCTGCTGTTGTGAGGATCACCTCACCAACACCCTGAACTGGATAAGAAGAATTGTTTGCACATGTTACCCGTTTGCCTTCAGGGGCAGCCATAAGCTTTTTAAACAAATTCCTTTGTGAGATAATGTGTTTAGAAGCACCACTGTCAAAGTACCGTGTGTCGTGTCTTTCATTGACACTAAGAGATATATGCACGTTCCTAAAAGGTAAATTTGGGCATGTTCCTGGATTCATCTAGGTATATAATTCAGCCGTATTAGCGGACATGCAGATTTCACATTGTGAAGTTTTCGTTTGAGTTGCGGCCAGTTGATATTGTGCTTATTTTTTCTATCTTTAGTAGTGCATTTTCCCTATCTATTTGCTACTTCCCTTAATGCTAGGCTTCATTATGGCTGCTGAGTCTGCCCTGCATCTCTGGAGGTTTGATAGACACTCAGTACGAAGGGCTTTGTGTGAATATATGCTCGTGTGTGTGTGTGTGTGTGTGTGTGTGTGTGTGTGTGTGTGTGTGTGTGGAGTGCGTGTGTGAGCATATCTTGATACAGAGATCTACACCCACTATTGGGCATTGATGATGTTAGTGGGGATGTCATAGTATCTAGTCCGTACTATGCATAATGGAGTTGATCGTTATATAGTCTTGTGGGTTGACTACCATGAGTATATAACATGTACGTTCCTAAAAGGTGAATTAGTGACATTTGCCCTTTTTCTTGGGCTTGCCTGCATCATTTTAAACCTTTTGTGAAGGCTGTCCCAAAGCAGCCTTTGGTTGAAAATTGCTTTTGGCTTTTTCCTTGCCCTTGCCTTAGGCAACAAAAGCCCCATCACTGCCATGCATAACGGAAGATTTGTTCTTTCGATTTTGCTTCTCTTGTAGTAACAAGCCAACCAACTCTTTAAACAAGATTGGTTCTAGGTTTCCCCGCATAGATAAAGTGAGCGACGTGTGGAAGTTCAAATAAGTTTCTGACAATGATAATGAGTGTCTTGGAAACCAGCTCCTTTTCAGAAATGACCTCATCAATATTGAGCAACTGATTTCGAAGATCCTGGATCTTCGTAAGATGATTAGCCATACTATCATCATCATTTATGTCCAAGTTCTCAAGTTCTTTCTTGAGATATGCAACCCTGGCCTCATTCTTTGCCTGATACATGGTTTCAAGTACATCCCTTGAGGTCCTGCAAGACCGGATATGCGGTATGATTGATTGCTTTACTAACAAAGTAATCAAAGCCATCACTTGGGCATTGTCAGTATCCCATCTCTTCGGCTCCTGTGAGGGAGGAGTAGGTACTGCAACTTGTTGAGCACCACGGCTAGGTGTGTTAGGTGTTATGTTAGTAGGGCGTACATCTTTCATCTGATACATAACCCCGTAAGCCTTTGGCCACAAGAAGGTTTCAGACCATGAAAATCCAAAGGGAGTAGTTATTGTCATCCAATTTGTCCTCTTGGAACAAAACCCCGAATATATCGGTTGTATTCCAAGCCATAATACTGAAATCTCTTTACCAAGAGATATGCAAACACGTGCAACCAAATATGCTGTAAGAAGCACCTGCAAGCAAAAAGCCAACGCACTAGAGTGCAATGCTAGGCAACCACAAGGTCCTGTGCAAATGTTTTGCCCCAAATACAAGGCTGCAAATAAAGTTTGTAGTGTCTTGACAACACATGCAATGCAAATCCTTGCACAAATTTGCAAACAAGGCTTGCAATGTAAAAAAGCCCCAAATTTATGTGCACCGATGGGCTATTTTATTTGTCAAATGTCAATTGTACATACATCACAAAAGCCCCAAAAATCTGTGTACCAATGAGCTTTAATTTTGTGATTAAGCACTAATTTTAGGAAAGCCCCAAATTTGTTTGTCTCGTGTTGTAATTGCAATTGTGTAATAAAGCATCAATTTTTGAAAAATCCCCAAAAAGAAAAATTTGAACCCTGTCCCAAATCTTTCCTTGTACTATTGACGGTACTTGTAGGTTTGCAATGAAGCATGCAAATCACAAAAACCCCAAGAGTGGCACCAAGAAACAAGTACCTGGAAGCCTTGTAGCATGGTAGATTTGTTGCCTTGCACACTACACAGGTGGTCGCCTTGCAGGTGATGCAATGGAGCAAGATGGCGACATTCGAGGACGGCAATGAAGCACAAAGACATCAACGAGGCAGCTTCGGCTAGCGAGCAATAGGTGGCGGCGATGGCGACTACAGAGGGGTAGCAACGACAACTTGCAGAGGGGTGGCAACGTTGACTGTGGCTAGACGGCAATGGTGACTTTCTGGGTGGAATTGGTGATGGCGACAGACGGGTTCAAAAATTCTCGAAAATCCATTGAATGCCACGTAGGGCACAAATTGGGCGGAGGGCCACCCACTGTGCTGCGAGCACTGCTGACTGGCGGGTGGCAGTGGTCCTCTACGCACTAGTGCTGCCGCTTGCGAAGGTGAAGACAGGAGGAGAGCAGTAGGCCTGGCGGCAGACAGGAGGCGGATGCAGCTGTCGGAGACAAGGTAGTTGGACGAACGGATTGTGGAGTTGACGGAGTTGGGGCGCCGGAAGGAAACTGCGCGTGTAGTCGGAGACAAACGTGCAGTTGCGTCGGATAGACAGTGCTAGCTTGCGTGGCAGGGAGAAGTGGCTTTGATACCACTATTGGTTCTAGCTGAACTAGGGTTTTGGGCCTTGGCACAACCACCCACACACAGAGAGAAGTAGGCACACACAAGATGATGAGATGCAAAGAGATGATTGCATTGGAATGAGTGGAGTTGGAGAGTCAACTCCATAATATCAAAATACAATAAAAGTGGTGGTGTCCTTTCACACCAGATATCCAAGGGGAAAAACCCAAAGGGAGAAAAGTGGCCTTGGTTAGTCCATGTTCACATGTGGCACTACTCATAGCATATATGCCAATAATAAACACCCTTAGCCATCATGTAGACCCAGTTGGCAACCATCTCTATGGAGTGAGCAGCAGTGGGTAACAGTTGGCCAGCAACCTCACGACTTGTTGAGTAGGGTCTGAAGTGAGTCGGCCAGCAGCCAGAGACATCATGACTAATTATAGCATTTAATGCTACTTATCTCAGTGGTGGCAGTAATTAAAACAAGCCGACAGCCTTTATGCCAGCTGACTTGCTTCCTATGGGCATAAAAAGGCTAGCCATTCCTAGTCCATAAATCATCAGAAACAAATTAGAGTTCTCAAGCAAAACAGTCAAGCATGTGTGCTTATGCCTCAGTCTTTGCATACTTACAGCATTCTTGTGCTTTCAGCCCAAGGTAAACGAAAAGAGTTCTCAGCACACCAACCCTCAGTCTCGGGCTGGTATATTCTCTTTGAAGATAGCTTCATAGTCGCCTACAAGGTGGTTCCAAACGTAGTGAACGATACGTACAATACGTTTGGAAAATGTGCTGAAAAGATTCCAAACGTAGTGAACGTTGGCCCCGATATATATGCTTATAAACTTTTGAAATATGAAGTTTGAAGATTCATCAATGAACATGGTCCAATGCTGCCTCCCGTAGCTTG
This sequence comes from Cibotium barometz, assembly GCF_041138505.1. NCBI lineage: Eukaryota > Viridiplantae > Streptophyta > Polypodiopsida > Cyatheales > Cibotiaceae > Cibotium > Cibotium barometz. Next base: position 3,764,850 of record NC_141110.1, read on the forward strand.
GCCAACATGATAAATAACACGAGTGGATGTGCTAGTAAATATTCCTCCACAATATTTGCACTTCCACACGTGTGTGTTGGAGCGACCGACACTTGGGGTGTTGGGTGTGCCTTGCATGATGGTGTGCCTTGCCCATACGGAACTCGGTGCACGAGGCATCTATGGCATGTGCACAAAAAGCAATCAAGAAAATGGAGAAATGTCAAGACGAGTCACGACTCAAGAGTTTTAAAATATATTTCAAAATTCAAGCACAATAAGAATAAAATTTCAGCCTGCGTGTAAGGGTCCGGGGAGGTGCAGCAGAGAGAGCCTTGTGGGGGAGAGAGTCTAGAGAGAGAGAGAGAGAGAGAGAGAGAGAGAGAGAGAGAGAGAGAGAGAGAGAGAGAGAGATTTTATTAACGTCTTCCAAAAGACCGAACTCGGCCTATGAGACAAATCGGAGTACCTGTATGGGGTATCCTCTGTCATCCCAACAAAATGAAAAAGTACTGAACAAAAAAAAAACTGGTGTGCAGGGATGGAGCTCTACTACTAGGAGAAATGCAAAGCTATATGCATGGAGTATACAATCATGATACGCAACCTAGCTAGCTCCATCCTGTACCATACTAGGGGTATAAAATGGTATACATCAGTGAAGGGGGTGTCCACAGCTCCCTGAAGAACATGCCTGGGTGTGCTCTGAAGCGAGCCAGTCGCTCCGCACCCTCTCTGTGAAACTGAGCTCTGATCTCTGTCATCTCTCTCTGGTATAGTCGTGGTGTCCGAAAGCCAGGTGTCCTCTGTCTCCTGCGGGCTCTAAGTGTCTCTGCTCTCTGGAGAGTAATTCCCTGCCGTGTAGGGGCTGGGAGGGGGATGGATCTCTGAAAAAATGCAGTAATCTGTGTCTGTCGCCCCCCCTCTGGAGCTATCTGAGCCTGTAATAATGTCTCTCTGTGTCACTGTATGTCTAGAATGTATCTCCCCAGTATGCGCTGGTCTGCTACCTCAAAGATCTGGCGTAGGGAACGTGGCTCTCTGAATAGAATGGGATATCTCTCTCTGATGGCTGTATATGCTCTGCATCTGCATACATAATGCTCCTCACTCTCCACCTCCTCTCTGCACAATCTGCATACCCTCTCCTCTCGGGGGATCCATGCTGCTCTGCCAGTCTCAATCTCCAATCGGTGTGATGAAACTCTGAGTTGACCAATAGCCACTCGGGAGCCGTGTGGTAAAAAGCCCTCCATGTATCTAGGCCTCTCTATAAATCCATCATCAGTGATACTCATGAAGTGATCTCTGTAGTATAGCATCTTCGGTGGAAGAGGCTGTTTAGGCGATATCCATGTCTCTCGTGTATAGAGCTGCCATAGATCTTGTCTCAATACTCTGTTCCTCTCACTATGAGAGAGACGGATATGTGGTGCATCCCTGTCATACTGGAATGGTGGTAGATGATCCATGTCTAGGCCATGCTGTGAGAACCAATGTGTGACCTGTGCATACCATGATCCTCTGTCTCCTGCCTCAGCCAGCTGTCTAGATGCCTCAAAAGCTCTGTATGACAATCTGTCCTGTGGCATCTCTCTGAATCTGTCTAGCAGGCATATAGTCTGAAATATGGCCTCTACCATCATAGGAGGCGCAGCAAACTCTGCTCGGATAATGTCATGAGGTACTGACGGTTTGCTGTGTATCATGCGTGCCATCACGAGGGCCTGTGGTCTCTCTATCTGTGTCCACCAATGGGTAGCTAGGCCTGGCGCCCATACCGCTGCTCCATACATCAATGCCGGTGTGACTAATGTGTCAAATAGCCACCCCTTCGTCCGGGGCTCCTGAAAATGCGCCTGGTGGCACTGTCTCTCTAGCATAGCCAATGCTGCATATCCCCGTGTTAATCTAGCTTTGGCTGCTGAACCCATGGTGAAGCGTGTGGCTGCTGTAGAGAAGGTAACCCCTAGGTACACGTATGATGTCACCCCCTCCACCTGGCATCCTGCGAGAGTGAATGTCAGCTGACTCCTGCCCTGTCTCGATGTATGAAAGACCATAACCTTGGTTTTCCCAAGATCCCTGCTTCACACCAATGGTGCTAGCAATAGTCTCGGACATACCTCCTGGACATCTGACTCGCCCAAAAACCTGCTCATATAATGCATAGATGCCCCATGTCATATCTGCTGGTATGCCAAGAGACTGCAGGCGCTGAAAGAGCCTCTCTCGTGGTACTGTGTCAAATGCCTTGCGGAAATCCACAAAGCAGCAATAGAGCTTTCTCTTCCTCACTCTGGCCTGATCAATCATACATCTCAAAGTGAATACATGGTCAGTGGTAGAGAAAGCTCTCCTGAAGCCTGCCTGCCCTGATGAGCGTAAACCTGCTCGCTCAGCATATAAGCTAAGCTCTTGCTCCAGCACTGCACCATAGAGTTTGGCCAGCACGTGGCCAACCATAACCGTCCTGTAGTTGCTCGGATCGAGCATATCCCCTGTTTTGTGAATCGGCACAATGGTGTGCATCGTCCACTCCGCAGGCAAACCCTCTCCATGTTAAACAGGTGTGCAAGAAAAGGAGCTAAAGAATCTACTGCATATATGAGATGCTCACCCTGCAGGCCCATATGGTCGGCAGCCCGTCCATGCTGTAGGCGGCTGATAGCTTCCTGTACCATCGAGTGGGTAAAGAAGCTAGCTGTGGTAGGTCGAGGCTCCTGTGGCTGAGGTATAGGTGGCTGCTATGGGGCATGGTATAGGCCCTCTGCATATGTGTACCATGTCTGTGGGTCTGCAATAGGTGTCGGGGTCCGGGGCTCTCTGAAGTGCCGCCATGAGACAGGGCTATCTCTACTCATGAAGAAATGAAAGATCTCTAGCTCCTGTATCTCTGCGAAGGCCCGCCTTTTGCGGCGAGTAAGTCTCCTCATCTCTCTCCTCGACTCCTGCTCTGTGATGGCTCCCAAGGCTCTCTGTATGCGGAGCCGTGAGTATAGGGCTCTGCACTCGTCATCATTCCATCTGTTCTGGGGCATAGTCCCAGGTCTCACAGGCTCTCCTGAGTGTACATGATGTGGGAAGCTCTGTAATGCAGCCGTGTGTAGGAGTGATGCCAGCTGGGCTGTAATGGTATCCATAGGTGCCAGGGGATCCATGAGTAGGAGCCCATCCTCTACTCTGCCAGTGTATATGTCTGCCATGTCATGTGTGAAGTAGATGGTAGTGTGTGGCGTCGGTATGTGGGGGGCTGGTGATACTGGTGATCCGGCTAGTGAAAATGCCAAGTATGTATGATCTGCCCCAGTAGGACGAGGTGGAATGGAGAATGAGGTGACAAGCTGTGATGCCTCCAAAGACCCCATAATGTAGTCTACCACCGTGCCTCCAGTCCGTGTATGACCCCCATGTGGGAAGCATGTCAGCCCTCCTGATCCCGGCCACTGTAGCATCCCGTTATAAATAACGAGACGATGCCTGGCTCCCAACTCTAGTAAGTGGTCCCCATAATGTCCTCTGTCTGGTCCAGTGTCCTCTGATGCCCGACTAGCCCCTATCTCCTCTGGATCCACAGGGTGGAGGATCTCCATGTCATCATAGTCATACACCTCACACTGTCTGCTCTGTGTGTGGGCATTGAAGTCGCCCGTAAGAAATACTTCCCCTAGTGTAGAATAATGCATAATCTCCTCTGACAGAAGTGTATGGCGAGGCTCCTGTCTCCTCCTCCTGTGGCATGTCCTCTGTAATGACATAGGAGGATCCTGATGGAGAAAAGTAACATAAAGCTATGTATATAATCCTGTCCTATGAGAGCTGTAAGCTGATCTACATGTATCTAGCCTCTGGATCCTGTGCTACCACTCTCAGTCTCCCCTGTAGCTCCCGTCTGAATAGGACTGCTACTCCCCCCGACCCTCTCGAGGTACCCTGGCGTGTGGTCCTCCTGTATGCTGACTCCCACTGGAATCCCTCTACTCGAGGTAGCCCTCTCTCTGGGCTCTGATGTGTCTCTGTCAGAAGTATGATGTCTCTCCCCACCATAACATGCTCCAGTCGTCCAGGCTGCACCCATAGTGAACCATTACAGTTCCATACTGCCATGTGTATCTCTGTCAGTGGCCTGGTCTGTGTCCCATAGGCCCCAAACCGCTAATCCATGGGCCGGCCATCAATGATGACCCGACCATCTCGATAGAAGGCCTTCTTGCCTTCTCTCCTCGCGTGTAAGACTCGTGGCATGCAATTTCTCCTATGCTCAAGCTGCATCCTCGTGAGATCATCATCCAAGAAAATAGGAGCTCCCTCTAAACCCCGTAGTATGACCCTCTTCCTCATGAAGGTGACCCTCTCCGTCTCTCCTGCAAACTGTAGGATGAGGGCTCGCTTGCGTGTTGAGTCTTTCCCGGCTCTCCATGCTTTGGTGAAGGGGAGAGGGTGCTCTTCCTTGTAGCCGAGCTTCATGCATAGAAGCTGTCCATCTTTCTCGGGGGTGGAGTCGGGTGTCTCGGCTATACTTGTGACTCGAATGTTGAGGCGGCGGGCATGCCTCATCTTCTCCTCCTCAATGGTGGTGTGAATGATTTGGTGTTCTTCCCTTTGAGTCTCCTCCCTCACTTCTTTTCGGATGTTCTTCTTCACCACCTCGACCCATCCTGACTGCTTGGCTTCGAGCTTTCCCTCCATGTCCTTTGTGATCTCCTTGGAGATCTCTTCTTTGATGGCCGTGAGAGTGTTGTCATTGATCTCCCCTTCTTCCTTCTCAGCATTCTTGATGGCTACCATTTCCACTTTCAATGCACTCACCTCCTCCTTGAGTGCTGTGTTCTCTTGTTCGAGGTTCGTGACCCGTGCTTCGAGAGCTATGATGTGCCGGTGTAGTTTGTTTTCCACCTCATTGAGGTTGGAATCGGCTGTCTTCTTGTTCTCCTTGATTAGTGCCTTCATTGCCATCTCGAGGGCCTCGAGTTTCTCTTGGAGACTCGGGGCCATTCCTCCAGATCACTCTGCAGTCCTTCCCACAGGCAGGGAGGAGAGAGAGAGAGAGAGAGAGAGTTATGTTGCTACCTTGGGGGCTTGAGCAAGGGTGGGTGGGGAAAGGTGGCAAACAGGCGAAATGGGAATGGGGAGCAGAGCAGACAGGCGAAATGGCGGGCGAAATGGGAGAGGCGGGCAGAGAGGCGAAATGTGAATGGCGAGCAGAGCAGACAAGCGAAATGGGAGAGGCGGGGCAGACAGGCGAAATGGGTGGGGAAAGGGGGCAAACAGGCGAAATGGGAATGGGGAGCAGAGCAGACAGGCGAAATGGCGGGCGAAATGGGAGAGGCGGGCAGAGAGGCGAAATGGGAATGGGGAGCAGAGCATAGGCTGATGGGGAGAAACCTGAATTAGGGTTTAGAGTTCATTCATGGGAGACATACACAGAGAAGCAAGGGAGAGAGAGAGAGAGAGTTGTGGGGATAAGTCAACTCATGAAAAAGCATGAGTGTGTGACTCCCCTATCACACATGTATATTGCACTAGTACACATAGTGCACTTAGTACATTAAAAGTACTAAGTGTACTATGTACTATAACTTATGGGCTTGTACACACTATAAGGGTGGGCATAACGCCTTTACCCCAACAACCTCCCACTTAAAGGCAAAGTGCCCTTAAGTAAAGGAAAAGAAAAAATCAGCATGTACATGATAATATACAAGGCCATATCAAGGCTGAAAATGGCCTCATCCAATGCCCATCAAGTGTCTGCAATGAGCAAACCGCTCCGGAGGCAAACTCTTCGTCAACAGATCAGCCGGGTTGTCATCCGTATGAATCTTAACAAGCTGAATTTGCTTGTTCTCTATCACCTCTCTGATGAAGTGATACTTCACATCCACATGCTTCGTCTTTGCATGAAAGACAGGGTTCTTTGCCAACTGGATGGCACTCTGACTGTCACAATGCAACAATGGAATATCCCCTGTATAACCCAAATCAACCACTAACCGAGATAGCCATAATGCCTCCTTGCAAGCCTCTGTGGCTGCAATATACTCGGCCTCTGTAGTAGATAAGGCTGTGCACTTCTGCATCCTGGATATCCATGACACAGCACCTCCTGTGAATGTAAACACATAACCGGTAGTAGACTTCCGGTTATCTGGATGACCGGCATAATCCGAATCCGTGTAACCATGCACTAATGCATCCTGTTTGCCAAAGCAAATGCACAAATCCTGTGTGCCCTTCAGGTATCTCATGACACCTTTCACTGCTTCCCAATGCTTCTTGCCAGGGTTGGCCATGTATCTAGAAACCACTCCCACTGCAAATGCAATGTCCGGCCTAGTAGCAACCATGGCATACATGAGACTGCCACAAGCTGAAGCATACGGAATCTTGGCCATATCAGCCCTGTCTCTATCTGACTGTGGGCTGTCCATAGCACTGAGTTTCACATATGGAGGCAAAGGAGTACTAGCTTTCTTCCCCCCGTCCATATTGAACCTCTGCAAGACTTTGCCAATGTATTCCTTCTGAGACAAATACAACACATGTTGATTTCTGTCCCGAAGTATCCGCATACCCAAGATGTGATTAGCATCACCCAAATCCTTCATATCAAAGGTTTGATGCAGCCTCTGCTTCAAAGCATCCATCTCTTTACGAGATTTCCCGGCAATCAACATATCATCAACATACAAAATGAGAATCAATAGACTGCCATCCAAGGCTTTCTTGGTGTACAAGCAGTGATCTATGTCACTTCTCCTGAATTTCTGAGATTTCATGAATGTATCAAATTTATGATACCATTCTCTTGGTGCCTGTTTGAGCCCATAAAGACTCTTTTTCAGCTTGCATACAAGCTTCTCCTTTCCACTCACTGCATAACCCTCTGGCTGCTGCATATATATCTCCTCATGGAGATCACCGTGAAGAAAAGCAGTCTTCACATCCATCTGAATCAAGTCCAGATCATCATGTGCAACCAAAGCTAACACAGCTCTAAGTGTGGTCATTTTGACCACTGGAGAGAAGATCTCATCAAAGTCCACACCATATTCCTGCTTGAAGCCCTTAGCCACTAACCTGGCTTTGTATCTTGGCTTAGCATCTGATGCAACTTTGAGCCTGTATACCCACTTGCATGGCAAAACCTTCTTGCCTGCAGGCAAAGGCACCAACTTCCATGTTTCATTTTTATGCAGAGAATCCATCTCTGACTTCATGGCACGCTCCCATAGAGCTTTGTCTGCCCTCTGTAAAGCCTCCTTGTAACATGAGGGCTCCCCACAGTCAGTAAGCATCAAATAGTCAACCCCTGGAACAAACCTGTCAGGGGCTCTGGAGGGTCTAGTGGACCTCCGTACCCAATGACCATCATTTGCAGGTTGCTGTCCAGCCTGCATATCACCCATTGGTGGCTCCTGTTCCATGCCATAAGGCTGAAATATCATGCCCGGTATCTCCTCCAACTGTGGTATATCCATAGGGATATCTTCTGCCATGTCTGGCTGTCCATTTGGACCATTTTCAGCACCATTTAAGGGCTGGTTTTCCTGCTGTAATGGCTGATTTACAGCCCTTTGTTGTTGTCCATGATGTCCATCATCATCAAAGATGACTCTGCCAGGCTCCTGTTGCCTTGCAGGCTCCTTATACATGCATGTTTCATCAAAAATGACATCATTGCTGCGTATGATCTTTCTATTCATGGGATCCCAAAGTCTATACCCCATTTCACCTCTGTCACCATATCCTAGGAATATGCATTTGTGAGACTTAGGATCAAGTTTGGTGCGCATTTCCCTGCGTATGTGCACGTACGCAACGCAACCAAACACTCTCAAGTGCTTGTATGACGGAGGCTTCCCTGTCCATACTTCTTCTGGCACTTTCCCACCAAGCCTCGTGTTAGGTGACCTGTTTATAAGGTGAACGGCTGTCATAACAGCTTCAGCCCAAAAACCATGAGGTAATGCAGCATGTGACAACATAGAACGGACCTTCTCCTGTATGGTCCTGTTCATCCTCTCTGCTGTCCCGTTTTGTGGAGGATCATAAGGAGTAGAGAGCTCCCTCTTGATGCCTTTAGCATCACAAAAGTCCTGAAACTGTTTGGACGTATACTCTCCACCATTGTCGGAACGCAAAGCCTTCAGTGTTTTGCCAGTTTGATTCTCAACAAGAGCAACAAACTTCTCAAACACTGAGAATGTATCACTCTTCAAACGAAGAGGATAAACCCACACCTTGCGTGTGGCATCATCAATAAAAGACACAAAATATTTTGCCCCTCCCAAAGAAAGCTGAGGCATCTCACATACATCTGTATGCACAAGCTCTAACTGAGCATCTTTCTGTCCAAGAGCTTTCTTGTGGGGGCACTGTAGTTGCCTACCATATATACAATGCTCACAAAACTGAAAACTTGAAAACTTTAGAGAAGGCAAGTAACCCAAACGAGACAATTGCTCCATTCCCTTGACACTCATGTGTCCCAACCGGCTATGCCACATAGAAATTTCCGGCAGCTCGGTTGCATTTACATTAGCATGGTGACAAACACCTGCATGCATAAAGTAAAGAGTGTCCACTTTAGAGCCTCTGGCAACAACCAGTGAGCCCTTACTAATCTTCCACTTTCCACTACCAAATGTGGTAACATAATCAGCATCATCAAGCTGTCCAGTAGAAAGCAGATTCTTCTTGATCTCAGGCACATGCCTGACATCATGGAGCATAAGCTGTGAGCCATCTGAAAATACAAGCCTCACGTCACCTCTGCCAAGAATTTTGCATGCATGGTTATCACCCAAATAAACCACTCCTTCATTGCCAGCAGTGTACCTGACAAACAAGTCTCTGCAACCTGTGACATGAAAGGAGGCACCTGAATCAATGATCCATGAGTGCATACCATGACCACCTGTAAGAAGTGAATGGGCATCAAGTGAAGACGTAAAGAGGACCTCATCCTCACTGCCACCTGCATGTGACACATTGATTTCTTCGATCTTGACTCCACTTTTGCCCTTTGGCTTTACATCTTTGGCTTCATCCTTCTCTTTGTCTTTGCCTTTTCCCTTTTCCTTTTGATCATTTTTCCATTTGTAGCATTGCTTTTTGATGTGTCCCTTTTTGCCACAATAATGGCATTCCAAATCCTTTTTGGAGCGAGACTTGCTCCTTCCCCTTTCTTGGCTTTTCCCCCTTTGCTGGGATCTCCCACGTGCATTCATTGCATTGGACTTGCCAACAGAGTTGTTTTTCCTGTTCATCTCTTCTTGAAGAAGAGCACCCTCAACATCTGCATATGACAGCATAGCATTCGAATTGCTAGTGGCTGTCCTGAATGTGTCCCAACTCTCTGGCAAAGTGCATAACAAAAAGGTGGCTTTGAACTCATCGTCCATTGCCAACTTTTGATTTATAACCTGGCTGACAATACCATTAAACTCATTAAGATGGGCTGTCATAGAAGCCCCTTCCTTCATCTGAAGGCCTATGAGTTTCTTCAACCAATACACTTTGCTTGAGGCACTTTGTTGGGCATACAAGTCCTGCAATCTCTGCCACATTCCCCAAGCTGTCTTCTCTTCACGAATGCTGAAAAGTAATGAGTCTGACACAGACAACATGATAGTAGATCTTGCCAGCTCATCCATATCTTCCCACTCTTCAGCTGTAAGAGAAGCGGGCATCACACCCCTTTCTTTGATAGGCTTGTGCTGCTTTTTCTGGAGCAACACATTGTAGCACTGGGTTTGCCAAATATCATAATTATGCGAGCCTTCAAGCTTTTTGATGTGAAGCAATGAAGAGCTCTCACCTGTGGTTGCCATAGCAAAATGCAACCTGTAATGCCTGACTCCCTGCAAAATGTGCAAACACTGCACCCAAGATGTGCAAACACTGCACCCAAAGCACACAAAGTGCTCACAAATGTTCTCCCAAGCTTTATCTCCCACTGCGGAAGCAAGAATGCAACTTTTCTCCCACTTTTTGTGATGAAAACACCAAAATCTGGTTGCTGCAGATTTTGGACAGCACCTTGAATGTGCTCTTTTGTCCTTCCAAAGTACTGTACAGCAGTACTAAGCGCTCACCAATGATGTACCAAACCTGTACCGGCAATTTCAGCAGCTGAATTTGAACCTTTTGATCACTCAAAACAGTGTACAGCCATGCCAAAACATGTACAAATCTGTACCAAATCTGTACCAGCAGGTACAGTAGCAATAAATGCTCTCCTGGCTGTCCAAATGAGTGAAAATCAGACTTTTACAGTCCTGTACACTGCATAAAACAGTCCCGAACAGAAATTGGGCAAAAGCCCCTTGACTGCAAGCTGATTTTTGAGGATTCAAGGCATAAAAGTCTTGCCTGCTGCTTTGCCAAGCTCAACAAGCATACGAACTTGAAAAGCCCTTTGATTTGAGATCAATTTCTGATCATGCATGGTACATTGGCGCACATGAAGGCATCCAAAGTGTTCACGATGCTTCCCCCTGGCCACATATACATCCAATACATGAAAGCCCCTTGATTTACAGGCACATTGAGTGCTTGTAAGGCTTCAGCACATTATCCACAGCATCAAATGCGATTGCCTGCATGCAAATCAACTCAATCGGCACAAAAGCCCCTTGATTTGCACTGCAATATGCTGCAATTTGCTGCGATTTTGCCCAAATGTGCGATTTTTCACATCATACAGCATGTATGAGTGCTTAATTGCACAATTACATCAAAAGCCCCAAATTTCGACATCCAATTTCCTGCAAATTGATCCTGATTTGACCAATTTCCTGCAAATTTATCCTGATTGTGACCAATGTCACCCAATTTTGCCAATTTTGCTCAAAAATTGAGCAATTGGGCACCTGTACCTGCTCAATTAATTGAATTGATGAGAAATTCCCAAAATTGAAGCAAAATACCTCTGATTTTCTGATTTTCGGGCTGAATTTGAGGTTTGCAGGAGTCGATTTCGGCTCTGTGCAGGTATACCAGTTGATGGGGATGCGCCTCCTGTGCTGCACACCCACGCTGCTGGCTGCCTGGTGCTGTGCTGAATCTGATGTTGGATGGCCGCTTTGCCAGTAGGGCTTGAGCAAGTCGACTAGGCGATTTTTTTGAATCGCTAGTCGGGCGGGTGTTGAAAAAGCCTACGATTTAAATCGCAGCGCTCTTACAGCCTTACGCGTGTCCGCCTGCCTTCGCTTCACGCCCAGCGTTTGTTTCCGCTCGCTGCTCTTGTCGACGCCTGGCTTAGCCGGTGTCTTCGCTTAGCGCCTATACGCCAGTGATTAACACGCCTGCTCTACGTTACGGGTGCTTTCTTCACGCCCAGCTGCCTTGCGCTTCAACGACCTGTATTCGACTTCTTCTCCTCTGTTCTCTTGCAAGCTTCTGGCTGCCTGCTGCGACTCTGATAGGCTCACACAGAAGAAAAACGACCAGCAGCTCACACAGAGGCAGGAAGAGGGAAGAGGGAGGGAAGACCTTGCTCTGATACCAGTTGATGGGGAGAAACCTGAATTAGGGTTTAGAGTTCATTCATGGGAGACATACACAGAGAAGCAAGGGAGAGAGAGAGAGAGAGAGTTGTGGGGATAAGTCAACTCATGAAAAAGCATGAGTGTGTGACTCCCCTATCACACATGTATATTGCACTAGTACACATAGTGCACTTAGTACATTAAAAGTACTAAGTGTACTATGTACTATAACTTATGGGCTTGTACACACTATAAGGGTGGGCATAACGCCTTTACCCCAACATAGGCGAAATGTGAATGGCGAGCAGAGCAGACAGGCGAAATGGGAGAGGCGGGGCAGACAGGCGAAATGGGTGGGGAAAGGGGGCAAACAGGCGAAATGGGAATGGGGAGCAGAGCAGACGGCGAAATGGGAGAGGCGGGCAGAGAGGCGAAATGGGAATGGGGAGCAGAGCAGAGGTGAAATGTGAATGGCGAGCAGAGCAGACAGGCGAAATGGGAGAGGCGGGGCAGACAGGCAAAATGGGTGGGGAAAGGGGGCAAACAGGCGAAATGGGAATGGGGAGCAGAGCAGACAGGCGAAATGGCGGGCGAAATGGGAGAGGCGGGCAGACAGGCGAAATGGGAATGGGGAGCAGAGCAGAGGCGAAATGTGAATGGCGAGCAGAGCAGACAGGCGAAATGGGAGAGGCGGGGCAGACAGGCGAAATGGGTGGGGAAAGGGGGGCAGAGAGGCGAAATGGCGAGCAGAGCAGACAGGCGAAATGAGAATGGCGAGCAGAGCAGACAGGCGAAATGGGAGAGGCGGGGCAGAGCAGACAGGTGAAATGAGAGAGAGAGAGAGAGAGAGAGAGAGAGAGAGAGAGAGAGAGAGAGAGAGAATGTTATATTAACGTCTTCAAAAGGCCATAATGACCTATGTGACCAAAAAGTTACATCATGGTGGATCTGATACAATGTCTGGATAAAAAACCAGAAAATGAAAAATAAAGATGATACTACTGGCACCTAGAAAATGAACCTGGAATTGGAAGGTAAACAGAAACCCTTATAGGGTGTGAATATAGTGAGGGGGGGGGGGTACGCTATGGAGGTGAGTGGAGTACAGTGAGGGGATACAATATCATGTGGAGAGAGAGAGAGAGAGAGAGAGAGAGAGAGAGAGAGAGAGAGAGAGATTAACGTCTACGAGAGGCCAAAGTCGGCCTATGAGACAAAAAATAATACAACTGTGTTCTTCCGGTCATCGGAAGAAAAGAAACAAAAGAAAAAGTGTGCATGTGTCTGGATACAACTGTGAATCATCATGGATCGGTGGAGCCCATATACAAACAATATAAGGGGGGTGGGGATGTGGATGGAGTGATAAGGCAAGATGCATCTCTATATGCTGAAGGGGTAGTACAAGCATGCTATGCAGATCTATGTCTAACTCCATCCAGTGCCATAAGAGGGATATAAGATATCATACATCGCCGATGCTGAGGCTGTGAATGGAATGAACATGTACCCTGAGTCTGAATGAAAGCGAGCTAGCCTCTCCTGTGTCTCCATCTGGTGTCTCATTCGGATAGCTGCTATCTCTCGGTGACGGAGTGTCACCAGGAGGTGAAACTTTTTGCAGTTGTTTTCTTTATTTACATTTCTTTATAAATATATATTTTTCTTTTCTTTCTCTTTGGTTGCTGTTGTTTTCCCCCGGGATCTCTTGGAAGGGCATGGGCCATTGCAATGTCAGAATGGGTCAGCCAGTGGGACTTTGGACCAGTGGTTGGCTAAGCCTGAGAACTGCACTGAAAGATGAATGATAGTGTCCAGGACATGGCCACTGAATGAGGGCATAGGCCGGTTTACACTAGTAAGTGGCCGCCACCGAAATGTGAATGTATCTTGAATTCTAAGCAAATTCTGAAGTGACCATAGTGGTCAAAGATGGTCAGGAGACCAGAAGGAATGCAGATGACATCATCCCTAAAATCTAGGGAATTGCTATTTTTGGCAGTGTCGGAATTGAAAAGTGTTCGCGTCAGTTTGTGCAGAATGTCAAGGGGACCAAAAGCTGGCAAAGGACTGTTGTGAGAATGTGAACCAGTCAGGAGATTTTTAGCTTGGAAGATTGCATGTGGAAAAGGCTTAAAAATGTGCCAAGTGTCAAATTTATGTGCATTTTCCACATTGAGAAGGGGGAAGCGTGGGATTTTGAGCTGAATGAGGCTCATTTGCAGCCATCATGGTGGTTTGTTGCAGGTTAAGAGCTATTGTGGTGCACTCCCTTGCCCTGCAACTCATGTATTGAGGGTTGAGCTTGCTCCCCACAGCCTCTCTCTCTCTCTCTCTTGCAGACTATGGTAATGCTCTCATCAGATAAAATCAGGTACAGTTGTGTGAATTTCATGCTTATATGCAGAGGCTAGTTGCCTCCTTGAACAGGAACCGGTGTAGTTAGTTCCTACACCAAAGTAGGGACGGAAGAGGGTAATAACCTCTTCGATACAACGCTGTTTCAGCACTGTTTAGGTGCTGTTTTTGGGCTGTTATGTTGCCTCGTTGATGCCAGAATGCAGCAGGACTTTGCTAAAGTCTTCCAGGACAGTACAAGGGTTAATTTGGGCTGAAAACAGGTCTGTGCAGAAAATTACAGCAAGCTGAATTGTGATGTTTTGGACTCCATTGGGTAGTCTGATGCCTATGGAAGTGAGCCTGTCAGTTGGGACTCATTCTGAGATGTTATGGAATAGTTTTACTGCAGTTATGTCGGCAAATTTCTCCCAGAATTTGTAAAACTCAGCTGGTGCAAGTAGAGTGCTTTGTTGCACTCGTGCTTTGTATTTTTTCCAACTTTTTAACAATAAAGAAATACCGCAAGGGGCGCCGGACTTCGGGGCCAATGTGTTGTTGAGCGAGGGAGCGAGGATTCTGTGATTGTGTGTCTGAGTAAGTCCAGGTTATTTGTGAATGAATTACCGCTTTATGTGTCCATAGCCCGGTTTTATGGTTCCATTGCCGGGATAGGGTCCTCTTTTCTGCAAGAGCCTGGACAGCCTTGCATCAACAGTGAGGTCCACCACTGCAATGCGTTAGCTTTCAAGAAAGTAGCAGCCTTCCGCACCTTAGAAGACTCTGTGAAGTTGCCTCCAGTGAATGCTGCATCAAACTGCTGAATGAAAGTCAGCGCTTTCAATTTGTCCTGCATCCCACTGAAAGTCTCAAACTTGACTGCTTGACCACCTTCTTTGTAATCCTTTTGGATCCGAAATGAGTCCGAATCGCATCTGAACACAACAAGAAAGATCCGGGTTGCTTGTCACACATTTGTCCATGCATGATTCGATTTTCATGCCTCTTCGGCGCCGATTGGGCCACGGTTGGAAATTTTTTCCATTTGGCACGCTCGTGCATCTTTTTTGAGAACCCGGATTCGGACAGTTAGAAGTTGAGGATCCGGGACCCCATCAGAGAACGGACCACACGGACTTGTACTAGGGAAGTTGCTCTATGTCCACATCACTCCGTGCATGGATTTGGGCATCGCAATCACTTCTCCCAGCGCGTCAAAGTTAGGTCTCGACGAAGATAGTGCAAAATCGCCATAACAGAGTTTCGGATCCGAAATGAGTCCAAATCGCATCTGAACACAACAAGAAAGATCCGGGTTGCTTGTCACACATTTGTCCATGCATGATTCGATTTTCATGCCTCTTCGGCGCCGTTTGGGCCATGGTTGGAAATTTTCGCCATTTGGCATGCTCGTGCATCTTTTTCGAGAACCCGGATTCGGACAGTTAGAAGTTGAGGATCCGGGACCCCATCAGAGAACGGACCACACGGACTTGTACTAGGGAAGTTGCTCTATGTCCACATCACTCCGTGCATGGATTTGGGCATTGCAATCACTTCTCCTAGCGTGTCAAAGTTGGGTCCCGGTGGCGAAGATAGTACAAAATCACCATAACAGAGTTTCGGATCCGCAATGAGTCCGAATCGCATCTGAACACAACAAGAAAGATCCGGGTTGCTTGCCACACATTTGTCCATTCATGATTCGATTTTCATGCCTCTGCTCTTGGGGGTAAAGTAATCATAGACTAGCGGCTGTAAGAATGGTAAATCCTTCTGCACTTTCTCTGCACCAGTCCTTGCCGCCCTTTGTCCACTAGGCTGAGAAAATTCAGCCACATTAACAGGTGCTACAGGCATCAAAACTGGACTGAAATGTGTCTGAAGTCCAGGCAACACACCTATGTTGGCATAAAGAGGGTTCACAAATTCTGTAGGCATCAGTCCTGGTGACCCTCTTGGCATCAAACCTGGCAAAGCTGTGGGCGGTCTAGCCATGGCCTGGAAAATAGACCCACCACCAAAATAACCAGGTTGGGCAGCAACCAAAGGAGGAATGGTCGGCAGAACCATTTGTGCATTACTGCCCTGACCATTAACTGCCTGATTCTGTGCCTGTGTAACATGCTGCACTGGATTAGCTGCCACTGCTGGTGTCTGCTCTACATGCTGTGGCATCCTTGGCACTTGTTCTTGTGCCCTCTCAACTGCATGCTGAGATGATTCAGCCTGGGAATCCCCTGTCCTTGACTGCAAATATCTCTTCATCTTGGGATTCTTCACCAGCTGTTCAAAGGTACCAACCATGCTCAGGGGCTGCACATGAAATAAATCCTGTTGTTCCTGTTCTTCTACTCACATGGCTGGCTGTGACAATGGCTGTGTCCGCTCAGATGCTGACACTCTGGCACCTGTCATCTCTCTACGGTGTCGGCGGGTAGAAGAGGAACTCTCTTCTGCCGGGAGGTTTCCTTTTCCCTTATCTGCCATGCTATCTACGGAGCCCTCAAAGGAATGCTGTGGACAGGCACCTGCTACATGGGTCCAATTCAAGCAGCAGTTCTCTTTTGCATGGCTGACAAACACCTTCGAAGTGGATGTGATGACAGCATGGCACAAACTGGATGCAGCTAATTGTGCAAATCTGGAAGAGTACAATAAGAAGTTTTGGGATGCACTCTCGCCGATAACTTCTTACAGGACAGTGCCATTGTCAGAGCAAATAGAGAAGTATTGTTGTGGTTTGCCCAAAGAGATCAGGGATTACTGTATTAAGACCAATGTTTCCAACATGACTCAACTAATTGAGAATGCAAACATGGCTAATGCATTGCTTCAGGGAGGTTTAGGTGGTTTCAAGAGCACAATGAAGAAGGAACCTCAAGGCAAAGGACAAAAGAGGCCATTGTATGGCAAGTCATTTGAACGCAAAAGATGCGGAGGATAAACAAGGGCCACCCAAGAAGAAGACAATGCCGAGTGCAGGATTGATACCTGACATGGTTGGTGACCAGGCATGTGATGATGCGACAGAATTGTGCAGAGCATGGGGTAAAATGAGAGATGCTACAGTGCTGATTTTCTTTGACCCTGGTGCTCGAGCCAACTTTATTTCACCAGCATTGGCAGCCAAGTTGGAAATTCGTGTTGAAGAGATGGGACCAGTTGGACAGGCTGATTTGGCATGCCCTGGGCATTCAGTTCCTGTCACTCCTATACTTGGCAAACTTCCCATGCATATACAGAGTTATGTCGACACAGAGGAGTTTCTTATCATGCCCTTGGAAGGATGTGATGTCCTATTGGGAATTCCATGGTGTCATAGGAAACATGCAGTGTTGGATGCTTTCAACAGGAAAATCACAATTGTACATAGGGACAAGACTCATGTTCTGGATGTGAAGCTGAAAGGAGAGTCTGTCCCAGTTATTTCTGCTTTTTGAACCTGAATTCTGAATGACCTGTACATTTGTATTATATGTTTGGCAATGTACAGTTTTGACATTTGTTGTCAATGACTTAATCAATGAATGAACTTTCAGTGCTTTGAAGTTGTATCTGTTACGCTTCAAATGAATGATTTACATGTTGTGACACTAATAGTACAAGATATATGCTATCGCCCTGTGTTGCATCCGGAAACATGTATTTGAAAGGCTTGAACCTGCGATGGCACAAATGGCAGTGGGGAATCCCTATCATCGCCCCGTGTCATCCGTTGGCAGGAGATACATGCGATGACACTAATCACCTGCGGAATCTTGTGATCGTCCTGTGTCATCCGTTTGCATGTGGACTTGCAATCGAGGTCGCTTGCTTCTTTCAAGAGGGGGGTATGTCACCAGTAGGTGAAACTTTTTGCAGTTGTTTTCTTTATTTACATTTCTTTATAAATATATATTTTTCTTTTCTCTCTCTTTGGTTGCTGTTGTTTTCCCCCGGGATCTCTTGGAAGGGCTTGGGCCATTGCAATGTCAGAATGGGTCAGCCAGTGGGACTTTGGACCAGTGGTTGGCTAAGCCTGAGAACTGCACTAAAAGATGAATGATAGTGTCCAGGACATGGCCACTGAATGAGGGCATAGGCCGGTTTACACTAGTAAGTGGCCGCCACCGAAATGTGAATGTATCTTGAATTCTAAGCAAATTCTGAAGTGACCATAGTGTCAAAGATGGTCAGGAGATCAGAAGGAATGCAGATGACATGATCCCTAAAATCTAGGGAACTGCTATTTTTGGCACTGTCGGAATTGAAAAGTGTTCACATCAGTTTGTGCAGAATGTCAAGGGGACCAAAAGCTGGCAAAGGACTGTTGTGAGAATGAGAACCAGTCAGGAGATTTTTAGCTTGGAAGATTGCATGTGGAAAAGGCTTAAAAATGTGCCAAGTGTCAAATTTATGTGCATTTTCCACATTGAGAAGGGGGAAGCGTGGGATTTTGAGCTGAATGAGGCTCATTTGCAGCCATCATGGTGGTTTGTTGCAGGTTAAGAGCTATTGTGGTGCACTCCCTTGCCCTGCAACTCATGTATTGAGGGTTGAGCTTGCTCCCCACAGCCTCTCTCTCTCTCTCTCTTGCAGAATATGGTAATGCTCTCATCAGATAAAATCAGGTACAGTTGTGTGAATTTCATGCTTATATGCAGAGGCTAGTTGCCTCCTTGAACAGGAACCAGTGTAGTTAGTTCCTACACCAAAGCAGGGACGGAAGAGGGTAATAACCTCTTCGATACAACGCTGTTTCAGCACTGTTTAGGTGCTGTTTTTGGGCTGTTATGTTTCCCGGTTGATGCCAGAATGCAGTAGGACTTTGCTAAAGTCTTCCAGGACATTACAAGGGTTAATTTGGGCTGAAAACAGGTCTGTGCAGAAAATTACAGCAAGCTGAATTGTGATGTTTTGGACTCCATTGGGTAGTCTGATGCCTATGGAAGTGAGCCTGTCAGTTGGGACTCATTCTGAGATGTTATGGAACAGTTTTAGTGCAGTTATGTTGGCAAATTTCTCCCAGAATTTGTAAAACTCAGCTGGTGCAAGTAGAGTGCTTTGTTGCACTCGTGCTTTGTATTTTTTCCAACTTTTTAACAATAAAGAAATACCGCAAGGGGCGCCGGACTTCGGGGCCAATGTATTGTGGAGCGAGGGAGCGAGGATTCTGTGATTGTGTGTCTGAGTAAGTCCAGGTTATTTGTGAATGAATTACCGCTTTATGTGTCCATAGCCCGGTTTTATGGTTCCATTGCCGGGATAGGGTCCTCTTTTCTCTGCAAGAGCCTGGACACGGATTGGATTGGGTGAACAGGAGACACACATAGTGAGGTACAACTGATTACAGGTGAGAAAGAGTACGGTCTCTTTCTTTGGATACAGCATTCCTTTGAGGGCTCCGTAGACAGCATGGCAGATAAGGGAAAAGGAAACCTCCCGGCAGAAGAGAGTTCCTCTTCTACCCGCCGACACCGTAGAGAGATGACAGGTGCCAGAGTGTCAGCATCTGAGCGGACACAGCCATTGTCACAGCCAGCCATGTGAGTAGAAGAACAGGAACAAGAGGATTTATTTCATGCGCAGCTCCTGAGCATGGTTGGTACCTTTGAACAGCTGGTGAAGAATCCCAAGATGAAGAGATATTTGCAGTCAAGGACAGGGGATTCCCAGGCTGAATCATCTCAGCATGCAGTTGAGAGGGCATAGGAACAAGTGCGAAGGATGCCACAGCATGTAGAGCAGACACCAGCAGTGGCAGCTAATCCAGTGCAGCATGTTACACAGGCACAGAATCAGGCAGTTAATGGTCAGGGCAGTAATGCACAAATGGTTCTGCCGACCATTCCTCCTTTGGTTGCTGCCCAACCTGGTTATTTTGGTGGTGGGTCTATTTTCCAGGCCATGGCTAGACCGCCCACAGCTTTGCCAGGTTTGATGCCAAGAGGGTCACCAGGACTGATGCCTACAGAATTTGTGAACCCTCTTTATGCCAACATAGGTGTGTTGCCTGGACTTCAGACACATTTCAGTCCAGTTTTGATGCCTGTAGCACCTGTTAATGTGGCTGAATTTTCTTAGCCTAGTGGACAAAGGGCGGCAAGGACTGGTGCAGAGAAAGTGCAGAAGGATTTACCATTCTTACAGCCGCCAGTCTATGATTACTTGACCCCCAAGAGCAGAGGCATGAAAATCGAATCATGAATGGACAAATGTGTGGCAAGCAACCCGGATCTTTCTTGTTGTGTTCAGATGCGATTCGGACTCATTGCGGATCCGAAACTCTGTTATGGCGATTTTGTACTATCTTCGCCGCCGGGACCCAACTTTGACGCGCTAGGAGAAGTGATTGCAATGCCCAAATCCATGCACGGAGTGATGTGGACATAGAGCAACTTCCCTAGTACAAGTCTGTAAATGGCGAAAATTTCCAACCATGGTCCAAACGGCGCCGAAGAGGCATGAAAATCGAATCATGCATGGACAAATGTGTGACAAGCAACCCGGATCTTTCTTGTTGTGTTCAGATGCGATTTGGACTCATTTCGGATCCGAAACTCTGTTATGGCGATTTTGCACTATCTTCGTCGAGACCTAACTTTGACGCGCTGGGAGAAGTGATTGCGATGCCCAAATCCATGCACGGAGTGATGTGGACATAGAGCAACTTCCCTAGTACAAGTCCGTGTGGTCCGTTCTCTGATGGGGTCCCGGATCCTCAACTTCTAACTGTCCGAATCCGGGTTCTCAAAAAAGATGCACGAGCGTGCCAAATGGAAAAAATTTCCAACCGTGGCCCAATCGGCGCCAAAGAGGCATGAAAATCGAGTCATGCATGGACAAATGTGTGACAAGCAACCCGGATCTTTCTTGTTGTGTTCAGATGCGATTCGGACTCATTTCGGATCCAAAAGGATTACAAAGAAGGTGGTCAAGCAGTCAAGTTTGAGACTTTCAGTGGGATGCAGGACAAATTGAAAGCGCTGACTTTCATTCAGCAGTTTGATGCAGCATTCACTGGAGGCAACTTCACAGAGTCTTCTAAGGTGCGGAAGGCTGCTACTTTCTTGAAAGCTAACGCATTGCAGTGGTGGACCTCACTGTTGATGCAAGGACAGGCACCTGCTACATGGGTCCAATTCAAGCAGCAGTTCTCTTTTGCATGGCTGACAAACACCTTCGAAGTGGATGTGATGACAGCATGGCACAAACTGGATGCAGCTAATTGTGCAAATCTGGAAGAGTACAATAAGAAGTTTTGGGATGCACTCTTGCCGATAACTTCTTACAGGACAGTGCCATTGTCAGAGCAAATAGAGAAGTATTGCTGTGGTTTGCCCAAAGAGATCAGGGATTACTGTATTAAGACCAATGTTTCCAACATGACTCAACTAATTGAGAATGCAAACATGGCTAATGCATTGCTTCAGGGAGGTTCAGGTGGTTTCAAGAGCACAATGAAGAAGGAACCTCAAGGCAAAGGACAGAAGAGGCCACTGTATGGCAAGTCATTTGAAGAGAGAAAGGCATTGATGCAAGCTGGGAAATGTTTCATTTGTGAACAGAAAGGGCATATGGCTGCAAAATGTCCACAACAGCCAGCAAAAGATGCGGAGGATAAACAAGGGCCACCCAAGAAGAAGACAATGCCGAGTGCAGGGTTGATACCTGACATGGTTGGTGACCAGGCATGTGATGATGCGACAGAATTGTGCAGAGCATGGGGTAAAATCAGAGATGCTACAGTGCTGATTTTCTTTGACCTTGGTGCTCGAGCCAACTTTATTTCACCAGCATTGGCAGCCAAGTTGGGAATTCGTGTTGAAGAGATGGGACCAGTTGGACAGGCTGATTTGGCATGCCCTGGGCATTCAGTTCCTGTCACTCCTATACTTGGCAAACTTCCCATGCATATACAGAGTTATGTCGACACAGAGGAGTTTCTTATCATGCCCTTGGAAGGATGTGATGTCCTATTGGGAATTCCATGGTGTCATAGGAAACATGCAGTGTTGGATGCTTTCAACAGGAAAATCACAATTGTACATAGGGACAAGACTCATGTTCTGGATGTGAAGCTGAAAGGAGAGTCTGTCCCAGTTATTTCTGCTTTTTGAACCTGAATTCTGAATGACCTGTACATTTGTATTATATGTTTGGCAATGTACAGTTTTGACATTTGTTGTCAATGACTTAATCAATGAATGAACTTTCAGTGCTTTGAAGTTGTATCTGTTACGCTTCAAATGAATGATTTACATGTTGTGACACTAATAGTACAAGATATATGCTATCGCCCTGTGTTGCATCCGGAAACATGTATTTGAAAGGCTTGAACCTGCGATGGCACAAATGGCAGTGGGGAATCCCTATCATCGCCCCGTGTCATCCGTTGGCAGGAGATACATGCGATGACACTAATCACCTGCGGAATCTTGTGATCGTCCTGTGTCATCCGTTTGCATGTGGACTTGCAATCGAGGTCGCTTGCTTCTTTCAAGAGGGGGGTATGTCACCAGTAGGTGAAACTTTTTGCAGTTGTTTTCTTTATTTACATTTCTTTATAAATATATATTTTTCTTTTCTCTCTCTTTGGTTGCTGTTGTTTTCCCCCGGGATCTCTTGGAAGGGCTTGGGCCATTGCAATGTCAGAATGGGTCAGCCAGTGGGACTTTGGACCAGTGGTTGGCTAAGCCTGAGAACTGCACTAAAAGATGAATGATAGTGTCCAGGACATGGCCACTGAATGAGGGCATAGGCCGGTTTACACTAGTAAGTGGCCGCCACCGAAATGTGAATGTATCTTGAATTCTAAGCAAATTCTGAAGTGACCATAGTGTCAAAGATGGTCTGGAGACCAGAAGGAATGCAGATGACATCATCCCTAAAATCTAGGGAACTGCTATTTTTGGCACTGTCGGAATTGAAAAGTGTTCACATCAGTTTGTGCAGAATGTCAAGGGGACCAAAAGCTGGCAAAGGACTGTTGTGAGAATGTGAACCAGTCAGGAGATTTTTAGCTTGGAAGATTGCATGTGGAAAAGGCTTAAAAATGTGCCAAGTGTCAAATTTATGTGCATTTTCCACATTGAGAAGGGGGAAGCGTGGGATTTTGAGCTGAATGAGGCTCATTTGCAGCCATCATGGTGGTTTGTTGCAGGTTAAGAGCTATTGTGGTGCACTCCCTTGCCCTGCAACTCATGTATTGAGGGTTGAGCTGCTCCCCACAGCCTCTCTCTCTCTCTCTTGCAGACTATGGTAATGCTCTCATCAGATAAAATCAGGTACAGTTGTGTGAATTTCATGCTTATATGCAGAGGCTAGTTGCCTCCTTGAACAGGAACCGGTGTAGTTAGTTCCTACACCAAAGCAGGGACGGAAGAGGGTAATAACCTCTTCGATAGAACGCTGTTTCAGCACTGTTTAGGTGCTGTTTTTGGGCTGTT
Organism: Cibotium barometz; assembly: GCF_041138505.1. Taxonomy (NCBI): domain Eukaryota; kingdom Viridiplantae; phylum Streptophyta; class Polypodiopsida; order Cyatheales; family Cibotiaceae; genus Cibotium; species Cibotium barometz. The sequence continues at coordinate 3,788,092 of NC_141110.1, forward strand.
ATGTTGCCTGGTTGATGCCAGAATGCAGCAGGACTTTGCTAAAGTCTTCCAGGACAGTACAAGGGTTAATTTGGGCTGAAAACAGGTCTGTGCAGAAAATTACAGCAAGCTGAATTGTGATGTTTTGGACTCCATTGGGTAGTCTGATGCCTATGGAAGTGAGCCTGTCTCAGTTGGGACTCATTCTGAGATGTTATGGAATAGTTTTAGTGCAGTTATGTTGGCAAATTTCTCCCAGAATTTGTAAAACTCAGCTGGTGCAAGTAGAGTGCTTTGTTGCACTCGTGCTTTGTATTTTTTAACTTTTTAACAATAAAGAAATACCGCAAGGGCGCCGGACTTCGGGGCCAATGTGTTGTTGAGCGAGGGAGCGAGGATTCTGTGATTGTGTGTCTGAGTAAGTCCAGGTTATTTGTGAATGAATTACCGCTTTATGTGTCCATAGCCCAGTTTTATGGTTCCATTGCCGGGATAGGGTCCTCTTTTCTGCAAGAGCCCGGACACGGATTGGATTGGGTGAACAGGAGACACACATAGTGAGGTACAACTGATTACAGGTGAGAAAGAGTACGGTCTCTTTCTTTGGATACAGCATTCCTTTGAGGGCTCCGTAGACAGCATGGCAGATAAGGGAAAAGGAAACCTCCCGGCAGAAGAGAGTTTCTCTTCTACCCGCCGACACCGTAGAGAGATGACAGGTGCCAGAGTGTCAGCATCTGAGCGGACACAGCCATTGTCACAGTCAGCCATGTGAGTAGAAGAACAGGAACAAGAGGATTTATTTCATGCGCAGCTCCTGAGCATGGTTGGTACCTTTGAACAGCTGGTGAAGAATCCCAAGATGAAGAGATATTTGCAGTCAAGGACAGGGGATTCCCAGGCTGAATCATCTCAGCATGCAGTTGAGAGGGCACAGGAACAAGTGCCAAGGATGCCACAGCATGTAGAGCAGACACCAGCAGTGGCAACTAATCCAGTGCAGCATGTTACACAGGCACAGAATCAGGCAGTTAATGGTCAGGGCAGTAATGCACAAATGGTTCTGCCGACCATTCCTCCTTTGGTTGCTGCCCAACCTGGTTATTTTGGTGGTGGGTCTATTTTCCAGGCCATTTCTAGACCGCCCACAGCTTTGCCAGGTTTGATGCCAAGAGGGTCACCAGGACTGATGCCTACAGAATTTGTGAACCCTCTTTATGCCAACATAGGTGTGTTGCCTGGACTTCAGACACATTTCAGTCCAGTTTTGATGCCTGTAGCACCTGTTAATGTGGCTGAATTTTCTCAGCCTAGTGGACAAAGGGCGGCAAGGACTGGTGCAGAGAAAGTGCAGAAGGATTTACCATTCTTACAGCCGCCAGTCTATGATTACTTGACCCCCAAGAGCAGAGGCATGAAAATCGAATCATGAATGGACAAATGTGTGGCAAGCAACCCGGATCTTTCTTGTTGTGTTCAGATGCGATTCGGACTCATTGCAGATCCGAAACTGTGTTATGGCGATTTTGTACTATCTTCGCCGCCGGGACCCAACTTTGACGCGCTAGGAGAAGTGATTGCAATGCCCAAATCCATGCACGGAGTGACGTGGACATAGAGCAACTTCCCTAGTACAAGTCCGTGTGGTCCGTTCTCTGATGGGGTCCCGGATCCTCAACTTCTAACTGTCCGAATCCGGGTTCTCGAAAAAGATGCACGAGCATGCCAAATGGCGAAAATTTCCAACCATGGCCCAAACGGCGCCGAAGAGGCATGAAAATCGAATCATGCATGGACAAATGTGTGACAAGCAACCCGGATCTTTCTTGTTGTGTTCAGATGCGATTTGGACTCATTTCGGATCCGAAACTCTGTTATGGCGATTTTGCACTATCTTCGTCGAGACCTAACTTTGACGCGCTGGGAGAAGTGATTGCGATGCCCAAATCCATGCACGGAGTGATGTGGATATAGAGCAACTTCCCTAGTACAAGTCCGTGTGGTCCGTTCTCTGATGGGGTCCCGGATCCTCAACTTCTAACTGTCCGAATCCGGGTTCTCAAAAAAGATGCACGAGCGTGCCAAATGGAAAAAAATTCCAACCGTGGCCCAATCGGCGCCGAAGAGGCATGAAAATCGAGTCATGCATGGACAAATGTGTGACAAGCAACCCGGATCTTTCTTGTTGTGGTCAGATGCGATTCGGACTCATTTCGGATCCAAAAGGATTACAAAGAAGGTGGTCAAGCAGTCAAGTTTGAGACTTTCAGTGGGATGCAGGACAAATTGAAAGCGCTGACTTTCATTCAGCAGTTTGATGCAGCATTCACTGGAGGCAACTTCACAGAGTCTTCTAAGGTGCGGAAGGCTGCTACTTTCTTGAAAGCTAACGCATTGCAGTGGTGGACCTCACTGTTGATGCAAGGACAGGCACCTGCTACATGGGTCCAATTCAAGCAGCATTTCTCTTTTGCATGGCTGACAAACACCTTCGAAGTGGATGTGATGACAGCATGGCACAAACTGGATGCAGCTAATTGTGCAAATCTGGAAGAGTACAATAAGAAGTTTTGGGATGCACTCTTGCCGATAACTTCTTACAGGACAGTGCCATTGTCAGAGCAAATAGAGAAGTATTGCTGTGGTTTGCCCAAAGAGATCAGGGATTACTGTATTAAGACCAATGTTTCCAACATGACTCAACTAATTGAGAATGCAAACATGGCTAATGCATTGCTTCAGGGAGGTTCAGGTGGTTTCAAGAGCACAATGAAGAAGGAACCTCAAGGCAAAGGACAGAAGAGGCCACTGTATGGCAAGTCATTTGAAGAGAGAAAGGCATTGATGCAAGCTGGGAAATGTTTCATTTGTGAACAGAAAGGGCATATGGCTGCAAAATATCCACAACAGCCAGCAAAAGATGCGGAGGATAAACAAGGGCCACCCAAGAAGAAGACAATGCCGAGTGCAGGATTGATACTTGACATGGTTGGTGACCAGGCATGTGATGATGCGACAGAATTGTGCAGAGCATGGGGTAAAATGAGAGATGCTACAGTGCTGATTTTCTTTGACCCTGGTGCTCGAGCCAACTTTATTTCACCAGCATTGGCAGCCAAGTTGGGAATTCGTGTTGAAGAGATGGGACCAGTTGGACAGGCTGATTTGGCATGCCCTGGGCATTCAGTTCCTGTCACTCCTATACTTGGCAAACTTCCCATGCATATACAGAGTTATGTCGACACAGAGGAGTTTCTTATCATGCCCTTGGAAGGATGTGATGTCCTATTGGGAATTCCATGGTGTCATAGGAAACATGCAGTGTTGGATGCTTTCAACAGGAAAATCACAATTGTACATAGGGACAAGACTCATGTTCTGGATGTGAAGCTGAAAGGAGAGTCTGTCCCAGTTATTTCTGCTTTTTGAACCTGAATTCTGAATGACCTGTACATTTGTATTATATGTTTGGCAATGTACAGTTTTGACATTTGTTGTCAATGACTTAATCAATGAATGAACTTTCAGTGCTTTGAAGTTGTATCTGTTACGCTTCAAATGAATGATTTACATGTTGTGACACTAATAGTACAAGATATATGCTATCGCCCTGTGTTGCATCCGGAAACATGTATTTGAAAGGCTTGAACCTGCGATGGCACAAATGGCAGTGGGGAATCCCTATCATCGCCCCGTGTCATCCGTTGGCAGGAGATACATGCGATGACACTAATCACCTGCGGAATCTTGTGATCGTCCTGTGTCATCCGTTTGCATGTGGACTTGCAATCGAGGTCGCTTGCTTCTTTCAAGAGGGGGGTATGTCACCAGTAGGTGAAACTTTTTGCAGTTGTTTTCTTTATTTACATTTCTTTATAAATATATATTTTTCTTTTCTTTCTCTTTGGTTGCTGTTGTTTTCCCCCGGGATCTCTTGGAAGGGCTTGGGCCATTGCAATGTCAGAATGGGTCAGCCAGTGGGACTTTGGACCAGTGGTTGGCTAAGCCTGAGAACTGCACTAAAAGATGAATGATGGTGTCCAGGACATGGCCACTGAATGAGGGCATAGGCCGGTATACACTAGTAAGTGGCCGCCACCGAAATGTGAATGTATCTTGAATTCTAAGCAAATTCTGAAGTGACCATAGTGTCAAAGATGGTCAGGAGACCAGAAGGAATGCAGATGACATCATCCCTAAAATCTAGGGAACTGCTATTTTTGGCAGTGTCGGAATTGAAAAGTGTTCACATCAGTTTGTGCAGAATGTCAAGGGGACCAAAAGCTGGCAAAGGACTGTTGTGAGAATGAGAACCAGTCAGGAGATTTTTAGCTTGGAAGATTGCATGTGGAAAAGGCTTAAAAATGTGCCAAGTGTCAAATTTATGTGCATTTTCCACATTGAGAAGGGGGAAGCGTGGGATTTTGAGCTGAATGAGGCTCATTTGCAGCCATAATGGTGGTTTGTTGCAGGTTAAGAGCTATTGTGGTGCACTGCCTTGCCCTGCAACTCATGTATTGAGGGTTGAGCTTGCTCTCATCAGATAAAATCAGGTACAGTTGTGTGAATTTCATGCTTATATGCAGAGGCTAGTTGCCTCCTTGAACAGGAACCGGTGTAGTTAGTTCCTACACCAAAGCAGGGACGGAAGAGGGTAATAACCTCTTCGATACAACGCTGTTTCAGCACTGTTTAGGTGCTGTTTTTGGGCTGTTATGTTGCCCGGTTGATGCCAGAATGCAGTAGGACTTTGCTAAAGTCTTCCAGGACAGTACAAGGGTTAATTTGGGCTGAAAACAGGTCTGTGCAGAAAATTACAGCAAGCTGATTTGTGATGTTTTGGACTCCATTGGGTAGTCTGATGCTTATGGAAGTGAGCCTGTCAGTTGGGACTCATTCTGAGATGTTATGGAACAGTTTTAGTGCAGTTATGTTGGCAAATTTCTCCCAGAATTTGTAAAACTCAGCTGGTGCAAGTAGAGTGCTTTGTTGCACTCGTGCTTTGTATTTTTTCCAACTTTTTAACAATAAAGAAATACCGCAAGGGGCGCCGGACTTCGGGGCCAATGTGTTGTTGAGCGAGGGAGCGAGGATTCTGTGATTGTGTGTCTGAGTAAGTCCAGGTCATTTGTGAATGAATTACCGCTTTATGTGTCCATAGCCTGGTTTTACGGAGTCGGGGTGCTCTATGTCCAGTCTGTCTAGGTCTCCTCCTGGCTCTCAATTCCTCTGCTCTCTGTGCGGTCATCCCACGTGGTACATCAGCTGGCACTGGCATAGCTCTCTGGAAGAAATCTGTGAGCTGGGACTGTCTCCCACCCCTAGTGGGAGCGGGTGTCTGGAGGAGTCTCTCTCGAGAACTATGAAGCTCTAGTAGTAGTCTGCCAAGCTGTCGCTGGTCCGAGGCCTCCATCAACTGATGTAGTGAAGAGTGCTCCTCAAACAATCCTGCAGATCTATCTCTGACCCCCTGGTGGGCTCTACATCTACATACAAAGTGATCCTCAGTCTTCACCTCCTCGCGGCACAATCTGCATATCCGCTCAGCTCTAGGAACCCATGCCGCTCTCCCAGCCTCTATCTCTAGTTGATGTGATGAGACTCGTAGCTGTCCAATAGCAACGTGAGAGCTGTGTGGCATGTATACATCCATGTACCGCGGTCGATGTATAAACCCATCCCCCTGAGATGCTCATAAAGTGGTCTCTGTAATACAGCATCTTCGGTGGTAGTGGGCTCTGTGGTCTGTCCATGTCTCCTGTATGTAGTGCTGCCATATGTCCTGTCTCATCACTCTGTTCCTCTCATTGAGAGAGAGGTAACCCCGTGGAGCAGACTGGTCATACTGAAAAGGTGGCAACCGCTCAATGTCTATACCATCCCACTGTAGCATCTGTGCATACCAAGATCCAGTGTGTCCAGCCTCGGCCAGCTGTCTGGATGCCTCAAAAGCTCGGCGGGATAATCTCTCCATGGGCATCTCCCTCATCTTGTATATAAAGGAGATCGTCTGGAACAATGCCTCCACTGCCATAGGTGGTGCAGCAAACTCAGCTCGAACAATGTCGTGCGGGACAGATGGTTTGCTACGTATCATCCTCGAGAGCATCAAGATCTGTGGTCTCTCCAGCTGTACCCATGTGGAGGTTGCAAGCCCTGGTGCCCAAACCGCTGCTGCATACATCAAGGCTGGTGTCACTAATGTATCAAAGAGCCACCCCTTCGTGCAGGGTTCCTGAAAATGTGCCTGATGGCACTGACGCTCAAGGCCAGCAAGAGCTGCATACCCCCGGGTCACTCTGTCTCGGACTGCCTGAGCCATGGAGAAGCGTCCAGCTGAGCTAGTAAATGTGATGCCAAGGTAAACATAAGAGCTCACCACCTCGACCCGCCCTCTTGCTAATGTGAGAGTAGTGTGGCTCCTGACTGCGGGTGAAGTGTGGAAGATCATAACCTTGGTTTTCCCAAGGTTCACTGTGAGCCCCTGCTGTGCGTAGAAGTCATCAAGAGCCACAAGGTGTCTTTGAAGCCCAACCTGCGTGTCGGATACCAAGACGATGTCATCAACATAAAGCATAACATGGACAGTAATACCTGATAGCTCAACCCCAGAGCCTCCTCCCTGTGTGATGTAATCGACCACCTCATTAATATAGAGCCCAAAGAGCGTGGGGGAGAGCGGGCACCCCTGCTTCACACCAATGGTGCTAGCAACTATGTCGGACAAGCCTCCTGGGCATCGGACTCTCCCAAAGACCTGCTCATATAGCCTGTGTATGCCCCACATCATGTTTGAAGGTATGCCTAGTGTCTGTAGATAGTCGCCGAAAGAGGCGCTCTTTGGGCACAGTATCAAATGCCTTGCGGAAATCCACAAAGCAACAATAGAGCCGTTGCCTCTGTGCCTTGGCCTGATCAATCAGGCACCTCAATGTAAAAATGTGGTCGATGGTCGAGAAGGCTCGACGGAAGCCTGCCTGGCGTGCTGCTTTCAATCCCCCAACCTCTGCATGAGTGCTCAGCTCTGCCTCCAAAACTGCCCCGTATAGTTTGGCCAATATATGGCCAATCATGATGGTCCTGTAGTTCCCGGGGTCTAGTACATCTCCCGCTTTATGGATCGGCACAATAGTGTGCATCGTCCACTCAGCCGGAAACCCCTCTGACAGAGCTCTATTGAAGAGATGAGCAAGAAATGGTGCCAATGTATCAATAGCATAGATGAGATGCTCTCCCTATAATCCGGTATGATCTGCCGCCCGTCCATGTTGGAGTCGGCATATGGCCCTCCTAACCATAGGTGGGGTGAAGAATGTGGAGACTCTGGAGCATGGCTCTGTGGGCTGTGGTATAGGGGGCTGTGCAGGCACATCATAAAGTCTCTCTGCATATGTCTGCCAGGTCTGAGGATCGGCAATAGGTGTGGGAGGACGGGGCTCTCTGAGTCTCCTCCAAGCAGCAGCAGCATCTCTGCTCATGAGCATGTGATATGTGTCCGAGTACTGAGCCTCCTCATAAGCTCGCCGCTTACGGTGGGTGAGAGTATGCATCCTCCTACCTGCCTGCCCCCGGGTGATCTCCCCGCGAGCCCTCTGCACTCGGAGACTGCGGTAAAGGTTTCTGCACTCATCATCATACCATCGGTTCTGGGGCATGCTCCCAGATGTAGGTGGCCGTCCTGTCTGTATGTGGTATGGGAAACTCCTCGCGGCTGCGGAGTGCAGTACATGTGAGAGCTGGGAGGTGAGCATGGCCATGGGTGTCGATGGATCTAAGGCAAATAGCTGATCATGAACATGATAGTCGTACACCTCAGCTAGGTCCTGAGTGAAGTGAAAAATAGTGCGTGGTGGCTGTATGATGGGTGGGTGGGTCTCCAATAAGCTCCTGAAAGTGAGGGATAGGTATGTATGATCCGCCCCAATGGGGCATGGTGGTACGGTGAAGTGAGACACCATATCTGCTGCCTCCCGGGATCCCATCACATAATCCACTGTACTATTGCCGCCTCCCACTGGAAAGCAAGTCAACCCACCTGAATCTGGCCACTGAGTCATCCCGTTATAAATAACGAGATGGTGTCGGGCCCCAAGCTCCAGCAAATGTTGCCCATATCCAGTGCTGTCAGCTCCTCCATCAGCGGAGATCCCAGGGGATCCTCAAAGTCATAGATCTCGCACTATCTGCTCTGAGCTCCGTGCATTGAAGTCCCCCATCAAGAAGACTTCTCCCAGTGTCGAATAGTGTAAGATCTCCTCAGATAAGACAGAGTATGGAGACTCACTAGCCTCTCCTCCACCCGGCTCCTCGGTGGTGGCAAACCGCGACCCCTTCAGAGGAAAGTAGCAAAGGGCGATATAAATCCATCTGGTCTCCGAGAGGCGTAAGCTAATCCACATGTATCTCGCCTCCGAGTCTCATGCTACGACTCGAACATGCTCATGTAACCCATGCCTGAAAAGCACTGCAATACCTCCTGAACCTCGGGAGGTGGCCTGTCTCATCCCCTGTCGGTGAGCTGACTCCCACTGATAACCCTCAACCCGTGGTAAGCCCCTCTCCGGGCTCTCATGTGTCTTTGTCATCAAGATGATATCCCGGTCCTCCATCACCTCCTCAAGTCTCCCTGGATGTGTCCATAGGACTCCATTACAGTTCCAGATTGCTATGTGTATCTCTATGTCTTCATGTTGTTTCCTCCGTGTCTCATAGGCCAGATGGCGCTATTCGACCCTCTTCCCATCAATGTAGATGTGACCATCCCTATAATGTGCCTTCTTCCCTTCTTTGCGTGCCGCCTTGTTCTTCGGCATGCATAATCTTCTGTGCTCCAGTTGCATTCATGTGAGGTCATCATCGAAGTAGATGGGGTCCCTTGGCAAGCTCCTCAAGATAGCCCGTCTTCTCATAAAGCTCATCCTACTCTCCTCGTCCGGGAACTGTAGCACTAAGGCCTTGCCTTTGGTGGAGTCCTTTGGGGTTGTCCTCCATACTCTAGTGAATGGGAGCGGCTCATCCTCCTTTAGTCCTAGCTTGGTACATAGGTTCCGCCCGTCAATCTCGGGCGTGGAGGTAGTGCTCTCTGGTATCCCTGTGACTCGGATGTTGAGGCGCCGGATCCGTCGCATCTTCTCTTCATCAAGAGTAGAGTGCATCATGTGTACATCTTCTTGTACCTCCTTCTTGATGTTCTTCTTCATCACTTGTACATCTTCTTGCACCTCCTTTTTGATGTTCTTCTTCATCACTTCTACCCTTCCTTCGCAGGCCGCCTCCATTTTCCCCTCGATTGTGTGGGTGAGGGTTTTGGTGATCTCTTCTTTGATTGCCTCTTTGTCCACCTCAAGAGTCTCTCCTTCCTCCCGTGGACGATCGCGTAAGGATGCCACTTCGCCCTTCAAAAGGTTGATTTCCTCCTGCATGGCGAGCTTTTCCTTCTCCCACTCCTCTTGCATGGTAAGCTTCTCTTCCTTCCATATTTCGGCTTCGGCCTCCAGCTTCCCCATGCGCGTCAATAAGTCCTTCTTGATGGCGGTGATGGTGCTGTCCAATGTCTTCTTCTGGTCCTTGATAAGATCCCTAAGGATATGATCAAGCTGGCTGATTTTGTCATCTACAGACCCTCCCATTGTAGAGGGAGGGAATGTTTGAAAGGAGCAGGTAAATATGTGGGAGAGAGAGAGAAATGAAATGAAATGAAATGTTATATTAACGTCTTCAAAAGGCCAAAGTGACCTATGAGACCAAAGTTACAACCATGTGACATCTGATACATTGTCTGGAAAAGAAAAGAAAGAACTGAAGGTAAGTATCTAGCCCTACAATACATCAGTAAAAAGGGAGAGAGTCTAGAGAGAGAGAGAGAGAGAGAGAGAGAGAGAGAGAGTGAACGTTTGGAACGTTTCAAACGTTTGGATCCTATCCAGTGTTGCATAGAAACGCGTTTCATACAGTTTCAAAACGTACGAAACGTTTCGAAACGTTTCGTACAGTATGAAACGCGTTTCATACATCATGCAGTTTTTAAAAACCTTAAAAAACGTTTTCTTTCGTGGATTCGTACGGCGCAGTTTATCACGCTTCCCAGTGGCCGCCGCCTGTGAGTTCGCCGATTTGTGTGCCATCCTTCGATTCCTTCCATCGCTTGTGTCGACCCCCTGCTCCTTGGTGTCCTTGGGCCTTGTGGAGGTCTTCCAAAGGGGTAATGTCATGTTTTGCTTTAAGTTGGTTTTCTCTGCACAACTCACAAAACAGCACACTTTTTTCTCTTCCATCAATATTTATGGCATATCTTCCACGGTCCACCCTTGCTCTATTGAGATTAGTTTATGTTATGTGTCGCACTTGCAGGGCCAACAATCTGCATTTATCCCCGCCTTGTAGGATGCCTCGAACAGGTGATTCTCTTTGGAACAATGTCACCTTCGAGTCTAGATATGGTGGCTCAGGCTCCGGAAAGTGGAAATGCAACTTTTGTGCTGATAAGCACCATGGCAGTGTCACCAGGTTGAAGGCACATTTGTCACAAACAAAGGGTTTTGGCATTGGGCCATGTAAGCATGTGCCACAAGAAATCTATGATAGCCTCAAGGCTTGGAAGGCCATGCAGCTAGGTATCCCCCTTGAGGATATCCCCAATCTGGGAGAGCCTGAAGCACGTCAAAGTGTCTCCAAGAGGACTCGCAGTATCAGAGAGGAAGATACCAGTGGTGAGGTTGCAGGTGGTGTTGCAGGGTTCTAGCTCGGCACCTCGAGCCAAAAGAACTAGTCTTCCAGTGTTCAAGAAAGGACATGTACAGGCAGGGATGCAAAAGGCTGCCATGAAAGAGGCAACGAGGGAGTTCATGAAGTTGTTTATTCAATGTGGATTATCCTTCCACATTGTCCGGACTCCTCGATGGAAGAAGGCAATGAGAGCTCTCTCCCGCATTGGGTGTGAGTGGGATGGCCCCTCCTACGAGACATTGCGCACTACTGAGCTTCGCAAGGAGCAACTGGCTGTGGAGATGGAGATGGAGCCTCTCAAGGCCACTTGGGCAAAGTATGGTTGTACTTTGCTTTGTGATGGATGGACAGATGCGCGGAAGAGAAATGTGTACAACATTCTTGTGTCCTCCTGCAAAGGCACAATGTTCATTCGTGCCATAGATGCATCGGTGCCAGGGATAGTGGTTACAGGGGAGTTCATTATGTCCCACATGCGCCAGGCAATCAATGAAATTGGGCCTGATAACATTGTGCAGGTGATCACAGACAATGGGTGCAATTGTGTATCCATGGGCAGGATGTTAGAGGAGGAGTTCCCCAAGATTGTGTGGACACCTTGTGCAGCACACAGCCTTGACTTGATGATTGAGGATGTGGGAAAGCTTGATTGGGTGAGCCATGTATTTTCAGCTGCATCTACCATGGTGAACTTTGTCACAAAGAGGCCAATAGTGATCTTGAGCTTCTAAAGCTCTCCAAAACTTGGTTTGCATATATGTTTATTGTGGTGGAGAGACTAGTGAGAGTGCGACACGGCTTATCACGCACTGTTGTGTGTCGTGAATGGACAGCATGGGAGGACAAGGATGAGCCCAAGTCTATAGCATTCTCTCGTATGGTCATGAGAGATACTTGGTGGCAGGATGCAGAGGGACTTGTGAAGGCACTTCAGCCCATGTATAGTGTCCTTCGGCTCACAGACATGGAGGGAAGTACCAATGGGCTGCTTTATGAGTTCATGGACAGAATTGGTGAAGCTCTCAATGATTTCACTACCTTGTCGCGTGACAGGTGCTCACCCTTGGGCTTTAACTTTAGTCTTTGAGTTATTTTATAAATCTTGATCTCTTATGTATGTCACATGTTACATGTAGAGTTCAAGGTATTAAGGAGATCTGGAATCGGCGTTGGGATTGGTTTCATAGGCCAATCCATGCTGTTGCTCACATTTTGCATCCCCTTTGGAGGAATGAGGAGCAATACCTCAATGAGGAGCTAGAGTCAGGATGGATCGAGTACATTACCAAGTTGGTGGGAGTGGGAGGTGATATACAGCTGATGAGAAAGCTAGAGGATGAGCTTCTCATTTACCGCAACGGTAGCCATATGTTTGGGCGAGCTACTGCATTGCTTAGGGAGACACAGTTGGAGCCAGTGTCTTGGTGGGAGAAATACGGTATTGGGACACCCAACTTGGTAAGGTTTCTTGATTCTTGAATCTTGTATCTTTGTCTCGGACTCTCGTGAGTCCTACTCTTTCAAAATCTACATTCAAATGCTACTCTCTTTTTGACTCTAACTTAACATTCTTTTTTGTACAATGTAGAGACGGATTGCACTGAGAGTTCTCTCCCAGGATTGCAGTTCAGGGCCTTGTGAGAGAAACTGGAGTACATGGGCTCTTTTTCACACGAAAAAGAGAAATAGACTCTCCTCAGCACAATTGGAGAGGCTTGTCTTTTGTCATTGCAATCTCCGATTGCTAGAACAAAAGGGTCATCCCATTGAGCCTCGCCAAGTGAATCCAGATAAGATTGATATCATGAAGTGCAAGGAGATTCCCGACATTCCTCAGGAGGAGAGAGACATCTATTCTATGCTCTATGAGGAGATCATGGCTCCGGCTCGCACTACACGATCTTCTCGAGAGGCTAGTACTAGTGGTGCACCTACACCTCTAGAGGATGAGGCCTTTGAGGACTCGGCTATCGGCAGTGACTTTGAGAGTGAGGCTGCAGAGGCAGAAGATGCAGATGAGGATGAGCATGAAGATGCAGATAGTAGCTAGCAGCTGCCAGTATCATTTTATTTGGACATGTTATTTAGTTTGAACTTTGGACATGTTATTTATTTTGATCTTGGATTTTGAGTCATGACTCATCACCCACGTGGTGATGCTTTTGATTTTTGTTTAGTCATCAGTGATCACCCACGTGATTTGTGATATCATCATATCTTACATGTATTTTGTTTTTATTGAAATGAATTCAGTGTGGTCTCTTATAAGTTATGTCAACAGTTTTTTCTTTTGTATATTTCAAGTAAAAAATATACATGTTTTTTCTGTTTTGTATGAAACCTTTTTGTACCCGTTTCTTACCTTTTATGAAACATTTCAAAACGTATGAAACCCGTTTCATACCTGTCGTTTCTGAAACGCCTGGCAACTATGATCCTATCCAAACTGCGTTTGGATGCATCCTTGGTCGCCTACAGCTTATGCATAGTCACAAGAAACGTTTCGAGGTTTTTTTCGTTTCGAAGTTTTTGGGGTTTTGTTTCGAAAGGTTTCGTCCCTTGGCTAAGAAACCGTGAGGTTTTGAAAAATCGATAATTTCATAAAGTATAAATACTTAAAAGAACTTATAGTAGCCATGTAAAAACAGTGTAATGATGAAAAAATGATCTCTTCTCACTCATCTCGGGGAACCATCCTTATTTTGGTGAGGCATTATGGCAATTTTGCTTGATTAGATGCCACAAGTGGTTCAATCAAGGACTCTTACGAAATTGAAGAAGAGAAGGTAGAAATTGGGAAAGAGTTAAGACATTGAAGGGAGAAAAAGGGGAAAGGAGAGAGGAGGAGAAGAGAAAAAGAGCAAGGGAGAAGAAGAGGAGAGAAGAAGAGAATGAAGGAAGTAGCAGAAGATAGAAAAGGGAAGGAGGGAGGCAAGAGAAGAAGAGGGAAGGAAGGTGATGAGAAGGATATGGAAGAAAAGCAAAAATAAAAAATCCCATAAAAATAAAGGGGTGAAAAATAACAAAACTTGAAATTTGGGTAAAACTGTCGTATTGGAGAGATTTCGAGGTTTTTAAAAACTGTTTTGAAGTTTCAAGGTTTCAAGGTTTCAAGGTTTCGAAAGCTAGAAACAGTTTTTTTTGTTACTATGAGCTTATGCACAGTTTTGCTCAACTTTTGGTCGCTTTGTCCTTGTGTTTCGTGGTCAATCAGTCAGTTTGTCTGCTCAGTCTTGTGGACACAGTTCAACTTGTATTCAGTTCTTGAGAAAAAATAAAGCAAATACTCTTGCTTGCAGGGGTGGGTCCCTTCAGTGAGTAATTTGGGACCCAATGTAGTGTTGTCTAGACTACACCTTTCAAATTCATGTATGCTGCCTAAAGGATTGCTAAAGACTCACAAAACTCAAGTTTAAAGAAGGCCTCGTTGTTTCACGCGGTCCTAGCTTGGCATATGCTACATTGGTATCAAAGCCTGGTCAACCTGACAACCTACCCTGAATGCTTCGATCCCTGCGAATGATAGTAGGCTCAGGTAAAACCTTCAACGATCGTGAAGGTGTCCTACCTCCAATCAAGAATGGACGCATACTGGTGGAACCACTGAATCCCAAGGATCGTGTCGCACCCAAGATGGGGTGAGACAATGAAATCCCTCTAAAACTGAGCCTTCTGGACTGTGAAGGCAAAATGTTGAGCTTTTGGGTGATATGGGTATGCAGGCCGGGAGTGAACTTGTCCACGTCCAAATGATAAGGCACTAGGCACATCTCATCTTGGTTGCCAACTACGGAGCGATGGCATCTTCTGAACCGCCCATGTTGAAGAGAACAACAAATTGTTGCCCCTTCGCTGTGCCATAAGCTTTAATAAGACCTTTCTGACGCTCCTCAACTCCGCCCTCCTGCTTATCATCGAATACCACTGTGGGTATCGTGTTCAAAGCGGGCAAGAGCTGAACATCATTGGTGGTTTAGGGCGGGGGTGGAGGAGGTGGTACAGCTGCGGCGGTAGCCACTGTAGAGGCTGGTTGTTTACCTTTTTCCACTTGCCATTTGGTACAATCCTTCTTTGCATGTTCCGTGTGGTGGCAGAAAAAACAACGGTTCTCTTTGAAGTACTGATCCATCTCATCTGACTGTAAGAATCCTCCGGTAAGGCCCTCCTTGATCTTTTCTTCAGGGGTCTTCTTGGGTCCATCTTGTCACTCCTTCCAAGCAGAAGAGCTATTTTGCCCCTTCTTCTTCTGGACTTTGTTGTTGGGAGCCTCCTTACCTGCCTGTTGGTTAGATGCCTGGTTCTGTTGCTGCTGCTAAGTTTTGGGGGTGACTGGAGCAGTCTTGGGCTTGCCTCCATTGAGCAGCATCTTGTGGTTCTGTGCAAGAGTCAAAGCCCTATCATAACTCTGGGGTTCGAAGTTTCGAACGGGGAACCGAATGTTTAGATCCAATCCCCGAATGAACTACTTCAGCTTCTCCTCCTCGGACTTCCCCAACTGTTAAGCTGATGTGATCACTTTGTTGGAGTATGTGAGCACAAGGGAACCATTCTGGGTGAGTTTGTAGAACTTGTCTTCGAGATTCGTCATGTACTGCGAAGGTAGAAACTTAAGTCTTCAGATTGGACACAAAGGTGTCCCAATCATAGTCCGGTAAGCCAATGTAAGAATCTGTGTTCAAATAGGACCAATGTTGCCACCAAGTGACTACATCACCTATGAGGTGCGGAGCCGCCAAATGGACTTTACCTTGGGTGTCTGTGATCTTGGAGAGTGGAAAATGGGCAACAAACTGGTCAATAAACTGGGTCACAACCAAATGATTGCACTTGTTGTTGTACTTGAAGCAGTTCGATGACGGTTGTCGAGGCTATGGCTGGGGTTGCTGGGGTTGTGGAGGACTGAGAAGGGTGGAAAGAAGTTACTAGAATCTGGAGTGTCTGTTGGAACTAGTCCCTCAAGTCTTCTTGGGCCTGTTGCTCATGGTTCGCCTTTGCTTCAAGCTCTGCCCGCAGTTGCTCCTCTTCGGCCTTGCGTTTGGCTCTCTCTACCAACTGTTCGGCCAATCTTGCTTCACGGTCTCGCTCTTCTTTTTATGTCATCCATCGACACCACTGTTCCATTGAGGAACTTTGTTCTCTGGGTGTCTCTTGCTGGGCTAAGGTTGCCTGTAATTCTGCGAGTTTTTTTTCCATTTGGACTCTTTCGAGTTGAATCTGGAGTTGCCTTATCTGCTCCTTTAACTTCTAGTTGTCTTTGTCTTCTTTTTGCGGAAGCATTTCTTCGAATGGTTCTTCTTTAGTGTTGTCTTCGGAGCTTGATGCCATGGTGGATGGGCAAGTGGTTTTTCCCGATCTCAGCTTTACCATCCATACAATTCTCTCACTCTATTCCGCTCATTTCCCACCTCTAGCCTTCAGGCCAGTAGAGCTATTAGAAAGGGAGTTGAGTGTGCGATGATCTATGTCCGCTCACAGCAGATATCGACATCCACTGCGACTCCTTTAGAGCCCCAAATGACAAGACTCTTCCAGCAGTTTCACCATCGTATCGATTTGGTTCCTGGAGTTGAGTCACCTGGTAAGTTTCCGTATCGCCTTTCCAAGGCGTTGGATGTTGAGTTGGAGATGCAACTAGTGCAGTTGCTTAGGTCTGATTTCATGAGGCCTTCATCCTCTTCATTTGCTACATCGATTCTTTTTGTGTAGAAGAAAGATAAGAGTGCACGTCTCTGTGTGGATTACCGAGCCTTGAACAAGTTGACAATCAAGAATAAGTTCCCCATGCCAAGGATAGAGTACATCCTTGAAAGACTCAATGGTGCTAAGTATTTCACCAAGATCAACCTCAAAAGTGGCTACAATCAAGTCAGAATTTTCGAAGCCAATATCCCAAAGACGGCTTTTCGAAGAGAACGAGGTCATTACGAGTTCGTGGTCATGCCTTTTGGTTTGACCAATTCACCAACAACGTTCAACAAGATGATGTCTGGAGTCTTTGCCATACTTATTAGTCTGTCTTCATTTCTTGGATGACATTCTTATTTTTTCTGCCCCTACAGAACAGCACGAGAAGGATGTGCAGAAGGTCTTGTAGATTTTGCGAGATAACGAACTCCACCTCAAGATTACTGAGATGGATGATGTCATGGCCAAAGTGCAAGAACTCAAGAAGATCCGTCAACAAGCCATCTTGGGTGTCCAAATTCCCGATGATGACTTTGTCATGCAAACTTCCTCCATCTTATCAATCCTTTAAGGATACCATTGCCTTTTCGCCCTGTTCTTCCCCCAATGGATGCGGTGATTGGCATGCTTCAGGACAAGCTAGATCTCATGAAGATCTTCGACTCTTCTCCTACTGAGCTAGCTTTTTCAGCCAAAGGGAAGCGCAAGTGTCAACCCAAAGGAGGTAATAAAAATGGCGGCAAATCCAAGGAGTTTGCTTCAGGCTCCAAGGATAAAGATAAAGGAAAAGAAAAGGGAAAATCTACGGAGAGGAAATGCCACTACTGTGGGTTGGCAGAGCCCTGTCCTGCGTGGCGTGTGGAAGTTCTCCTCCCCCCCCCCCCCCCCCCCCCATGTCCCTTTTACCCTCCGGGAGCCTCTCCAAGTGATGCACCTCTTCGAAAGGACACATCTTTTGAAACATGCCCTTTCACATTGAAATGACCTTTTTCTTTTAAAAAAAAGTGATCCTGGACTTTTTTTTTAAAAAAAACCTAACCATTGGGCGCCCTCTCCTTCATCAAAAAACGAAAAAAAAAAATCAGCCCCCCTCTTTGACACGCGAGCATCCCTCTTCTCCTCGCGGGAAATTCAGCCCCGTCCTCCATGGTGATGGCGCTCCTTTTGTATGGCTTCTTGGGCCTTCTCTTCGTGCTCGTTGGCATCCAAAAACCCTAAAAATCAGAATACTGCATTGCTGTCCAGAAAATTCAGCGGTGAAGAAAAAAAAGAAGAAATCGATTTTCAGCATCGGAAAGGCCTCTACTACGCCCCTCTTGTCTCCGGCAATGGCTTTCTTGGCATGCATGTTGACTACCTTTCACACTTCTCCGGCTACCTTGTCTATTTCCAAGGTTTCTTTGGCGCGTATGCTCATGGTAGCACATGTTCCATTGAATGGTTCTTACTAGCGCAATCAAAATGAAGGCATTTCGACTACTCTTGAAGCCTTCTCTGGCTATCTTTTCGTCACACTTGATCCATGGTGAGCCAAAGCCTCCTCAAGCTCCCGGCAAGCAACTTCTCGGCGTACAACACCCACAACAGGTTTCTTGTCCTCAGCACAATTCTGTAGAGACCACCAGACATGAAATACCTTCGTTCGAGCCTTTGCATGCTCGTCGCAAACATTCTCAGCATTACAACAGTTATGAGAAAGATCCATCTTTGAATCACTATCAGCAGAAGCCAAAGCAGCAATATGAAGCTTTCAGAAGATCTCCTCTTGAAGAGTCATCAATCTCTTCGAAGTGGGCTCACATAGTGGCACATATTTCCGACCCTAGTCGAGTACTCGGTCGTGAATGCCGCAACACTGGACAAGTTCCCCCTTGCGAGCCATGCCATGCTCCTCCTACTCTGGAAGCCTTAATACCCGCTGATAAAGCTGAAGATTCAAGAGGTTTTGGTTCATGTGTGGCATCCCAAATGCACACAACTTCTTTGGCTGTGGTCTAGGCAAAAACAAAAGCCTTGTCACCGCCCCTGCAGAATGAAGTCTTTATCTTTAACACAATAACCGATGCAGTTGCAATGGTGAATGAAGATTCTTCAAGTCTGAAGGCTTCAATTCCTACCTTGAATGGTACAAAGGATAATTCTCATATAGACTCTTGCAGTATGACTTCAGTCATTGCACATGACTCTTTGGACAATACTTGTCCTAGTCTCGATGCACTATCTTTGCAGATGGAAGAGCCTTTAAACAATACCTCTTCTTCATCTATGACAACCCTTGAAGACATCCGTGTTCCAGACAAGCCAATGGAATCCCTTTCAGATTTCCAAATGATGGTCACTAACCAAATGCAAAGTTTGGTGACACAATCCTTGATATTGGAGATTCAAGACAGTTTGCTTATGGTTTCTCTAAAGGCAAATGAAGATTCAGTCTTTTCTTGGACAAAGCTCGAAGTTACCAATGATGTTTACAAAAGTTCTACTCAAGTTACAGATATGATTCTCATGCTTTTGGTAAAGATGAGACAAGTTGCAGATGCAATTAATATTCAGTTTTGTATATGCAAGATTATTATGGTCAACAATAATGCCATGACATGGGATCTAGCAGCTAGAGCTTTGGATGCAAAAGCAATTCAATCATTTCCCTTCTTCCAAAGTCTCAACAACTACCCTTGGGTTTTATTTTAAATGGGAGGGAATGTCACGATTGTGACGTATGTATGTATCAGATTCTCTCTTCATTGCTGATTCCTGTTGCAGATACAAAGAGTAGGGAACCCCTACCCTTGACTGGTTGCGACTCTTCGCCAAAGGATGTACCTCTTCATCGAATAGCCACATCCCTTCGACGAATGGTTGTATCCCTTGATGAATGGTTGTGCCTCTACATCGAATAGACACATCCCTTAGCCTAAAGTTGTATCCTTTCGTCTAAGGTCATGTCCTTTCGTCAAAGGACATGCCTCTTCAAATGTGTCTCTTCATCTCCTATATAAGAGACCTATTGTACTCAGTTTAATACAACAAGTCAATTCAATCTTCTCTCAAGTGTTCTCCTGAAGGTTCTTGTTCTAAGTTAAGTACTTAAGTAGTAATTAGTACACAATATGAGGGATTAATAACATAATCCTCACATACTGACTTGCTCGTTCACGAGGTATGCTCTGATACCACTGTCAAATCCCCAAGGACCTCCTCGTGATCGTTCCTGGTATGAGACTTGAAACCTGCAAACAAACAAACAAACAACAAGGGCGTGCAGGCCTGACTCACCTCCCAACCATGACAACCGTGGGCGAGTCCACAGTCTTGGCTGTCCCCACCGAGCCACGAGCTGAGCTAACTAGGTTGACGTACCAACCAATCTCCTCTTCGCGACGTCCCATACCCTCACGGGCCTCGAGATTGGTGCCGGCCTTGGCTGCGTAAAGCAGGTGCACGTCTGCACTAGATCCAGGCTCCAAGACCATAGAGCTCTCACAAACTCGCGAGACTCTCTATATCTCAATAATTAACCTTGGCCACCCTCTTGGCTGGTCATCGGGCATCCACACTTGGGCACTCGCCCGTCCATACTTGGGTGCCCGCCCGTTAGTTTATCCCTAACTCAGCTCGTCAATCAGCTTGCCTAGCTCCAAGCTTCCCCAAACCTCGAAGCTAGTCTTACGTGCGTGTAGCACACGGTAGATACACACTGTGCACATGACACGTCCACACTTGGGCGCCTGCCCGTCCATACTTGGGTGCCCGCCCGTTAGTCTTTCCCTAACTCAGCTCGCCAATCAGCCTGCCTTGCTCCAAGCTTCCCCAAACCTCGAAGCTAGTCTTGTGTGCGTGTAGCACATGTTAGATACACACTGTGCACACATGACAACGAAACAACTCAATGGGCAAAGTTTTTTGGCTTGCATGCTGACCACTCTCACCATGAAATACATGCTTTGAATCCACTAGGCTATCTTGCCTTCCACTGGCTCCAACATGCACATACCTGTTTCCTCCTGTCCCACGTGGAGTAGATGCATGGCGTGAAGTGACTGACACCTCTTCCTTGTGCACATAAGACCTCAACCGTTGAGATGCTGGGTCACCATGCTTCAAACGAGGTGGATTCTTGAACATTAACTCCCCATCCTCTTCCTCTTTGAGATCACCCTTTCGGATGAAATAGGAAAGTGCCAATTCCGTTGGCTTCTTGTCCACTTCACGAGCCATAGACTCAAAGGTCATATCCACCATAGCATCAGCTTTCTTTGCTTCAATGACACTTTGTACATGAGAATCTTCATGCAAAATTTTCAGCTCTTGCTCCTTTGCCTGTAAAAGTTTCTTCATGTGTTCCAATTCAGCCCTCAATGCATCGGGTTCATCCTCATGCATAGGTTCTTTTTTCACGGGATGGATGTCCCATCAAAGCACTATCATAAACCCTCTCAAGGGGCTTGTGCCTTCCCTACAATGCATCAGAATCTCGAGAGACACTTGATTGACCCCTTGAATTTGGCACTTCCAAAGGATTGCCTTGGCTGTCCATTGAGTCAAGTGTCTATGTGATTGCTTCCGATTGTGTCCCCTCTTGAGAAAGAGAGACGACCGGTGTCAAATCCCCATGGATCTCCTCATAGAGCGTTCTTGAAACACGACTCGAAACCTACAAAACAAAACCAAACAACGTGAAGGGGGTGCAGGCCTGACTTGCCACCCAACCATGACAGCTGTGGGCAAAACCCACAAGTCTTGTTTGTCCCCACTGAGCCAGGAGCTAATCTAACTAGCAAGACGCACCGACCAGTCTCTACCCCGTGAGTCCCATACCACCACGGAGCTACTACCCTCGCGGGCCTCAGCTGCATGAAGCAAGTGCACATCTGCACTAGATCCAAGCTCCTGATCGTAGAGCTCTCGCAAAGACTCGCGAGACTCTATGAACATCTAACTAACCTTGGCCACCCTTAAATAGGCTCTTGACCGGTCACCGGGCGTCCATACTTGGATGCCCACCCATTAGTCTATCCCTAGTCCAACTCACCAATCCCTAGTCCAACTCACCAATCAGCCTACCTAGCTTTAAGCTTCCCCAAGCCTTGAAGCTAGTCTTGTGTGCGTGTTGCACATGGTAGATACACTTTGTGCACATGACATACTCCCCTTCCTCTAAGAGCTCACTCCTAAGCTCAATAAAAACCCAGGGTAGTCCCTCTGAAGGGTAGTCAATGTCTCCCGTGTAGCGTCCTCCTCAACACAATCCTTCCACTTGATCTTGTATTCCATGAGTAGCATATGCCGCTATTGTCTTTCACGAAATCCAAGAATCTTTTCCGGTTCACTTGAGGCGTATTTTATAGGCCCCCCCAAAAGCACGTGTTTTTATGTGTGTGTTTTGTTTTGTTTTTTTTAAAAACCATATGAGATGGCTTTTGGAAAAGCCACACATAAAAGCTACTCGTTTTTTTTAAACCCACACTAAGCTGCCGTTTTTTTGTGAAAAAACATAAGGTTTTCTTAAAAATTGTTGCTACGTTTTTGTTAAAAACAAAAACGTAAAGCTCTTTAAAAAAACGAAAAAGCAGCGTTTTGCTAAAAAAAACATGGGCTAAAAAAAAATGTCGTGCGTTGGCTGCCGCCACCTGTGAACTGCAGGAAAGTCGCCCAATTGCACACCTTCCAGCCGACATGCATGGTTGCCGATTTCACTTGCAGAGGCTGCCTACACAGCTGACAAGCACTCTCTCCCCCTCTCTTTCGCTTGCTGATTCACATAGCGAACAGGCTTTCTGTCAATGGCTCGTTCGCTGATTCACAGCCGACTGTAGAAAGCTCTTCACATGCTATTCAAATCAACCCTTACCAAGACCACATCTCGACGCGGGATCCAACGATGCAAATAAAAACCATATGCTGAATTCTGAAAACAAAATAGCAGTATACATGAAACAACAGCAGTCATCTCGAACTCATACCTCTTTCTTTGACCTCTTTCTTCTCTACCTACCGACTTGCACGCTGTTCGAGGCATGCTCTGATACCACTGTCAAATCCCCACGGATCTCCTTATAGAGCATTCCTCAAAACACGATTCGAAACCTGCAAAACAAAGCCAAACAACGTGAAGGGGGTGCAAGCCTGACTCACCACCCAACCATGATAGTCGTGGGCAAAACCCACAAGTCTTGGGTGTCCCCACCGAACCACGAGCTGAGCTAACTAGTAAGACACACCGACTAGTCTCTACCCCGTGACGTCCCATACCACAACGGAGCTACCCTTGTGGGCCTCGAGACTGCTGCCGGCCTCGGCTGCATGAAGTAGGTGCACATCTGCACTAGATCCAGGCTCCTAACTGTAGAGCTCTCACGAAGACTCGCAAGACTCTATGAACAATGGACTAACCTTGGCCACCCTTTTATAGGCTCTTGGCCGGTCACCGGGCGTCCATACTTGGGTGCCCGCCAATCAGTCTATCCCTAGCCCAACTCGCCAATCAGCTTGCCTAGCTTTAAGCTTCCCCAAACCTCGAAGCTAGTCTTGTATGCGTGTTGCACATGGTAGATACACTCTGTTCACATGAGAACCGGGCTCTAATACCAATGCAACTGCTCCCCATTGGTTTTTACAGCATGAATGACCCATTTGCCATTTCCACATGGAGCTAAACAGTTCCACTAACTTGCTGATTCGAAATCAGATATAGCTGTCTAGGTACATGTACGGGGGTACGGGCAGGTATTTGTTGTGCAGGTAGAGCAATATTCTGGTTGCACCTGGCGGGTACAGGCTTGCACAACAGTACGGAGCAGGTACCAGCAGTGAATAGGACTTGTACAACTAATAAGGGGCTGTACGGGCTGAAGTACGGAATTGAGTATAGGTTGTAGCCTTCTACGCGTGCTAGTCTTCAGAGAGAGAGAGAGAGAGAGAGAAAGAAAGAAAGAAAGAAAGAAAGATTTTATTAACGTCTTCCAAAAGACCGAACTCGGCCTATGAGACAAATCGGTGTACGTGTATGGGGTATCCTTTGTCATCCCAACAAAATGAAAAAGTACTGAACTAAAAAGTTGAATCTGGGTGTGCAATAAGTACAATGAGTGGTGGAGGGGATGGAGCTCTACTACTAGGAGAATGCAAAGCTATATGCATGGAGTATACAATCATGATATGCAACCTAGCTAGCTCCATCCTGTACCATACTGGGGGTATAAAATGGTATACATCAATGAAGGGGGTGTCCACAGCTCCCTGAAGAACATGCTTGAGTGTGCTCTGAAGCGAGCCAGTCGCTCCGCACCCTCTCTGTGAAACTGAGCTCTGATCTCTGTCATCTCTCTCTGGTATAGGCGTGGTGTCCGAAAGCCAGGTGTCCTCTGTCTCCTGCAGCACGTTCAAAGAGAGAGAGAGAGAGAGCAGTCGGCGAAGGTAGCTACCATCTTTCCTCCTCGCCTTCGCACATACGTGGCCTCCCCCAACCTCCTTGCGTGTAATTCATTTACATGGCAAGTTTTGTTATAGGCTTTGTTTACACCAAACTTTCCACAAGTGGACTTTGGACACCGCCACTTGTTATTGCCCATTGCCCATGATTAAATGAATGTGAACTCATAACCTTATAAACACAAAGGTTAACATGAGCTCAAAATATAACATAGAGAATGGGTTAAAAAGAATACTTACCACCTGTTCACATGGCACACCCATGGTACACTTGGGGGTGTCCCTGTCCTGTGCACTTGCCCGACATAGCAAGTAGTCACACGAAAACAAGTCACGCGAAAACAAATTTAGCATATAAAGATGGATGCATGGGCACATGTAATGGATGAAATCTCCCTTTCATGAAACTTGTACAAGACATTCTCGTCAGGCACAAATCTAGCACGACAAAATGTGATAACCTTGGCCTTCCTACGCGGTACAAACACGAGTCTTTCCATAGAGTGACAGTCCCTTGGACAAGACACCGTCCTAGCCATACACGGGTGGCACGATATAGGCTCCCATCCATATGACACAATCTTGGGCACACACGAGTGGCACGAGATTGACTTCCGTCCATGTGGCCCTTTCACATGAGACTCCGACCTGGCCTCATGTGAAAATGGCACAAATCTAGCCGCTCTATGGAGTGACAGTCCCATAGAAGTGGCACCAAAAATGAAGATGGACCAAATGGGCAGCCAAATGGTGATAGATTATCCTTAGTCTGTTAGGCAACAGGAGGGTGGATCAGGACTTCGTGAAATGCTTTTTGCATATCCCCAAGAGAACATATGATTGGTCGATTTTGCCTATGAGATGCTGAGCGTGATGGTAGGTCACGTTTGGTATGACTATTGCTAGTTTCTGTGACATTTGAAAGACTTGAAGGTATGACAGCTGCTGCTGGATGCTCTATGAGGGATTGGTACCCTAGATAGACTAAGAATTCATAGGGATCGTGACCCTAGATAAGAAAATGCAGATGTATTTGTTTACCTGATAGTACTACGTTTGACAAGTATGTTATGTTGTCCCCTAGGTACAAAGATTATTACCACATCGGAGTATGGATAGGTAATTAACTGGAACTGACATTAAGGATCCAAGTGCTACCAGATTTTTCGAGTGAGGGAAATGGTGAGACTTGTTGAGGCTAGGTGATCTGTTGATTTTTTCCCTGAGATTTGGAGTTCACATTGAGGCTTCAGAGACAGAGGATCCATTTCACATGTACATTTATTTCATGTTTGTCTGTTGCATGTGCGGAATCCTTGCTGTATTGATCCACAGCTGATTAAACATGATTAAGACAAAGGAGAGAGAAGAAGAGAGAGAGAGAGTTGGTGTCGAGGTTTTCTATATTTAATATGGTACAAAAAGGTTACTTAATGCTTGTATATGATGTAGGCCCTTGGTCAGCCCCAAAGGGTGACCTGTGGTCCCTTCTACATGTTTGATGATGACTTCTACTTCTGAATATGCTAAATGAGTGAATGTGTATATGTTGAGGATGCTAGTTGGCCAGCCTGCCAGATTTGGATAAGAATATTCGCTAAATAAATCTTATAAATGCTGCGCTTCATTCAATGCTTGCCCATGCCTGATGGCCTTCACCTAGATGCCTAGCTGCCTGCTGCCTGGTCCCCAATGGGCTGCCGACTAGTTACATGGAGGCTGCCGAGTGGTCACCAGAGCCCTCCATGAGGCTTATGCACTGATGATGATGATGATGATGCTGATACTGATGCTGATGCTGATGCTGAAGCTGATGATGTTATTGATGATGATACTGATACTAAGGATGTCCTACATGTTGTCTTAACTACTGTCCTTATCAAGGATTATGATGTTCCTGCTAAAGATTAGCCATGGCACAGGCGTGCACGTGACATTGCCGCTCTCTTTGCCATGTACATTCTTTCTTTTCCTGACCGATGTGGGATGGAGGCTGTTGAGATATCGAGCTCATCTAGTGAGGCGGTGGACACTGATAACCCACCTGGGGCATTGGCATGGTTGGTGAGTCGGTGATATGCGGCCAGTGGGATGACAGGCTGTGTGACAGCCATTCTAGAGACTGGCATAGTTATAGCGCCAGCTCATTTAGTTGGGTTCACACTAAGTATGTATTTGGTTGAGTACCCTTTCATAGTGTGTGTACTCTTATCTTTTGTATATGGTGTGTTGAGTGTTGAGTGAAGAAGAAGAAGATTTTCAGCCTCTCACCCTTGTGTGTTCTCTTTTAGGGTTTTGTGAGTGTGTGTATGTGCTTGTAAGAGCTCAAGCTCTCTTCTCCCCTGCATCTTTTCATGGTATCAGAGCCTGGTTCATGCTAAGGACTGAGCTGCAAGCAAGAGAAGCACAGAAAGCGGTACGAGGGTAAGAGCTTCATCTACTCTTCCCTATTTGTGTTAGCGACTACACCCTTGTCGGGAGCTCTACGGGAGGCACCGGCAAACGATCTCTGATTGAGGAGCTTTCTTCGCGGGAGTAAAGCTATAGGGAAACTATATTGTCCTATCAGACAGAAATTTTTCGGACCGAAATCGCGTTTCAGGCGCGTTAGGACCTCCATTTTTTGGAAAGCAGGCGATTTCGAGCACTGCAGGTAAGTCATCGATTCTATACAGAACTCTGTTTTAAGAACTGCAGGAAGACAGATTGGTTGTGCAGACATTGTGTGTGCTACAAGGAGGTCAACAGTTGCCATTGGGTGTATGTATGCACATTGAGGTCACTGGTTGTGACATTTGAGTGTAGTACAGTACCGCTGCAGAAAATACAGCAGTTTGTGCATGACAAACCAGAGTGCTATTTTTAGTAAATTTGTGTGTCTGACAAGATGTCAAATGATGGCATAAACCAGATTGTTGTTGAGAAGCTTGACAAGAACAACTTCCATGCTTGGAGATTCAGGTTGACAAATTTCCTGATGGAAAAGGGTTACTGGGACTACATAGAAGGTGAGCATGAAGAGACACCGGAGATACCGGAGATCAATCCGACTGCTGTAGATGTGAAAGAGTTCAAGGATTGGAACCAAGAAGCCAGAAAAGTTATGTATTGACTCTCTATCAGTATACAGAATACCATGATTGGGCACATACAGGATGCCAAGTCCCCCAAGGAGACGTGGAACACCTTGGTAAAACTCTATGAAACGAATACCAAGGCACGAAAGATACAGTTGAATAATGAACTTCATACTGTGGAGACAAAGAGTATGTTTGTGAATGACTATGCATTGAAGATCAAGGGTATTGTGGAATCCCTTGCATCTATTGGCGTTTCAGTAGATGATGATGATAAGGTGGAAGTCTGTCTGCGTGGTCTCGGGCCACAATACAAGGCGTTCAAGACGTCTATTCAGACCTGTGGAAACAATCCAATTTCACAGATTTTGTGTCTATGTTGATTATAGAAGAGAAGAGCTTGGGTGAAGACCAACAGTCTTCACAAAACAAAAACAGTTCAGAGCAACTGGCCTTCTATAATAGTTCAGGAAGAGGACGAGGTAGAGGAGGCCGTGGACGTGGCCAAGGAGGTGGCCGAACAGGTAATCAGAATTATGGCTAGCAGCAGCAACAACAACACGCAGGTGGAAGAGGCCAATTCAGAGGCAGGGGGAGTCAAAGAGGTCGTGGAAATTGGCAAAGACAGTATAATGATACACGTGGATGCCTTTATTGTGTGGTAAGCCTGGACATGTGTAGGCAGATTGTTATAAGAAGCAGGCTGACATGCAAAATGAAAAATTGCAGCAAAACAACTATGCATCTTCGAGCAGAAACAATGAGGATAATGAAAGGTTGTTTGTTATGTAACATGTCGTTAATGTCATGTCTAAAAATTTTGAAGCAGCACATAAAGATGATGTATGGTACGTTGATTCAGGTGCTTCGAACCACATGACAAGTCATGGGGAGTGGTTCAAGGAGATGAAAAACCTTGAAAGACCAGGTTTTGTGAAAACAGGAGATGACACTGCTCATCCAATTGCCCATGTTGGAGATGTGCCATTATCTATGCAGGATGGCAAAGTGAAGTATCTTGCAGATGTACTTCATGTTCCAAACATAACAAAGAATCTGGTTTCAGTTGGCCAGATGATTGAGCAGGGTCTGCAGGTTCGGTTTAAACCCTGATGGTTGTTATGTTGAAGACTTTAAAGACAAGTGCAGGTTGGTTGCAAAAGGCAATAGAGTGGGCAGAATGTTTACATTGAATGTAAACATGCCTAAAGTGAGTGGTGCGATGTTTGCAAATGGTTCAGAAATTGTTACAGACACAGACATTTGGCATAAAAGAATTGGACATGTGAATGTGCAGAGAATGAAGTCTATGCAGACTAAAGGAATTGTGATAGGGCTGTCAAAGTTTAAAGTTGAAGGTATGCAGAAAATATGTCAAGCATGCCAATTTGGAAAGCTTTCACTTGACAGAAATGTGAGCAGAAATGCACTAGATGTTATGCATTCAGATGTATGGGGTCCTACGAAGACCATGTCTATGGGAGGCTGCAAGTATTATGTGACATTTATTGATGACCACACAAGGAAAGTGTGGGTATACTTCATGAAGGAGAAGAGTGAGGTGTTCACTCATTTTTCAGAATTTCAGAGTTATGGTTGAAAAGAAAACTGGGAAACATGTATAGTGCCTAAGGTCAGATGGAGGGGGAGAGTACTTCTCCAATGAGTTCTCTGAATTTTTGAAGAAGAATGGTATTCAGAGACAGTTTACATGCAGATACACTCCGCAGCAAAATGAAGTTGCTGAGCGGAAAAACAGGCACATTGCTGAGATTGCGCGGGCATTGATGGGAGAGAAGAATATGCCGCATAGCTATTGGGCTGAAGCTGTTTCTACAGCAGTTTACATCATGAACAGGACTCCAACTGCAACCATACATGATGTAACTCCAGAGGAGAGGTTTACTGGCAGAAAACCTGATTTGTCTCATCTGAAAGTCTTAGGATGCATTGCATATGTGCATGTGCGAGATGAGCTGAGAACTAAGCTGGATCCGAAAGCTGAAAAATGTGTGTTTATTGGGTATTCCCTTGAGCAAAAGGGATACAGGTGTTATAACCCTGCTACACGTGAGTTAAGGATAAGCAGGAATGTTGTTTTTGATGAGATGATCAGCTGGTATGCTGCTGAAAAAGAAGCTGTTGGGGCTGATATGAGTGGAAATGTGGTTTCAGAGAATGCAAGTCAGCAACCTGTCCCACCTGTATTTTCTCGTCTATATAACTTGCATGCATATGCTTATTGCCCAAAGCTTCAGAAGCATGAGTACCACTTGCTTGGCCATGTGAACTAGCCCCTTGACCACTTTGTGCATGGCTACCCATAGTATTTGACGGCTGTCCACACATAGCCCAATGTCCAAACGACCATTTTCCCACTAAAAAGAAGGATACAACCGTGATCTAATACCATTGAAACTACACCAGCTAGGTGTGAACATCCTTGGGCACCGTCTCATAAACAATATGCACGTCAACACTTAGAATGTAAAAGCCACATTATACAAAACAATTGAATGATACATCATTGCATAGGATAATCTGCAAAAGAGAGAGGCACCGCACAATACACCACCATTGGGCCACGAACGGGCCGACCTCTCTTCCCCCCCCCCCCCCCCCCCCCCCCCCCCCCCCGCGCGGCCCTCAATACTGAAGTATATTATTGGAGTATTTAATCTGTACAAAGTTCCAAGGCTTGCCAGCTAGATAATCCGTAAATGTGAAGACAAGCTATCCAAACAAGAGCGTATCAGAGTAGACCGTCGATGCCGGACTCGTTGAATGAGTCAAAGTGGCTTGGCCACCAATCTCATACACCTGGAGGGAAGTGAACGTGAAAGTGTTGTTCCAAGACCACTCACAAACAAGCGTCCTCGTACTAGAGCCTGGCTCACACCCTTGCAGAGACCGTGGCACGAACAGGTACAAGTACACGAACAGGTACTGGTACGCGGTATCAATAGCAAGTACTCAAAGAGGTACACTTGGAAGTTGGTACCGGTTCACAGCACGTACATCTGGTACTGTAGATATAGGATAATATTCAACAAGTATGTGCAAGTACAATAGGGTTTCTGCATGTACTTGGAGGTATAGTTAGGGTTTTAGCATGTACTTGTAGGTACAATTAGGGTTTCAGCATGTACTTGCAGATACAATTAGGGTTTCAGCATGTACGCATGTACTTGTAGGGTTTTAGCATGTACTTATAGGTATAGTCGGTGGCTACAACACGTACAATAGGTACATGGTTAGGTACAACAAGTAGCATTGTACGACACCAGAGAGAAGCACACTGGAGCTAGTCGACTTGCAAATAGAGAGGTAGGGAGAGATGCACCAATTGCCAATTGTGAGATAGGAGGAGAGAGCGCAATCATGGGAGAGGTTGGAAGAAAGGATGGGAAGGGGTCCATTCACCTTGTGCCATGTGGCATAGTCCAACTTTTAATGGTGGGCACCTCCTTTTAGAATCCACACACTAATGTGCATTTACATGGTCAAATGGGTACCCAAAGTTTGAGCTGCCCATACAAGGGTTCCTTGGGCCTTGGGCACTGGTAGTGGCCGGTGCCCAATTCCACCTGTTCACATGCCACAAACAATGTCAGAATAGAGGGCTTTCGCACGGTTCACGGGTGGGCGTCCCTCACCCGTGAATTGGACACATCATAGCAGGCAATCACATGAAAACCAATCGCGCGAAATCAGTTTCAAGCAAGCAGAGATCGTGTATATGCATTGTGCAATGGAGATATCTCCCGTTTTTGGAACATGTAAATAGCAGGTCTTCCCGAGCATGGAAGTGGCTGTGTGGGAAGCCTAAACTGGGATCCCTGACAATGGGTTCCATGTCCTGGCCACACTATAGGTGACACGAGGCCTGGCCTCCCATAGGTGACATGAGTTGTGGCCTCAATACAGCGACACGAAGCTCCCTGGCCTCCCGCACTTTGGCACGAATTAGGGGAAGAACACTGGGCGGCCAAATGGTGACAATCTAAACCTTCCTCTTCGCTTATAACAGCTATTATTAGAGGCTGGAGAAGCATGAGACATTTTTTGAGACAGAGGCTTGCTAAATCAGAGGATGAGGCTGATAGATAGCCCATTATGTGGAATGACCTCATTAGAGATGAGGTTGGGCGACCTTTGGGTGCGTCTGGATATATGTAGTGGCCAAGCTAGGAGAGGTGTGCATCGACAGTTATTGCTTGGAAGACTTTTGAAAGTCTTCCAATGGATCAGAGACTTGCATCCACCTAGCACCTTAGAGGCAGTCTTAGATGGATCGATCATATTGATGCAACTATACCTCATGAGTCGATTACTGGCACATTTCACAATCAGTATCATCCTAGGTGGCTAGGTGTTTTCTCCAAGACATGAGTGCCATTACAGGTTCTAGCATTGCTGGAATAGGATGAGGAGGGAGATCGTGTTTTTTTTTTTAAATCTATCCAGCTAGGATGGAGATTAATGAGATGTGACACATAGGAGATTATTCCAGGGACTGCCCTTCATCCAATGAGAGTAGTTAGTCGCTTAGGGAAGCACTGGCATATGACTCTTACCTTGATATTGTGACCCATGGCTCTTGGTGCTTATGGCAGTATGTTGTATAGGATATTTTCATTGGGATCTTGGTGAGTGGGAGTGGATTGATGCAGCCAATCCAATGAAGAGTCAACCTTTTTTCAGCTACACTGTACGTGATGCCAGGCTCCTTTTACTTGGACAGAATCAAAGGACTCCTACATTCAAACCACAGTGGGAGAGTTATGACATTACGCCATTGATTCAAAAGGGATTTTGGCATAGACTTTGGCACTCATATGGAAGGAGCCAGATCTCCCACTTCTTTTGGTTATTCTTACATGGTGGCCTCAGTGTGGAGGGTTATTTTTGGTGCAGACCCTTCTTCCCCTGGTAGCTTCTGCGACAATACAACATTGCATATGGGGTGTAGAGCTTCTCAGAGGATTTGGGGCTCTATAGCTCAGCTTTGAGCAGATTGAGCAGAGAGATACCATCTATGTTACTTGGGGTGCTATTGCTTGGCTCACTCAGTTTGGTCCACAGATATTATTTGAGGGTAGGGAATTGGACTCCACCAGTGACCATAGTGATATGCAAAGGTGCAGAAATGCAACGATGACACATGTGCATGCGTAGGCACACAAAAAAGTGTAGTTGGTCATAAAAATACACCTCCAATGGATGTGCATTGACCTTTCAGCAATCAAAATTTCTGATAATGGTTGCAGAATGGAGATGTTGGCATTTTTAAAGTTACAATGATTTTGTACGTAGCTACATGACTGCCTTGTTTCCATGTCATCTTGTAGTGAGATTATATATTGCACCCATTAAGTTGGTATTGTCATAAAACTGTAGACTTATTTGCAGATTCAGAAGGGTCATGATTTAATGTTTTTCACATACTTTTTGTAGGGATGAAGTTTTCCAAATAGGCTGGAGCCCGAAAAACGAGACTATTTTAGCTTCATGTGGTGCAGACAGAAGACTCATGGTTTGGGATCTCAGCAGGTTTGCTACGAACCTCTTGGTGAAACAATGAAGGGTACTCACCAGTTTTTTAGTTGTTTCCCTTTTATTAGTAAGGTTTTCTTTTTATGGTGGCAGAATCGGTGAAGAGCAAACACCAGAAGATGCGGAAGATGGGCCTCCTGAGCTGCTATTCATCCATGGGGGACATACAAGCAAGATCTCTGATTTTTCCTGGAACCAGTCAGAAGATTGGGTGATTGCAAGCGTTGCTGAAGACAACATTCTTCAGATCTGGCAGATGGCAGAAAACATATATCATGATGAGGATGATGACATATCACCAGGTGACATGCCTGGTTTAGCTTAAGAGTCATAGTCACAACAAAGTAGGCAGTTTGCAGATAAATGTTTAATTTCTGTAAATTTGTAGTATTGCCCTCCAAGGTTTGGTGTTATTAATATCAATTTATGTATCTATATCTGTAAAAAGTGGAAGATAACAACAGCTTTAAAGCAATGCACTTGGAATGGTTCTAACCATACTAACAAAATTTTTTGGCATGCAAATAAGACTGGGAGTCACCATGTAGATGAAACCATTATGTGCTTACCAGCACATTCTATATTATACGCAATAAAGAAGCCACACATATATTTCCCCTATGTTAATCCATGTTCCTTTTGTTTTTCAACATGGTTGATACTATTACTTTGCAAAATGCAGAATTGTAGATCTACACTTGGCAATCATTGCTGCTGCTTTTTTTAAATGAAGGGTTTTCTCCCTATGATTACACTAGGATTGGCTTGACTTTGCTTTATGGTGAAAGGGGGCGAAAACAAGAAAAAGCAAGATGCAGTCTGTGATAACCGCACAGTCAGCCCCGATGATATCATTTTACTGGTGGGAATCTGCTCTATTTACTTGCTTTAAAGTATGACATGCAATTGATAGTGTGGCTTTATCAATTTCTGGCTCTCATGTTCTCAAGTTGATGCTTGATCACAATAGTGGCACATTCCTTTTCATGTTCCTTTGATTAATGAAATCATCTTTTTATCCCCTTTTTTCCCTTCAAGAAAACATTCCTCCGTATGTCATGACAATATGCATCTGCTAAGGTAAAAGTCCTGTGGAACAAAGAGAAGGCAAGAAGAGGGCAAAGAAGGGAGGCAGGAGAGGCTATGTACTGACATCCTTGCCTCCAAAGAAAGGTCTGGGCTCTAGATGGCACTGTACATGCCCTGTTTCTCCATGGCCCGAAAGGTACCTTGTCGGTGCTCTCATCGGCCATAGAGGGTGTGAGTTTGTTCAGTCCGGATGGAAGTGGCCCACTCAGTGGGTTCATCAGTCTTGCGGTGGGCCCTCCAAATCTGACACGTTGCTAGGTTGTTGATGGCCTTCAATGGGAGAACATGGTGTAGTGCACTCCCAATGGATCATGGGCACCTATCCCACCATGACAATTCTGTTGGTAGGAAAGGTCGAGCGTCAGTCCTGAGCTATTCTTGTAGTGGGGGTTGGGGCTTGTCTCCAGTGCCCATGCTATAGTAATTCAGTTGATGAACTTCTGATTATGTTGGTCCTGGAGGCAGGATCCTCCACAGCTTGTTTTGTGGGGTAATATTAAAGGTAGAGTTCAAGGTGCACTCTATCAATGACAGCCAGCCTGCCAATCCATGGTGGTGAACCATGCCCCTCCTGTATGATGTGAGCTGAAAGAAATAGGAGATTTTGTGGGGTGGAAGCTACTTTAGAGACATTTCTGAAACTCCAAGAGGATGGGCCTTGACATGCCGTGGGTAAAGACCACTAAGATTTGATTTACCATAATGTGGCATGGAGAACCTGGTTAAGAACTGCTCGTCCTGCCAAGGAGTGCTGAATTATGTTCCAATACGTGAGCTTCTTGTGAATTCTTGCATGAGGTGCCACTTGCTATGCGGCAGAAACAGGCAACCAAATCGAAGTGTCCCTAACTATCCATTGGAATCTGCTTCCTATGTTGGTGTGGGGAGTCTTGCTCACCCAAAATCCTTAGGAGTTGCTCTTAGTTGATCCCAATGATTGAAGTCATGCAAGTAGCCTCCGCAAAATGTCGTCAGGCTGTCTTCATCCACGAACTTGGAGTTGAGCTCCTCTAGGCTACAAACAGGAAGGCACAATCTCTTGCTCGTGGCTTCTACGAAAACTGAAAGTAAGGGCATGGCGACAACCGTGGTGAACACCCTCCCCTTGCAGTGCTGTGGATGAGCACTTGGCCATGGGCAGTGGAGTAACGAGAAGACTCTTCGAACCCAGGATTTCTTTTTAAGAAGCCCATTGTTAGATCTGTTGGGGAGGTGCTGGGTGTCTTGCCTCGGATAGCATCAGATGACTCCTTGCAACTATGTGGATGCACTAACTCGTCACTGTCCACGGTTTCAAATCATGCACTAGAGGTAGTTTCAAATCATGCACTAGAGGGCCATCTTATGTCGGATACATGTGGACTTAAGTGCAGTATCTGTTTGATCCAATCAATAATCCTCTTATGTCCGATCAAGATCACAAGGTAGTGCCCAAAAAGAGAATTCAGATCTGTCAGATCTTGGTGAGAGTGATCTGAACTTTCAGGATCCGAGTCACTTGGTTTATCGACTCTGGGTGAGAGTAATTCAGATCTATTGGATCTAAATTCAGACGAATCGGATCCTGGTGAGAGTAAACTTCCATCGAATCTTGGTGAGAGTTCACAGATTTCAATCTATCTATTATAGCCACCTGTCATGCAGACCACACAATTCTGCCGTGATCCAACATATCCACTTGTGCTACTGAATGAGTCAACTGATTTAACTGTCAACTTTGATGATTGTGGTATTCTGATGCCAGTAATGGGCCTGCAGGACATTCCGCACTGCTGCGTTCTTGTGGATAACCTATCTGATTTCTAGGGTTCCACTTTGACACCTTCCGAGATGCAAGCTCTCCAATCTTCTGGAATTCTCATAACACTAATTCTGGATTCTTAATTGTGCCAATCTACTTTGTAGATCCTTTGCCTCTTGTCCACAAGGCAACGGATACACATTCTCCAGTGATCCCACATGACGCAGAAAAGAGAAGGATGCATGATTTTCTGTCTGTTGTTCGTGCCTACCTCCTTCAGTGCTTTTGGTATTTGGTGGTCTGCTTGGAGAGCCTCAAGTTGATTTCTATACCAACATATGATGCAGTTGATGGCAACTTTTGCAATACCCCTTCATTCGGACAATGGCAGACACTCTGCACTCCTCCATTCTGGACATACTCTGCATGCACTCCTTCATTCAGGCCTACCATCTCTTATAAATGTGCATATACCTAGTTTGGACATTTGTCTCTCATGATAGGCCATGCTAAGATCCAGAGGAGTGCCTGCTTAAAAGAATACAATCCAAAATCTGGATGTAAACTTGGCATCTTTGTCAGTTACAATTCTCCTGAGTAAACTATGCAATTTAAATTTCTCCTTAAAGAAAAAGTTGCCAACATCAAGTTTGATACAAGTCTTCTTTATGGATACTAAATAAGCAACCTTAGTTAACCCATCCACCACTACCAAGATGGAATCATACCTTGCATGTGTATCGGGGCAATCCAGTGATAAAGTCCATACTTTTGCATTCCCATTCCATATGTAGAATGTCTAGAGGGTGTATCTTTCTTGGCATCTTAATTAACTCTTTGACACACTAAACACTCAAAAGCGTTTCTCTACTCGAGTCCCAGAGACGATCATGCTCATCTTTGACCCCGGCTCAAAAAACAAAAAACATGAACATGATGTAATACATCCCTTTTCAATCCTAGCCAAAAGAAACTCATCTTTCTAACATATAGGTCTTTATATATCCGTGATGTCTTGCTATGGACTTCATTTAAGATTCTTTTTTTTATACCACTTATATTTAGGATACATAGCTAATATTGAAATACCGACACCCATCTTCTAGTTTTTATCCTTGTGTCTTTTTTATCTCATGAAGCATCTTGCTTTCTTGCATAAGCAAGGTAATGATAGGTGTAGCTTGTACTTTATCTCGAATTCAAACTCTTGAAGAGTCTGCATCCACCTTCTTCGGTGCATATTAAGATCATCTTGATTGAGTAGAAATCTACTTCAGGCACTTATTTTATGTCACTAGTGTGAATCTCTATCCAAGAAGATAATGTCTCCACAAGTTTAAGGTGCATATTTAGATCATTCTAATTTAGTAAAAATCCACTTCAAGCGCTTATATAATGTCACTAGTGTGAGCCTCTATGCAAGGAGATAATTTCTCCACAACTTCAAGGCACACACCACTGCAAGTAATTCCAAGTAATGCACATCATAATTTCTCTCGGACAGTCTCAATTTGTGAGAGACACATGCTACCACGTCTTATTGCAAATCCATTGGCATCCGTGACCACCTCAAAAGCCTTGCCAAACTAAAGTAGCTTAAGAATAGGATTAGACACACTAATGCATCCTTTAGCTTATAAAAAGCACTCTGGCACATCGGAATCCTTGACATGGGGTATCCTTCTTTAAAAGTGATATCAAGGGAGAGGCAATCTTAGCCCTAATAATCCTCAAACTTCCTTCATTGTCTTTGGATTTAGTCAATCTATAAATGCTTGTACCTTAGCAAGGTATGTATATATTCCATCCTTAGACACCATAAATCCTAAGTATTGGATGTATGATCTGAGAAGAAGATACACTTACTCTTTTTGGCAAAGAGCTTATATTTCCTTAGAATCTTTGGGACTTTTGGGACGTGCATCTCATGGTTGCCAACATCCTTGGAGTAAACCAAAATAGCATCAAAGAAGATGAGGAACAAATCATCCAAGTGTTCTCTAAAAATATCTTGTATGAGATGGTTAAAGGTACCTGGAGAATTTGTCAACCCGAAAGGTATCACTATGAACTCATATCGTCCATACACAGGTATTAAAAGATGTCTTGGAGGTATCAACAACCATCTTATATGCGTGCTAGGCTATGGGTTGGGATCCAAGCATTAACTCTATCTCATGGTCCATTTCACGAGTAGGCAACATCTTAGTCGATTCCTCATGGAATACGTGAGCATACTCACTTAACCACTCAAGTTCATTGGAATGTGTTTCCTTTGTCTACTGGGTTCAGCTTGATGATATATATCATCTATTTCTTCCCTATGTCCTTTCAATAATTTTAAGGCCTTAACTAACTGTAATGGTGGAGATCCAATTACTCTGATTGCTTGCACCTTGTTTTCTCCAAGGGCCATGAAGAAAATGGTCCCCCTTATAGTAGTGAATATCGGCCTGATTCTAAGTAAGTCAATCCATCCCAAGAATCCAAACTTGCATTTGTGGTTGGGTTCTCATCTAATGAGAACTAAATCATGTCTATTTCATGGCGAGTGGTGGAAAGTTTCCTTTCCTTACAGTTGCTGATTTAAAACTAATTAACGCAAGCATCCAGACGGAACGAATGAGTGAGCTACGTCTGTGCTCTTCTCTATACACCCTACGTCTGTGCTCTTCTGAGAAATAAGGTTTCTCTGAAACATGCATCTGGGAATGGAAACTAGGGTCCACCAAAGCCTCCAGTTTGACCCATGGCTCCTCTTTGGCATGGGGAAGCTAAATGCATTTCCTTGGGTGGAAGTTCTCTTGGATGAAGCAAGAGGTAAACATTTCTAGGAGGTCTTACCAGGGAAATCTTGGGAAAAATCCTCAGCCATCTTCATGGCTTTGGATATCGACTAGGGTTTGGCATTGTTGAATAATCTGTCAAGTGGCAAATTAAGCTTCTGGATATTTTCGGGAGGTCTTATAAGAAAAACCTTAGGCAAAATCTGTGGCCATCTTCTTGGCTTTGGATATTGATGAGGTTTTGGAATTCTTAATTAACTTGTCAAGTTACAAATTAAGCATCTAGATAAATTGGTGAGCAAAGGTAACTTCATCCATGGTTGAGGCAAAGCAAAGAATGACAAGAATGTAGGAGAGAGGATTACCTTGAGCTTCTTGGAAGCAAACACACACATGTGAGTAGACAAGCACACAAGAGAAATGGATGGTTAAATTTTCTTTTATTCTCTTCTTTTCTCTACAACCATAACATAAAGAGACACGAGTAGACAAGCACACAAGAGAAATGGATGGTTGAATTTTCTTATATTCTCTTCTCTTCTCTACAACCATAACATAAAGAGATAAGAGCATATACGGTAAGGAAAAATACTCTGCTACTATAACATACAATGGTCAGTCTATAGTGTGAACCCATCGACTACATGAGCTAACTATGCCATAACTCTAGTACGCCAAAGTGGCGATCACACAACTTGTAAAGCATTAACGATATATCATCCATAATCTCACCAACCATGCCGGAAGCTATTACCCGAGCGGGTCATCAATGTCTGCAACACTAGTTGAGCTTGATATCTCAATACTCTTCTTAAAGCTCAATTTCACACACTGCACTCCAAGCAAGCTCCTAAATTTGTAGAGTTTCTCTATACCCAATTCCTTTATGAAGATGTTAGCCACTTGATCCTCTCACCTATTAGAATCTTCTTTCTCACAAAATAATAATTCACCTTAATGTGCTTTGTCCTAGTATGGTAGGCTAGGCTACTGGTTAGTTATATATTGCTCATGTTGTTATAATAAATGACAAGGGCTCTAGCCACATGCACATTTATGTCACCAAGTAGCTTCTGAAACTAAGCTACGTCACAAGCTACCCCCATAAATAGCAATGCCATGTACTATGCCTCTATACTCAACCAAGAAACTATCTAATGTTTCTTATTGTTACAACTCCGAACAACACTCCCAAAGGAAAACATAAAGGTGCTCTGGTAGATCTCTTGTCTGAGACACTACTAACCCAATCAGCATCTGTATCTCTCTACCAGTCTCATAGAAAAGTCCATAATCAACAGTGGACTTTATGTATCATCTGAGAATTTGTCTAGCCACATCAAAGTGTGGCTTCCTAGGGGTTTGTATAAATTGACTCACACATCCAACAACATAGCTTAAATCTAGCCTAGTAGTAGTCATGTAGATCAAGCTACCCACTATGCGCGTGTACATAGTGGGGTCCCTCCAAAAGTTCACGTGTATCTACGGAAAGCTTATTGTTTTGGTGCAATGTCATTGAAATAGGCTTATAGCCTGTTATACTATACTCGAACAATATGTACAACATGTCCAAGCCAAGCCGCCAAACTGCCTTTGTTAACAACAAAATGCCTTCAGGTGATCTCACTGATATTGATAAATCAAGCATGATTAAGCTCAAGGTGGTTCAAATCATATGAGAAACATGATTAAGCATATTAATTAAGATAATGCATAATGTAGGATTAAGTTAATGTCAAGATAATGATAGCAATTAAGAAGTACACCATCGTAATCTCATTACATTAGAGTTGATCCAAGTACATCCTTTTATAGCTCACATGAACCTCCCAACTCACAAGATTTATGCACCCTTGTGTTATTCATGTATCCATAAATGCTCACACTATATGTGCCTCCTTGCACTTTCCATGTGCTACCTTTTTGTCCTTTGACTTCACGTTTTACAAATGACCACCATACAAATTAATCTTTGCCAATGTACCCTTAGTCTATTTCTTTTGTATGTGCATGCTCCTCCCCTTACTCTACACATATTGCACCCTCACACATTGCATTTCTTAACACCTCCCCTCAATGCAATGAGGGTATAACACCTAACATGCATTGACCTGACCTACACTCCCTATGTCATATGGTTGGAGCGGTCTATTTAGGTTGCTCTATGAGCTACAATGTTGGCTTTGTCTTGACACTTTACACACCAGGAGAGTGGGGTTACAACCAGGGGTTAGGAGCCATGCTCCTCATATCATCTAGAAGAGATGCTCCGTGTTGCCTCCATCTTGAGAGGCCTCATCATTCTCTACCTTCTTTGTCATTACATTGTCTTCTTCGGCTCTCTTTTTATGCCAGCAATCCTTTGCTATGTGACCAATTTTGCCATAATGATGGCAGATTATCTTTGTCCTTTGTCCTTCTATAATCCTCGGTCTTGTTCCTCTTGAGAAGAGTGTTTTCTCCTCACTTGATATAGCTTGAGTTGTCTTCCCTCGAATCTACTTCTCCTCTTCTATGAATGCTTCTTCCACTTCTGTAAATGGTTGGATCTGAGAGGTTCTTCAAGGTAGCCACCAAGAAGCCATACTTCTCAGGTGTCATGCTTTTCTCCCACATGCTAACTTTATTTGAGTGTGTTCATACCTCCATTACCTCTTTCTCTCATCCTTAACCTTGTACATCATATATTTCAACACACTTTTTTCGTCCATTTACAATGCCCCATAGCCCATCCTTCATTAACATAAATTTGATTTTCACTTGTCATGTGTGGAAGGACTCCCCTTTAAACTTTTTCATCACAAATGAAGTAGTAATTTAGGGTTTTGAGAAGATCTTAACACTTGAGTATCACTCAAGGTCAGTTTCTAATCTTAGTACACGAGAGATTTGAATGGAGAGATTAGGGCTAATGCAAGAGAGATTAAACAAGAAATCCCAAAAACAAGCTCTCTATTTTTATGCTGAAAACTACCAATGTTCAAGTGATCAATTAGCCCTTCAAATAAAGGGCAAAATTGAATGTGATTATATAGACTTATAGAGAAACTCCCAAACTTGTGATTTGAGCTCTCAGTTTCCCAAAAATACCAAGAAATGAATGAGATAAAGGCTTGTTGTGACAGAGACTATTTTTGAGAGCAAGCCAGTTTTAAAGTTCAATTTGTAGCTTGATTAACTCACCAAATGGTATGAAACTTTCTAGATGTACTCCATATATACTCAATCAAACAATGGAATGCTCAATTATTACCAATGGTGGAGAGAAATCTTCAAATCCACTTCTTCCTGATGTGCTGTAGTTTTCGCTACCACAATCAGTTGTTGCTATTGAGATTTGAGGTTTTGTGGCTTGAAGTTGGAGGTCCCTTTGGTGATGATAAGCTTTGCTTTGAAGTCTCCTTAGCTCCACATAGCTCTAGTTAACTTCAAATGAGCTAATTTAATGAGGCTCTTCACTCAACGAGCGAGACAGAAGATATAATTAGTTGATTAATACAAGATTAATAATGTCTAATTTAACTACTAGTTTGAGATGGGATGAATGAAGAGGCATGGCTCTAATACCATGTTCATAAATCAAGAATGATTAAGCTCAAGGTTTTTCAAACCATATAAGAAACATGATTAAGTATATTGATTAAGTTAATACACAATATAAGATAAGCTAATAGACAACAATTAAGAGGTGGCACCATCATAATCTCATTGCAATGGTGTTGATTCAAGTACATCCTTTTATAGCTTGTTGAAATTTGAGCGCATTGTGATGAGCTATGGTGGATCAAACACTAGAATCAACATCATTAACAAAGTGATTAGTAAATAATTAAGATATAATTAGTGGGTAATTAACAAATAGATTAATGTAGGCATGGATACTCAAAAACTAGCAAATTCTCATTAGGGCAATGCCTCAATTTATAGAGTTTACATCAAGCATCTAATCCCACTGATTTCTCCATGATTCACTCCACCTCTTTTCCCTGATTCTCTCCACCTCTTCACTTTTCCCAGAATATCTCCACACTTCTTAGAATATCTCCACACTTCCTAAATCTTCTTATGCTACCCTTTATTCTCTCCCAGTAGATTCTTCTCACCTTTTCACAGGTTCTTTCACATTTACTTATCCTCTTTTACAGCCTCTAACCAAGGGCTTGTTCCCGCACACACCCTATTCACTTGTATTTTCAACACCTCCCCTCAAGTGAATACTCTCTAGCACACCTGGACCCTATACCAAGTTTTTCTCTTACTTGATAGTCCGCGACCAGTGCCTCAAGTCCCTAAACTCCATAGTCCTTGACACTCTCTCTCTCTCTATGTGTCCAAGGCTACTATAAGTGCCCGCGATCTTGACTAAAGTGCTCACACATACATCTACCACGTGGCCTACATCATTGGTGGCTCAGAGGTGGTTTTACTTTGTTGGGACAGGTTACATTGGGTTGTGGGGTCTCTCTCTCTCTCTCTCTCTCTCAGAAAAGATGATCCGACTCCACTTCCTTTGGAGCCTCCATGAAGTTTGTCGATGTCGTTCCTTCTCCACTGGGTTTGCTGTAGCAGTCTCTTGCCATGTGTCCTGGCTTTCCACATTTGTGGCAAGTGAAGGTCCTTCCTCCTACTCTACCTCTTCCTCGTCCTCGTCCTTGAGAGAATCCTCCTCGGGTTAAGAATGCTTTTTCTTCTCCTGCTGTTGAGTCGAGCCATTTCTTCTCTTTGCCTCTGCTCTCTTGCTCTAGTAGAGCTGCTTCTATCTCGTGTAGCTTCAATTTAGGTACATTCTTTAGTGTTGCTACAATGTTTTCATATTCACCTTTGTCCACACTCTTCAGAAGCACTGCTAGTGCCTCATTATCTTCTACCTTTTTGCCTTGCTTAATGCTTTTATATTTGTTCAAGTGTGTGATTAAAGGTTCACTTTCCTTCATGTCCAATTTGTAGAACTGCATTAACAGATTTATCTTTGAATTTTTTGCTGTGTGCCAAATAATTTATTGAGTTCATCCCATGCATCTTTTGCCCATTGTATCCCTGTGATGTGATGAATGATTTCATCATTTAAACTGAGTGCAATAAGTCCCAATGCTTTTTAATTCCTACTCTTCCACTCATTTTCTCCTCTCTCTGGGCATTCATCTCTTCCCTCAACTAATCCCCACATATTTTTCCTCATGAGCAAATACATGGTTTTTGTCTGCCATGTATAATAAATTTGGCTATTTCTTGTGCTGAACTCATGGTGATGTGAAGGGGGTCTTACCTCTTGATCCAATTTCAAGATTCAAGGGCAGTGTCTACCCTTTTAAAACTCAATCTGGTGTTTAATAGATGATTACAATAAATTTATCAGCATAAAATCACCAGGAATTACATTAAATCAAGGGTAACCAATTTGTACGGAATGGTTGGAGTATCAAACCAACTCCGAATTGAAATCTAAAGTTATAGGGATCTGTATCAGATACCTAATGGTTAATTTGAACCCTCAATTGTACCAAAATATAGTGATTAGTATTGATTAATCACTGATTAGCAAATTAATCCACTGTTTTGTGTGCAAAAACCAGAGTATGCGGGGAGTCCAGATCTGGTGCCTTAGACTTCAAATGAGCTCAAATGCTTTCAAAGCCATCAATAGCAATGAGTCTAGTAGAGGATTAGGCCAAGAAACACAAGATTTGACCAAATATTGAAAGCTTAATCTTTGTTTTACCAAAGTCACCTGCAGATTTGATGAAGAGCTTGGATCTCACTGTAGACTTGATGAAACTGAATTCTATCTCCACCAGCTTGTAGAGCATGCTTGAAAACACCTTGGGCTAGGAGGAATTAGAAACATTTGATTTGTGCAAGCTGCAATGTCAATTTTACTCAGAAAAAAATACGCCTGAAAAACGTGCTGCCGCCGGCGATTTGCGCCAATTGGATTCAATTCCTTCAAGCAGCTTGTAGCCCCTTGAGTGTAATTTAAGCTCCTAAAAGGGCTTGGCCTAATTTG
Source organism: Cibotium barometz (assembly GCF_041138505.1). Taxonomy (NCBI): domain Eukaryota; kingdom Viridiplantae; phylum Streptophyta; class Polypodiopsida; order Cyatheales; family Cibotiaceae; genus Cibotium; species Cibotium barometz. Next base: position 3,832,168 of record NC_141110.1, read on the forward strand.
AAGTGTGCAAGGAGAATGAACTCCTCCACTGGCTGGGGGTACAGAAGCTAGTTGAAAAATAACTAAAAATTGGATTATTTTCTAATTATCTACTAATCTTGATTAATTAAATAATGGGCTCATAAACCTGATGGATTCTAGGCATGGCTCTGATACCATGTTGAAATTTGAGCATTGTGATGAGCTATGGTGGATCAAACACTAGAATCAACATCATTAAAAAAGTGATTAGCAAATAATTAAGATGTAATTAGTGGGTAATTAATAAATAGATTAATGTAAGCATGGATACTCAAAAACCAAAAAATTATCATTAGGGAAATGCCTCAATTTATAGAGCTTACATCAAGCATCTAATCCCACTGATTTCTCCATGATTCACTCCACCTCTTCACTTTTCCCAGAATATCTCCACACTTCCTAAATCTTCTCATGCTACCCTTTATTCTCTCCCAGTAGATTCTTCTCACCTTTTCACAGGTTCTTTCACATTTACTCATCCTCTTTTACAGCCTCTAACCAAGGGCTTGTTCCAGCACACACCCTATTCACTTGTATTTTCAACATAGCTCTCATGGAGCTCCCAACTCACAAGATATGTACACCCTTATGCCATCCATGTGTCCATGAGCGCTCACACTACATGTCCCTTATTGCACTTTCCATGTGATACCTTTTTGACCTTTGAGTTCACCTTTTACAAATGACCATACAAATCAATCTTCGCCAATGTACCCTTAGTATATTCCTTTTCTAATGTACATGCTCCTCCCCTTGCTCTACACATGTTGCACCCTCACACATTGATTTTCTCAACAATCACCACCTCGATACCAAGGAAATACCACAACTTAGCCAAATCTTTTATCTCAAACTTCTGCTTCAAAAGCATCCCGACATTTTGTATATCAATATCACTATCACCAGTCATAATCAAGTCATCCACATAGATAGCTAATAGCATGATCTCTCTGTCTATCTTTTTCACATAAAGTGAAAAATCTACATTGGATATCTAAAATCCAATGGTAACAAGATACTCCTTGATCTTGTTTGACCATGCTCTGTGTGCTTGTTTCAAGCTATACAAGGCTTCACATAACTTGTACACAAAATCTGGATGTGCATTATCCTCACAACTTAATGGCTGCATTATGTAAACTTCTTCTCACAAATCACCATGTAAGAATGCATTATTTACATCCATCTGATGCAAAGACCAATCCTTGTAATGACAGCTCTCACAGTTTCCATTCTCGTAATCGGATTAAATGTCTCCTCCTCATATAGCCAATGCCATATATATGCGAATAACCCTTAGCAACTAGTCTTGGCTTATACTTGTTCTCATAAATCCATCTAAGTTATGTGTGATCTTGTAGACCCACTTACAACAAATGATTTTGCATTCAAGGAAGCTAAAGCTTTGCTGGAGTGGTCCCTACTAGATTTTGAGAAATTTTGGTAGTAGCAACATTTTTAAGCTTACCACGTTGGATGGTGTGAAGTTGCCTAAAGTTGTAATTGGATTTTGATTAAAGCATTATTTTGGAAAGTTACCTATACCCGTTCTTTAATCTTAAATTAATTTCATTTCCGTGCATGATGATAATAATTGTCCACGTGTCATGCATGCTTTGATTTGCCAAAAGACTCATTTCCATGCATTTATACTATCTCAAGTTTTGGGTTTTTTTAATCACTTTTGTTGTCCTATTATTCTCATCAGTGATTGTGAAAATATTTATCATCATAAAACATTATGAAACATTGTGAATTTGTTTGTCATCATCATCAATGATTATGAATTTTTTTTTCAACATAAAAATTTATGCTTGATCATTTTGGGATTGTGCAAGGATTACGTTATGCATGTGATCTAGCTCTCTCTTTCCCTTGTTTCTCCTAGCTCTCATGCCTTTTGTGCTTGCATCATGCTCTTTGTGCCCACTATGCTTTCTACAACCTCTATGTTATCTCCTTTTCTTGCTTTTCAAGATGGTGGAATAATTTGAGAAGCTCACTATTGTACTTGATGTTAATGCTATGAATCATTGGTCTTGGCTTGATCATGTTGGGGTTAGGGCCTCCCCTACACTCTCTCCATGAAATGTAGTCTATTCCTCCACTCTAGTCTTGCCTTGTACATGTTCATATATCCATCTGAGTTATGGTTGCCCTTGTAGACCCACTTACAATGACTCACTTAGGGCCTCCCCTAAAATCTCTCATTGAGATGTAGGCAATTCTTTCACTCTTTCCTATGAAATCTAACCTTGGAACTTCTCCCTTAATTGGGTTCTAAGGTTTGAAATTCCTTGGTTAAGTTCATTTATTATTTTTTTAAACGTATATTTTCTCAAAAGTAATGGGGTTGTGCTTTATATCCTTAGGTAACCTTCGCACAATAATTCCCCATGTGCCCAGAGCTGGAGGTCGATCCTAGCCCCACTCAATCACCACTAGCAACTCAACCACTCAATCTTGGAATCCGGTGTCAACTATTCACTTATGCTTTCACTCATGCACACATCAACAAAGCAACAGTATGCACACATCAACAAAGCAACAGTATGCACACACACCTCTAAAGTCATGGGATTATGACTTATATCCTTAGGTAACCTTCGCACAATTGCACACATCAACAAAGCAACAGTATGCACACACACCTCTAAAGTCATGTGTATCCTTAGGTAACCTTCGGCACACGCCTAGATCTAGAGGTTGCAATTCTAGCCCCATCCAATCACCATGGGTCCAACCAACCACCACCCAACCACTCAATCTTTGAATCCAGGTCAAGGTCGCTATATGGTTGGTAAGATCCCCACACTCATTTCTTCCCCTTGGGCTATTGGCTCACCGCCAGGTCGCTATATGGTTGGTAAGATCCCCACACTCATTTCCCGTCCACCATGACATAGGAGGCCGCTACTTCATCCCTCTCCTAGTCATGCCAAGAGCTCACCCACATTCAATCATGTGATGAGAGGGGTCAAGGTCTTGGACGATCACCTTCACATGGGGCACCGGATGACACCCACATGGAAAACTAACGTGTGTGGTACGTCCACATGCCTCACAATCACTAATGCAGAGACCACCCATCACCACCACTGGTCTTGAAAAAAGAACCTCATCAATTAGAAAATCATACAACTATACACATGATTCAAACAAATGCATCCAGCAACTATGCACATGATTCAAACAAATGCATCTTACAACTTCATTGAATCGGCATGGAAAACCCCATAAACTTTGGAGCATATCCATTCCAGTTCTCATTGAAACTCCCCTTGACATATGTCCAAGGTTTGTTTGTCCTTACGTTTTGTCCCAAGTCCAAACACAATCTCGTAACCCTCTCATCGAGGTTTGTTATCATGAACGATTGACATAAGGCCGTTTATCTTTAGGTCCTTATTCCATAACAAATGGTTTGTTTAGAGCAGGTCAACAAGGCCTACATCAATATTATCTACAATCCTCGACATTAGTTGTCATTATTCTAATTGTTTGGGTCTTCTCAATCCTTGACATTTATTCGCATTATTCAATAGTTTGGGTCTTTTCCCAATCTTTTAAAAGTTGTCATTTTTATGTTTTTTCCATGTTGAGTTGGTTTGTTAATACTTTGATAACCTAGAGGAAGGGAAACCAAATATTTTTGTGGATGTTTACTTGTTTAGATAACTATTTTTTCATGCCATAAAATTGCAAGTTTTAGGATTTTGTGACTGTCCCATTGATAACAAAATTATAAAACTCATGCTAAAAGAACTCAAAATCAAAAACTTTGGACATGAAAAACACTCATTAACATCATCTCAAATTATCAAAAAATAAAAAACTAAAAACTTTGGACATGAAAAACACTCATTAACATCATCAAAAAATAAAAACTTGATTTTTCACACTAATTAGTTTTTCACGCCCGTGAAAAACTATTTTCATGATCATGATTCATAGAAGTTGTGCTATGATTTTAGGGATTGCTAAAATTAGAAAACCTTATATAAGGGAATCTTATCCTTATCTTGAAGGAATCTTAGTTTTTCATGCCTGTGAAAGCTCAATATCTTATGATTAAGGAAAGGTTTGAGAACAAAAGCATCAGCAAACATCAAAGGATATTTGTGTGCATCATCATTCCAAACATCTAAATCAAAAGTCAAATATTTATATTTTTTTACACAGTGAACATATTTTTTCATGTTCGTGAAAAACTTGGTAGTTCTTCATGTTGTGAAAAACTCGAGTTTAAAATCATATTTGGATTGTAGGGGTATAGTGTATACTTTTGACACTGAGAAAATACGATTTTCAAGGTTGAATTTATATTTTGTACCAAGAAATCCTCATTGTTTTTAATGCTTGTGTGAAAAACCAAGCAATTTTTCACGCCCATGAAAAAACTTCAAGGAGTGAAAAATAAGAGTTAATAAAGAATTATTAGAGTGTGATGAGTGGACTTTGGCATGTTCATACCATATCTCATGCATTTAAAATTTGGAAGAGTGATTGCTCACTCCAGAGGATAGTCCATCGAACCACCCAAGATCATGCACGTTAGTTAAGTGTCTAATTTGGTCCCTCTGCATAAGCACCCAATTGAGTATGTTTACTTGGAAAGGACTAGAAACTATTGAAACTAGTATCGAGGAATCCATAGAGAACGCTCCAAGGAATAAGGGGAGCGAGTGGACGAGAGGATTGTGTCTTCTCCCACAAGATCTAGTAGTCTTTTGGATTATGCCAAAGGGTTATTTGGGTTACAACTAGAAGCCGAACAAGAGTCTCAATCATCTGACTATGATCAAGAAAAAAACCAAAGATTAATGGGTGCTAAAGGAAGAGAACGGTACTCAAACCACTCCTCCCCTAGAAGTATTGGTATGAGGACATACACTTTCGAGTACCTCTGAATTAAATAGATTTCAATACTCAGGTAAGGAGGTTGATGCCAATTCTCTTAGGACTAGAGAAGTAGTCTTGCCTAAACGATGATGGAGGAAATGGAGTTAGAAGATGAAATCAAAGACACAAGTATGAATGCAAAAGCTTGCTTTGCAACAAGCAGGAAGCAAGGCTTGGATGTACGTGCCAATGTGGAATGGAGAAATAATGAGATCTAGATCCAAAAGAATTCTAGCTAAAGCTTCAAGAAGGTACACCTACACAAGCCCATGATCTTCTAGCCCAAGCCCTAGAAGAGAGAATGCCGCCCTTAGAGATAATTTTAGAGGGATCTAGGGAGAGTTAGGAGGCAACTACGTAAATTGACATTGTGGAGCCAAATCCTAATATAGAAAAGTTAATACAAAGATTATGGGTTGGTGAAAAAGACCCAATTTAGCATATAGAAATCTTTGAGGCTACCTTGAGACATGTAGGCTAATAGATGATCAAACCTAGATTCATTCGTTTTGCATAATGTTAATGGAAAGGCCCACCGATGATAAAAAAATCTTGAAGCCGGAGGATGAAGTATACTTCACTCAACTTAAGAACGTGTTCGTGTCAAGTTTTACACAAAGTTGTGATAAATGGAGCCAACCTAGTGGCACAACTCCATAATATTAAGCAACAAGAGTATCAATCAATGTGGGGTTATGTCTCTTACTAAAACATCCAAACTCTCGGTGCAAACTTCGAGAGAGGTTGACTAATGAGAATGCTTCCACAAAGGGAACAAGACCTTCAAGATGGTTTGGATAAAGGAATAAAAAATTAAGGGTCAACTCACTTTGGTGAAGAGAGTATGCTAAAAATGGAAGATCCAACAAAAAGAAGGATCAACATGCCAATGATAGGCTTGTCACTCTTACAAGAGTCAGAGAATATCCAAACACTGGAGAGAAAATTCAGAATTTGGAAACAAAATCAAGCCCTAGTAGAGAAATGACAATTGAAATTTGAGGAGAAACTAAGGGCTAACAAGGCACTAGATACATACTATATCCATGACAAGAAACTAGGAAGGGAAAAGTGCTAAAAGTTTCAGTGCCTATCCTTTAAGAGGGAGAAAGAGCTTGGCTTTGACCATGACTTAGAAGGGTTAGAAGTTTTGGTGCCTATCCTTTAAGAAACTAGGAAGGGAAAAGTGCTAAAAGTTTCAGTGCCTATCCTTTAAGAAAAGGGAGAAAGAGCTTGGCTTTGACCCATGACTTAGAAGGGTTAGAAGTTTTGGTGCCTATCCTTAAGCCATGGGAGAAAGATATTAGCTCTAATCATGACTTAGGAAATGATCTCATGGCACACATGTTTGTAGGTGAGGATGAAAATTCCCTCCTTGTTGTTAATGGCACATGGACTGATCCATGTCAAACTAATATATAAGAATCTACATGAAGCATCTACGTCTACATCATAGGCCAAAAATAATCTATCACCATCTAGATATGTCAATGTAGATCCTCTAGCATCGGGAACATATTCCCACCAAGATGGCACACCACAAAATTGTGGTAATGTAGGACGGTGAAAGACCATCACCATAAAACCATGCCAAATAGGATCTCAGGAAACTGTATTAAGAAAGCATGAATGGTCAAGTCATCCTCAAAAGAGAACACCATTGAATTGGAATTATCCACCAGAGGTACTAGAGCTCCTCCACTAGAACATCATCTAGAGTATCATCATGCTCTAACTCAAACACAAAATCATAAAATATATCATCATCAAAGCAATGATAAGCATGATCTGACACCATAAGAACTACCTCCAAACTAGGAAAATGAGCATCAGAATCAAGTGCTAGAGCATCAACATGCTCCTCAACCATGTGAACATCATGTAAAAATGGAAAATCTCGAGACAAGTGCACATAGATCAACATATGGGTAAGAGAGACTAAGATTCTAGCATCGTGGTCCTGCTAAGTGTTAATGGCAAAGAAAAGATAGCCATCAACTTACTGAGTAACGTTGCAAGAAATGGACACGTATAGAACCAAGGTAAGAGAGAGAGAGAGAGAGAGAGAGAGAGAGAGAGAGAGAGAGGGAGAAGATAGAGATTTCCATGGAAGCTTCATTTATCCATTTCCAAGAACTCCCTCCTCAAGAAATCCCCATCAAGAACTCCTCCTTTCACACACACGATACAAAGTAGTTATACCCATGAATGAGACCCTTCAACTACCTTCCTAACCTTTGGCCTCTTCCACATTCCCACTATGCCTTTACCTAGGCTCACATGCACACATGGCCAAGAGTGTGTACATGGCCAAGAGTGTGTACATGGCTAATACCTAAATGGGCTCCCATGAGCTTAATGGAGAGTAAGTTTACATGGCTCCAACACTCCTCGAGATCCTTGTTTCCAAAGGATTATATAGAAGCCACTACCACGTAGAGAACAACAAGTCACAAGGAGACCAAGAGATATGGCTACTCTTATGGCATTCCTTTCATTGTAAATTAACATGCCAATAGGGCCATTTGTGAAGCACCCCTACACTGTGGAAAGATGTTTAGGAATGGGTAGAAGGTTCTTTAGAGCCAAGAGTTAGATAAGTTAGGGATGCTGCACTGTAGCCCATAGCATGACACCAAAGGTCTACTCCAATCTAGGGACAATGGTAAATCTCCTAGATTCATTCACATCCCAGTAAATCATCTAGATCACTATTATGAGAGCAATAAAACCAAAGCCAACCATAACGGATATCAGGAAACTACAATCCTAGATGGAGGAGAAGCAGGGGCATTGTTACAGGAAAAATGGATAAAACCTACCTTATAGCGAACATATATCATAGTGAAAATGATAGATGGATAAGACGATCCATGGGAGTTTTGCCAAATCTAAGGATGAAATTCTTCACATTCCTCTATTATACATTTGTGGTAATGTTCTTGTGCCAAATCATGCACCACCATTAGAACTTGGGTATCTTTTCTTAAGTAAATATGCCTTATGTAGACTTGGCACTCTGGCTTGTGTAGGCTTGGAACTCTGGCTTATGTAGACACTCTGGCTTATGTAGACACTCTAGCTTATGTAGACACTTTGGCTTATGTTGTAGACACTCTAGCTTATGTAGACACTCCTCACACTCTGGCTTATGTAGACTTGGCACTTTAGCTTATGTAGGCTTGGCACTCGTCACACTATGGCTTATGTAGACTTGGCACTTTAGCTTATGTAGGCTTGCCACTTCGGCTTATGCAGACTTGGCACTCTAGCTTATGTAGACTTTTGGCATGCATCCTACTTGGCACTTTTCCTAGTAGTATGCATGCTTATAATTATGCACTCTGTGTGATTGTATTAGTAAGTGTTAGACAAAAAATTGAGGACATTGTTCTCGGGTTGTAGAACTCGTTTTAGGATCCACCACATAGTCTCACATGGCTGTATGGGGGCTATATGAAATTCTTATGGCACTATGCTATTGTTTAATATGGTCCCAACAAGAAGATAATATGAATGGTTAGTCATTCTAGACCAAGTTGTGGGTTGGCTGACATGGTCGATCTATGTCCATGTTGACCCTGGTGGTGGTGGATCCCCAAGTCGTGGGTTGGCCGACGTGGCCGATCTATGTCCATGTCAACCCTAGTGGTGGACCAAATGGCCAACATGGCTGATCTACGTCCATGTCCTGGTGGTGGGCACAATAAATATATTAGTTTCGCAAACTTTGTTCACATCATTGAGTTTATTGTGTTCAAGCACTCTTATAAGTAAGACATCCTTCATCCAGATTCTGTCTAGATTACCCGCCAAAGCTCCTTACCTAGAGCACGCGAGTGGATGGTAGGTTGTAATCAAAGTTTGCAAGCATTAATATCGTTTACTCCCCAGTTATTTCTACAATTTAGTGCTTATATTGTGAAGATCCTTCTTCCAAGGCCATGCCTCAAACCTTCTCTCTGTACTTTGCTATACTAACCCTCTCTTTACTTAAATTATTATCATTGAAATTTTTTGAGACTTAAGAGGATATGAAATGGTCAATATAGCTCACAGAACATACAGATATGTATCCTATAATAGTAATGTGTAGACTTGACCCTACAGGGCTATATATCGTTTTCCTTTATATCCGCTAGTCCTGAACTTTGCATCTTGGTGTAAAGTATTGAAAAACTCCACCATTTTGGATGATAACAACTTTTTGAAACTATACATCATAGATAACCTACCCTTTGTACTACCTAAGATTTTTTAGTTGTGGAGTGTGGTGTGATTCTAGATACATAGAGATCTAGTGTTGCACTCTTCTACCTTATTCGGTGGGACTTTGGAGGCATTTTGGGATGGTTTCTTGAGCTCAAATACAAGTAAAGTGCATCCAAAGTGTTGATTTAAGTGACCTCACCAATGACATCCACAAGTTCTACATTGCAGTTTAAAGTAAAGGATTCCAAGTAGTAATTTGAGCACCCTTGTAGATCTAGTCGTGAGTTTTGAACCTTCACTCATTATATGAAGAAATTTGCATCATTTCTTACATTCAAGTTAAGCTCTTAGTCATTATTTCATGGATTTTTCTTCTTTTTTGGGGCAAGCATGCATTGTATACAAATCAATTTTTGGTTTAACATGCACATCATAAGAAAATTTTTGAAAGATTATAGATCTTGCTTGTCTCGTAGGGTCGAGTTTGTCCATGTCAAAGGCCGAAGAAATTCCAAAGCTCTTGGTTTTGAAATTTTGGCTCAGTTTGGGAGACTTTTACCCTTTCTTAGATCATTTCCACACCTAGCTCAAGAGATCCCTGCTTTAACCCATTTGGGACAAGGATTTGCACCAAGCAAGACCATCATATAATGGCTACCCATACATCCATTCACATCTTGTGAGCATGTGCATGTGAGTCTAGGACCGAGAAACCAACCAAGGAAGGCTGGGTTCCATGCCTGACCCTAATAATCTTACCTATTTGCCCATTCTCAAATCATTTTTAGTGTCCATGCTTTACCAAGTTCCCATGCGTGGCTCTAAAAAAAGTAGGCAGAGAGACCTAAAAAATGTCATTGATGTGCCAGTATTGATGTGCCAGTAGTGTAAAATATTGAGTCGATTGACCTTGCAAAGATCATACCAAAAGGAAGACTTTGGTATTAGACTATTCCTAAATAATCTAGAGCAAGGTCCCAAATATTTACAGATCAAGCATTAGCATTTCTAAACCTTAATAATGGCAATAGGCTTAATATTTGGGCAAAAATGGTGGGAAAATACCTGAAAAATAACTCATGTGATTCAAATGAACAAGAGGCTATGTGATTGAGTTTACTACTAAAATAAAATAACATATTTGAGATTAGACACTCATGCAAAGCCTTCATGGTTATAAATACAACCCGTATCTTTGTATTTTTCACCTTTTCCTCCTCATTTTCCCCCTGACTGCTACAAGCTTCATCCTCTTCCCATCAATCTTTTCTAGCCCATTTTATTAAAGGTAAGCCACATTTGAAGTATTCATATCATTGGGTAAACCCTTTCCATTGTGTTTAGGCTTAATCTAGATGATTAGTGTGAATCAAATCTCCCTCCCATGAGAAAAAAGCAATGAAAATCAGCCTTTTGTCTTGCTCATATGAGTGCCCATACTCATGGGAAGTGGGTTGGCTTGGCATTCTAGTGTTTAGTAATCACATTGAGTTTGTGAATGATGCCTACTTAAGGCTTAATGAACCACCCCATAGGTGATGAAAAGCCTCCAAAGCATGCTCATTTCTCTCTCTTTTTGCATATTTAATCATGCTCTAATCAAGTTTAGTGGTTCATGAATTGCTTGTATCATGCCCTTGGGGTTTAGATAGGCTCATGAATGGATTTCTATGAGGCTAAATACTCCATTTACATGATTGTATGACGTTTAAGTGAGTATGAAGATTTCATGGAAACCTTGTCAGTTAGCTAATCACATAGTTGAGTTTATTTGTTAATCTCTTGGTTGAACCAAGCTTTTGGCTTATAAAGGAAACTAATCTCATGCTTTGTTAAGTTTTTATAAACATGGGATTAATCTTATTACTAATAATATTTTAAGATTATTTTAATAAAGATTAGAGATGTTTAATCTAGAATAGTGATGTTTGATCTAGATTAGTGAGTATTACTTGCTCATCTAGAATAGTGATGTTTGATCTAGATTAGTGAGTATTACTTGCTCATCATGTAAAAGGATTAGTTTATGACTTTTGTTATTACTAATTTGGTTTTTTAAGGAGATTTAGCTTGTTACCTAATCTTATCTTGTTGAGAAACTTTTCAGGTTTAAGCTCATACATATGGGGATTAGTGATGATTAACCCATCATAAAGAAATATGCTCATGCTTTGAGATATTATGCTTATGTGTTTTTAAGATTAAGAGATGCTAACCCTACTCTTATTAGCTTCTTGTACATGTCATCATGTTTATCTTACTCTCTAGGTGTGGCTAACCATTTACTCAAGGTGCTTATGTGCTTATGTGCTTATACTAACCTAGATTAGTGTTGTCTGTTCGAGATTCAGTATAAGAAGTTTGTTTTCTTTTTTGATTAACAGTCACTAACCATACACATAAAAATATGCTTATACATATGCCTTGGATTTAACTAACCATTCTAGATAAGCCCACACACTTGAGTTTATGTTTATGTTTATCAAATCTTAGATTAGCCCTCACTTGAGATTTTCAAGATGTTACTGGTGGTGTTGTGGTCCCGAAGGTTGCTTGTTGTACAAATACTATGAGGAGGTGAAGGTTGAGAAGAGGAAACACTTATTTCCTTTGGAGACTTGTGGAGAGTCAAAGGAGGAAAAGGGTGGTGCAAAGGCACTGAAGAAGCTTGATTTGATCAAGATGGTGGCCCAGAGACTAGTCTACAGGTATCATCTTATGTGAATATCTTCTTTTTGAAGAGAGTAGAATGGGATCTTTTAGTTTATTGCTACAAACTAAAATAAAATTGATGTGATTTGTGTGCATGTAAATACATACAGATACTTTGTTTACTTGAAAGAAAAGGGTCATTTGCACCCTATACCAGTAAGAGAAAAGCAGTGATTACTGATTGCAAATGACACCACCAGTATGTATCCTCCACCCATGCATGGATGCCTGAAATGGGAGATAGAGAATTTTCCATGGTGGATAGACCTGGAGAAGGGTCACGTGTTGGAGAGGGAGAAGGAGCTCCATGCATTGGGTTCACAAGAGCAACCCAGGGTGGTTGTGGAGAAGGCTAATGTTCCACAAGATGGAGGTAAGAAATTCTTGCGTACCTCTTATGCATGCTTTATGGATATTGCTTGCGACTATCTCTTTCTTTATGGTCCAAAGGTCACAGTTGCCAAGGTATGCAAATGTAGACAGAGACACTCTCTAGGGATAATGATGTTGGGGTGTCTGAAAATACGACATCCGGACATGGCATATGGCCTTCCACAACTTGTATAATCTATTTTGCTTAAATCTCTTATTTGAAATATTTCATGTGGCATTGTATGTCAAAGAATCAAGTGGTGTTAATACAGAGAGGGTCCTATCAAAGCAAATGATCACTTAAGTATATCAGTCATACTAACGCTTGGGGAGGATTTTTGAAGGGACGATCCCAAGTGTTTGGCTGTTTGTTGGTGACTTCATCGCTATTGGCACGTATTTTTTGGGAGGAATGAAAAATCCAACACACACAGATTCATGAGCATATGTAGAGGTGCCTAGCGTAGGGTCGGGGGTATGCTAGGAAGGGGTGGTCCATGTCTTGGGTGGCAGATTTTGTGTTTTTGGACGTCCCCTTTGGAGGTGTTCTACACGGTGCCGTATCTAGGCCTCCTTGGAACACTATGATAGAGGAACATGTGCGATATGGAGTTTCTCTACTCTTGCTTGCTTGTATGATTATATTTGATTCATGCATGCTTTCTTGAATAAGTTTTCTTATATGTTTCCCTCTTTCCTTAGCTTCTTCTTCCCCCACCTTTTCTCTACTCTTGTTTACTTGTATGATTGTATTTGATTCATGCATGCTAGATGCATGCTTTCTTCAATAGGTTTGCTTATATGTTTTCCTCTTTCCTTAGCTTATTCTTCCCCCACCTTTTGTGAGAGAGAACCACTAAAGACAAATCTCGATTGGCATCCGTCTAGGCGAAGAGAGCTTTTCCTTCACCCATTGGCAAAAGGAGCATTCCGGTGTGACAACAGAGTGAGAATGCAACAGAGTCAAGACGCGACAAGAGTTAGCACACCACCCACATAGGGAAATTACGATTGCGGCTCTAAGGCAAGGCCCAAGGAAACATGCTTTGGCAAGGCTAAGGTAAGCACTTGACTTGAACAACGTAACAAAGGTATAGAGAGTGTGTCTCAAAGTGATGCCCTTTTTGCACATAACAAACAAGGAGAAGAAGATAAAGTACTACAACCAATTATCCAACAAGGAATTTTACCATAGCTACACGGAGGACCTCCATGTCAAAGGGTTGCAAAAATCAAGATTAATTCTAGCATGTATAAGGGATTATAGTAGCCACCCAAAATAGATGCACATGATGCTTAAAGAGATAATAATGCTTCTAAAAAGAAGTTGGGATCCAAGAAGCATGCTTTTAGGATGTCTCATCAACACTGAACATATTATATGCATGAGGAAGATGCTTTAAATGTGGATACAAGGAACATTTGTTTGCGAATTCCTAAAAATGCAAAAGACACAAGAGGCAAATCCTCATGTGAGTTTAGTACTGGATGTGCAAGATAATACAAGTCATCCCATGGAAGCATGCAAAGTATGGAAGGCTTAGGGTTAGTTGAAAGGCCAACCAAACCTCTTTATATTTGATGGTTTCTCCATGGATACTTTGAAATCTACATAGATGGTTGCTACCATAGGTCTAGATGTGCCTCAATTCGGGATCCCATGAAAGCATGTTTTGTATGTGATAAAAAAATATGAACTATAACTCCTATGGTTGGAACGCATATATACATATACAGGTATATTTGGATCATAAGAATTCCTTGATTGCTCCATTGCATGGATGTGTTGTACTATTGGTTATGCCTTGATATGTGCACATTAATCCTTACAAGGATTATGTAGCTTTAAAAAATCATCTTGATGCATAGAGGCCATGAGCATGTCATAAAGGCTGATACTAAAGGTGATACAATTCCTATTGTTGCCATGTACAATTGAATGATAAAAAATCAAGAGAGCAATAAAGAAGTTGGTCTTTCTGTACTTGGCATTTACTCACATGAGAATGTTGAATGGGATAATGTACAAATGGATGAATTAAATAAAGATAAATTAGCTTTTTTTAATGCATATAAACATTGTTTTGATGACGTTGCACTAATTTGAAAAGTGGGTATCATCAAATTCATGTGGTACCATATGATGTAAAATAGTCTTACACACTGCTTTGGCTTATATAAATATCTGGTAGTACCATTTGGTCTCACCAATTCTCTTGTGCTTTTAATAGAATAATGCATCAAATTTTCTAGAAGTCATTGGAACTTTCTTTGATAATGGTTTAAGGTATTTCAAGATGGAAGAAGAGTGTCGTACTTATTTGACCATTGTATTTGAAGAGCTATGAAAAAATTAACACTTCAACAATGTTCTTCCTTTCAAAAATGAATCATCTTGGTCATGTTGTATCAAAAAATGGCATACAAATTAAAGCCACTTTGGAATAGCCGGAGCTAAAACCAATGCATGAAGTTAAATAATTCCTTGGCCTATGCTTGTACTACATACGATTTCTACTTTACTATGTGTACATAACTTCACCACTACATGATCTTACAATGGCCATCTTTAAGCAGATATCGAAATAGAGCAAAATGCCTTTCAAAAGCTTAAGCATCCCATTGTCATAGGACTTGTACAATAATTTGTAATCTTGGATTTACATAAACCAATAAAAGTTGAATGTGATGCATGTGGAGATTGTGGAGATTGCATTGGGATTGCTTGGAATCAAGAAGGGCTTGTCATTGTGGTTATGAGAGTTGTAGACTGCAAAGTTCAAAGCTCTCTTTGAGGCTGCTTTGAATCAAGAAGGGCTTGTCATTGGTTACGAGAGTTGTAGGTTGCAAACTTCAGAGCTCTCTTTGGGGATTTGTGACAAATTTCCTGGTTGTGATTCATGCCTTATGAATTTGTAAACATTATCTCTTGGAGGCTAAGTTTACAGTTAAAATTGACCATCAAAGCCTTTGTTACTTTCACACACATAAAGCTATTCAAGACACAATATGAGATGTGTCACTCTCGATGTTTTGTTTTCAAATTTTACATACTCGTGAGAAGAAGACTATAGTAAACAATGCAGAGTCAACAAGAAGACCTCAGATAGCTATGACTTTTGTTATTTATCATGAAGACCTCAAGATTTTGCATGTATATAGATTCCCATATAGGATGGGGCAGTAGATCCCTCACGGTAAGATACAAATACCTTATAATCAAAGTTGCCTATGTTTTGTTAAGAATCATCATCAAAAATTCATGGATGCATGTCATGCACTGCCATATATAAGACATAGGAGAATTTTTACCACTATGCATGTGCTTTAAAAATATTTCTTTTAGTTGAGAATGTGGAAAGATATAGAACCTTATGTTCATGAAAGTGTGATGTAGCAAAAGGTCAAATTTGACAAGCATATGACACTTAGTTTACTTCAATCCTTGCCTATACCAAATCAACCACCATGGAAAATCGTTTCATGGGTTCACCCATAACGCCTTTTGAAATGATGCCATATGAACTAATAGGTTTAGTGAATAAACATCTTTTATTAATGTCATGAAAAGCAATAAGATCTCATTTCTTTTTGGCCAATGGGCATTGTCTTATCACTGGAACAAACATAATGCTTTTACATGTTAGCCTCTTTAAAGAGGAAAGTGGGACGCTAACCAACATAACCTAATTTTGAAGACCCACCATACTGATGAGCTTGAAACCGTACCACAATTACAAAACCAATTTGTATTTCACAAAAAGAGGAGTTGTTGGTGGCCATGTCTAGAGACGGTACCCTTGAGATTTAAAAATTATCCAACTATTCATGCAATATGGTTAGATGAGAACTACAACAAACAAATATTTGATACTTTTGAGAAGTGTTTTTAGAGACTTCTCAAGATAACTCATTAAAAGCCATGTAAATGTCACCAAATTGCTAATTTATCCATTAAATTGTCACCTTGATATATACGTATGAATCACCCGTATTAACTATGAGTCATTAAAACAATCTCCCACGTTGGAGGATCCAAATCACACATCAACAATGCTTGAAAGATGAAAGATTACTCGAACTACAATTGCACTTTTTCTATGTATTTAGCAATTGTTTTTGGTCCCATTTTCTAGCTAATGTGAACATTGCCGATTCACGCTACATTTAAAAACCCAAGGACAACGAATTAAAAAATGGATGAAGTGTGGCATGTGTCCATTTTTGGCTGTGTGACTATGAGCACCAACTGACAAGTGGCAGATCCTGTGCAAAAGGGTGTGGGCAAGCATACGCCTCTTGCTCCACCTCCCCTAGGGACAAATGTCAAATTCCAACACCTACTAAATACTTCTTCATGCTTCTTGCTCTCCACCTCATTGCCTTAGTTGTTGGGAAGGGTTTTTGGCCATTTTTATGCTATGTACCATTTCCAAATGCATGTCCTTATATGCTGCTTGGAGATGCTCCAATACTAGCCATCATGTTTTAAGATTGATTTGGAGGTTACATCTCTTTCCAACCAGGCCTCTTTTGTAAGCTTCATGCTTCTTGCTCTCCACCTCATAGCCTTAGTTATTGGGAGCAGTTTTCGACGCCTCTTTTATGCTATGTACCACTCCAAATGCATGTCTTATTGTTGCATGGAGGAGCTCCAATGCTAGTCGCTGTGTTTTACGATGTTTTAAACTTTTGTGAGCTTCCTGCTGCTTGCTCTCCACCTCAGCCTTAGTTGGGGAGTGGTTTTTGTCCTGTTTTGCACTACGTACGACTCCCAATACGTCCTAATGTTGCCTGGAGGTGCTCAATGCTGGGCGTCGTGTTATCCAATTGTTTTGAAGGTTACATCTGGCCTCTTTTGTGAGCTAAGCCAAAACTTTCATGTCAGAGGCTAGATCACCCAACAGCCAAGACCAGATCAAGTCCTTGGAGGAAATCATTATGTTCTGGAGCCATACGTGCCTCAAGGCACCTAACCCTGACGTGAGCTTTTCCAGAACAGGGCTTTCGCATTCTGCTTGTTCAATCCCCTTCGTAGAAAACAATTTTATGAACTCACGCAGATGGGAATTTGAGGACGACATGCATGTGGAATCCTTGCTAACGCTTCCTACTGCAGCTTCAAACTACCAGTTTCATATGCCATGCAGGCAGTAATCCCCTGTTGAAAATTTGCTTGATGAATCTCCTTTGTAAAAATCAGTAAAACTACTGTTCGTTCATCACATATAGCCTCATTCAAGATTTCAGACTGACCTGTGACACAACATGCAGACACTAAGGACCTTGAACTGTGAGCTTGGCAGAACAGTGTGATTGCATTTCACCCTGTACACTGTATGCAGTTGCACCAAACAAATGCCACTTTAGAATGGTCAGCAATTTGAAACTGCACCAACTAGAATTTCATACAGCTAAAGCCAAGACCACCCTAGCAAAATTTACAAAAGTAGCAGTGCAACAAGCAAGATACATCCCCAGTGTGTGAAAAGTGAGTCCCTACAGAGCAGTATCTTCCAGCCAGTTCTGCCAAGCTACCTGAATGTAAAAGCCACTGAATACAGCTCCCCATATTGTGATTCAGGACAGAAACTGCATGCTTCAATACAGCAGAAATCGTCTTACAGTACAAGAGCTATCCTCATTGAAACAACCAAAAACAAAACTCTGCATCAAAGATGACAAACTTCTCAATCATTTCAAACAATGCAAAGTTGCATTGGACAGAAACAAATATCAAAACAGAAAAATTAGGAGACCCCAGTGGCAGACAAAGCATCGAGGTGACAAGTAGGCATTAGTAAGGTGTTTCCCAAGAGAAATAGGAATCAGACGCGTGTGTTTATGGAAACAGAAACATGGTCAAAATAGGTCCTCTAAACTATCTTGAGATGGCGGATCCTAAAACCAAGAAAGCATCACAAAGCAATAATCTCTGAGTTTTTATCTGATGTACCTCACGAGCTAAAACCAGGGTCTATATGTCAACCCCTATCTCTTTACCAAGACCTCCATCTTAATTAGCGCATGAAACTTGCAATCATGTGCATCCTTCCCCCCTCTTCTCTCTCTCAAGAGCAGTCAGCTGCAGAGGGAGTCACCTCTCTTGTTTTTTCTTTTTATTTCTTAGGAGGGTTGTACATAGTAGGCTCCTCCTGGGGCTGTTTTTTGTAGTTCGTTTTCAGCAGACGTTTTCTCTTTCATGACTATTACAAGGAAAAACAAAAGTTTGGATGGGTTTTCCTGTTGTGGGTTTTTGTGATGCAGATGGTACGTTGATCGTATTATGCTTTTTTTATATCAGTACTGATGTACTCAATGGTCAAAGCTGTAGTGTTGGTACTAGAGTTATGCTTTTGAGGGTGTCAGTAATCCAAAAGCCATTTTGCATATAGGTATGTTAGCTAAATGAATCATGATATGGTCATTTGGTTTTGTTTTGTCTCTTATAATCCCAAATCAATCCATCAGCTGGGACTCTGAGTGTTAGGACCACATACTTGGTAACCCTAAAAGGGCCCCTCGGGAACTACTCTAGCCCTAAGGTCATGTGTCACCATTTGGCTCCCTAAACAAGGTATCCTTAAATAAATGCAAAGATAGATTCTCACTAGATCTTCCTATGCATTTGAGCACCAGTTTGACTGGTGAATCACCCTTCAGATGTCCAGAATTTGGGCTTTGCTGATATGATCAGTAGTCCTATGACATGGACTGGTATTTCCAGAGGGATGGGAGCTTTGCTGATATTATTAGTAGCTCTTCTGGCAGTGCTACTGTGACTAGTAGGCCTGGAGGTGTGACCAATATGACTAGGAACATTGGTGCTCGAGGTCATCTGGTATAAGTAGATCCATGGCTTAAGAGAACGGGGGATTTCCAATGTATATTTGCATATGCATTTCATTTTGTGTATGTGCGGGGATAAAAGATTTATTATCGGAGTGTTCCCAGTCATATTGGTCACACCTCCAAGCCTACTACTCACACTAGCGCTGCCAGAAGAGCTACTGATAATATCAACAAAGCCCAAACACTAGTGCTCAGGGTCATCTGGTATTGACTAGATCCATGGCTTAAGAACAGGGGATTTCCAATGTATATTTGCATATGCATTTCATTTTGTGTATGTGCGGGGATAGAAGATTTATTAGATGCATAACCTGTTTTCGTGTCCTCAATGCTTGCTTATGTCCGGTCTCGTAGCGATGGGGACACCCAGCACTACTGGCTACGAGGCCATGTGCATGCCTTTACTTGTTGATTAGTGATTGGCTTTTTGGAGGCGCCAAAACTAGCCATTGAAAGTCTTTTTAAAAACCATATTTAGGACTTCGGTAAATTCAAAAACTAGCCATTGAAAGTCTTTTTAAAAACCATATTTAGAACTTCGGTAAATTCAAAAACTAGCCATTGAAAGTCTTTTTAAAAACCATATTTAGAACTTCGGTAAATTTTATAAGGTGGAGTGTTCACACCCACATTAAAAATGTGTGTGAACACCCCAATGGGCACCCAAACCCATTAATTCTATATATAAGGAGAGTATTTTAATTATTAGTGAACCCAAAACCATTACGTGTGAATTTTGGACGATTTCTGGAGACTTCGCTTGGATTCAGCAAGGTGGTTTGACGTGGGGGGGGAAGAGGATTGGTTGGCGATGGACTCGGGCATTTTCTTTTTCGGGTAGACAAAGGAAGGAAATCTCTCTCCCGCAAGCGGACGGATGAGTTCGATACTCTCTCTCTCATGCACTGAGAGGCTGAAGCATTCAAAGTTCTCCCTCTCATAGGTGGCAAAGAACGAGCGATGCTTTCTCATAGGTGGCTTGAAACTTTCAAAGTTCTTTTTCTCTCACAGGCAGCCAGAAGCATTCGACGCTCTCTCTCTCTCTCTATCTCACTGATGAACTGAAGCAAAGAGATCCTCGCTCTGTCTTTCTCTTTCTCACCCAGTGGACTAAAGCGAATGGATTCTCTGTCTCTCTCCCACAGGTGGACTGAATCGGCTGCACCGTAGAGAAAGGGGTAATCCAAGCTAATTAGGCTAATTGAGGCTAATCTAGATGTTACTTTCTTTCATTGGTATCAGAGCTCTTCGCTTAGATCTTGATATTTTGATTAGGGAGATACTAGTGCATAATCCATTTTTGAATTAGTGCTTTTACAAAGTTTTCAAATTTCTTGTTAATTCTATTTTGTGTGGATTAGTAATGGGATTAGTGATAATCATTTTCAAATACATTCTAATCACAAATTTCAAAACCCTAATTCCTACACAAATTTGAGAAAATCTTATTTTTCTTGATTTTCAATTTCAATTGTATAGTCATTTTCAACATGAATTTTCTTGAAATCTATTTCCAAACCATCTTGATTAGAGCCTTTCCTCAATCATCCTAAACATAAACCCTAGTTTTCTTCTCATTTGCTTAGATCTAGGGAATCTTGATAGTTTGGGAAAACCTATTAGTTACTGTGTAAAATCTTGGTGTAGTTTTCAAGAAAGTGTGTAGAATTTCTAGTGCAAACTATTGCAGTTTGCAAGATCAAAAAGCAAGTACCAAAAACTGACCCACAAGGTCCCCTCATACTAAGACTGAAACAAGACCTTGTTTCTAATCGGCTCAACTCTCAACAGATTTTGTTACTTTTCCCTGACTTTCGGCCGGAAACTCCCTTTCAACAGAAGAACCCACCCTAGTTACCTGTAACATGGGTCCTTGTGAAAGCGTTATGATTGATTGATTGATTGCGATTAATGCTTACACCCATGCACAACAAAATGTTGCTTCTTCACGATACACAATAGAGAGAGATGACCTAATTTATGGGCTTGTACACACTATAAGGGTGGGCATAATGCCTTTACCCCAACAACTTTTAATGTACTAAGTGCACTATGTACTATAACTTATGGGCTTGTACACACTATAAGGGTGGGCATAATGCCTTTACCCCAACAACAATCGACCATGTATTACTAACATGAATATATACAATGATGTATAGAGATGCTCAATGGTAGCACAACTCCTAAGTTCTCAATGACTCAATGATGACTCACTGATCAAAGAATGAATATGGATAAATCCTAGACTCCTATTTATAGTGTCTAATGTTGGTGAGTTGGCTACCAACTATAACCCTAATACTAATGTCTAATTAAGTGTGTTAAAATCCCATCTAAGTCTGTCCCAACTAAGATTGATTGCGGTGCCCAAAGCAAGTTGGTACAGACTTAGATGAGAGATTGATTACCATGAGGCCCTTATTCTGATTAAATGGAGCAATCAATCTCTCATCTAAGTCTGTCCCAACTCTCATCGGGCACCGCAAAGACTTAACTACCAGCCTTCTCTCCTTGTCTTGACCTACTCTGTTCCACCAAAATGTGACGTTTGACAAAATTTGTTCCAGTGGATGTCTCAAGTGGAGATCCCCCCCACATGTATAGGAAAGCTTGCAAGAGAAAAGAACTCCAAAACCCTCACAAAGCTGGACTAATATCCTCTTTCCTACCTCTAGCTCACAGCTCACAAGGGAATTCCCAACTGACGCAACTTCTTCACAAAGAACGAACATTCTCCCAAATCACATTCAAATTCTCGCCAACAAGCCTCACTCGAATCTGATTGGGAATGCACAAGCGGAAGCATAAACAAGACAAGAGAGAGAGTAGAGAGAGCTTGTGGACAAGCTCACCTTTTATATTAGCTTGAAGCTTTACAATGGCAATTGGCCAGCGAGAGAATGTTGAACTTGTGCAAGGGAAGTGGATGAAATAGTGAATAATGCGAGAACTCCTTATATAGTGCATTAGTGAGCGGGCCGACTACCTCTAGGGCTGGCCGACTGCTCACAAGACAACTAAATAGGAGAAAATGCATAAAAATACGCAATAATACATACAGTCCCAAAACACTGAGATAAATTCTAACACCCCCTCTGCAGCTCATAGTGTGCAAGAGTCGGAAGAAGATAAGCCGATGAAGATGCAACCATGGACCCTCTAGCACCACAAATACTAGAATCACCTCGGAGAGAGCATCCACCAACTTGTTTCCTCAAAACAAAAATGCCACCACGAACAGCAAGGAACTTTGCTTGGCCACGAATTCCTACACAAGTGTGTAGTGAACTCCAAGAATAGATGATAAGTTGCTAGACACACCGCGCCCATAATCCCCAACAAACGGTGGACAGAACACATCACGTCCCAAAAGCCTCGACACATCTAGTTCATAATCTCTGCTATACAAAAGATAACCATGTCCTGCCAAATGTCTAATGCTTGGAACTCCGAATCATGGTCCCCATGCACCAGTAAGTGGAGCTGCAATCAACCCCCTCTTTCGCCCACAAGCCTCCTCTGGCAGGAAGCACATGGGAAAAAACTACATGTGTACTAGAGAAGTACACCATCTAGTAACTGGTCATGGATAACCTTGGCCTTCATGAGGAACAATTGCATGGAACTGCCTTCAGGAAATAACAAACCGTAGAGCTGCCCTTGCAAGGTAGCTCATCGACGAATCTTGAGTAAAGAGATCCTCC
Organism: Cibotium barometz; assembly: GCF_041138505.1. Classification (NCBI taxonomy): domain Eukaryota; kingdom Viridiplantae; phylum Streptophyta; class Polypodiopsida; order Cyatheales; family Cibotiaceae; genus Cibotium; species Cibotium barometz. Next base: position 3,854,946 of record NC_141110.1, read on the forward strand.
AATTTAGACCATACCTGATGAGCACTGGTGAGAGCTTGCACTGCCGGTGAGACCTCCTCTGTGATGGTCCGCACAAGCACAAAATGCGCCTTTTAGTCCCAATTCTCCCAGTCTTGTAATTCTGCTTCAAATACATTATCCTGATCCTATGTCCACCTCCTAGAGTTTTGAGGACCCTCGGGCTTCCTTTCAGTGCCCCGAACAATATCCCACAAACCCTTGTGGATGAACTAGATCCGCATCTGATGGGTCCTTTCAACTTGTCATCCTTGTTCGTAAGGGGAAAGCCATATCCACAGCAACAAAGGACAAATCTCAGCTCTCAAATGCTTCCCAACGAAGCAACGCTCCAGAACCAATCAGCCCCCTCTCAAACCTAAGAGAGGAGGAGGCTGGACAGCAGCAAAACAGTCCAAGAAACCACCGGGAACCTCCTACCGGAAGAGTAGGGACTCGTGGAGGAAGAAGGAATTGTACAGCCACTTGTCTAGCAACTCCACATGCAAGAGAACTCACCAACAACTGATGCCGATGCAGCAATTGCAGCCAAAACTCCAACGCTTGCCTCTGTAGAAGAAAACGCAGCCAAGAAACCAGGCCAGCTTGCCTCTGTAGGAGAAAATACAGCCAAGAACTGGCCGGCAGCAAGGGAAAGGCTGGCTGGACCAGAAAACGTAGCAGTGTATGAAAACGCAGCCACTGTTTAGGACTGAACTGCAGCCCGGAGGAGGTAGGGCAGAGAAAACGCAAGGCACATATGAGAAGGTGGGCAGATTTCTAACAGTATCATCACATCTCCAAAGTAATCCATAATGAAGGCCGTACACACAACGCAAACCGTAAGTAGCCTGTCTCAACCAACTGTTAAAGACAAATTGCTACTCTCCAACCCACCAAATTGAGTGTGAACTCAAGGCAAGCTTCACACAACAGCTTCTCATGACTCGAAGACTCCCCAAGATATTCTATCAACTAATTCTCACATAAATCCTATCAAGACGTAACTGATTGAATCTTTGGGACTCGATAAGACCTTTGTCACAAAAGCAAGAAATTTGATAGACCAAAAGTTTAACCTTTAGTCTAACCATGAAGCAAGTATTCAACTCCACTCCCAGACCATTGTGTGCCCATTCTACTGTCCTCACATGTCCATGAATATGGGCACAACCTCCTCAACAAGAGGTTTACTTCCACTCACTAAGAAGTATAAAACTCACCATCTCTGTGTCCATGGTCTATAGCCCATAACATAGCTGGATTTCCCCTCAATATCAAGAATCAAGGGATCAAGTGACTCTGTGGAATCTTATTTACCCATGGAGCATTAGATGTCTCCATGGAACTATTGTCACCTTCAAGCATCACTGACCTTTGTGAGTAACTCACACCAAAGTGTCTCTAAGTCAATAAATCATTGTTGTTCACACAACCTGGGTGAATTGCCATGCTCGGGACACCCAAGAAGATCCATTATCCCAGTGTCCTATAGATCAGCATTGCAACCCACAGGGTTATCCGAGGTTAGCTATCCATAAAGGCATAGGGAATCCCAATCTAAAGACTTGGAAGCCTCGGGAGACCTTACATGAAATAGGTCATGGTGTCCCATAGCACCAAGAGCCTTCCCAAGTAACTTGGTATACGACCCCTGAAATGGATTAAACATCCGGCTGTCCTAAATCAAGAAGGGCATGCAGTTGCATACGAGAGCCGTCGTTTGCATGATGTTGAGCTTCATATGGATATCTATGCGAAAGAGCTCTTGGCTGTAATTCATGCCTTAAAGATATGGAAACATTATCTTCTTGGGACTGAATTTGTAGTCAAGACAGATCATCAAAGCTTGAGATACTTTCTATCTCAAACAAAGCTTTCGGAGAAGCAAATGAGATGGCAAACTTTCTTTCCATGTTTCATTTTCAGATTGTGCATACTCCGGGAAAGAAAAATGTGGTGGCTAAAACTGGTCTATGGACACACAAAGCGGTAATTCATTCACAAATAACCTGGACTTATTCGGACACACAATCACAGAATCCTCGCTCCCTCGCTCAAAAACACATTGTCCCCGAAGTCCGACGCCCCTTGCGGTATTTCTTTATTGTTAAAAAGTTTGGAAAATACAAAGCACGAGTGCAACAAAGCACTCTACTTGCACCAGCTGAGTTTTACAAATTCTGGGAGAAATTTGCTAGCATAACTGAACTAAAACTGTTCCATAACATCTCAGAATGAGTCCCAACTGATAGGCTCACTTCCATAGGCATCAAACTACCCAATGGAGTCCAAAACATCACAATTCAGCTTGCTGTAATTTTCTGCACAGACCTGTTTTCAGCTCTGTTTTCAGCCCAAAATAACCCTTGTACTGTCCTGAAGGACTTTAGCAAAGTCCTACTGCATTTTGGCATCAACCGGGCAACATAACAGCCCAAAAACAGCACCTAAACAGTGCTAAAACAGCATTGTATTGAAGAGGTTATTACCCTCTTCCATCCCTGCTTTGGTGTAAGAACTAACTACACCAGTTCCTGTTCAAGGAGGGAACTAGCCTTTGCATATAAGCATGAAATTCACACAACTGTACTTGATTTTATTTGATGAGAGCATTACCATAGTCTGCAAGAGAGAGAAAGAGAGAGAGAGGCTGTGGGAAGCAAGCTCAACCCTCAATACATGAGTTGTAGGGCAAGGGAGTGCACCACAATAGCTCTCAACCTGCAACAATCCACCATGATGGCTGCAAATGAGCCTCATTCAGCCCAAATTCCCACGCTTCCCTCTTCTCAATGTGAAAAATGCACATAAATTTGACACTTGGCACATTTTTAAGCCTTTTCCACATGCAATCTTCCAAGCTAAAAATCTCCCAACTGGTTCACATTCTCACAACAGTCCTTTGTCAGCTTTTGGTCCCCTTGACATTCCGCACAAACTGACACTGCCAAAAATAGCAGTTCCCTAGATTTTAGGGATGATGTCATCTGCATTCTTTCTGGTCTCCTGACCATCTTTGACCACTATGGTCACTTCAGAATTTGCTTAGAATTCAAGATACATTCACATTTCGGTGGCGGCCACTTCCTAGTGTAAACTGGCCTATACCCTCATTCAGTGGCCATGTCCTGGACACTGTCATTCATCTTTCAGTGCAGTTCTCAGGCTTAGCCAACCACTGGTCCAAAGTCCCACTGGTTGACTCATTCTGACATTGCAATGACCCAAGCCCTTCCAAGAGATCCCGGGGGAAAACAACAGCAACCAAAGAGAAAGAAAAGAAAAATATATATATTTATAAAGAAATGTAAATAAGGAAAACAACTGCAAAAAGTTTCACCTCCTGGTGACAGTGGCCGATGCATTATCCAGGAGGCCTTATCTGGCTGCAGTCTCAGTGGCCTCTCATGGGGACTTATCTGTTATGCGTGATTTGTATCATTTGGATGCTGATTTTTGCCATATATGGACTGATTTGATGGCTGGTCACTCACATGCCTCTTATGTTATCAACGACGGTTATCTTATGAAGGATAATTGCCTATGTGTGGTAAAGGATTTGCGTCCAAAGGTTATGGAGGAATGTCACGCTCCACCTTATGCTGGTCATAGAGGTATCATGCCCACTACACCCATGATTGAGAGATATTTCTTTTGGCCAAGCATGCGTAAAGACATTGAGGCTTATGTACGTGCATGTATTACTTGCCAAAAGGTCAAATTTGACAAGCAAAAACCTCCAGGTTTGCTTCAGCCATTGCCTATTCCCTCGCAACCTTGGGAAAGTATTACTATGGATTTTATTATGGACTTGCCTATATCCCAGCATGGGAATGATGCTATTGACCATTGTGGACAGGTTTAGCAAGCAAGCTCATTTCTTGCCCGTCAAGAAAACCATTAAAGTTGATCATATGGTAAAGCTTTTTCTTGCTAATATCTTCAAGCATCATGGTATGCCTAAATCCATTGTTGGGGATAGAGATCCCCGGACTACAAGCCTCTTTTGGAGGGCTTTATTTGATAATATGGGCACTAAACTTGAGTTTTCATTAGTTTATCATCCCCAAACGGATGGCCAAAGTAAAGCTGCAAATTCAGCCGTGTTGGATTTGTTGAAGTGTTATGTGGCAGATCAAAAGACTGCATGGGAGAAGTATCTTCCACTTGTTGAGTTTGCCTACAACAATACGATCCATGCCTCTACGGGAAAGGCCCCATTTGAGATTATTTATGGCAGAGTGGTTTTGCCACCCATCCTTCGTACAAAGGATGAGATTTTTGCAGCTGATGAATATGTTCGTGACTTGGATGTAGCCTTTGCTCAGGTACGGACAGCCATTGCAAGGTCACAAGATAAGCATAAAATGGTTGCTGACAAGCATAGAAGGGACATGCAAGTCAAAGAAGGTGATTGGGTTTTGCTGAAATTTGAGAAGGCTAGGCTTCGAAAGAGGCCAAGACGAGAAGGATCATATCCTAAGCTTTCTCCTCGCTATTATGGACCCTTCAAGGTGATTCAAAAGATCAATGAAGTGTCATACAGGCTTACTTTACCTAGTCATTGGAAGATTCACAACGCATTTCATGTGAGTCTTTTTCGGAAATATGTGGAGCCAGATCCTGACGAGCCTGTCATCACAGAAGATCCGCCAGAGATTGATGAGCTTGAGGAGATCCTCCAGCCAAAACAGATTGTCTTTCACAAGGAGCGAGAGCTACCTGCAAGAAAGCTTTCCAGGAGATACCTTGTGAAGTTCAAAAATTATTTGCCCATTAATGCAAAGTGGGTAAATGAGGATTATTTTATTGACTACCCACAGTTGTTGCAGGTATATCTTGAGGCTTGTCAGTTGAGGACAACTCTTTAGAAGCCCGGGGGGATGTCACCAATTGGCCGCCCATTTGGTCCATCTCCAGATTTGTGTCTCGTTCACTTGAGGCCAGGCCGGTGTCTCATGTGAAGGGGCCAGTATTTTTACTTAACATGGACGGGAGGCAGATTGGTGCCACCCGTGTGTTAGCAGGATGGTGTCGTATGGACGGGAGCCATACTGGTGCCACCCGTGTATGACCTGGACTGTGTTCTATCCATGGGATTGTCACGCCATAGAAGAGCCAGTATTTGTGCCTTGTCTTGTCTATGGGACTGTCACTCCATAGGGAGGCTCATGCCTGGATCTGTGTCTTACCTATGGAACTGTCACTCCATAGGAAGACCGGGATTTATGTTTTCTGTCGTGCCATTTTTGTGCCCGACAGATGTTTTGTATTTGTTCCATGAACGGGAGATATGTCCATGATACTATTTGCACATGCATTCATGTTTTGCATGTTTGAAATTGTTTTCGCATGACTTGTATTCTTGTGTTTGCCTGTTTGACGTGCCACTTACTGAGCGGGGACGCCTGCCAGTGAGTCGTGAAGTTTGCTCTATCTTATTACGAGTTTTGTTGCGTGTGAACAGGTGGTAAGTGTACTGCACTTGTTTGTTTAATAGCTTTCTTTCTAACCTTTAATTTTATAAGGTTGTAAGTTCACATTCATTAAAAAGTGGGCACCCATTATGGGCACCCACGTGTGGGCCAAGGTGGGGAGGGAAACCTCACACTTGACCCTTTATGTGTAGGGGTGGGTGCATGGCCACCTACCCACACCCCACCTTGAAACTGGCCGCCCCCATGCAAGCGTGGGGAGCCGGCGAGCTATGGTCGTGTGCTTCCTCTCCAACACCTACAAAGAGGCGACCATCCTTCTGCTCACCTTCAAACGATTGTGCGCTTCCTCCTCCTCAGGCTGCGCCACCTCCACCTCGACAGCAGACGGTTGCGCATGCTCTCCACAGCAGGCGGCTGTCTCCTTTCCATCGGCGGCTGCTGCTCCTTCCTTGCAAGCGGCTGTACCTTCTCTACCATAGGCGGCCGTTTCCTCTCCAGCATAGGCGGCTGTCTCCACTCCATAGCGGCTGCTCCCTCTACCCTGCAGGCGGCTGCACCACCCCACAGGCGACTGCAGCCAGGCAGCGTCTGTGCTCTTCAGTTGGCGGCTGCACCCTCTCCTCTCCAAAGGCGGCTGCGCCACCTCCTCCTCCCTTGCAAGCGGCGGCATCTCCTCCAAAACACGCGGCTGCGCCTCTCCCAAGTGGCTGCGCCCTTTTCTATAGGCGGCTGCGTGGGGCTGCGTTCCCCTCTACAAGCGGCTGCATGGGGTTGCGCCTCCCTTCCATAGGCGGCTATGGGCGGCTCTGCGCCTCCCCTCTTCAAGTGGCTACACCTTCTACACAGGCGGCAGCTCCTCATCCTCCGGACAGGCTGCTGCGCCCTGGTGTCCCTCTCAAGTAGCTGCACACAAACACCTCGGGTATTTGTCTTCCATTAGTGAGCTACAAGTAAGTGGATTCAGATTTAAGTAAAGGATTTTGTTGTAAATCTAATAAAGGATTCTCTCTACCGCTAACACCCGTTCGGTGCCGGGTAGTCCAAGCTTTTGGAGAACCACGGTCCATGGGTGCCGAGATCGGGAAAGCCATGCGTTAGCACGGGAGCGCCTGTTTGTGCGTGGTCCTGGAACACCAGTGGGGCGCTCTCCGCGGATTCCACTGAAGGCCACTCAAGTGGTCGCTCTCCTTCAAACGTCTACTTCGAATCTCTTGTTTGGTGCTGTATTCATCACAGTTGTACATGGACATCATCTGGTTCTTTGAACCCATAGAGCATTGTATTTGTTAAATACTCCCAATAATATATCATATATTGAGGGGGGGGTCGGCCCGTTCCGGCCCCAGTGCTGGTGTCCATCTATCAACATTTCATTTCATTTTAACTTTCAGTTGTTATTAAGTTGTCCATTCAAATTGTGATAATTAAGTTGTGCTATTACGCGTGTGGGTGTCCAACGGAGTCTATTCCAACTTGACGGGATCGGTTTCGAGGGGGGGGGGGAGAGAGAGAGAGGAGTGGGATATACAAGGGCCAAAATAACTGGATATTGCTACTACAGCTTCAAGAGCATGTACAACACTCCAATACACTCAAAAACTCCGTGATATGCACATAACAATTTGCATACATGTATACAACCTGAGGCCTGACTTGAGTACAAACCACCTTATCCCACAAGTTCCAACCTATAATGACCTTCTAGCTCCCCCAGGCACTTCAAAATTGACACTCACCATCAAGTGACTTTTGGACTCGTCACCTGTGGTGTGCACTAGTCAAAACAAGTTACAACAATTTACATGAAACTAGTTACCATGCATGACTCATGAATGATGCCCTCCGACAATAAAGTGTCAAAGTTGAAAGACCAAAACGTTTGTAAAAATTGCCAAGAAAAAAAACAGGTATGAAACTCTCTCCAGCTGCATCGGAGCATTGGCGGCTACAGGGACTCTCACAGGAGTTCCTGGAGGATTTTTGGACCAGGCTCTGGGGTAGACGACAGGCACGCAGGATCTTGACTTTCCAGTGGCTGGTTGCCCACAGGGGCTCTGCAGTTGGCACATGGCTCTTGCGTCCGATGCAGCCACCCATTGGAGACAGAGAGACATTGCCTATGGGACTGTCCACAAGCGCAGCAGATTTGGCTGAGGATGCTGCACATTTTGGCCCCCCTCTCTCCAGAGGGCATGTATACGTGGGAGCCACTGCTTGGTCGACTTCGTCAGGGCCTGCTCTGGGATACGAGACGGAGCAGGATAGCCATGCCATCAGATTCATTAGGAGCCAACCTCGCCTTGTTCCTTCACCGGATTTCTCGTCCGCCAGCTGGACACAGGAGAGGGATCTACGATGGGAGCTCCTCAGCAGCCTCACCATATGGTTCACCTGGAGAGCCCGTTGTTTCAAGGCCTTTGAGGAGAGACTGGAACCACTAGCAGAGACTGTTCGGGGGATCTGGCAAGAGTTGATTCTCACCCTACAAGGACAGTATGACTGCATCCGAGGCAACTCGGATCGAGCGATCTTGCGGCGCCAGGCCTTCCACACCACTTGGCGCAGCGGCCCCTTCTATACTCTACACGCTGGCACTACAGGCCACCTGTTTGGATTTTTCCCCTCCTATTATATGATATAGCCTCTCAGTTATTTGTACTGTTATTTGTACTTTTTTGCACCTCTCTGCTCTGCCTTCTTATGAGCAGGAGAGGGTTTTGTAGCCCAGTGGGCGTTTTTTTTTTATAGCTAATGAAAGGATCTTTTCTCGAAAAAAAAAAAACAGGTATGAAACATGCGAAACGTTTACAAAACGTTTCATAGGCCCGAACTCCAATAGCATGGCCACTAGACCTGTTGTCTAGAATGGTGTCTCCGTCATTGCCTCCTCGGGAATTGCGAGCATTGGAACTAGCCGCTCTACCTGTGGATCATAGTAGCTATGAACCGCGTTTCATGCCTCTGGCCACATAGGTGTGTGGAGCAGAGCGCAAGTTCACCAGTAGATCTGTACCGGAGTGGAGCGGTGGAGCATTAGTCCAAGTTAAGCAAAAGGGGATGTCACGTGCACACTCTCCCAAGTGTGACGTGGACATGCTTCTACCCATTGGCCAACTCAGAGGTCGAGTACGTGACTGGATTTATGTATTCGTAAGGGCTATTGTGCCATATCTTTGTAATATTGTCCAGGCGCCTGATGAGCAACCCAGTGTGGACAGAGTTATTGGGTTATTGTGTGAGAGAGAGCCATCTTTGATCATATATGAAGCATGAGCATGATCAGCCATCAAATCAGCCCATAAACTTGCAAAATTAACATCAGAATGATATAAATCTTGCATGGCAGATAGGTCTCCATATGAGGCAACTGAAACAGCAACCACATATGGTCTCTTGCATCTTCCACTACATTCTTCTTCCTTGAAGCGTGTACAATCTAAAAATGAAACATGAAGAGGAAGTTTGCCAACCTCATATGCTTCTCTCAAAGCTTCGTTTGCGTGAGAAAGTACCTTAGGCTTGGTAATCTGTCTTCACCGTAAAATCAATCCCAAGAAGATAATGTTTCCAAATGGTCAAGGCATGAATTACAGCCAACAATTCTTTCTCATAGATGCCCAAAGAAAACTCGGCATCTTGCAAACGACGGCTCTCATGTCCTTGGTTTAGGACAACCCCAATACAATTCCCACATGCATCACACTCCACACTGAAAGCCTTTTGTGAGTCCGGAATTATCAACACCGGTAACTTCCTTGAGATAGAAGAATGCATCTCGCTCATCCACTCTCCATTTGAACACTACTTTCTTCTTTGTTAGCTCATGCAATGCCAAGGCAATCCAAGAAAAATGACTAATGAAACACCAATAGCATGTGCATAGACCAAGAAAGCTTTGTACTTCATGTACAGATGTTAACTCTCGCCAGTTTCGAATAGCATCTATCTTGGCGGGATCCATTCTCACACCATCTTTAGATACAATGTGACCCAAATAGTACATCTCCGAAACTCACTCTTTTTGGCGTTTATAAAGAGCTTATGTTTACGAGGCTCTAGCCAAATGAGCCCTATAGTCATGTTCATTCTAGGAGGATACCAATATATCATCAAAGTACAAACCTGTGAAGTTTCGATGCTCTTAGAAAATGCAATCTATCATTCTGTTGAATGTTGCAAGGCATTTGTGAGACCAAACGCATAACCAAATACTCATAAAGTCCAAATGTTGTGCCATCTTATGTACATCTTCACCTCGATACCCGCTCTTCAGACCTATGCGGCTAATGCATGCGGACCCATCAAGCTTATCAATAATGTCACCTGTGCGTGGAATCGAAAAATGATTCTTGATAGTAAGCTTGTTCAATGCCCGATAATCAACACATACAAAATGACTCGTCCTTTTGTACAAGGAGTATGGGTGAGCAAAATGGCGAAGAGCTTGGCTGAACCAAACCCTTCTCTAAACGCTCATCTACCTATTTCATAATCTCCACTTGTTGCACGGCACTCACACGGTATGCCGGTCTATTAGGTGGTGAACTACCTAGCACTATGTCAATGAGGTGATCCCCGAATCTTGGAGGAGGTAGCTCCTGTGGCAATTCATCAACAAAACAATTATTAAGTTCAATAAGAAAATTCAGCCTCTCTTGAGTAAGACTATCCACATGCACATCACAGTTCAACATTATCACGAACAAAAACCACGTACACGAAAATACCCTTTTTCATTGCTTTATAATCTATATGTGAGATACAATGGAAATAGAGTCTCCCTCCTTGCCAACATCAATAACATGCATGCGGCTCTTATGTAAAAAAGTGATCCTATTTGTCTTGTAATCCTCGCCGGGATCAAGACAATGGTGCCATGGCTTGCCTAGCAATACATCAACCAAAAAGTTTTCATGATCCTAAATAGCCTTGAGTATGCACACACAGCTTTCTTATGATAGACATAACTTGCACCTCTTTGCCCACAAAAGCAGCCTCCAATTCAATTTGGGTCCCACGTCTCCTATCCCAATGCCCAAAGCGGCGGCCATTTACATGGAGATGGAGTTATCGTTGCACAATCATCAAACATGAAGAGAGCAGGCTGATCTTTAATTTTCCCCAAGCTTTGCATACCACTCTCTCATTACCCGCATGCCTTGTATTCCCTTGTACATCATGAACGGCATGTACATTCACCTTGGGTTGTTTGTTATTCTCATTCTTTTTGCATTGCGGGCATTGCCTAAACATGTGATCTTTGCTTCCACATGCTAAGCACTTTCCCTCTTTAGCATATTGCTCTCTTTGCTCCGGAGTGAGACCAAACTTGTGCCTTATTTTGGAGTTATCTTCAGATGAAGTATTTTCAGCTTTCTCTCTATTAAGCTTTTAGTTTATTTAAACATGATTAAAGAGTATTGTTTGCATTGATACACAAAGGCCTTGTTAAATAGGGCTTGAAAAGGCACAAATAAAGAGGCACATCCCTGAAGAAAGGGTGAGACTCTTGAATGCATAGTTATTTCCTTTGGATGTAGAGACGTGTCCTTTGATCAATAGATGTCTCTTTGAAGAGATGTGTCCTTTAGTGATAACCCATGTGACAGAGTGTGACACTCCACTGGTGTCCTTTCAATGTTTGAAGGCTAATCAAGAGTAGTTAGAGAGATCAAGTCACAATAGTGGCATTCCCTCCCACTTAAAATAAGACTCCAGCTAAATAAGAGACTTCTAGTGTCAAAAGAATTCTAGAAATATCAGTAGATGTTGTTGAAGATCCTTGTCATTAGGCTGTTTATGCTTGTGGTGAAGCTCGCACTGAGAAAAAAGTTTCTCTATTGTCTTGTTGTCGTGCTTTATCTACTAAAGTGTTCAGCTTGAAAGTGATGAAGACCAAGTTGTTAGAAGAATGTGTGAAATTCTCTACAATGTTGAAAACATTATCCTCTTGCTTAGTATCCACTCTTCCATCCTATGTGGGTTAGGTTGAAACAAGTGTTATATCCACTTTGATAGTCTTTGCATCTTCAAAGCAGTCCATTGTTGGTGAATCATGATTTTGAGATAAAGAATCCAAGGACTTTTCAATATTATCTATTGTTCTTTCAAAGTGAGGCTATAAGAATCCTCGGTGTTGTCATCAAGTGACTCAATAAAGTTTGCCATAGATATGTCAAGGTTACGAGAGTCAACTTTACTTCCACAAATGGATTCCATGTCAATATTTTAACTCTTTGAAGAAATGATTGAAGCAAAGCTAGCACTAACATGAAGTGCATGAGCTACTACATGTCACTCTTCTGAAGTTTAAGGTTCCACATTATGGTTTGAGTAGCATTAGGTCATTTAGGGCATGCAAACCATCTATGATTGCCATGACAAATTGTGCACAATCTTATCTTTTGTTGTTCAAGAGAAGACGAATCCCGATTTGCACACTCGAAGCGTGTTATCCGTATGATGATGAATTGTGGGTTTCTTGCACATCAAAGTGCCACATTGTTTTGGTTGTTGTTTGTATTTTGTTTTTTTGTTTTTTGTTTAATGATTTACCCACCAAATTTTAATGGAAAGAGCACACCTTGTGAGCCATCAATGGTACTGGTGCTTGTGCAAACCGGCTACAGAAGAGTTCTTGAACATCAAAGTGCCACATTGTTTTGGTTGTTGTTTGTGTTGCATTTTGTTTTTTTTGTTTTTTATTTAATGATTTACCCACCAAATTTTAATGGAAAGAGTACGCCATGAATGGCACTAGTGCTTGTGCAAACCAGCTACAGAAAAGTTATGCACCCACGGGCCAAGCACGTGTACTGCAAAGAGAGAGAGCACATGCTGAATTGTTATTGATTGGCAAGTCGTGGGCCACCAAGGAGGAATCATTCTCAATGCTGATTTTCTTTTGTGTTTCACAGGTGGTGTGGGCTGGTCATTTGCATTGCATGAGTTTTTCTCTTTCTTTCTTTCTTATTCTTTCTCTTTGGGTTGGCCGCATTTGCATACGTGAAGGGCTGGTCATTTTTTTTCTCTTTCGTGTACAGCTGGCCCCTTGCAGTGCTGGTCGTGGGCTGCCCCAAGGACATCACTCTTCTTTGTTTTTTTTTTGTATGTGGACTGCCACGTAACTAACGTTAATAAGGCTAAAAGCCTTAATGTTTTAAAACATTCACTCACAATATTTTATTACTTCAAGAGTCCTGGCTTTTCCAAACAAAAGGTGGCGCCTCCAGGAAGATGACGATTCAGCATGAAGAGGGCGATTTGTACCAGCCGATGCCCGGGAGGGTTAGAGATAGAGCCGGTCGTCTGCCTAGCAAAGCCATGGGTACCCGTATTGTAACTGAATCCTACAATCTCCAAACACATATTTAAGCCCGCAAAGGAGCAAACACTCAACTGAACGAAAATAAATAGACACTACACAGCATTGAGGCTGGAATGGGCCGACCCCCCTTTCGGAATAATGTTTTTATTTCGAAGTGTTACAAATATGAGAGATGGGAGTGTTTTTCAACATAGGATTTCCAAAAGCCTGTAAACAAACACTTCCATATACAACCGAACGTTGTAGGACCTGTTTTTTGCTCAAGAACCAGCTGATAACCAGCCTGCTGTACGGCCTATACCTCAACAGCAACCAGTCGAGCAAGAGGTAGAGAGAAATAGATGATGTATGGCCTGTTTCCCGTAGGCAACCAGCAGAAGTAGAATGCAGCCTGCTGTCAGCCAGCCTATAGGCGACCAGAGAGTTTTTCAGAAACAGCTGTCTGCCTCCCTGTGCTGTCACACACGTGAGTACAGTTGCTGTACGGCTCACGGTATGGCCTGTCTGCTGTTCAGCCAACTCTCTTGAGCAACCTATCAAAAGAGAGAAAAATAACTCACTGCCGTCAACCAACCTGTAGGCAACCAGTCAAAACAATAGCAAAACATGGCACTACAGGTGGCCAGCTCCAAAGCAAAAGAAGAGAGAGGATAGTTGCTGTACGGCCAATTGTATGATCAGCTTGGTGGCAGTCAGGAGAAGGAAAACTGCACAGCATCTGTCAGCTTGCTTGTACGCATATGAGAGAGAGAGAGAGAGAGAGAGAGACCTTTGCTTATGCATGAGTCCTCCCGTAAGTGGCCAACCCGCCTATCTACAGCATAGGCTTGAGCCAAGAATAACAAAAAGCACCTTTTTTATAGCTCATGTTTCCCGTCATGTGCACAGTGTGTATCTACCGTGTGCTACATGCACACAAGACTAGCTTCAAGGTTGGGGGAGCTTGGAGCTAGACAGGCTGATTGACGAGCTGAGTTAGGGATAGAATAACGGGCGGGCACCCAAGTTTGGACGGGCAGGCACCCAAGTGTGGACGCCTAATGACCGGCCAAGAGCCTATAAAAGGGTGGCGAAGGTTAGTCATTAGTCATATAGAGTCTCGCGTGTCTTTGTGAGAGCTCTATGGTTAGGAGCCTGGATCTAGTGCAGACGTGCACCTGCTTCATGCAGCCGAGACTAGCAACAGTCTCGAGGCCCGCAAGGGTAGCTTCATGGCGGTATGGGACGTTACGAGGTAGAGATTGGTCGGTACATCCATCTTGTTAGCTCAGCTCGTGGCTCGGTGGGGACAGCCAAGACTTGTGGGCTTGCCCACGGCTATCAAAGTTGGGAGGTGAGTCAGGCCTACACCCCCGTCATGTTTGTTTGGTTTGTTTGCAGGTTTCGAGTCTTCTACCAGGAGCGTTCTACGAGGAGATCCTATGGGGATTTGACACCAAACGTGGAGAGGCAGGACAGCTGCCATAAATATAATAACAACATAAACCATCCATGAGCTACGGGCGCCTGTTTTGTGTGTGTCCATACAAATATTAAAATTCTGGTCCACAATTACAAAGCTCATAAAATGTCCATTCACTTAAATAAGTGTGAACAAATAGCCTTATATATATACCTAGATGAATCTAGGAACATGCCGAATCCAGCATAAATAAGTGTGAACAAATAGCCTTATAAATGATTTATAAGAGAAAAGTCCTGCAAAAACACATATGCAGTGTCCAAATCTCATGCAGAAATCCTCTGGCAGTCCCTTGTCAAATCTTGGCTTTAAACAGGTTTCTGTCACCCTGTGATTCTTGGAAATCCCCCATTCTCATCTCTCCACTTTGATGTCTGGTGTGACATTCTAAAACTGAAGAGAGGACCAAACGGTGACCTAAAAGCCTTGCATCGTTTTTTTTTTGTGTGTGTAGAAGAAACTACTGCATATTTGTGGAAAAAGCAAAATCAAGAAAAATTAAGCAAACATGTAAAAATTGGTAGGGGTGTTCTCTCCCACACTTCCATACAAACCTTTCTAAGGCTGATTTTAGGGTTAGGGTTTTCTTATTTTTCAGGGTTAGGGTTTTCTTATTTTTAGGGTTAGGGTTTGGCTGTGGGCATCCTACAGGTTGGAGTATGTTTGCTATGATACCACTGTTAAGCTTTTAGCTTATTTAGACAGAATTAAAGAGCTTAATGCTTAAATACTTGAGTAAATATGAGGCAAAGAGCAAAAAGTTGTGTTGTTTGCATTGATACACAAGGCCTTGTTAAATACAACCTACAAAGGTACAAATGCCTTGAATGGATAGTTATGTCCTTTGGACGTAGAGGCGTGTCATTTGATCAATAGATGTCTCTCTTTGAAGACACATGTCCTTTAGTGATGACCCATGTCCCAAGGTGTGATCCTTCACTAGTGTCCTTACAATGTTTGAAGACTAATCAAGAGTAGTTAGAGAGATTGTGACACCCTCTAAAGTCTCTTCTCTTTTTGCAGGTTTTGGACAGCCCTTTCTTTGCCCTTTTTGGCATGTTCATTGCTATAATTTTTGCTCGAATTGCTCGTGGCAAGTGCTGAAGCAATAAGCTCTTCTAAAGTCTAACTTCTATGCATATCTACACCCAATTGGTAGATAAGCAACAGTCCCAATTCAAAATTTCTCTTCTTTTCGGACTCACTAATGTGTATAAATGGTAAGACCTCCAAGTAGATCGTTCAAAGATAGGCATGCACCGTTTCATTGTCCTTTCGATCGATTTTGTCCCACTTGTGGATGATCTTCTTCCAGAATTTGAGGGGAAAATTTGCACATGGAATCTCTCCTTTAAACTCTTCCCAAGAGCTGATAGGATAAGAGGAGAGCTTCTCGGTGATCCACCAATGTGCAGCCGATCCTTTTGGACACTTACTTGCATAGCAAATCTTAGACTTCTCCGCAAAGTCTTCATCGCTAAATGCTATATCAAATTATGCAATAAAAACCATTGCCTTGCTTGCATCATACTCACCATCATAAGTTTCAAATTCGACCAACTTGTCGCCGGCCTTGATTTCCTTTTGCTTCCTAGCATGATGCTCTTCCCTTCATGTTTCTATTTTCCTCTTTACAATGACGCAACCCTTTCGACATGGGGCTCATCATTGATATGATATGATGCATGAGATCTTCTTGTAGGTGGCCTTGGCAATGGTGGCCTTCCTACATGCATGGGTACATCCCTCCTTGCATCTTCTTGACTCTTTAAGGCATGAGTATCATGGGCTGCATGTTCATCATGTACTTCACCTGCATAACCAGAAAATCTCAGCCAATGTGTGGTCTCTCCACTAGCCGTAAAGTCCCATGTCCTACACGATGGCCATGTTCACCATGAAAGGCATAACCTACATGAGCATATCTTTCATCCTTTGATCCATGAGGTGGTGAGAAGTCACCGAAGGTTCCTCTCTATTGACAAAAGACTTTTATCTTGCGAGAAATAACACCACCCTGCTCTATGCAAGGTGGTTTCCTGAATTTCAGCTCACCTGCTTCACGCTCAACACATCTCCATTCCGAATTCCGGATAAGATATGTAAGGGCTAGCTCCCTTGGCTTCACACCCAACTCATTTGCCATGGAGTCAAATGTGCGGTCCATCATAGATTCAGCTTTTGTGGCTTCGATGAGCTTGTGAACCTCTCAGTTCTCGTGTAGAAGCCTCAATTCCACTTCTTTTGCAGTTGCCTTCTCACATGCTAAATTTCAGCCTTTAATCCTGTACTAGCACTTGGATTGCAGCCTCATGGTGATGGGAATGCTGAAAATAAAGAACCAGCATCGGTGATCACTCCAGGCACAAAGCCAAGCAGCAACAGAGTCGTAGACGAATTTTTGTCGCGTAATCATCAATGGACTAGTCAGCGCGGCCGCCCACAAGCACAAATAGACATTATGGATGCCTGGAACAGCCCTAAATCAGCACGACCCCGAAAGGATTTGACTAGCTCAAAACAAGCTGTTCTGCAGCATGGGCTGATCAAGGGCAGCACACAGTGCCTGCTGCACCCGTGCAAGCCGCCCTAGTGAGGTAGTCAAAAAACTCACACAGAGGGATGTGCCAAAGCTATGCCCGGAAAAGCCAGTGCTGTATATGTTACATGACTAAGAGATTTATTCATAACAAAGTGCACATGCACACATGTTTGCATGTTTGAAATTGTTTTCACATCCGCGGTCCCTCGAGGGAGTGGTAGGCTAGTGATTGCACAGTCCCAGAGGCCCCTTCCCGTGACACTTAATCAATTGGTCGCCCTGCTGTCAGCCGACAACAATATTTATATATGCTGCCCACTCAATCTGCACGCTCTTGTCCGCTTGGTCGACTGATGTCCTTGCCCACGTAGAGGTCTCTCCATAGACCTGAGACCTAATCTGCTGCAAATCAGGGTTAGCCTTGTGTGAAAATGGCATTTTTTCCCAGCCCTAAAAAGGGATTTTACTGGGTTTATTTGTTCTTTCTGGTTTTTTTGGGTCTCTTGCTGCCAGCCGACAGCATTCCCTGGACCGACCAGCAGCACACCACCGTGTATATAGATTCACTTCATCATTCAGCATGCGTACCACATCAGTGCCACATCGGTGATCACATCAGTTAACACCACATCATACATCTGCTGCTGCTGCTGCTGCTGGCGCCTGCACTACATCAGATCATCATCTTCACCGTTCAGCACCAGCGTTTTACATCAGCTCATATCTTGGGACATTGGAAGAGTGCACATGACAAAAGTGGAGCCATCGAGGCAAGGACTCGACTCACTCAACACATGGTTAGGAAGATTATCCGAGGGTGCAACGAGGATGAGAATATAGCCCTCTATTTAGAGTAACTTTTGGGCTAGTTGGCTGGCCAACCCTAATCTAGGGTGTTCAGACCATAATAATAATAATGTTGTCCACACTTGGCTGTGCTCATCAAGCACTTCGACAATTACTCTTACAGAACATGAATCCGGCCACGCACTCAACCTCTGTGCTGGCCAATGGTGGATAGAAGCATGTCCACATCACACCTTGGAAAAGTGCAAGTCGACCTCAATCCGGATGAAGCCATTGCCGAGGAAAATGATATCCACGATTCGCCCTTGCTCACCGATGAGCACAGCTTGCAATAGGTTGTGGGCTGGTTGCTGGCAACAAACTTGCAGACAAAGTGGTAGGCTCCAAGGAGAGGCAAGAAGCTGGAGGTCCACATTAGATAGCTGACACAGCTGATGATGGGAAAGGTGGAGTTGGCTGCCTGTCAAATCCCCATAGGATCACCTCGTAAAACGCTCTTGGTACAAGACTCGACACCTGCAAACAAACCAAACAAACATAAAGGGGTGGAGGCGTGACTCACCTCCCAACCTTGACAGCCGTGGGCAAGCCCACAAGTCTTGGCTGTCTCCACCGAGCCACGAGCTGAGCTAACTAGATGAACGTACCGACCAATCTGTACCTCGTGACGTCCCATACCGCCACGAAGCTACCCTCGCGGGCCTCGAGACTGTTGCCAGCCTCGGCTGCGTAAAGCAAGTACACGTCTACACTAGATCCAGGCTCCTGACCATAGAGCTCTTGGCCGGTAAAGACACGCGAGACTCTGTGTACTAATGGCTAACCTTGGCCACCCTTTTATAGGCTCTTGGCTGGTCATCCGGCGTCCACACTTGGGCGCCCGCCCGTCCATACTTGGGTGCCCGCCCGTTAGTCTATTCCTAACTCAGCTCGCCAATAAGCTTGCCTAGCTCCAAGCTTTCCCAAACCTCGAAGCTAGTCTTGTGTGCATGTAGCACACGGTAGATACACACTAAGCACATGACATACTCCCCTTCCTCTTAAGAGCTAGCTCCTGAGCTCACTAGAAAGCCAGGGTAATCCCTCTGAAGAGTAGTCAATGTCACCCATGTAGTGTCCTCCTCAACACCATTCTTCCACTTGATCTTGTATTCCGTGATAAGCGTATTACGCAATCGTCTTTCACGAAATCCAAGAATCTTTTCAGGTTCGTGTAGAACAAATGTCATATCCTCGACATCTATGATTTTTCTTGACGAGTGACCAGTTCCACCCAGTACTTCTTTAAGTCTACTGACACGAAATCATAGTCACAGGGGACGGAGGGGACGGCAGCTTGGAACGCCTGGACAACGATTCGGGACGGACCAGGGACAGGGACGGACGGACGTCCCCCACGGCATGTTTCTCACAGGGGACGGCGCAGGGACAGGGACGGCTGTGCGGGGACGGCAGAGCCGTTGCTCGCCGTTTTTTGCCGTTGCGCCTACCGTTTTTGGCCGTTGCGCTTCCCATTTCTAGCCGTTTATGGTTGTTGACTCTTTGAGGCTTGGCCCTCTCTCTCTCTCTCTCTTGCCTATCTATATAAGAACAAGCCTCTACAAGGCTACAAGCACACACAAGTTCACAACTCTCAAGGCTCAAGTTTTCAAGGCTCAAGCTTCTTCTCTCTTCCAACTTCCAAGTTCCAAGCCTCTAGGCTCTCACACAAGGCCCGCGGGCCGCCGCCCTACTATCTAGATTCTAGAATCTAGACTCTCTCTCTCTCTCTCTCTCTCTCTCTCTCTCTCTCTCTCAAGCCTCTTGAGTCTTGATCTGTCCCATAGGTCGGATTCGGCCTCCCGTGGACGTCTTTCTTTCTTTCTTCCGTCCCGCACGACATTGTTCGAGCTGAGTTTGCTGCACCACCTATGGCAGTGGAGGCATTGTTCCAGACGATCTCCTTTATATACAGGATGAGGGAGAGGGAGATGCCCATGGAGAGACTATCCCGCCGAGCTTTTGAGGCATCCAGATAGCTGGCCGAGGCTGGACACACTGGATCTTGGTATGCACAGATGCTACAGTGGTTCTCACATCATGGTATAGACATTGAGCGGTTGCCACCTTTTCAGTATGATCAGTCTGCTCCACGGGGTTACCTCTCTCTCAATGAGAGGAACAGAGTGATGAGACAGGACATATGGCAGCACTACATACAGGAGACATGGACAGCACCAGAGAGCCCACTACCACCGAAGATGCTGTACTACAGAGACCACTTTGTGAGCATCTCAAGGGATGGGTTTATACATCGACCGCGGTACATGGATGTATACATGCCACACAGCTCTCGCGTTGCTATTGGACAGCTACGAGTCTCATCACATCAGCTAGAGATAGAGGCTGGGAGAGCGGCACGGATTCCTAGAGCTGGGCGGATATGCAGATTGTGCCGCGAGGAGGTGGAGACTGAGGATCACTTTGTATGTAGATGTAGAGCCCACCAGGGGATCAGAGATAGATATGCAGGATTGTTTGAGGAGCACTCTTCACTACATCAGTTGATGGAGGCCTCGGACCAGCGACAGCTTGGCAGACTACTACTAGAGCTTCATAGTTCTCGAGAGAGACTCCTCCAGACACCCGCTCCCACTAGGGGTGGGAGACAGTCCCAGCTCACAGATTTCTTCCAGAGAGCTATGCCAGTGCCAACTGATGTACCACGTGGGGTGACCGCACAGAGAGCAAAGGAATTGAGAGCCAAGAGGAGACCTAGACAGACTGGACATAGAGCACTCCGACT
Source organism: Cibotium barometz (assembly GCF_041138505.1). Classification (NCBI taxonomy): domain Eukaryota; kingdom Viridiplantae; phylum Streptophyta; class Polypodiopsida; order Cyatheales; family Cibotiaceae; genus Cibotium; species Cibotium barometz. The sequence goes on from NC_141110.1 coordinate 3,875,307, forward strand.
CCGTCACCGAGAGATAGCAGCTATCCGAATGAGACACCAGATGGAGACACAGGAGAGGCTAGCTCGCTTTCATTCAGACTCAAGGTACATGTTCATGCCATTCACAGCCTCAGCATCGGCGATGTATGATATCTTATATCCCTCTTATGGCACTGGATGGAGTTAGACATAGATCTGCATAGCATGCTTGTACTACCCCTTCAGCATATAGAGATGCATCTTGCCTTAGCACTCCATCCACATCCCCACCCCCCTTATATTGTTTGTATATGGACTCCACCGATCCATGATGATTCACAGTTGTATCCAGACACATGCACACTTTTTCTTTTGTTTCTTTTCTTCCGATGACCGGAAGAACACAGTTGTATTATTTTTTGTCTCATAGGCCGACTTTGGCCTCTCGTAGACGTTAATATATCTTTCTTTCTTTCTTTCTTTCTCTCTCTCTCTCATTCCTCAAGGCTCAAGAGTCAAGCCATCTTCAACCATGGCATCCTCCTCACGTGCCGGGGCTTCTCGTAGAAGGACAACAGGATGGACATGGTGGGAGGAGGTTAACTACACCACATCCGTTCATGGAGGCGGTTCTCGGCCATGGGTATGCAAGCTTTGTCCGTACCGGCGAACGGGTGGCGCCGACAAAGTGCGAGCCCACCTCTTGCATGAGAGTGGGCATGAGGTGAGGTTTTGCACGAATGTCACGCCCGAGAAGAGACGGGAACTTCTTGACAAGCTTAGCGTCTACGAAGCGGTCGAAGCGACAAGAAGGACACCACGAGTGGCCGTGGATCCCGCGACGATGGGGAGAGGAACTCAAGTCTCTACAATGGAGTCATGTGGTGGATCGGGATCATGCACACCATCACCTTCACCATCAAGTCGGAACGTTACTCCATCCACGACGCCGGCACCCTCCATCTCCACGGCCTCTCAATCATTACGTGGCCCACGACGACAATCTACACTTGGGAAGAATTGGAACCCCAAGTTGAAGGAGGAGGTGGATATGGCGGTGGCCCGCTTCTTCTTCCACGACCACATTGCCTTTCAAGCGGCTAGGTAAGTGCAATCGATCATTGCCAATTCATCATTCATGTTTTCATCATCCTAGTCCCCTTCTCATTAGTAAATTACTTTCTTGAATAGGTCGGAATACTTCAAGGTCATGGTTAAGAAGATTGGGCAGTATGGCTCAACCTATATACCCCCCTCATCCGAGAGCTTGCGCACTACATTGCTCGAGAAGGAGAAGCGCATTGTAGAGCAAGCGGCCGACAACACAAAGCGGCAATGGGAGAGGAACGGAGTCTCCCTCATTGTGGATGGATGGAGTGACACCCGCAAGAGGAGTATTCACAGCATGGTTGCATATTCCCGCGGAGAGATGTACTTCATCTCATCTCATGATGCATCCGGGACTGGGAAGAGCGCGGATGTGCTTGCGGCGGAGTGGGCTACCACCATGGAGATCGTTGGCCCCGAGCATGTAGTGGGATTTGTTGCGAATGGGGAGCCTTCCAATAGGGCGACGAGAGCTATTCTCCAAGGTATGTATGGACATGTCACGGTGTCCTTTTGTATGGCTCATTGCCTAAACAACCTCCTCAAGGACATCGAGGCATTACCATGGATCAGCCCGCTCATTGAGGAGGCCAACACCATGGTCTCCTTTGTCCTCAACCACCAAAGACTTCGGCATGAGTTCAACAAGAGGTCCTGTCTCTCTCTCCTCAAATATTCTGACACCCGGTTTGCCTACAACTTTCTCATGTTGGGCCGGTTGAAGGATTGTAGCGGTGCTCTGAGGGGGCTTTTCCTTAGCGACGAGTTTGTCGCCATGCAAGAGTCCCATACAAACACTGGCCAAGAGTGTAGGCTACGGGCGGATGACGCCTCTTGGTGGGAGCGTGTGAAGACCACAGATGCTATGGTGAGGCCCATAGTCCACCTATTGAGGATTGTAGACGCTATGCAACCATGCATAGGCAAGGTCTACGAGGCCATGGATCGCATGATAGAGAAGTTGAAAGACTTCGTGCCTAACGAAGACAGATACGAGGAGATCCATGCCTTGTGTCTAGGAAGGTGGAATTCCTACTACTCTCAATTGCATGCAGCAGCTTATGTGGTGGACCCAGAATTCCAAGGCAACAAGCAGGAGAGCGACCGGGAGGTGAGCGCTAGATGGAGGATCATCTTGGATCGTCTTGTGCCTGATGCATCGATTAGGCGCAAGATCAGTGACCAGCTTTCGATGTACAGGTCATTTCATGGCTCCTATGGCTGTCATGATGCACAGGTTGACCGCTCCAAAGTTGGTGCTGCTCTATGGTGGGAGGACTTTGGTTCAGATGGACCGGAGCTGCAGCAGCTTGCCATCCGCATACTTAGCCAGGCCGTCAGCTCCTCTTGCTTGGAGCAACTTTGGAGTACCTACAGCCACATTGCCTCTAGGAAGAGGAACCGACTCGGGGTAGAGCGTGCCAATGACCTTGTCTTTGTCAGCGCGAACTTGCGAATGCTTTGCAAGAGCGTGACCAAGAAGGCAAATTCCTTCACCGAGTGGGAGATGAGTCAACAAGAAGAGCAACAAGAGGATGAGGTGCAGGAGAAGCATGCCAGTGAGGATGAGACTGAGGATGAGCTTGATGCTTCTTTAGCACAAGCTACCCATGACCATGAGGCGAGCACTTCACGTGGATGATCATTTATGGATCATGATTCATGGGCCTGGCTACTTAGCTCTAGCCTCTAGCCTCTAGTCTTCAGCACTTTTTTGTCATTGACTCATTTGAGTCCGTCCATGTATTCTGCCTCCTTAAGGCTTAGTCCTGACTCCTGACTCTTGAGTCATGACTCATTTTGTATCTACATAATTATTAATATGACTCAAAAGCTTACCGTTTTAGTGTAAATTTGTGCTCATTTTGATGTACTTGCAAAGTAGAATAAGTGTGGAGCAGAAAAATTTTCAAAAAAAAGTATTTTTTGAGTGCCGTTCTCTCCCCCGTCCCCGTTCCCTACTTATGGCCGTCCCCCGTCCCGTCCTCGTCCCCGTCACCGTCCCCCGTTCCTTGTGACTATGCATGAAATACAAGATGAACTTTCACATGAGAAGGCAAATCCAATTCATATGCCACTGAACCAATCCGTCGTATAATATGAAATGGTCCACAATATCTAGGAAATAATTTCGAGAATCGACATGTCCGTAAAGTCTCGGAATCTTTCGGAACTCGCAAATACACCATCATTCCTTCAGAGAACTCTCTAGGTGAACGATGTCTATTAGAATAAAATCTGTCTCGGTCTTGAGCACTTCTAATAGATTCCTTCGCAACTTGTAACATTTCTTGCATATCTTACAAAAAATTACGTGCTGCATCATGCTGAAGTCCTGAGAATCCCACTGTAACAGGTGATCTAGGTTGAAAACCATACATAAGCATGAAAGGACTAAAACCTATACTCGTATGCTTAGTACTGTTATATGCAAATTCTAACATAGGAAGAAAATCTTCCCATGAACTCTACCTTTTGGATACATATGCTCGAAGCATATGATTCACTCTTTCAGTCTGGCCATCAGATTGAGGATGATCTGAGAAACTCAAATTCAAAGTTGTTTCCAACTTCTCAAAAACAAGTTTCCAAAAATCACTCGTAAACTTAGAGTCTCTATCACTGACTATGTCTTGCGGTAAGCCGTACAGTCTAAACGATCGCTCGATAAACTGCCTTGCTAATTGCGTAGCTGTAATGGTCTTCCGTGTGTCGGTAAAAATCTAGCCATTTTTGTCAAGCGATCTACCACAACCCAAATAGAATTGTGGCCTTGATATGTTCTTGGCAATCCGGTAATAAAATCCATGGAAATACTTTCCCATTTATTACTTGAGATTTGCAAAGGATGCAACAAAGCCTGTCTAAGGCGTTCAACTTTATTTGCTTGACAAACTTGACACTTGAGAACATAATCTTCTACATACCCTTTCATCTTTGGCCAATAAAAAGTGTATTTCACTAACGATAATGTCTTGTATACCCCAGGGTGTCTAGCAGAAGGAGCGTCGTGACACTCCTTAAGAATCTTGGACCTAATGTCCGGAATCTGTGGTACACAAATTTTGTCATTACGGAATAGTAAACCATTCCGAATCATCCACTAACCTCCTGCAGCCTGAATGGTAGACTTCTCAGTCATTGAGTCTTGGTCAATCAATGAGCTCCTGTCCTGGATCTTCTGCCAAAATGGACCAAAATAACTATCAGTCCTGCAAAGCCCTCTCAATGACTGAAATAAGTCGGTAGAAATCTCGATAAACGACAAAGTATTCACCTCTCTAATTCGACTGCGACACTGTTCATGGACCCTTTTTTATAATGAATCTCAAAATCAAAATCTTTCATTAATTCAGCCCATCGAGCTTTCCTTCCTCTCAAATCATCAGCATCACACACATACTTGATTGACTGATGATCAGTCAAGACCACAAACTTGAAGCCATATAAATAATGTCTCCAAACCTTGAGAGCGTGAATCACCGCATAAAGCTCCTTCTTAAGGGTTGGCCAACGAAATTGAGTATCGTCTAGCTTTTTACTTTCAAAAGCAACAGGTCTACCATCTTGAAATAGAGCAACCCCAATTGTATAGTCACTGGCATCAGTTTTAAGTACATAAGGCCGACTAGGATTGGGTAATGCTAAGATAGGTGCTCCCTTGACTTTATCTTTCAAAAGTCTGAAGGCCATATCCAGATCGTTATTTCAAGTGATAGGCTGATTCGACTTACGTCCACGACCTTTCAACAAGTCGGTCATCAGTAGTGTGAGTTGAGAGTACTCCCGCGCAGATTTCTGAAGAAAAACAACAAAACCGAGAAAAGAACGAAGTTGTTTCACTGTCTGCGGTATAGACCAGGCCAGAACCTTCTGAACTCAGTCATAGTCAATGCTCAATCCATCTCTAGTGATCTTGTGTCCCAAGTAAATGATGTCTGTCATGAAAAACTCACATTCACTTAATTTAGCATATAGTCGATTCTGTCTTAAAATAGTTAAGACAATCGTGAAGTATCTAACGTGATCCTCAAGAGTACGACTATATATCAAAATATCATCCAAGAACACAACCACAAATTTTTCCAAATGTTCACGAAAAAGATCGTTCATCATTTGCTGAAAAGTGACTTGAGCATTAGTTAACCCAAAAGATAATACGAGAAATTTGTAATGGCATACCTAGTCCGAATGGCAATTCTTTTGACATGCCTTTCATGAATATGTATCTGGTGATAGCCAGCACATAAATCTATCTTCGTGAAATATCTCGCTCTCGCTAACCGGTCAATCAGGTCACCTGATCTAGGGAGAGGATAACAGTTCTTAATTGTCATCTTGTTCAATCTCTTGTAATCTATACACATTCTCCAAGTGTTATCCTTCTTTCTCCTAAGCAACACAGATACACCCCAAGGTGATTTACTTAGACAGATCTAGCCCATCCTCAAATAATCTTCGAGTTGTTTGGTCAACTCATCTTCCTCAGCTTGGCTCATCCTGTAAGGTGGAATACTAACAGGGTGAGCACCAAGGACAAGGTCAATACGATGATCTACTGCCCTTTCAGGTGGTAAGCCCGATGGTAGTTCCTTAGGAAATACATCTTGAAACAAATCAAGTATCTTCTTTAATTCTTTGCTTTCAAACACACTTAATTCATTGACATCCATAGAAGGTATGAGAAATGAAGAAAGTGAAATCAAGACATAATGGAACGCAGTATATGAAGAAGAATCCATTATATTACAAAATCAATTGTATTTACAAGAGGTCTCTGAGAGGGATGTATACAATCACCTAAGATACTATACTGAGTATTCCTATGTTCAAAAGAAAAAATATGACTAGACCAATCTATCTAAACTTCGAAGAAACCCAAAAGAGTTGTGGAATCCATCTTCGTAGCTTTCATCTGTAAGTCCCTAAATTTCTGGAGATAAACCTCATAAGTGAGGTTCTGCAAGGTCATGGTCAAAGTAGCAAACCGGGCAACAACACCATGGTCATCCTCTTTCTTGAGAAATTCTTTCTTGAAGACGTCTTCGAACTATGCCCAAGTCGTTGGTTTAGGATTGAGTTCTTTCCACCAAAGCAAAGCTTTGCCTGAGAGGAAACCTGCTGCTAATTGGATCTTTTTGCCGTCGTCCTATGGATGAAACTGAAAATGGACTTGCCACTTATGTAGCCAAGTGTCCACTATCTCTTTGGTACGCTGCTTTTGCTCGCCCCCAAACTGTTCCGGAGTAATATTGGGACCTAAAGCAGATGCCAAAGTATCCATACCCGAAAGAGTAGATAGGATAGTGGTCAACAAAGAGATGGAGTTCTGTAAAGCCTGCATCTGCACGACAATTTGTGCTTGACATTCCGAGGAAAAAGCTTTGAGAGAGCAACTTTAAACTCTTGGAAATATGATTTTGAAACAAAATCGTCGAAAAGATCGCCATCGGTGGCTTCCGTAGCCGACAGGTCTTCACGTTCGGGAATGGGCTCCAACTCGGATTCTTGGGTCGACATCTTGAAAAGGACAAGGTGAGAGAAAAGTTTGATCTTGCTCAAATAAGAGTGCTAGAGAGCTTGAGAGTTTGAGAGATGTGTGGCAAGAAGCCCACTTAAGGGGAATTTATAGGCTTCCCCAAAAGCTAACTTAGCTTTTGCTTTTGTGTTTTTTTTTTGAAAAAATACATTTTTTTTTCTTAATTTTTATTTTTTTTTAACACTTACAAAGCAATAAGTCTCTTCTAAAGTGTGGGTTAAATAAAACCTTTAGACCCAGGTGAAAACGCTAAAAGGATAGATGATTTTTTTTTCAAAAAAAAAACCACCCGACAACCTTGCTTTTTTTTTTGCATTTTTCTGCAGCACGTAGCGCCGCCAACCTGCCACCCGTCCATCCACTCGCCAACGCTGCCGCTTGCGCACGAATTGGCCGCCTGCATACGGCCGCCTAAGCTTTATGCGCCTACTTGGCTGCGAGTACCAGCCTGCCAACGACTGCCTGTGTGTACCACTTGTCCTGGCTGCGCACAAAAGCTTCAGGGCTGCGCTACAACACCCTGACGTCACTTCTCCCTCTCTCTCTCTCTCTCTTTTACGAACAACAGCCGACAAGCTTTTTCTTTTTTTCTCTCTTCAAACTGTTCATACAATTGCAAGAACACATCTAGCCCTTCTTCTTTGCAAAGCAAATAACCTTACAAGACCAAACCCTAACACGGGTTCCAACGATACAAAATAACATGCTGAAATTGAAAAAACAGCAGTATACTCAGAAAAACAACAATCTTCATGAACTCATACCTTTTCTTAGACCTCATCTTCCCTACCTACCGACTTGCTCGTTCACGAGGCTTGCTTTGATACCACTGTCAAATCCCCATAGGATCACCTCGTAGAACGCTCCTCGTACAAGACTCGAAACCTGCAAACAAACCAAACAAACATGAAGGGGGTGCAAGCCTGACTCACCTCCCAACCTTGACAGCCGTGGGCAAGCCCACAAGTCTTGGCTATCCCCACCGAGCCACGAGCTGAGCTAACTAGATGAACATACCGACCAATCTCTACCTCGTGACGTCCCATACCGCCACAAAGCTACCCTCGCGGGCCTTGAGACTGCTGCCGGCCTCGGCTGCGTAAAGCAAGTGCACGTCTGTGCTAGATCCAGGCTCCTGACCATAGAGCTCTCACAAAGACACGCGAGACTCTGTACTAATGACTAACCTTGGCCACCCTTTTATAGGCTCTTGGCCAGTCATCGAGCGTCCACACTTGGGCGCCCGCCCGTTAGTCTATCCCTAACTCAGTTTGCCTAGCTCCAAGCTTCCCCAAACCTTGAAGCTAGTCTTGTGTGCGTGTAGCACACGGTAGAAGATACACACTGTGGCACATGACACTGCCATGGGGTCCTCTGAAGGGGGATAGACAAAGGAAGCCACCCGCTGCCGATGAAGCACAGTGGCAGGGAGCACGGAGAAGAGAAGAAGAGGTGAAACCCAAAAAGGGAGGCGAGGGGGGGGCAGAACAGGGGCAGGGATCAGGACAACAGAAGGGAGGGGAGGGCAGAGCAGCGACAGGCGGTCGCGGTGGCTAGGAGAAAAGGCGGAGGGCGGCGCTGCAGAGGTGGCGGAGAGGGGGGGGGGCTGCAGAGGGCAGTGCCGCAGAGGTGATGGAGGAGGGGAGGACCGCAGAAGAGGCAGAGGCAGGAAACGGGACGGCTGCGAAGAGAGGTGGCGTGAGGTAGAGGCGGCTGCACAAGAAAGAGGACACGGGAAGTGAGGAGCGGGGGAAGCAGAAACGGCACGGGGGGGGGGGGGGGGGGGATAAGAGGAGACAGGGAGGAGAGGGTGCAGTGAGAAGGAGGAGGAGGGGGCAGTAAAAAGGCTGGTGTGCACAGGCCTGCGCAGGGCGGGGGCGGGGGCGGGAAGGTGCAGGTTGCGACGGGGAGCCACAGCCCTCAATTCTCTCTGTGGCCACTATTATGGAATTGTTGATGCTCTAACCCCAAGCAAACTTTCCTTTTCTTGCTAGCCACAATTTCAATACCTGAGCACCATACATAATCAGACAGTATGCATTAAGCATCCAAACAAACAGAACCATGGCATTGACACTTTCACCTAATCAACCATACTAAGGCTGGAGAAAATCTGTTTTGGACATCCAAGACCAACAAGGAAGGTTAACCTTCTCTAATGCTCCATAATTGCAAACTTGATTCACAATCAAGCAGCTTTCTTTCCTTGCTAACAAGCATTTTACCTGTGAGTGGTCTATTATCAATTTTAAGCGGCCAGCCTGCCAATCCCAAAATCCCTTCAGAATGTGGCTGCCAACCAACCCAAAGTGAAGTTGCACAAGCACATGTTAAGCATCCATACAACCAACACAATCCATGAATAACATGTGTATACTAAAAATCTCGTGATTGCTGTCCTACCATTCATAAACCTAGTAGCTTCCACAAACCATTCATCCATTGTATTGCATGCCTCCCACATTCATAAAGCCAGCAAAGACTGCCAAGACTGCCAACCAACAAATCAGAATTTAATTGGCAGATATGGGCACAGAAAGAACCAAGAACGTGAAAACAAGCTTCATTGCTGAATGCATCTAAGACATGGATTAACCTCTACATTGATTGCAAGAGCACACTGAAAGATACTTGCACAAAAAGTAAAGCTCGAGACAGGACATTTCGTCAATTACAATTCAACCTTGTCCCTGATTAAAATGTACACCCTCCTTTCTGCTAGCCTGCAGCCTAGACCTGAAGGCACAAATATAACAAGCTCAAGTAGCAATAAAAAGACCAGGCAAAAGTTACAATCTCTACTTAATTACCACAAATTGCAAGGCTGTTGCCAGAGAGCATGATCTGGACAAGCTGGCCAGGGTTTAGTGGCTCGACCAATACAGGCCCTGACCACATGGACCAAATGAGTTATCCCATAGAAGGAGAAGTTGAAGGTCGTGACTCTGATTCATTTCGCTTTGAAGTCTTATGCCGTTTGGAGCTTTTTTTCCTCCCGCCACTGCTACCTCTTACCTCACCTTCATCAGCTGAAAGAGTCTCTGCAGAAATTGAAGGAGACTTGGTTCTATGCTTGTGTTTCCGTTTTTTCCTCTCCTTGTGCCCATGCTCACCCTCCTTCTTGTGCTTTCGTTTATGCCGTCTTCGAGCCCCATCATCATCAATATTGTCTTCATTAACATTCTCATGTTTGTGTTTCTTCTTGTGTTTTTTATGTCTGTCCCTGCGCTTCTCATGCTTGGAAAACTCACCTTCGTTCTTCTTTCCATCCCTTGACCTTGATCTATCCCTAACCTTTTCCTCGTACCTATCTAAATTTCCAGCAATGTCCCTTGTGCCAGTATCATTATTTTCAACATCCCTCATATCCCCGGTCTTCTTCTTATCAGGGGTGGAGGGGGGTATCTTGTCAGCAATTGGCACTACAAACTCAGAATCCATGGGATAAGCATCAGAGTACGCTCTTCCTGCTTCTACCCTCTCTGTCCTTCCTTCACCACCTGCATTAGCAGGTTTAGGCCCCTCAAAAATTGCATCTTCATCACAATCTCTTTCAATTTCATTGCCTTCTGTACGCCCCTCCATAAGTTCCTCTGCATCTTCTGACAGCAAAATATGCCTTCTCTCCAATAACAGAATTTCTCCTTTTGCACTTACAATCAAAGGTCCATCACCTTTATCTGAAATGGCATCCTGCTCTCCTGTTGCCATTGTGGAACTGCTCTCTTCTTCTAAGCTGGCACTGCGCAGTAACTTGTCGTGCTTTAAATTAGGGTCACCAGGCTTATGTTTCATACCACTACTCAACTCAGGCCTTTTACCCCTGTCTTCATTTCCACCTACTTCTCTATCTTTGTAAACAGAAAGTCCTTTTCCTTTTGAGGCAGTTTTTAGATCATCTCGCCAATCATCCAACACGTCATCACTTTCACTTTCTTCTTCAAAAATGGCATTGGAACCTCCTGTAGGTTTTCTAACCCTGAGTCCTTCAGCAGAAAAGCTCTCATTAGGATAATGATTCTTCTCACCATCTAATTCCTCAGCCTGAAGATATATTTTCTGGTTGTATTTCTCATCAGGCACGTGAGGTTGCAGGGGCTGTTCATAATGCTTATCTGAGGACGTCTTCTTGGCATCCACTCGATTTGTCGCCTTCTGGTAGCTTTCATTATCCAATAAAACAGAAAGTGACCTGGCGGGGGAACTGGACGACTGCACCCTTGCAGGACTTGACACACTGAATCTCTTATGTTCCTTCATGAGATTGCTAGCAATCCGATCCTCATCCAGTTCAATGCTCAGCTCTGTTGGTGAAGATCGATCTATATTACTTATGCTGTGGCCCCTACCAACTTTCACCTTACTGGGACTCCTGCTTCTGTTTTTACCTGGAGGGCTCAAGCTGATGCTTGCACTACTAACCGAAGGGCTTCTCACTGCTTCCCTGGATACAGATCTCTTGGAGGGGTGTCGAGACTTTGTTCCCTCTCTCTTCGGCCTTGGGGAAATACTTTTCTTTCGGGAATGTCTTGGAGACCGAGTGTGAGACTTTCTCCTTGGTGAAGGAGAAAGAGTTGGTGACCTCCTCCTACCTCTGCTCCTGCTCCTCCTAGGAGATTTGGACTTTGTTCTTGATCGTCTCCTTCCTCTGCTCCTACTTCGCCTGCGATAATGATGATCCCTATCTCTTCCATATCTGAACCGAGAATAGTCATTATAGCTCCCTCTGTAATAACTCTTGTAGTTATGACCTCTGTATCCATGATAGTCCCTTGCACGATAAGGTGAATAGTAGTCACGCCTGTAGCGTATAGGAGACCGTGAACCAGAGCGCCCACGTCGATATCTAATGGGGGAGAGGGAGCGTGACTTGGACTTTGATTTTGACCATGAAGGAGAACGTGATGCTGATTTTGATACTGACCTGCCATCATCACGAGTGAAACATTGAACACATGCTTTGTGAACATTCTTGACCTTGCCAGAAAAGAAGTGAGCATATCAGAAAAGAATCACACCTGCTCTTGTTCCCTTCGGTTGGTTTCTTGTCAGCAGCATCACTTCCTTTTAACTGCTTGCTTATCTCTGCTGCACGAGCAGCAGCCACTTCGGCAGCTGACTTCAGTGTTGCTGCCCTGGTAGCTGCCTGTTGTGCAATCACCACCTGCTGCATCATAAGGGCCTGCTGGATTTGATATTGCTGCATGGCCGCAGCTTGCTGCATCATGACAGACATTTGAGGAGCCTGGATTGAAGTAGAGATTTGTGCCCCAGTTTGCCCAGATGAAGACTGAGCTGTAGGCGGGTTCGGGCTTGCAAGCTGGACTGCAGACAAGGGATTGGAAGCATCCATGTCTGTTGATGCCGGTGCCTTACCTGGGAATAATTGTTATTTGATTGAATCACCCAAATGCCTACAGCAAAAAATGGCAGTCCCACACCACAATTTGTGTTACAGGAGCCCTAAAAACCTGTAAAAAAGGTTATACAGCCTCAGTTTATCCTTGAGCTTGCATAGCCATACACCTACACATGGAAAAAAAAGACAGTTAAACATAAATTATGCCAAGGATTCAAGGCATAAGGTCGATGTACCAAAGCTCCAATCATCATACAGAAATATATAAAGTAAATGAGAACATGGATTTTTTCACATAGCTGTTTACATATTAAAACCAAGAGATGTGGGAAATCACAGGAAGAAAAACTGAGCTCAAGCGTCATGAGAATCCAAACAAATCAGCATCCTTCCATGCCGCAAATATTAAATAAAGCATGCCCAGCTACAGATTACATCTCATGTGATCGTCCATATCAGCATAATTGCCCCATCTATCTAGCTCGACTAAGAGATGCTGTGCATGTATCGAGTCCCATGTGCGGGGGCTTGTGAATTGTTGTGTGTTTAAAGGGAGATGAGAATTCACATGAGAAGGCATTTCCCAGCCCCAGCGAGATCTTAACAGCCCTGACCTACCGTGATTCTACTAGTTGTGCGCATCAAAAAACCTAGCAAACTAGTCCAAAAAACCCTAAAATCCAACTACAAGATACCACTCCAAACCCAATCAGATTGACTCAGAGTAGTGTAAAACTTAGCGTACTTAAACAAAACAGGTCCCCCACCGTCCCCTCCTCCCCTCGCCCCTCCGAAAAGAAACACACGCGCGCGCACAGGTTTCGATCGCCCGTAAACGGAAAGAAATAGAAAGTAATTAGGTCAAAAAGCAACCACAGCTCAAAAGCCACAGACCTGTTTGTGCTTGGACGTAGTAAATCCGACCCAGCAAAAACCTAACCTCATAAGCCCACGCAACAAGAAGGTATCCCTTTTGAAGGCCAGTATTAAACAACATTTCGATTTTTAAAGAAAACAAGAGAAGGGTTTTTTTTAATTAAAAAAAACTCGAAAGTTTTTTTTCCAAATGATCAAGCACGCCTAGCCATCGATTTTTAAAGAAAAACGAGAGAAGGGTTTTTTTGTATTTAAAAAAACTCGAAAGCTTTTTCAAAATGATCAAGCACGCTTAGCCATCGATTTTTCAAGAAAAACAAGAGAAGGGTTTTTTTTTTTTAACTCGAAAGTTTTTTTCCAAATGATCAAGCACGCTTAGCCATGTGGTCAAGGGCATTCCTCTGAGGCCCAAACAGTTAGAGCTTGGAGCATTCTCTGGAGGGAGGGACCTCAAGTTCAAGTCAAGCTCACTATTATGAGGAATAATCCATGGAATTTACTTCCCACGTTTTCTATTATTTATGAATTCTCCTAGAAGATGGGTTTAGATAAGGATGCCTTTCTAAATACGGGCAACCATAGCTGAGACCTTGATTACACACAGGTGACTCTGTATATGCGTGTGGTATTAGTAGCGCGTCTTAATTATGTTTAAAATTTATGTGGATATTTGTATTGGTATTTAATCAATTAATTTATTAATTGTTGGCGTAATTGATGTTAGTGCAGATCCTTAAAAAATATTTTACAGAGCCACCGCATCATGTGATCAAGGTCGACTATAGCTGCCCAAATTTAGAAAGGTGTCCCAATCTCATTGGGTCCACCAAAGGAATGGCCTCACCTTCCAAGTACCACCAACAGTATCACTTTTTCTAAGCTTCAAACTGATGTAACCAGGAATAAAGAGTTATGGGGTTGAGTTTACCATTATACTTACTGAAATGCATTTTCTCGGGGGGAAATGACTGGAGGAAGTCACTAGTGTCATTCTTGCGTCCAAAGCCGCAAGAATCCATAAATAATAGAAAACGTGGAAATTAAATTCCATGAGTTACTCCTCATAACACTCACCCTCCCCTCCACTTTACCAAGGGGTGGCAAAAAGGGTGTGAGTAAACCCTCACAATATATATTTAAAAAAACTTAACAAAAGCTACTAAAAAATGCAATTTTATTAGCTTGAAAAAAATTGATGTTCAACCTTGACGAATCATGTGTTCTAACAATGACCTAATCCCTCAATAATAGCATTGGAATCTTCTCAGTCCCTTGTCCTTGTAGATGATGAAACTAGTTGCCCTGGTTTCTAGTTGAGATATGGTGCACTAGGACGAACGGCTATAACACTACCTCTTGTTGCTTCGATTGTTGTTTCTATTACAAAACCTTAGAGTTGTAATAATAAGCATTAGTAGAAGTAAAACATTCTTTTGGGACTAATACATCTTAGTCAAAACTTGCACTTGAGATAGATATCTTACCAACAATTGATTCATTGGTTTCCCCATGCTAGACATCATTTTCGGACACCTGTAATCGCATTTACTTCATGCCAGACAGTAAGCGATTACAGGACTGGCTAACTTCTTGCACAGCATACTTATCTTACAGAAAGATAAACGATTAAATTACAGCATCACAGATTGAAGACAAGTATGGAAAATTACACAGAACATTGCAACAGATTTCATTGATTGAAGAACTCCATTGATTCGTATATACAGTTACATCCATATATATATAAATAGTATCTGTGATCCGAATAGATACATCTGCTAATGACATCCTTTGGAATCACTACTGACTATTGCGCATAACAGTTTATCCGGTGCGGTTACAAGAATGCGGTTGCGGTGTGCGGTAAATGTCGCAACACTTGGCACGCCATGATGGACTTGCACGAACCCAAAAAAAATTGCCCTTGAAATCAAGTGCCTTAACCATCCAACTGCATCAGCATCCCTCTAAAGCTTCATCATCGAAATCCAAAGTTTCTACTGGTTCTGCTGCAATCTCCCCAGCAACTGCAGCATGCTCTCCCGTAGACTGTGGAACTCTGGCTCTATGTAATAACTCATCAATTTCCCGCACCAGGTCCGTAAATCTTTCTGTGACTACTCGCCTGGTTGCAGGCCACTGCGTGCAAGGAATCCATTGTTGCACATAGTCATTCCGGCTGGCCCTTCGTTCTTCAGGTGTAGGTTCTCTGAGAATGACCCTTTCAGCAGGATGGGCTTGAAGCTGAGCAAAAGGTACATGTCGCTCATAATGTCGGCTAAGAAAAGAATCAGCTTCAGTCCAATATGGGGGTTGAGGGGGTAATGCTAGGGCAAATGAATGCCCCATCTGCTCCAGCCAGAAACATAAGCGCTGAATTTGCTCTTTTTGCCTATTCACCATTGAAGAAGCTCTGCGCCTCTTAGCAGTTTGCTCTGCCAAAGCACGGACTACATCGTCGCGTTCCCAGACCAGCTTGGCAATATCAGCATCCGACCAAGTAGCAGCCGGAAGAATAGACTGCGAAGAAGCAGAGCCTTCCTCCATAGGAGCCTTACCCCTATCATTCTGTGTAGGGGGCATAGACACAGTACTAGCCTTACCCCTATCATTCTGTGTAGGGGGCATAGACACAGTACTAGCGTTGGAAACTTGAGATGGCTGATGTCCACATAGCAATTTGTTCTTCCCACTGATGAGCTACTTCAAAAACTAAGCGTTAAAGCTAAAGATTCTAAATCTTCCATATTGATCAGAACATTCCCCGGGTGCTACTGTAAGTAATTAGCTAAGGACTCATTAGTACGGTGCCTAGCCAGCTCATCTCATTAACAGCTCTGCAAAAAACTTCATGATTATCTCTTGTAGCCTCCTCACTGCTTTCAACCTCTTGCGACGCCGCTCCAACGCATAAATTCTGTTTTGAAGACCAGGAATCCTATTGGCTTCATGCGATAAATTATCATTTTGGGATTGAAGCCGTGCCACCTGTGCTTCAAGAGTTGAGATACTCATAGCTTGGGCGCTAGCTTGAGGAACCTAGCGACAAAATTCAGCGGTATGCTGAAGCAACCGCATAACACTTTCCAAGTGTGCGGGTTGGACCTCGTACTGCGGGGTTTCCCAGAGGGAAACGGAAGAAGTGTGGTCACTACCGCATCAGTCAAGATTGCGGTACTACCCACCCCGAAAACTGAAACCGCCGGCGCTGTGAGCTGTTCAATTGCTGCAGGTGTCGGTACTGAAAGGTTAATAACCGGCACAGCAACCGATGCTGTGCCACTAGTGACCGCTCCTGAATCTGCTAGCGCCACCGGTGTAGAGCGGAAACCCCCTGTGGTGACATTGTGACCGAAGGGCGACAAGGGTACCCACCGGCACAGTCGCAGTAACATAAACAGTGACTTCACCTCGTTGAGTATCACTGGCCACTTCTACATGCGAGCGCTTTCGGCCTCTAGAACTGTTCTTTCGGCCTCTAGAACTGCTACTAGCACCACCGGTACTCCATCGGAAACAATGACTGTGACTGAAGCACTGGTAGATAGTGGAGCCGAAAAATGACATGCAGGCCGAAGGGAAACCAAAAAATTGGCGGGTACAGGGAACAAGATCTGCAATATTTGACCCACCTTTAAATGTACGACCTGCCCTTTTTGCACCTGAGAATAGATCCGCTGGGCCTCAAATCGAATTCGATCCTTTAGAACACGAGCCCAAGAGATAGGCCCGAACTCAGAAGTCTTGATCAATTGCTTCACCTTGACTGACATATCGTATAAGTCTTTGCTTGCAACCAAATGGCTTCTAAAAACCATCTGTAGCACTCTTTGGCTGCCAAATCAGTGCATCCTGAAAGTTTATACTCTCCACTGATTTTAGGACCAAACTTTGCCTCCATCTTGGCTGCGAGGACTGCCACCGTTTTGCTGGCAGCAGCAATAGCTCCATCGACAGGCAAGTGCAGCTTCTGCTGAATATAATCCACTGTGAGCTCCACCGCTACATCCTGGAAAGCCACCATATCGCCAACAGCCAATTGCCGTAGCAAGGGCAATGACTGCGGGTGTACCTGCACATGCTCCCAATGGAAGTTGGAGTAAACGCGGATGCGCTTGTCGGTGAGCCATGCATCAATAGCCGGTCGCTCGAGATGCACAATCGGCATGACCGGCAAAAACTGCGCAAGAGAAGCAGTCATGGCTGCAGAAGACAAGAGCACAAGGAAGAAGAGCAGAAGGCAAGCAGAAAAGTAAGAACGAAAATAGAATGCTTTTCCACAAAAAGGAGGGAGTTTGTGCATGCAAAACAATGACTGCTTTTCAATGCATGAAGGTATGACACCTGGAAAAAACCAAGAAAAATAAATTGACAAAAGCCGCCCTTGATGTGAAATGACTTTAACCATCATGAAAGAGAAAGTGTATTCTCCTCAGAAACCGAAAAAGGGCATTGAAGAGGGACCGCCGGAAAGTAATGACGCATCTGGAACCCATTGACCAGAGAAGAAAGAACTTCCCCATGAAGATTTGCGAGGAAATAGGAAGTGGGACCGCAAAAAGCATACACCCAAAATGGCCCGGTCCACCGCACCTTCAGTTTTGTGGGTTTCTTGAACATGCGCAAAGAAAACACCAGCACCAGTTGCCCTCTTTGGAAAAATTTCTTCTTCAAATGCCGATCCAGTTGCCACTTTCTACGACTTTGAACTTCCTGCGCCCAATAAAAGCTTTTCATCCTCTCTTCATCTAATTCCTGGATGACCTCCAGTCTATATGCCAATGAATCCTCCAGTCTCTTCATCTAATTCCTGGATGACCTCGAGTCTGTATGCCAATGAATCCTCTAGCAGCAGAGCAATTTATCCGTAACCGCAAGGCGCAAACTGGGAACCACAAATTCGATCAGTGTGATGGCCTCCATGCTAAAAGCAAGTTTAAATGGTGTCAACCCAGTTGCCACTTTAAACGCTGTGTGGGTAAGCCCAAAGTGCCGTTGGCAGCTTCACATCCCAATCTGTCCGATGAAGGCTTACCACTTTAGTCAGAATGCGGATTATCTACTTATTGGAAGATTCCACCTGCCCATTGGCCTGAGAGTAATACGGGGACGATTTGCGATGCAGCACAAAGTAAAACCCCGTCATTCGTTTGATGACTTTATTAATAAAAAGATCGCCCCGATCACTGACCAACTCCACTGGACAGTCAAACCTAGTAAAAACATCCTTAAAGAGACACTTTGCCACAGAGAGAGCAGTATTATCTCGCAAAGCCCATGCTTCTACCCACTTCGTACAATAATCCATGGCAGTAAGAATATACATGTTCCTGGTTAGAGCCGTTCTACAGGTTTGATTGGGCCTATAAAATCCAGACCCCATTTCTGAAATAGTTCCAAAGGAAGAATCTGATGGAGAGGCATTCAATCCTGCTCTGGGACGGTTGTCCCATGCGCTGACAAACATCGCATTGCCGCACAAACTGCTGTGCATCTGCATGAATAGACGACCACCATAATCCACTTTGTAAGACTTTCTTCGCTGTGATTTTTCCTGAGAAATGCCCACCAGTGACTCCGCAATGGGCTTCCCGCAACACTGACTCCTACTCACATGGGGCATGATACACCGCAACAGTGCATCTGCAACATTGCAATAATAAAGTTTCCCCACACAGACTTCAAATGAGCGGCTCTGCAAAGCAAGGGGTGGTTAAATGAGCAAGCATCTCACCACTAGAGATAAAAGAAAACATTTCTTCATACCAGGTCTATGGGATGCTCGGAAGAGGTGCTCCTTCCTCTTCAGATTGTACCCCCTCCTCATTTGGCTGAACCACAAACAGTGAAGCATCTGGAAATTCATCATCCACGCCGACTGCTGGCTCCCCCGAATCCAATCGAGAAAAATCTGCCACCACATGCTGAGCACCAGGGCGATCGATGACTTCAAAATCAAATTCCTGTAATAATAGAACCCTTCGAGCCATTCTACTTGTTAAATTTTGCTGCTGCACCAAGTAAAGAAGAGCAGAATGATCCACATGGAAGAAAAATCGACGGCCCAAAAGATAGTGCCGGAACTTTCGCACAGAGTACACCATTCCAAGGCCTTCTCGCTCTGTAACGGAATAATTCCTTTCAGCAGAAGCGACCGGCATAATAAATTGGGTGAAACCATCCCGCAGTCTGCTCTTGCATCAAAACACTGTCGATTGCTACATCTGAAGCATCCACAAAAACATGAAAATCCACCCCCCAATCAGGAGGAATCATCACTGGTGCTTGAGAAAGTTGAACCTTGAGCTCTGGCGGTAAGCCAAATCACAGTCTTCAGTCCATTGGAAATCCTTGGCGGTCAAAATGAGCGGCTACATTTAAAGGTATTGCCAAATGTGCCAAAAATTGCAAATGGCGACCATGCCACCGAATTTGGCCCAGAAATCGCATACAGCCTTTAGGATCCACAAGTGTAGGTGCTTGCATAATAGCGCCACTTTGTCTGGATCGACCGCAATGCCATCCTAGAAAATGATGTGACCCAGCAATTTGCCACTTCGCACCGCAAAGACACACTTGAGCGGATTAAGACTGAAGGACACCTCCCGGCAGCGCTGAAAATAGAGCTGCAAGTGCCCCAAATGCAGCACACTAGTGCTAAAGACACTTAGATCATCCAAAAAAATGTGCATAAAATTGGTGAGAAAAGGCCCAAAGATTTCATACATGCACTGGAAGGTGGAAGGTGCATTGCGTAAACCGAAGGTGCATTGCGCCGGAAGGTGGAGCGTGCATTGCGTAAACTGAACCACATGACAGTGCACACAAACACCCCCCACATGCGGTGATGAATGCGGTTTTGGCTTGATCCTCTAGTGCCATTTGATTGTAGCCGCCGCTGAATCCATCAAGAAAAAAGGAAATTTCGTGCCCTGCTACATCATCCAGAATGGAATCCATATAGGGCAAGGGAAAAGGGTCTGGGACTGTGGCCACATTAAGCTTTTTGTAATCCACACAGATGCGTAATTTCTTGTTCTTCTTCGGGACAATGGCTATAGGAGAAATCCAGTCTGGGTTTTCAATAGGTGCTATGAATCCCACTCTCAGTAAGTGGTCGAGCTCTTCCTTGACCTGCTTGGCTACATGCGGGTTGATGCGATAACGCTGCTGCCTGGAGAGTATCGCATCTGGCTTCAAGTAAATGCGGTGTTATGCGTACCAAAAATGGTGTAGGATCCCATGCTTGCCAACCCATGCGCTTACAGGTGGACTCTGTTGCAATATTGACGCCAGCTCCACCATCGACGATCAGCACTTGATCAATTGTGAGGCCTCGGAAGCCTACAAAAATTTTTGAAATTCTGATATCAGCCAACGGGAACTGCTGCCACAGGCTCCAGGTAACAGATGACACCACAGTTGGTGTGGACGCCTTGCCCATCTCCTCTGACGGAAGAAATGCTTTATGAAAGCTCGGCACCAATTTAAGAAGGTGACCCAATTTGATTTGGAGAGGGGCGTCGAGCAATCCATCCCAGCCTTCACTCTCGGCTAAACTCGGCTGTTGGGACGGTTGTTCTGAAAGATCCTGCTGCGCCTATGGTAGAGGCTACCCCGACTGAGGTATTTCGTCTCGATGAGAGTCATAGCGTCCCGAAATTGCACTTTACTTGGTCCGGACAGTGGAACACATTCCGGAGCTTGCTTGTCCACCCAAGAAGTAACTTGCTTAGCGAACAGCTTCCTGTGCGGTCCAATCCAGAAGTGGTTGCGCTGTGCGCCGGTTGGGGAGCTTCAATTTGTGACTAGAGCATGTGACCACACATCTCCGGATCCAAAGTCGCCTCCATTGACTCAATCTGAACCATGGCCACCGCTAGTTGTTTTCCTGCAGCTTTTGCTAGTTTCTCAGCTTTCTTCCGATCATACTCTTGAGCTTCTGGGCAATCCTGGTGCCAGTGTCCTTCCTCTGTGCAGAAAAGATAAATTTTTAGACTCCGGCCTCCGTGACCACCATGACCACGACCGCCACCTCTACCACCACTGTTGTGCGATAGGGTTGCTTGTACCCATGCAGCTGAGAGTTCTGGCGGTTCCGTGTCTTTCCCACTAATCATGATGACCTGGTTCCTGCTGGGGCGAGCCTTGTGCCCCCTCCCATTATAGTAACACTCCGACGTGTTATGGGAGTTGCTGATACAGATAGCACACCACTTGTCGTTTGCTGGGTGGCCAGGATTACGGCAACGAGAACACCAGACTTTCTTCGTGGGCTTAGTAGCCGAAGACTCCCCTGCGGGCCCCGTGCTGACCTTTCCACTTTTGTGAGATTTCCTAGTCTCCCGCACTGGTGCCTCATCAGAATCTGCACTGTACTGTCCTCCGATTCACTGTTCGAGCTTTGTGTGTCCGAATCCTCCACTGAGCTGTGTCGACGGCGTCCCCGTGACGTGCTGCTGTGAGATTTCTTCTTGGATCACCTCATGGTGGTGGAATCGTTATCCTCCAACAACTCCCCGGCGAGAATAGGCTAAGCAATGACCTCCGCCAGCGGTGTATTCACTTTGTCCACAGTGGCCATGGCCGTGCGTAAGTCCTTTGCTAAGCCCTTCAAGAAATAATCATTCAAGACTTCCTAGGCTGGCCGCTGCGCCTGACGAACCCGCTGTGCAGCATCACTCGGAATGTTGCAGCATAATCCTCCGCTATGCGCTTGCCTTGCTTGAGGACCCGTAGCCGCTCCAGCGTTTGGGCTACTATCTTCTCCACACGGAACCGGCACAGGAACGACAAATGCACCGCATCATAATCCTGAAAATGTCCGACGAGATATTCTACCAGCCATCTGGATGCTTTGCCGCTGAGGGTAGACTCGGACAGGTGGCTGGTGTGTAACCATCGGGCGGTGGTGTAGGAAACAGCCATCACGCCACCGTTCGAGGAGAGGTTTGGGGTGTCAAAGGATGCCCAGCCGCCTTTGGAGTGCGGATAGGAGGACAGGAACGGCTCCGTCGCTGCCAGCTAGAGCCTCCGGCCTTGCTGGGGAAAGAGGCAAGCTACTTGTCGAGCCAACAAGCTTCATCAAAGAGACGGTGGCTCCTCTGCCCAGTTACTGGGACCACCACCTCAGGAGGCCCCTAAGAACGCGTACGCATTCGCGAACATTGTGGTCACCAAGTGTAATTGCATTTACTTCATGCCAGATAGTAAGCGATTACGGGACTGGCTACCTTCTTGCACAGCATACTTATCTTACAGAAAGATAAATGATTACATTACAGCATCACAGATTGAAGACAAGTATGGAAAATTACACAGAACATTGCAACAGATTTCATCGATTAAAGAACTCCATTGATTCGTACATACAGTTACATCCATATATATGAATAGTATCTGTGATCCGAATAGATACATCTGCTAATGACATCCTTTGGAATCACTACTGACTATTGCGCATAACAATTTATCTGGTGCGATTACAAGAATGCGGTTGCGGTGTGCGGTAAATGCCACAACAACACCTTGGCTGATCACAACCACTAGGTGCATCCATGGGACTAATACTCGACTTGACCTCAAGATTTCTGATAAACCACTTTTTTGGACTCTTCTAGGAGTCATAGTGTCATGAACCCGAAATTAGGTCCACATCTCTAAGACCTCGTCCTAGTGATCAGTGGGACTCAAGGAGGCGGTGAGGTCATAGCCCCATAACTCCTCATCAATTCCTTTATTGGACCACTTCCCCACTAAGTGAGAGGTTCGAAAACCTCCACCCCACAAAGAGGCCAATGGATCTCTTATGATCACTACCCCATCGTGGGGTGAGTGATCAATACAATGCGAGGCCATCCCCATCATTCAAGTTAAGCAAGATTCATGCAATTATATAGAATACATCATTCCATAACTTGAATTACATTCCTTGTCTTCAAATAAGATTCATTAAATTCTATAGAATACATCATCCATAACTTGAATTACATTCCTTATCTTATGTGTATGTGGTTAGCCTACCCTATTCATAAATGCTTAGACATGACAAAGTTTAAGTAATCTTTATGCTTAACCTTAAGTAAACCTTTTAACCAATCTCTACACTTACATGAATCCATCCAATACTTCTATTTCTACAAGAGTAAAAACAAGGCTATTCACAACCCTAGAGATGTATTTATATCATTAAAAAACCTTATTCGTCTACATGTATAAAATAATTTATTTCTTATACATATCTATCATGGAATAAACCATGCATACTTTCCCAAGTATAAATGTATGCTTATGTAACTCTATATCTTATACATGATTCCATACTTCTATGATTGAACCCATAGAAGTAAAATTTAATTGATATGCAACCACATTTCTCATGAGCTAAACAATTAGCCCTGTGGCCATGGTTACATACTAAATCACTTTATATTTATGAAACATAGATTGTAAACTAGACATAGCCATAGAATACACAACTATGGATTAATGTTTAATTTAATTAGGGTCCAACCAATCAACCATCATTAATCCTAATTTATAGAACTTAAACTTGACTCTAAAGCATTCATAATCATCAATGAAAATTATCTTAAATTTAGTCCTAATTAATTTACTTAATCTAGCAAATTACTTAATCAAAATTTAGGCATACTTAACACATAATCACACCCACTAATCACCCTAATCACATTGCCCTTTGTACAAGCCTTTTCCAATTAATAAGAATTTATCAACATCACCCTATAGATAAATACACAAAATTGCATGACAACAATCACCACCACATCACCTAATAGACAATGCATAAGATAAGGCTAAAAGAATTTGTACCAATGAGAAGCTTGATGATCCCTTGAATTTTGCAGCCAAAAGAGAAAAGAAGATCACCACTAAGCAAACTATGCACCAAAAGGATGCAAACAATAAAGCCTTCAAGCAATAATTTGTTGAAGAAATTGATGTAATGTCCAAAACAACAACAATAACTATTACCTTTGAACTTGGATTAATCAACTTTTTTTTTTGGTTTAAAAGCTTGGAAGCAGCTGTAAAGCTTCGTTATATGTTTATTCATACATGTGACTGATGTCTAAATTCCATGAGGCATCAAAATTTTATCTAATCATGGGGGGGTTGGTTTGAAATAGCAAGAAAGGGAGAGAGTTACCACATGGAGGAGTAAGGACGGGCATGTTGGTCACTTGTAAGACCCTACCTATGTTGCCCCATTTGATGATTAAATCAATTAAAATATAGAGTTTTCCCATAATTTTATCAACCCTTTAAACCTTATACCCAATATGAATGGTCAACCAGAATTGTGTTCATTATCTCATGTGAAAATTGATCAATACCAATGGGTCACATCAAGGGTGCAAGGCTTTTTTTAATCAAAACCAAAATCAATCCATTCCAAATTATTTACTCCTAATTCATTAATTGTTCGTCATGCTAGTCCATGCAAGGTTTAATTATCTAGGCGATCCTAGTAGCATAGGTCTTTATATTTGCAATTAATTATTTAGGCGATCCCAATAGCCTGGGTCATGCTAGTCCATGGGTCCAGTTATCTGAGCCATTCCAGTAACCTAGGTCTTTATATTTATAATTAAAATCTAACGTTTGTACCAAACTCAAGTACTAAATTCAATTTAAAATATTTAAATCTAAACAAACCATTTCGTTAAAACCGGGTTGGAAATTGTTATCTAGGCCATTGTTAATCATCCAAAGCTTTGCTACATATCCCTCAATTATCTCAAACTACTTCTATAGACTATAATATAATTTTTGGAGTAGTCATTTGTGGAGGGTTTTTATCTATCTAAAGCCTTTCCAAAAATGATGCCTTGAGAGTATCAAAAGTGGTCAAATTAGCAGGTCTATATTGAGTATACCACTCCATTACAACATTTTAAGTGTGGATAAGAACTATTTCAACTTCACCCTATCCGTTATCATTTGACTGGCATGCAATATGTGCATCTAGATCCTCATTTTGCTTTCCCTTAAATTTAGAGAAATTGACCTTGAATGACTATTGAGCTGGAGATAGATTTGTCTTGCTAGATCCAGTAAATAGAAGTACACTCGTTTAACATGGGTGATGGTACATCCAGTTTAGTATGAGGTAGTGCTGAATCTTGTTCACCTCTAGAAAACAATAATGTGTCAATGGTGGATAGGGCCATCCATAAAGAAACCAAATTAGCTACAACGGAATCCTCCAAAGACGTGGCACCGATGGTATGAGAAGATTAGCTTGGGCCACTATCTCTTGGTGTTAAACATGCCATGAAAGGACATGCTCAAATCAAGAGCTTACCTTAGCCTTGTTGAAACAATGTGTCGTTGGGTCTTCCCTTAGAGACACAATTTGCAACTTCTCGCTAGCTCGTCCATTCACCTCCTCACTCCACCAGAATGCTCTTTGCCTAAAGGGGTGAAGGGAGGGCTCTTTTTTGCCTAGATGGAGGCAAAAAGAGATCCATCTTGTGATGGTTCTCTCTTACAAAATGTGGGGAAAGAAGAAAACCTACAATCAAACCTATCTAGCAGATATCCATCAATTCAAAAGCAGACAAGCAAGCAAGAAGAGGGAAGAAGGAGATCTCACAAGTAAACTATTACAAGGGAGGATTGTGTATTACTTATTATAAAAAAT
The DNA here is from genome assembly GCF_041138505.1 of Cibotium barometz. Taxonomy (NCBI): domain Eukaryota; kingdom Viridiplantae; phylum Streptophyta; class Polypodiopsida; order Cyatheales; family Cibotiaceae; genus Cibotium; species Cibotium barometz. Next base: position 3,900,813 of record NC_141110.1, read on the forward strand.
AACTTACATAATACAAGTGACTAGTTTTCACACTAGGTCAACCAAACTTAAAAATGTTATAGTCTCTATTACTAGTCTTAAGAAACTGTGTACACTAAGTTCGTGGACTTTTCTTATTTGACATTAAGCACATGGTAAGGCCACTTTATATATTCCAGCAATATCTTACAAAAGTGCCTGTTCATGTGGGTAAGATGGCAAAGCACCTTATGGTAGGTTGGGTGGGAAAAACTAAGTGGTTATAACATACCCCCTTCCTGATGGTGACCACGTCTATCACACGTAAGCCAATGGTGAAGTTGCTCGCTCTGCAATCGAGAAGTGGATGATCCCACACATGCCATGGAGGTTGGCGGCCAATATTTTGGAACCGATGTGCAACCATATGGAGGGTAAGGTGATGGGAAGCTTTGGGGCAGCCCTGATGGCACATAGCTTGTTGAAGTGGCATGGAAAGTGATAGGTGATATTGAGCTTCTTCATGCCATGCCTCCATTGGTTGTGGAAGTGGTGTGGACCCTTCCACATGAGGTAGCGTGTAGAAGTGGTGTGTACCCTATGAGTGGTGGAATGAGTGCTAGGACTCCATGGAATAATTAGCATGGGTAGATGGAGGTCCGGAACAACTTGGTGTGAAACAAGGTATGATGTCTGGATCTCATAACAAGATGCCTAAAGATTAGGCTTTTGCTGGACAAATATGTTGACCAAGGCAAGGTTTTTTTAGTGGTGAATTGGAGTTGAAGTAGAGGATATAGGCATGGAAGATTGAGGGAGGTACCTGTAAGTACCATGGGCCATGCTTGTGCCCACCAAGGTCCCCCCATCCAAAGATGTACCTAGAGGGCTGGCATTGACAAGGTTAGTTTACAGGTGCATGTGTTTGTGTGTGCCATGAGATGCGAGAAGTGAATGCCCATCTCATGAAATACGTAGGTGACATGTATGAGCAATGGGTGGAAGGTTTGCCCATGTGGGTGTTATGGGCTACCACACCTCCAAGAGGGAACTCACCTAAGGGAAGAGCAATAGAACACAATTGTCGTAGGGCACTTACCAATGCTTCGAAACTTGAGTCCCTTGAGGCCTCCAAGCTCACTTGAGAAACTCCAATCCTTTGAGCTCCACCTCCACGCTATCACCGTAGAGTCGCTCACACCACGCTGTCACCGTAGAGTCACTCACACCATCACATAAGGCAATCACTCTCTCTCTCTCTTCAACACAAGCATGCAACATAAAAGCATAGAAGAGGCACAAGTGCCAGAATGCTCTCTCAATCTCTCTCAAGACACAATCAAGAGCTCTCAATCACATAAAGGGGGATTGTGTCTATTCATTTTATGAGAAAATGTCTTATATACAATTGGCCCTTATTCACACTTGGGCGTCCAAAACTTACTTAACTAAGGCCTTGAGTGGCCAATATCTCATAATGTACAACTTTTATAGTGCCTTTGCATGACACTTATCAACGTCCTCAAATGGAGGAGCATACTTGTTAATTCAAAATGGGATTAATATCCCCCCTACTTGATGTAGGTTTTGTCCTCAAAACCTGTTAACTGAGGTCGAAAGACCTGGTCGCCAAACTTGTGATGGTAGAAGTTACGACATGAAGCTTTTTTTAGGGTTCTTCAGAATGTTGTGTGATCTCCAAAACCTGGTGTTGACCATGTCCTCGAATGTGACATGCATGTAGGCAAGAACCTTAGGCAATGATAGTAGAGCACCATGCCTCTGTCCAGAGGGACCTTGATTCATGTCAAATTGCAGTTGTTTAGCATCATACCCATCATATCATTCCTTGGGTTGATCGATTAGGACTACGAGCAATTTTAAGAATCTAACACTGGTCACTATTACTGGGTCTGGGATATGGTGCCATGCCTATATCATTCAGCATCTGATTTCTTTGTTCCCTTATGTCTGTAAATGAAGCTGGCATGAAGATTGGGAAGTTATAACAGACATGTGAATTCCACTGGTTGGCCTTTTGAAATTCCAGATGTGTCCATCTCCTCTTTAGTGGCATGTATAAGGGATCAACTTGTTGATTTTGTGGCACACATATATTCATGGCTGTATTATGGAATTGTGAGGAACTCCTTTCTCCAGTTTGGCTATATGCCGAAATCTTCCAGCTTGGGGTGTGCATCATCTGTGATGATTGTTGTATATCCCCCTCTTGTGTGGACTGGGTGAGCCTTCCTCCACTTGCGGAAGCAATAACTGATCATAAATGTTACCATTCTGATTTCCAATAGGTCAGCCAATTGTGGATTGGCTAACTTGGTGTGCTATGCCACGTTAGAACACAAGGTGCCCTCTCTAGCCAAAGGTAGCAGTTCTTCTAATTTCGGGCAAGGTTCTCGCCCGAAAGTACATAATAATGCTTTGTTGGTGTGACATTTGAGTAGGCCTCTTGTAGAATCCGCCTAGTTGGTTCAAATGGTGTTATTTGCATTAACACCTTGAACATCAGTTTTGACTTTAGTAGTGGATTGCAATCTCTTATGAATCCTTCATACTCTGCACCAGAAAAGGACTCCAGAATAGTATCATCAATAATAGCCTCAATGGTGTCTTGTGGGAGAGTATGATGTACCTCCTGAGTTTGCCATGGGGGGAGACGGGTTAGGTGTACCTCCTCGGGGGGCGAGAGTGTTAGTGGGAAATTCTAAAGGTCGAGAAGGGAGAGTAGAAAAAATGCAGTATGCTTGAGACTTGTCAGTATAGGTGGAGTATTAGGATATGGATTAATTAATTTACTGGTTGCATTAGAATACACGGGGTAAGTAGGGTTAGATGATGAACTAGATGTCTCTTCCTGACCATGGCCTGAGCTTGGGGGTGGGTGGCTAGGTTTGTGGAGTTTCATAAAATCTTGGAGCTTAGTGATATCCTCAGGACTTATGTTAGGATATTCAATATGTGTTTTATCAAAAGTGTAGAGGACGTTGGTTAACATGGATTCTAAATGTTTATAGATATTATGATATAGTTTTAGAATACCAAAAGGGTGATATAAGGAAGATTCACATAAGTTTAAGTGTTGGTGAGTATTGTATACTTCTAGCCACCCATGACTTATAATCCAATGATAACTCTGGGCTACCACCTCATAATTGGCCGGTGTTTTGAGAATATCATCTAGAACAAACAGGTCTAATTTTTCGATGTTGTTGTCTAGGATTTCAAAGTTCTGGAGCACCCGACACCAACTATGAAGGTTTAGCACAATTGGGTGCCAAATAAAAAAGTAAATATCCTATGAATTAGTTAATACTACATCCCCCCAAAAAAATTCCCATAATGATAGTGGGATTAGCATCACGTTCAGTATTTTGCTTTATGAGTGTTAGTTCTCCTAGGCTTAGCTCCTTAGACATATTTATATCATATTGAAGCAATGAGAGGATTAGTGTAGACAAAAAAAGAGTAAGAGTTTGAGGAGGGGCCCGAGGAGTTATTGGCCAACTGACCCATCTCCAAGGCTCGCTCAAGGAGTTGGCACATTTTCATCCATAGGCTCTTGTCTTTGACTTCGATCTTGTATGGCCAGTTAATGTTCCAGTTCTTGGATTCAGAAGTCCTTGGTGCTGAGGAGGTCTGATATAGCTGTTTCTCTGACCATTCTCATAGCATCCAGCTCCTCAAAGCACCTTGTTGCTTCTTCTTGCGCACGTCTGGTGGTAGCCTCCCTTCCTCGAGCCTTTGTGATTCTTTGAAGTCTTTCAACGGCGGCGGCAGCCAATCTTTAACTGTCTTGTAGCTGTTGGGTGACGCCATTGCCTTTTGGTGTGCAATTATCATTCTGTGCATCTCAGCTTGATGTCATTAAGTGCTCTAACCTTCTCCACATTTGCCTTGTTGTTTTGTTCTCTTTCTTGTTGCAAGTGGGTCACTCTGCTTTCTGCTTCCTTTAGACTTAAGGATAGATAGTTGCTAGCTCTTGGTTATGGGAGACTTCCTTCTGAAGTTGCTCTCTTTAGCCTGCTCCAGTTGTGCTTTCAGATCCATATTCTCTTTAATTCTTTGCACAATAGTTTGGCTGAGAACCAAATTATTATTTTCCAGCGCTTGGTACCTGGCCTCTTGCTCCTCGGTTGCCTTTAAACTCTTTATGATCACATCCCTATGTGTGGCCTCCATTGTTGTTAGGTGTTTAGATTTGTATTCTCTTTAATTCTTTGCACAATAGTTTGGGTGAGAACCAAATTATTATTTTCCAGCGCTTTGGTACCTGGCCTCTTGCTCCTCGGTAACCTTTAAACTCTTCTGATCACATCCCTATGTGTGGCCTCTTGCTCCTCGGTTACCTTTAAACTCTTCATGATCACATCCCTATGTGTGGCCTCTGCCACTGTTAGGTGTTCTTGCAAGGTCTATTCTTGGTTGTTTGACTCTTGAACTTGCTTCCAGAGTGTGGCATTACGATCATGAAGCATATGTGTCGTGAGGAGATGGCACTGCCATAATCGTTGCTCCTGCTCCCATAGTGATGCACTTGTGGTCTCGCTACCCCTTCCAGTCTTGCATGATGCGGCAGATTTAGTAGCTCATCCAGTCCTTCCATAGTTTCCTGAGAGAAATTTTCATACTCCAGATTATGTAGGAATGATGTCTCTGGTATCACCTCTCCGTTCTCCAAACGCCTCCTTTTGCTTGGACTGGGTGTATCATTAGTCCTTGGCCTTTTTCCTGTATCCAATGGTGTTGCTGTCACTTGCACTGGGAGCGATGTTGCTCCTTCAAGTTCTTGGGTTTCTTCCACTCCTGGCACTGCTTCTGCTTTAGCCTCTGGTTGCAGCCTCGTAGGTGTGTCTGACATAGTAGAATTCTTTAGAGGGGACAGGTTTTTGAAGATTAACTGAGCTGGGCTTTGAGGAGGAGTCCTTTGTTGTGCTTCTTCTCATGTGGCCTCATTGACAGTGGCTTCTTGCTTGCTGCTCTAGTACTTCTTGGTACGACTTGATTTCTTGTGCGAGCTCAGCCTCAATTCTTTGTGTTTCTTCAGCCACATCTGGTATGACACCTCTCATCTTTCTTTCAGTCTTCTTTTTTCTTCCTCTCTTGATCTCTTTCATTATTGCCTTAGTTTCCATGATGAGGACAGCTTGTCCCTCTTGCATTTCTACAGCAATCAGGGCTGGTTTATCTGTGAGAGGAGTGCCAATTGCATTCACTCTTCTCATTCTGGTTCTTTTAGAAGAGGACTCCGAGCCACATGGTTCAGTACTTGTGTCATCAGGTACGGGTTGTATATTTTTTATTGATGGGCCTTAAGGTAGTTTTCCATCTCCCTCTGGATGTAATATGCCTAGTCCTCCTCCTTTTCTTCATGTACCTTTGTGATTCAGTTTAATGCACCCTATTATACCTTTCCACTAGCTTCACCTGCATGATTAATGACATCACCCTGCATGCCTTTTTTGTGACTTCCTCCTTGATGTTCTTGTATTCAGCTCCATTAAAGTTGTAGGAGCTCTTCTTCAACATGGCATCTAGGGGCATCTTGTTAAAGGCGTGTGTATGTATCTTGATTGGTGGTGGGAGCTATAGGGCCCCACATATTAACTCTTTTGTAATCAGTATTTCCTTTGTGGTGCCATCTGTTTTTGTTATTGTCCCCCTCTTGGTGGCTTTGTCATATGTCTTTATATACTATGCACAAAGTTCTGTGTCGATGTTATGGGGGAGAACTTGTGCCATCTTGCCAAGGCCCACCTTCTCCAGCTTGTCTTTAACTTCTACCTCTTCCAAAATTTAGAGGTACTTCAGGCTGTGATATTGCAAGGCCACCTTTCCATGTGCTGTTTTTGGATCTCTTTTGCTGATGATGGCACCATGGAAAGCCAGGGTGTATGGACCCATGTAGTTCATCTTTGGGCCCCATGTTGGTCTTTTCTTCTAGCTTACTTGGGATCCCGTAGCACTGGCCTGTGTTACCGTGGGGGTGTTTGTGGCTTTTGGGTCTGAGGTCGACATCTGTACATGGAAAAAAATTACTATAGACTGGTGGGGCATGTGCCACTCCTTGTTGTTGTCTTCTTTTTTTTTTCTTTTTTTTTTGGTGTAAGAAGGTTAATTATGATGGGAAGGGTGTTAGTGGTGTGAGCAATAAACGAGGTATGTTAGTTGTGATATACCGAGAAAGTGCAAGTGTTAAAGCCGTGAAAGTGTAGGTCGTGTGAGGGGTAATCCCGTGAATCGGGGTAAACCTGTGAGTTGGATTTTCGTGAGATAGATTTTTGTGAGATGGAAATCCGTAAGACGAAAATCCGTGAGAGTTAGTTTCATGAAATGGATTTCCATGAGATAGATTTCCATGAGAGTTAGTTCTGTGAGACGGTATGAGATGGATTTCCGTGAGATGGAAATCCGTGAGATGGATTTCCATGAGATTTAGTTTCATGAGACGGATTTCCGTGAGACTGCAGGTTTTGGCCGTAGCCCATGAGATTGCATGTTTTGGTCATAGCTGTGAAACTGTAGGTTTTTACCGTGAAGTATTTATGTTTTGGTTTTTGTAAATTCAATTAATGCATTATTGGATTAGACCACATAGCGGAGTTTTGTGTAAAGATGATCACACAAGGAAATCAATGTTGATGCCATTGATTGACAATCAAAGACCTTTGTTCAAATGCAAGAACTTTGTTCGACATGCAAAGACTTTGTTTGTCCGAGGAATTTAATTGATTATGATCAATGTTTGAAAATACGAAAGAACAGAAAACACAAAGAAGGGCCCAAGCTCCCACCTCAACACGTAGGTATCGATTGAACTTGAATAAGCGAGGAGAGTGGTGATGCAAGGAAGGCGCGATTGCGTTGTGCACACGATGACCGGCGATTGCAAAATGACAAAAAAAGGGAAAGAATTTTGAATTTATGGCACAGTCGTTGGACTGGGCGGTTGCCTTAATGAAGAATTCCACATGTCATCCTATGATTAGTCTTAAAAAAAAACCGTTTCATGGCGTGAAGCATTTTGGACCAATTCATGGTGTGAACCATTTCGTACCAGTTCACGGTGTGAACCTTCTAAGATCAGTTCACGTCGTGAACCTTTTTGTACCAGTTCACAGCATGAAGCATTTTGGATCAGTTCACAGTGTGAATCTTTTTGGATCCTGAGCGTGCAAGATTGATACCCTATATTTCTCTTCATGCTCAGGCATTCAAACATGCATTTAAAAGAGTGAATGATACCTACTTTTACCTTGTATCCATTTTGTGACTAATGGATACCTTCATCTTTTTATTGCCCTGGAAACCAAGGTGGTACTTTGGCACTTTTGGGTAGGTGTTGTTGCAGGCGTTTTAACTCCATGTGGGAGTGCTTGATTCTTCCCTCCACCCGATTGAACAGTTTTTCTATTGAGTCTTGTGGATTGGGGCTTGTATCAATGTCCATTTGTTGAACCTTCTTTTTTCTCCTTTCAAGGTCCTTGTCCAGCTCCTTGATCGAGGTGGTTATAGGTATTGGTTTGGCTATATTTAACCCATCTTGTTGGGTTGGCTTCTTCCTCCACACGAGTGTTTGTGCACTTTTAGCATTGGTTTTAGTTGGGAGTTGGTTCTGAATGCTTTTACTACCCTTTCCTTTGTATTTGGAGGTGTTTGTAATAATGGTGGCCACTGGGTGGGGTTTGGGCACCCATACTATCGTACTGCCTTAGTAGTAACCTTGTGCCATTAGCAAGTCCTTTTGGACCCATTGCTTATTACAAATGCTTTGCGGAGTGTTGTTTTGTTTGGAGTACCGCCATCTTACATGTGAAGACCATTTCTGTTCTTTGTCTCCCTTTTGAATCCTTCTTGTTGATTCCTTATTGACCCCCTTCTCCTCCTTGTAGAGCTGGTTTCCAAGTTGACCCTTAGGCACCCAATGCTGTGTACTCTGTGACTTGGGATGTTTTTTGCATACGGATTGCAGAATTGTTACCTTTTTTGCTTGATGAGTTGATGTCACCATGCTTGGTGTTTCTATCTCCTCAATCATGGCCTACTTCCTTGCGTTTATTAAGCTCCATAAGAGTACGGATATGACATTGTTGCCCTCGTTTAGCAGTGTTATCCTCTTCTCCCATTGGATACTACAGTTGTTAGCATAAATCCAGGACCGTCCTAGGATCATTTCCTCTTCCATGGAATCTGCAGGCATGACAAACACCTTCCCAACCAAGGAATTATTTCTAATGGAAACATTAACACTTAAAAATCCCTCAACTTTTGTAGTTGTCAAGTGCACACTGTGTACTTGTGCGTTGGTGGTTTTTCAAGGTGTGGTTTATCTAAGGCTACCCATATCTCATATGAGATCAGGTTATGACGATCTTGTATTTATCAATGCAATGCTCGTTGCATGACATTTAGCCGTAGAGAGTCCCACCCTGAGTCGTGCTGGCTCAATGTTTAGTTTCTCTTCATCTAGGAGAGTTAGTGAGGCCATGTTCACATGCAACATTCTCTTCTGGAGTGTCTGTTTGGCTTTGGCCTCCCTTGCCTTAGCCTCTTCTTGAGCTTGCTGGATTTTTTCTTTTGCAAGCTCCTTCCGTTGTTTTAAGAGATGTTCTTGCATGAACATCTCTTGGGTCAGTGGTCCAAAATATTTTTTACGTTTGCTCCCATTGATGTAACCCTCCATCTATATGCCCTCAATTGTCTCAATTCTAACCGACCCCTAAGGTGTGATCTCAGACACTCAGAAGGGTCCTAGGCCTCTGCACTTGAGTTTCTTTTTTCTAGTGCTCCCTACACTATACATGAGGACAAGGTCCCCTGTTTCCAATTCTTTTTGTTTTAAGTTTTTGTTGAACCAATGTTTTCTTCGTAGTTTTTTGATCATGAGTCCATACGATGCAATTAGTCTTGTCTCATCAAGCTTCTCTAAATTGATTAGCCTTTCAGCTAATGCATTCTCCGTCAGACGTTCTTGCACTGCAATCCTTAAGCTCGGAACTAGGTATTCCATTGTTAACCTATGGCGGACATTGAGACGTATTACTTTTTACGTCATATAATTATTTTACGTATTCTGAGTCATGGGCCGGGCTTGTCGGCACCACATGTAAAGGGTAAGGGGATTGGGTGATCGCGATGAGAGGCACACCTCGAATTTCATCAGGATAAGGGTTAGGATCGGTCGGCCATGTGTGGGTGCCCATGTGTGAATAGTGAGGTCACATATAAAAGTCAAATGTAACATAAAACCTCTCATTCTGTAAGTGTTGAATACAAGGAGTGCTCTTGCTTCATCTTCTCCATCTCCTTCTCCAGCGTGTGTGTGTGTGTGTGTGAAAAAGAGAGAGAGAGAGAGAGAGAGAGAGAGAGAGAGAGAGAGAGAGAGAGAGAGAGAGAGAGAGAGAGAGAGAGAGAGTGTAGCGATCGAGCATTGCGTGGCGGCATAGCTGCGGGCGAGGCGACGACAGAGCGACGGCGACTGCCCCTTCTTCATCGCGGTCCGAGAATCCTTCACGAGACGGCGGTCTGAGCGGTGAGTGACACACCATTGCTCCTTGTTTTGAGCTTGCTAGTTTTTTGGTTGTGTACTTGCAGCCATTCGTGGCTCGCACACGGTGCTTGGCAAGTCCTTAGCTCCGACATGTGCGGTAAAAGCGCACATTTTTGGTGTCACTGCCAGGGAATTGCCCTTCTGCACCAAGCTCCAGATGCAGCACGGGCTACTGTTTGAAGTCTATTTTATCCTGCCTGCAGCAGCAAAGGCAAAGAGAGGCGTGTTTATGTGTTTGCTGCTGTTCTTCAGTCATTTTTTTGTTCTGTTTTCTTCATTTTTTGCACATTTCAGTTCTGTGTGTTAGCTGTTAGAGCAGTAAGTTAGTAAGTTAGTTAGTGCTATTTTTCTATAAAAATATTTTTATTTTTTTTAAAAAGGGAAAAAAATAAAAAAATTAAATCAACCTAGCCCGTGCTGTCGTGCTATGGCGCGTCTATGGTGTGAAACCATGCATGTGAGGCCATTAAATGCAAATCCAGATGCATGGGATTAAGTGCCACGGTGTACATGATATTCCGAGGACTAGCAGAAGTCCCTGTGCTTGTGTACATATGGGATGTATGGCGTGTGGAGAGTTTTGCTTTGGAATGCGTTGCCAGATGTACAGGGTGGAATGGTTTGTGTTGAGCTTGTTGCAGGGCCGTCCGGAACGAGGTTTACTGGAGGTCGGCTGGGATGATATCAGTTGCTCAGTCGTTTGATATGTGTGCGGGTCCTAAGATAATTGGGCACTCGTAGATTGTGTTGAAGGTATGAAGGCATGGGCAATTAGGAAAGAGGGGCCAAGTTTGCTTTGAACATTTGGTGTGAAAAGGATAAGAGTGATGGTGGCCATCCATTAGGTTTTAAACAAATGCAAGAAATAAATGATAATAACGTGGCCCAAAAGGCAGACACGTGGAAGCTAGAGCTATTGCAAGCGTAGCTGGCCAGCACGTGAAGAGAAGATACGTGAAGGAGGGAGCCGGCTGGGGTCGACCAGAGGGTCCTCAGGCGTGGGCAGCTGAAGGCTGGAAGGCACAGCGGCAAGACAAGAGAGTTAAAGGGCTGAGGAATTCTGCAGACGGGTGGGGGGGTGCTCTCGGGGAGTATGTGTAGGAAAAAGGGATGGCCGTTGAAGCTGCAGAGGGAGAGTGATGTTGGTTTATGTGGGAACGCTATGATGGCTGGTAGAAACGGCAACCGAGAGGAGCTGGAAATGGAGGGAGCCGCCTCTGGACACAGAAGGAGTTTTGGGTAGAAGGGGTGTTGGCGCAGTCGCTTGGTAGTGGCTGGAGAGGAAGCGAAGAGTGTGGCGCTGGCTGCTAGCTGAGAAGAGAAAGAGTTCGCTCTAAAGCCTCAGAGGAGCTGAAACGCCAGTCAGAGTCTTCTACACAGCAGCTAAGAGAGAACTTGAAATGATGAACAAGCTTCTGGAAGGGGTGGATGAGCGAAAAAAGAAGGACGGCGCTCTGAAGAAGAAGGCCGGGCTGGTAATACTGGTGGAGGTGTAGAGCTGGCTGGAACCTTGTGACAGTCGGGGAGAGAAGGAGATCACTTTGCTGCTGGGCATAAGGCGCACAGAAGCGCAGCATAAGGGAAGGCTCTCTAGCGCACTCGCAGGACTACGGTGCTTCTGGTTACATCAGACGGATTCTATTCTATGTTTTTCTGTCCATGGAAAACAAAGTGGTATCATGCTCTTACTATTCCATTTTGTAGCATACTCTGATTATGTCTCTCAGGTTAAGTGCCATACGGTGCCTAGATCTATCAACAGAACAGTCTCAATTGGCTGCAGTGGATGAAGGTGGAAATGTGATTGTTTATGATATGAAGGAAGTGGCACACTAAATATCAGAATTGCCGGTTTTCCCGTGCATCGCCAAACTTTCATGGATATGTGGTTGGGTTCCAAGGGTCTAGATTGTTTTGCCTCCATGAGTACTCTATGCAGACACTAGATCTTCCACTCTCTTGGAGTATGAAGCATTACATTGCCAATGGAGACTATGAAAATGCATATAGAGTGGCCTGTCTCGGTGTGACAGAAGCAAATTGGAGATTTCTTGGTTTGGAATCTCTTCAAGCCCAATCTTGGAATATTGCTCATGGATGCTTTTCACGTCTTCAAGATGTGTGCTATCTGGAATGATTATGCAGCTGCTGCTGATCATGAGGTCACAATGTTATGGTTTTTCTTGGGTTTTGGAACCATAAGAAGGTTGATTTGGTCATGTATATGAGGTGTCTATGTTGGCTTTGATTTTATAGTTTTGTTGGATGTTGAGCCTCTGATGCTCCATGATAGCCATGTGTATCTTTCATGTGAATACCATGAGGTGATTTTCTGGAGTGCAAAGCCATATGAGATGAGACAAGCCATGTTAATGTCAGTTTTTATATGTATCATGTGTCCAATATTGGCTTTGAGGATGCACATGTATAGTTGGGTACTCGATCTTTGATGGTACCAGCTTCTGTTGGTGGTGCTCCTTGAAGAGCTATCTGTTTGGTTTCCTTGCTGGATTTGAAAGCTACTCTCACAGCCAGAAGTCTCGCACTTCCCCAGCGACACCGCCCACGTCACGACAGCTTTGGTGAACCCGACGTGAAACCGCTGGGGTGAGAGTATGTAGAGATGGCTAGTAAAATGGAGCATTTATATGCAGAGATGAAAGAGCTTGAAGAGCGGTTCAGGAAGATTGAAGAAGAAAAGCGAATTCAGGAAGCGGTGGAAATTGCGGTGCAATTGGTATATAACAGGGTCAATATATTTGATGGTTTCGATCCAGAAAGCTATCTAAGGTGTTACGAGACAGAGATGAAGAATCAAGGGGTTCCAGAAAACATGATGATTGCATCTTTTGCATACCTTATAAGTCCTGATTTAAAAGATGAAGTGCTGGAACTAGCAGAGTATCACTCCAAACGATGGAGTGATTTTGCAGATGCATTTATTTATGCGAGTTCCATGAACCTAAAGCAGGAGCAACTTACTCGGGAAAAGAAAAAGCAAAAGGGTGATGAAATGAGGTATAATGTGAGCTGTGATAGTGTTCCAGCAACGATCCGAGCCAATTTAGAAGCGATTGTCGATGCATGTCTTATGGAGGATAATCAATTGCTATTCAAGGCTGATACAGAGATTGTGGAGGCTGTTTATGCTAAATTGGGACTACAAAAAGCCATTAGTGAGCATCAAGGCCTTCACAGTGCCAAAAGCGATGCTTTGCTACAGCCTCATAAAGATGCAATGGGTGAACTGTGCAAGTATAATCTGTCTTCCTTGTTTGAGGGTGCAGACATACAGGGTCCTATAATCTTACCACATGATGTGTGTATGCCTATGCTTGAGGAGACACTTGATTCAGAGAGCTTCAGGACAGGTGCTCAAGACCCAATACACGAGGAAGAGGACATCGCTAATAGTTTCCTCTTGGGCTGTGAAGCATGTAAGCTGTGTAAACTTGAGGACTCTCATGACGAAAGTGCTCCTTTGAAGGGTATTCCTCAGGTGTCGTATCATATGTGTGAAGAACAGCAGGAACCAATGCTTCTTGTTGAAAGCATGATTGCAGAGTTTGAAGATCTAAGACAAGAAGAAGATGCTATCATTACTGCATTCTTATCTGGTTATGATGCTTATAAGCAGGATGATGTACATGAATATGCATGCGAGGAAAATAAAATATTACAAGATGGGCCACAAGTATGTGTGATTGATTTAGAGGGGGTGAGTGATATGGGTGATTCCAACAGTGATGTTGCTTCTGAGGCTGGTTTCCAAGGTTCTTTGGATTTGGGTTATCCTGGAATGCTAACTGGGTGTTCCAACAATAAACAGGGTGATGCTATGTCATCAGTGTCAGGGTTACCTTGCAACCACATTTGTGAGCAACAATCTCGAGCTTGGAAGCCTGTTTATGATGATGATTTGGAGAGGGAAATTGAATCTGTCTTTTTGGATCATACAGGGTTCAATGACATACAGATTCAAGGGTACTCGGGTGAGGGACCCATAATTCTAAGCCCATCTGCAGACAGGTATCAAGAAATACTGGGAGATAACATGCAGGATATGCAAAGTGTGGTCACAGAGCCTCAAGAGGCTGCATATGAGCAACCAAATGGATATAGCTATGGGGGTATGAATGTTCATGATAATCAACATGTGGGATTGCAAGATGATAATGGCTTCAATGCGATTGATCCTGTGGATTGGATGCTATCTTAGATGATGCATTGGATGATTTCATGGTATATAATAGATCCCCATCAGCTTTGGGCTCTTCTATGCTTGATGCTAGTCAACTGTCGGTTGCAAGTGAGGATGTGCAGGTGATATGTAAGCCAAATGATTGTGATGAGATTGATTCAGATCTGAAGGCTATTCTCGATGATGCCTTGTTGGACTTTGTATGTGTTGATGGCGTGGATGTTTTGCATACTTTGCAACGGCCTAAAGAAGAGGTATATAATAGCATAGAGGAAGCCAATGAAGACCATGCTTTTCCGTCTTTGGATGAGAAGAATGAATGTTTGTCAGTGGGTGAGCTGGATCCGGGCAAGGTAGATTTGGATGGGATGCTACCAAGTGTGTGTTCCATGCTGTTAATGCAGTTGTTACTTGGTGTGGCCATACAATATGTGGTGCAAAGGCTTCAAACATGGCCTGAGGAAAATTTTGAAGGAAATTATTTTGAAGAGCATCCCACTTTGAATGATGAGGGTAATTATGCATATGCAGGGAATCTAAGTGAGGATAGGGCTTCATATGAGCAAAGGATATGGCACATATGCCAAAAGCGATTGGTATTTGATCCAGGTGGGAAAGCAGAACCATTCAGATGTGATTGCTAAGATATAAATATCTTGCAGGCTAGGGGGTAGGCTATGATGTCATGCTATGTTTCAACAAAGGATAACCCCTTGTGAGTGGCACTATGTATATTCTTCTACTGTTTCATGTTTACTAGGGTGATACCAACTGGGTCAGGTTTAACAGGGTTTAAGACGTCTAGTTGGATGCTTGTACATATACCAATGTTGGTGTGCAAATAATGAATGGACACTGAATTCCAGGACCTGTGTGGCACATACAAGAGGATGTGCAGGTTTAGAGGGGGTGGATGTCGTGCTATGGCGCGTCTATGGTGTGAAACCATGCATGTGAGGCCATTAAATGCAAATCCAGATGCATGGGATTAAGTGCCACGGTGTACATGATATTCCGAGGACTAGCAGAAGTCCCTGTGCTTGTGTACATATGGGATGTATGGCATGTGGAGAGTTTTGCTTTGGAATGTGTTGCCAGATGTACAGGGTGGAATGGTTTGTGTTGAGCTTGTTGCAGGGCCATCTGGAACGAGGTTTACTGGAGGTCGGCTGGGATGATATCAGTTGCTCAGTCGTTTGATATGTGTGCGGGTCCTAAGATAATTGGGCACTCGTAGATTGTGTTGAAGGTATGAAGGCATGGGCAATTAGGAAAGAGGGGCCAAGTTTGCTTTGAACATTTGGTGTGAAAAGGATAAGAGTGATGGTGGCCATCCATTAGGTTTTAAACAAATGCAAGAAATAAATGATAATAACGTGGCCCAAAAGGCAGACACGTGGAAGCTAGAGCTATTGCAAGCGTAGCTGGCCAGCACGTGAAGAGAAGATACGTGAAGGAGGGAGCCGGCTGGGGTCGACCAGAGGGTCCTCAGGCGTGGGCAGCTGAAGGCTGGAAGGCACAGCGGCAAGACAAGAGAGTTAAAGGGCTGAGGAATTCTGCAGACGGGTGGGGGGGTGCTCTCGGGGAGTATGTGTAGGAAAAAGGGATGGCCGTTGAAGCTGCAGAGGGAGAGTGATGTTGGTTTATGTGGGAACGCTATGATGGCTGGTAGAAACGGCAACCGAGAGGAGCTGGAAATGGAGGGAGCCGCCTCTGGACACAGAAGGAGTTTTGGGTAGAAGGGGTGTTGGCGCAGTCGCCTGGCAGTGGCTGGAGAGGAAGCGAAGAGTGTGGCACTGGCTGCTAGCTGAGAAGAGAAAGAGTTCGCTCTAAAGCCTCAGAGGAGCTGAAACGCCAGTCAGAGTCTTCTACACAGCAGCTAAGAGAGAACTTGGAAATGATGAACAAGCTTCTGGAAGGGGTGGATGAGCGAAAAAAGAAGGACGACGCTCTGAAGAAGAAGGCCGGGCTGGTAATACTGGTGGAGGTGTAGAGCTGGCTGGAACCTTGTGACAGTCGGGGAGAGAAGGAGATCACTTTGCTGCTGGGCATAAGGCGCACAGAAGCACAGCATAAGGGAAGGCTCTCTAGCGCACTCGCAGGACTACGGTGCTTCTGGTTACATCAGACGGATTCTATTCTATGTTTTTCTGTCCATGGAAAGCAAAGTGGTATCATGCTCTTACTATTCCATTTTGTAGCATACTCTGATTATGTCTCTCAGGTTAAGTGCCATACGGTGCCTAGATCTATCAACAGAACAGTCTCAATTGGCTGCAGTGGATGAAGGTGGAAATGTGATTGTTTATGATATGAAGGAAGTGGCACACTAAATATCAGAATTGCCAGTTTTCCCGTGCATCGCCAAACTTTCATGGATATGTGGTTGGGTTCCAAGGGTCTAGATTGTTTTGCCTCCATGAGTACTCTATGCAGACACTAGATCTTCCACTCTCTTGGAGTATGAAGCATTACGTTGACAATGGAGACTATGAAAATGCATATAGAGTGGCCTGTCTCGGTGTGACAGAAGCAAATTGGAGATTTCTTGGTTTGGAATCTCTTCAAGCCCAATCTTGGAATATTGCTCATGGATGCTTTTCACGTCTTCAAGATGTGTGCTATCTGGAATGATTATGCAGCTGCTGCTGATCATGAGGTCACAATGTTATGGTTTTTCTTGGGTTTTGGAACCATAAGAAGGTTGATTTGGTCATGTATATGAGGTGTCTATGTTGGCTTTGATTTTATAGTTTTGTTGGATGTTGAGCCTCTGATGCTCCATGATAGCCATGTGTATCTTTCATGTGAATACCATGAGGTGATTTTCTGGAGTGCAAAGCTATATGAGATGAGACAAGCCATGTTAATGTCAATTTTTATATGTATCATGTGTCCAATATTGGCTTTGAGGATGCACATGTATAGTTGGGTACTCGATCTTTGATGGTACCAGCTTCTGTTGGTGGTGCTCCTTGAAGAGCTATCTGTTTGGTTTCCTTGCTGGATTTGAAAGCTACTCTCACAGCCAGAAGTCTCGCACTTCCCCAGCGACACCGCCCACGTCACGACAGCTTTGGTGAACCCGACGTGAAACCGCTGGGGTGAGAGTATGTAGAGATGGCTAGTAAAATGGAGCATTTATATGCAGAGATGAAAGAGCTTGAAGAGCGGTTCAGGAAGATTGAAGAAGAAAAGCGAATTCAGGAAGCGGTGGAAATTGCGGTGCAATTGGTATATAACAGGGTCAATATATTTGATGGTTTCGATCCAGAAAGCTATCTAAGGTGTTACGAGACAGAGATGAAGAATCAAGGGGTTCCAGAAAACATGATGATTGCATCTTTTGCATACCTTATAAGTCCTGATTTAAAAGATGAAGTGCTGGAACTAGCAGAGTATCACTCCAAACGATGGAGTGATTTTGCAGATGCATTTATTTATGCGAGTTCCATGAACCTAAAGCAGGAGCAACTTACTCGGGAAAAGAAAAAGCAAAAGGGTGATGAAATGAGGTATAATGTGAGCTGTGATAGTGTTCCAGCAACGATCCGAGCCAATTTAGAAGCGATTGTCGATGCATGTCTTATGGAGGATAATCAATTGCTATTCAAGGCTGATACAGAGATTGTGGAGGCTGTTTATGCTAAATTGGGACTACAAAAAGCCATTAGTGAGCATCAAGGCCTTCACAGTGCCAAAAGCGATGCTTTGCTACAGCCTCATAAAGATGCAATGGGTGAACTGTGCAAGTATAATCTGTCTTCCTTGTTTGAGGGTGCAGACATACAGGGTCCTATAATCTTACCACATGATGTGTGTATGCCTATGCTTGAGGAGACACTTGATTCAGAGAGCTTCAGGACAGGTGCTCAAGACCCAATACACGAGGAAGAGGACATCGCTAATAGTTTCCTCTTGGGCTGTGAAGCATGTAAGCTGTGTAAACTTGAGGACTCTCATGACGAAAGTGCTCCTTTGAAGGGTATTCCTCAGGTGTCGTATCATATGTGTGAAGAACAGCAGGAACCAATGCTTCTTGTTGAAAGCATGATTGCAGAGTTTGAAGATCTAAGACAAGAAGAAGATGCTATCATTACTGCATTCTTATCTGGTTATGATGCTTATAAGCAGGATGATGTACATGAATATGCATGCGAGGAAAATAAAATATTACAAGATGGGCCACAAGTATGTGTGATTGATTTAGAGGGGGTGAGTGATATGGGTGATTCCAACAGTGATGTTGCTTCTGAGGCTGGTTTCCAAGGTTCTTTGGATTTGGGTTATCCTGGAATGCTAACTGGGTGTTCCAACAATAAACAGGGTGATGCTATGTCATCAGTGTCAGGGTTACCTTGCAACCACATTTGTGAGCAACAATCTCGAGCTTGGAAGCCTGTTTATGATGATGATTTGGAGAGGGAAATTGAATCTGTCTTTTTGGATCATACAGGGTTCAATGACATACAGATTCAAGGGTACTCGGGTGAGGGACCCATAATTCTAAGCCCATCTGCAGACAGGTATCAAGAAATACTGGGAGATAACATGCAGGATATGCAAAGTGTGGTCACAGAGCCTCAAGAGGCTGCATATGAGCAACCAAATGGATATAGCTATGGGGGTATGAATGTTCATGATAATCAACATGTGGGATTGCAAGATGATAATGGCTTCAATGCGATTGATCCTGTGGATTGGATGCTATCTTAGATGATGCATTGGATGATTTCATGGTATATAATAGATCCCCATCAGCTTTGGGCTCTTCTATGCTTGATGCTAGTCAACTGTCGGTTGCAAGTGAGGATGTGCAGGTGATATGTAAGCCAAATGATTGTGATGAGATTGATTCAGATCTGAAGGCTATTCTCGATGATGCCTTGTTGGACTTTGTATGTGTTGATGGCGTGGATGTTTTGCATACTTTGCAACGGCCTAAAGAAGAGGTATATAATAGCATAGAGGAAGCCAATGAAGACCATGCTTTTCCGTCTTTGGATGAGAAGAATGAATGTTTGTCAGTGGGTGAGCTGGATCCGGGCAAGGTAGATTTGGATGGGATGCTACCAAGTGTGTGATCCATGCTGTTAATGCAGTTGTTACTTGGTGTGGCCATACAATATGTGGTGCAAAGGCTTCAAACATGGCCTGAGGAAAATTTTGAAGGAAATTATTTTGAAGAGCATCCCACTTTGAATGATGAGGGTAATTATGCATATGCAGGGAATCTAAGTGAGGATAGGGCTTCATATGAGCAAAGGATATGGCACATATGCCAAAAGCGATTGGTATTTGATCCAGGTGGGAAAGCAGAACCATTCAGATGTGATTGCTAAGATATAAATATCTTGCAGGCTAGGGGGTAGGCTATGATGTCATGCTATGTTTCAACAAAGGATAACCCCTTGTGAGTGGCACTATGTATATTCTTCTACTGTTTCATGTTTACTAGGGTGATACCAACTGGGTCAGGTTTAACAGGGTTTAAGACGTCTAGTTGGATGCTTGTACATATACCAATGTTGGTGTGCAAATAATGAATGGACACTGAATTCCAGGACCTGTGTGGCACATACAAGAGGATGTGCAGGTTTAGAGGGGGTGGATGTCGTGCTATGGCGCGTCTATGGTGTGAAACCATGCATGTGAGGCCATTAAATGCAAATCCAGATGCATGGGATTAAGTGCCACGGTGTACATGATATTCCGAGGACTAGCAGAAGTCCCTGTGCTTGTGTACATATGGGATGTATGGCATGTGGAGAGTTTTGCTTTGGAATGTGTTGCCAGATGTACAGGGTGGAATGGTTTGTGTTGAGCTTGTTGCAGGGCCATCCGGAACGAGGTTTACTGGAGGTCGGCTCGGATGATATCAGCTGCTCAGTCGTTTGATATGTGTGCGGGTCCTAAGATAATTGGGCACTCGTAGATTGTGTTGAAGGTATGAAGGCATGGGCAATTAGGAAAGAGGGGCCAAGTTTGCTTTGAACATTTGGTGTGAAAAGGATAAGAGTGATGGTGGCCATCCATTAGGTTTTAAACAAATGCAAGAAATAAATGATAATAACGTGGCCCAAAAGGCAGACACGTGGAAGCTAGAGCTATTGCAAGCGTAGCTGGCCAGCACGTGAAGAGAAGATACGTGAAGGAGGGAGCCGGCTGGGGTCGACCAGAGGGTCCTCAGGCGTGGGCAGCTGAAGGCTGGAAGGCACAGCGGCAAGACAAGAGAGTTAAAGGGCTGAGGAATTCTGCAGACGGGTGGGGGGGTGCTCTCGGGGAGTATGTGTAGGAAAAAGGGATGGAAGGGAGAGTGATGTTGGTTTATGTGGGAACGCTATGATGGCTGGTAGAAACGGCAACCGAGAGGAGCTGGAAATGGAGGGAGCCGCCTCTGGACACAGAAGGAGTTTTGGGTAGAAGGGGTGTTGGCGCAGTCGCCTGGTAGTGGCTGGAGAGGAAGCGAAGAGTGTGGCGCTGGCTGCTAGCTGAGAAGAGAAAGAGTTCGCTCTAAAGCCTCAGAGGAGCTGAAACCCCAGTCAGAGTCTTCTACACAGCAGCTAAGAGAGAACTTGGAAATGATGAACAAGCTTCTGGAAGGGGTGGATGAGCGAAAAACGAAGGACAGCGCTCTGAAGAAGAAGGCCGGGCTGGTAATACTGGTGGAGGTGTAGAGCTGGCTGGAACCTTGTGACAGTCGGGGAGAGAAGGAGATCACTTTGCTGCTGGGCATAAGGCACACAGAAGCGCAGCATAAGGGAAGGCTCTCTAGCGCACTCGCAGGACTACGGTGCTTCTGGTTACATCAGACGGATTCTATTCTATGTTTTTCTGTCCATGGAAAGCAAAGTGGTATCATGCTCTTACTATTCCATTTTGTAGCATACTCTGATTATGTCTCTCAGGTTAAGTGCCATACGGTGCCTAGATCTATCAACAGAACAGTCTCAATTGGCTGCAGTGGATGAAGGTGGAAATGTGATTGTTTATGATATGAAGGAAGTGGCACACTAAATATCAGAATTGCCGGTTTTCCCGTGCATCGCCAAACTTTCATGGATATGTGGTTGGGTTCCAAGGGTCTAGATTGTTTTGCCTCCATGAGTACTCTATGCAGACACTAGATCTTCCACTCTCTTGGAGTATGAAGCATTACGTTGACAATGGAGACTATGAAAATGCATATAGAGTGGCCTGTCTCGGTGTGACAGAAGCAAATTGGAGATTTCTTGGTTTGGAATCTCTTCAAGCCCAATCTTGGAATATTGCTCATGGATGCTTTTCACGTCTTCAAGATGTGTGCTATCTGGAATGATTATGCAGCTGCTGCTGATCATGAGGTCACAATGTTATGGTTTTTCTTGGGTTTTGGAACCATAAGAAGGTTGATTTGGTCATGTATATGAGGTGTCTATGTTGGCTTTGATTTTATAGTTTTGTTGGATGTTGAGCCTCTGATGCTCCATGATAGCCATGTGTATCTTTCATGTGAATACCATGAGGTGATTTTCTGGAGTGCAAAGCTATATGAGATGAGACAAGCCATGTTAATGTCAGTTTTTATATGTATCATGTGTCCAATATTGGCTTTGAGGATGCACATGTATAGTTGGGTACTCGATCTTTGATGGTACCAGCTTCTGTTGGTGGTGCTCCTTGAAGAGCTATCTGTTTGGTTTCCTTGCTGGATTTGAAAGCTACTCTCACAGCCAGAAGTCTCGCACTTCCCCAGCGACACCGCCCACGTCACGACAGCTTTGGTGAACCCAACGTGAAACCGCTGGGGTGAGAGTATGTAGAGATGGCTAGTAAAATGGAGCATTTATATGCAGAGATGAAAGAGCTTGAAGAGCGGTTCAGGAAGATTGAAGAAGAAAAGCGAATTCAGGAAGCGGTGGAATCTGTCTTTTTGGATCATACAGGGTTCAATGACATACAGATTCAAGGGTACTCGGGTGAGGGACCCATAATTCTAAGCCCATCTGCAGACAGGTATCAAGAAATACTGGGAGATAACATGCAGGATATGCAAAGTGTGGTCACAGAGCCTCAAGAGGCTGCATATGAGCAACCAAATGGATATAGCTATGGGGGTATGAATGTTCATGATAATCAACATGTGGGATTGCAAGATGATAATGGCTTCAATGCGATTGATCCTGTGGATTGGATGCTATCTTAGATGATGCATTGGATGATTTCATGGTATATAATAGATCCCCATCAGCTTTGGGCTCTTCTATGCTTGATGCTATCTTAGATGATGCATTGGATGATTTCATGGTATATAATAGATCCCCATCAGCTTTGGGCTCTTCTATGCTTGATGCTAGTCAACTGTCGGTTGCAAGTGAGGATGTGCAGGTGATATGTAAGCCAAATGATTGTGATGAGATTGATTCAGATCTGAAGGCTATTCTCGATGATGCCTTGTTGGACTTTGTATGTGTTGATGGTGTGGATGTTTTGCATACTTTGCAACGGCCTAAAGAAGAGGTATATAATAGCATAGAGGAAGCCAATGAAGACCATGCTTTTCCGTCTTTGGATGAGAAGAATGAATGTTTGTCAGTGGGTGAGCTGGATCCGGGCAAGGTAGATTTGGATGGGATGCTACCAAGTGTGTGTTCCATGCTGTTAATGCAGTTGTTACTTGGTGTGGCCATACAATATGTGGTGCAAAGGCTTCAAACATGGCCTGAGGAAAATTTTGAAGGAAATTATTTTGAAGAGCATCCCACTTTGAATGATGAGGGTAATTATGCATATGCAGGGAATCTAAGTGAGGATAGGGCTTCATATGAGCAAAGGATATGGCACATATGCCAAAAGCGATTGGTATTTGATCCAGGTGGGAAAGCAGAACCATTCAGATGTGATTGCTAAGATATAAATATCTTGCAGGCTAGGGGGTAGGCTATGATGTCATGCTATGTTTCAACAAAGGATAACCCCTTGTGAGTGGCACTATGTATATTCTTCTACTGTTTCATGTTTACTAGGGTGATACCAACTGGGTCAGGTTTAACAGGGTTTAAGACGTCTAGTTGGATGCTTGTACATATACCAATGTTGGTGTGCAAATAATGAATGGACACTGAATTCCAGGACCTGTGTGGCACATACAAGAGGATGTGCAGGTTTAGAGGGGGTGGATGTCGTGCTATGGCGCGTCTATGGTGTGAAACCATGCATGTGAGGCCATTAAATGCAAATCCAGATGCATGGGATTAAGTGCCACAGTGTACATGATATTCCGAGGACTAGCAGAAGTCCCTGTGCTTGTGTACATATGGGATGTATGGCATGTGGAGAGTTTTGCTTTGGAATGTGTTGCCAGATGTACAGGGTGGAATGGTTTGTGTTGAGCTTGTTGCAGGGCCATCCGGAACGAGGTTTACTGGAGGTCGGCTGGGATGATATCAGTTGCTCAGTCGTTTGATATGTGTGCGGGTCCTAAGATAATTGGGCACTCGTAGATTGTGTTGAAGGTATGAAGGCATGGGCAATTAGGAAAGAGGGGCCAAGTTTGCTTTGAACATTTGGTGTGAAAAGGATAAGAGTGATGGTGGCCATCCATTAGGTTTTAAACAAATGCAAGAAATAAATGATAATAACGTGGCCCAAAAGGCAGACACGTGGAAGCTAGAGCTACTGCAAGCATAGCTGGCCAGCATGTGAAGAGAAGATACGTGAAGGAGGGAGCCGGCTGGGGTCGACCAGAGGGTCCTCGGGCGTGGGCAGCTGAAGGCTGGAAGGCACAGCGGCAAGACAAGAGAATTAAAGGGCTGAGGAATTCTGCAGACGGGTGGGGGGGGCTCTCGGGGAGTATGTGCAGGAAAAAGGGATGGCCGTTGAAGCTGCAGAGGGAGAGTGATGTTGGTTTATGTGGGAACGCTATGATGGCTGGTAGAAATGGCAACCGAGAGGAGCTGGAAATGGAGGGAGCCGCCTCTGGACACAGAAGGAGTTTTGGGTAGAAGGGGTGTTGGCGCAGTCGCCTGGTAGTGGCTGGAGAGGAAGCGAAGAGTGTGGCGCTGGCTGCTAGCTGAGAAGAGAAAGAGTTCGCTCTAAAGCCTCAGAGGAGCTGAAACGCCAGTCAGAGTCTTCTACACAGCAGCTAAGAGAGAACTTGGAAATGATGAACAAGCTTCTGGAAGGGGTGGATGAGCGAAAAAAGAAGGACGGCGCTCTGAAGAAGAAGGCCGGGCTGGTAATACTGGTGGAGGTGTAGAGCTGGCTGGAACCTTGTGACAGTCGGGGAGAGAAGGAGATCACTTTGCTGCTGGGCATAAGGCGCACAGAAGCGCAGCATAAGGGAAGGCTCTCTAGCGCACTCGCAGGACTACGGTGCTTCTGGTTACATCAGACGGATTCTATTCTATGTTTTTCTGTCCATGGAAAGCAAAGTGGTATCATGCTCTTACTATTCCATTTTGTAGCATACTCTGATTATGTCTCTCAGGTTAAGTGCCATACGGTGCCTAGATCTATCAACAGAACAGTCTCAATTGGCTGCAGTGGATGAAGGTGGAAATGTGATTGTTTATGATATGAAGGAAGTGGCACACTAAATATCAGAATTGCCGGTTTTCCCGTGCATCGCCAAACTTTCATGGATATGTGGTTGGGTTCCAAGGGTCTAGATTGTTTTGCCTCCATGAGTACTCTATGCAGACACTAGATCTTCCACTCTCTTGGAGTATGAAGCATTACGTTGACAATGGAGACTATGAAAATGCATATAGAGTGGCCTGTCTCGGTGTGACAGAAGCAAATTGGAGATTTCTTGGTTTGGAATCTCTTCAAGCCCAATCTTGGAATATTGCTCATGGATGCTTTTCACGTCTTCAAGATGTGTGCTATCTGGAATGATTATGCAGCTGCTGCTGATCATGAGGTCACAATGTTATGGTTTTTCTTGGGTTTTGGAACCATAAGAAGGTTGATTTGGTCATGTATATGAGGTGTCTATGTTGGCTTTGATTTTATAGTTTTGTTGGATGTTGAGCCTCTGATGCTCCATGATAGCCATGTGTATCTTTCATGTGAATACCATGAGGTGATTTTCTGGAGTGCAAAGCTATATGAGATGAGACAAGCCATGTTAATGTCAGTTTTTATATGTATCATGTGTCCAATATTGGCTTTGAGGATGCACATGTATAGTTGGGTACTCGATCTTTGATGGTACCAGCTTCTGTTGGTGGTGCTCCTTGAAGAGCTATCTGTTTGGTTTCCTTGCTGGATTTGAAAGCTACTCTCACAGCCAGAAGTCTCGCACTTCCCCAGCGACACCGCCCACGTCACGACAGCTTTGGTGAACCCGACGTGAAACCGCTGGGGTGAGAGTATGTAGAGATGGCTAGTAAAATGGAGCATTTATATGCAGAGATGAAAGAGCTTGAAGAGCGGTTCAGGAAGATTGAAGAAGAAAAGCGAATTCAGGAAGCGGTGGAAATTGCGGTGCAATTGGTATATAACAGGGTCAATATATTTGATGGTTTCGATCCAGAAAGCTATCTAAGGTGTTACGAGACAGAGATGAATAATCAAGGGGTTCCAGAAAACATGATGATTGCATCTTTTGCATACCTTATAAGTCCTGATTTAAAAGATGAAGTGCTGGAACTAGCAGAGTATCACTCCAAACGATGGAGTGATTTTGCAGATGCATTTATTTATGCGAGTTCCATGAACCTAAAGCAGGAGCAACTTACTCGGGAAAAGAAAAAGCAAAAGGGTGATGAAATGAGGTATAATGTGAGCTGTGATAGTGTTCCAGCAACGATCCGAGCCAATTTAGAAGCGATTGTCGATGCATGTCTTATGGAGGATAATCAATTGCTATTCAAGGCTGATACAGAGATTGTGGAGGCTGTTTATGCTAAATTGGAACTACAAAAAGCCATTAGTGAGCATCAAGGCCTTCACAGTGCCAAAAGCGATGCTTTGCTACAGCCTCATAAAGATGCAATGGGTGAACTGTGCAAGTATAATCTGTCTTCCTTGTTTGAGGGTGCAGACATACAGGGTCCTATAATCTTACCACATGATGTGTGTATGCCTATGCTTGAGGAGACACTTGATTCAGAGAGCTTCAGGACAGGTGCTCAAGACCCAATACACGAGGAAGAGGACATCGCTAATAGTTTCCTCTTGGGCTGTGAAGCATGTAAGCTGTGTAAACTTGAGGACTCTCATGACGAAAGTGCTCCTTTGAAGGGTATTCCTCAGGTGTCGTATCATATGTGTGAAGAACAGCAGGAACCAATGCTTCTTGTTGAAAGCATGATTGCAGAGTTTGAAGATCTAAGACAAGAAGAAGATGCTATCATTACTGCATTCTTATCTGGTTATGATGCTTATAAGCAGGATGATGTACATGAATATGCATGCGAGGAAAATAAAATATTACAAGATGGGCCACAAGTATGTGTGATTGATTTAGAGGGGGTGAGTGATATGGGTGATTCCAACAGTGATGTTGCTTCTGAGGCTGGTTTCCAAGGTTCTTTGGATTTGGGTTATCCTGGAATGCTAACTGGGTGTTCCAACAATAAACAGGGTGATGCTATGTCATCAGTGTCAGGGTTACCTTGCAACCACATTTGTGAGCAACAATCTCGAGCTTGGAAGCCTGTTTATGATGATGATTTGGAGAGGGAAATTGAATCTGTCTTTTTGGATCATACAGGGTTCAATGACATACAGATTCAAGGGTACTCGGGTGAGGGACCCATAATTCTAAGCCCATCTGCAGACAGGTATCAAGAAATACTGGGAGATAACATGCAGGATATGCAAAGTGTGGTCACAGAGCCTCAAGAGGCTGCATATGAGCAACCAAATGGATATAGCTATGGGGGTATGAATGTTCATGATAATCAACATGTGGGATTGCAAGATGATAATGGCTTCAATGCGATTGATCCTGTGGATTGGATGCTATCTTAGATGATGCATTGGATGATTTCATGGTATATAATAGATCCCCATCAGCTTTGGGCTCTTCTATGCTTGATGCTAGTCAACTGTCGGTTGCAAGTGAGGATGTGCAGGTGATATGTAAGCCAAATGATTGTGATGAGATTGATTCAGATCTGAAGGCTATTCTCGATGATGCCTTGTTGGACTTTGTATGTGTTGATGGTGTGGATGTTTTGCATACTTTGCAACGGCCTAAAGAAGAGGTATATAATAGCATAGAGGAAGCCAATGAAGACCATGCTTTTCCGTCTTTGGATGAGAAGAATGAATGTTTGTCAGTGGGTGAGCTGGATCCGGGCAAGGTAGATTTGGATGGGATGCTACCAAGTGTGTGTTCCATGCTGTTAATGCAGTTGTTACTTGGTGTGGCCATACAATATGTGGTGAAAAGGCTTCAAACATGGCCTGAGGAAAATTTTGAAGGAAATTATTTTGAAGAGCATCCCACTTTGAATGATGAGGGTAATTATGCATATGCAGGGAATCTAAGTGAGGATAGGGCTTCATATGAGCAAAGGATATGGCACATATGCCAAAAGCGATTGGTATTTGATCCAGGTGGGAAAGCAGAACCATTCAGATGTGATTGCTAAGATATAAATATCTTGCAGGCTAGGGGGTAGGCTATGATGTCATGCTATGTTTCAACAAAGGATAACCCCTTGTGAGTGGCACTATGTATATTCTTCTACTGTTTCATGTTTACTAGGGTGATACCAACTGGGTCAGGTTTAACAGGGTTTAAGACGTCTAGTTGGATGCTTGTACATATACCAATGTTGGTGTGCAAATAATGAATGGACACTGAATTCCAGGACCTGTGTGGCACATACAAGAGGATGTGCAGGTTTAGAGGGGGTGGATGTCGTGCTATGGCGCGTCTATGGTGTGAAACCATGCATGTGAGGCCATTAAATGCAAATCCAGATGCATGGGATTAAGTGCCACGGTGTACATGATATTCCGAGGACTAGCAGAAGTCCCTGTGCTTGTGTACATATGGGATGTATGGCATGTGGAGAGTTTTGCTTTGGAATGTGTTGCCAGATGTACAGGGTGGAATGGTTTGTGTTGAGCTTGTTGCAGGGCCATCCGGAACGAGGTTTACTGGAGGTCGGCTCGGATGATATCAGCTGCTCAGTCGTTTGATATGTGTGCGGGTCCTAAGATAATTGGGCACTCGTAGATTGTGTTGAAGGTATGAAGGCATGGGCAATTAGGAAAGAGGGGCCAAGTTTGCTTTGAACATTTGGTGTGAAAAGGATAAGAGTGATGGTGGCCATCCATTAGGTTTTAAACAAATGCAAGAAATAAATGATAATAACGTGGCCCAAAAGGCAGACACGTGGAAGCTAGAGCTATTGCAAGCGTAGCTGGCCAGCACGTGAAGAGAAGATACGTGAAGGAGGGAGCCGGCTGGGGTCGACCAGAGGGTCCTCAAGCGTGGGCAGCTGAAGGCTGGAAGGCACAGCGGCAAGACAAGAGAGTTAAAGGGCTGAGGAATTCTGCAGACGGGTGGGGGGGTGCTCTCGGGGAGTATGTGTAGGAAAAAGGGATGGCCGTTGAAGCTGCAGAGGGAGAGTGATGTTGGTTTATGTGGGAACGCTATGATGGCTGGTAGAAACGGCAACCGAGAGGAGCTGGAAATGGAGGGAGCCGCCTCTGGACACAGAAGGAGTTTTGGGTAGAAGGGGTGTTGGCGCAGTCGCCTGGTAGTGGCTGGAGAGGAAGCGAAGAGTGTGGCGCTGGCTGCTAGCTGAGAAGAGAAAGAGTTCGCTCTAAAGCCTCAGAGGAGCTGAAACGCCAGTCAGAGTCTTCTACACAGCAGCTAAGAGAGAACTTGGAAATGATGAACAAGCTTCTGGAAGGGGTGGATGAGCGAAAAAAGAAGGACGGCGCTCTGAAGAAGAAGGCCGGGCTGGTAATACTGGTGGAGGTGTAGAGGTGGCTGGAACCTTGTGACAGTCGGGGAGAGAAGGAGATCACTTTGCTGCTGGGCATAAGGCGCACAGAAGCGCAGCATAAGGGAAGGCTCTCTAGCGCACTCGCAGGACTACGGTGCTTCTGGTTACATCAGACGGATTCTATTCTATGTTTTTCTGTCCATGGAAAACAAAGTGGTATCATGCTCTTACTATTCCATTTTGTAGCATACACTGATTATGTCTCTCAGGTTAAATGCCATACGGTGCCTAGATCTATCAACAGAACAGTCTCAATTGGCTGCAGTGGATGAAGGTGGAAATGTGATTGTTTATGATATGAAGGAAGTGGCACACTAAATATCAGAATTGCCGGTTTTCCCGTGCATCGCCAAACTTTCATGGATATGTGGTTGGGTTCCAAGGGTCTAGATTGTTTTGCCTCCATGAGTACTCTATGCAGACACTAGATCTTCCACTCTCTTGGAGTATGAAGCATTACGTTGACAATGGAGACTATGAAAATGCATATAGAGTGGCCTGTCTCGGTGTGACAGAAGCAAATTGGAGATTTCTTGGTTTGGAATCTCTTCAAGCCCAATCTTGGAATATTGCTCATGGATGCTTTTCACGTCTTCAAGATGTGTGCTATCTGGAATGATTATACAGCTGCTGCTGATCATGAGGTCACAATGTTATGGTTTTTCTTGGGTTTTGGAACCATAAGAAGGTTGATTTGGTCATGTATATGAGGTGTCTATGTTGGCTTTGATTTTATAGTTTTGTTGGATGTTGAGCCTCTGATGCTCCATGATAGCCATGTGTATCTTTCATGTGAATACCATGAGGTGATTTTCTGGAGTGCAAAGCTATATGAGATGAGACAAGCCATGTTAATGTCAGTTTTTATATGTATCATGTGTCCAATATTGGCTTTGAGGATGCACATGTATAGTTGGGTACTCGATCTTTGATGGTACCAGCTTCTGTTGGTGGTGCTCCTTGAAGAGCTATCTGTTTGGTTTCCTTGCTGGATTTGAAAGCTACTCTCACAGCCAGAAGTCTCGCACTTCCCCAGCGACACCGCCCACGTCACGACAGCTTTGGTGAACCCGACGTGAAACCGCTGGGGTGAGAGTATGTAGAGATGGCTAGTAAAATGGAGCATTTATATGCAGAGATGAAAGAGCTTGAAGAGCGGTTCAGGAAGATTGAAGAAGAAAAGCGAATTCAGGAAGCGGTGGAAATTGCGGTGCAATTGGTATATAACAGGGTCAATATATTTGATGGTTTCGATCCAGAAAGCTATCTAAGGTGTTACGAGACAGAGATGAAGAATCAAGGGGTTCCAGAAAACATGATGATTGCATCTTTTGCATACCTTATAATTCCTGATTTAAAAGATGAAGTGCTAGAACTAGCAGAGTATCACTTAACGATGGAGTGATTTTGCAGATGCATTTATTTATGCGAGTTCCATGAACCTAAAGCAGGAGCAACTTACTCGGGAAAAGAAAAAGCAAAAGGGTGATGAAATGAGGTATAATGTGAGCTGTGATAGTGTTCCAGCAACGATTCGAGCCAATTTAGAAGCGATTGTCGATGCATGTCTTATGGAGGATAATCAATTGCTATTCAAGGCTGATACAGAGATTGTGGAGGCTGTTTATGCTAAATTGGGACTACAAAAAGCCATTAGTGAGCATCAAGGCCTTCACAGTGCCAAAAGCGATGCTTTGCTACAGCCTCATAAAGATGCAATGGGTGAACTGTGCAAGTATAATCTGTCTTCCTTGTTTGAGGGTGCAGACATACAGGGTCCTATAATCTTACCACATGATGTGTGTATGCCTATGCTTGAGGAGACACTTGATTCAGAGAGCTTCAGGACAGGTGCTCAAGACCCAATACACGAGGAAGAGGACATCGCTAATAGTTTCCTCTTGGGCTGTGAAGCATGTAAGCTGTGTAAACTTGAGGACTCTCATGACGAAAGTGCTCCTTTGAAGGGTATTCCTCAGGTGTCGTATCATATGTGTGAAGAACAGCAGGAACCAATGCTTCTTGTTGAAAGCATGATTGCAGAGTTTGAAGATCTAAGACAAGAAGAAGATGCTATCATTACTGCATTCTTATCTGGTTATGATGCTTATAAGCAGGATGATGTACATGAATATGCATGCGAGGAAAATAAAATATTACAAGATGGGCCACAAGTATGTGTGATTGATTTAGAGGGGGTGAGTGATATGGGTGATTCCAACAGTGATGTTGCTTCTGAGGCTGGTTTCCAAGGTTCTTTGGATTTGGGTTATCCTGGAATGCTAACTGGGTGTTCCAACAATAAACAGGGTGATGCTATGTCATCAGTGTCAGGGTTACCTTGCAACCACATTTGTGAGCAACAATCTCGAGCTTGGAAGCCTGTTTATGATGATGATTTGGAGAGGGAAATTGAATCTGTCTTTTTGGATCATACAGGGTTCAATGACATACAGATTCAAGGGTACTCGGGTGAGGGACCCATAATTCTAAGCCCATCTGCAGACAGGTATCAAGAAATACTGGGAGATAACATGCAGGATATGCAAAGTGTGGTCACAGAGCCTCAAGAGGCTGCATATGAGCAACCAAATGGATATAGCTATGGGGGTATGAATGTTCATGATAATCAACATGTGGGATTGCAAGATGATAATGGCTTCAATGCGATTGATCCTGTGGATTGGATGCTATCTTAGATGATGCATTGGATGATTTCATGGTATATAATAGATCCCCATCAGCTTTGGGCTCTTCTATGCTTGATGCTAGTCAACTGTCGGTTGCAAGTGAGGATGTGCAGGTGATATGTAAGCCAAATGATTGTGATGAGATTGATTCAGATCTGAAGGCTATTCTCGATGATGCCTTGTTGGACTTTGTATGTGTTGATGGTGTGGATGTTTTGCATACTTTGCAACGGCCTAAAGAAGAGGTATATAATAGCATAGAGGAAGCCAATGAAGACCATGCTTTTCCGTCTTTGGATGAGAAGAATGAATGTTTGTCAGTGGGTGAGCTGGATCCGGGCAAGGTAGATTTGGATGGGATGCTACCAAGTGTGTGTTCCATGCTGTTAATGCAGTTGTTACTTGGTGTGGCCATACAATATGTGGTGCAAAGGCTTCAAACATGGCCTGAGGAAAATTTTGAAGGAAATTATTTTGAAGAGCATCCCACTTTGAATGATGAGGGTAATTATGCATATGCAGGGAATCTAAGTGAGGATAGGGCTTCATATGAGCAAAGGATATGGCACATATGCCAAAAGCGATTGGTATTTGATCCAGGTGGGAAAGCAGAACCATTCAGATGTGATTGCTAAGATATAAATATCTTGCAGGCTAGGGGGGTAGGCTATGATGTCATGCTATGTTTCAACAAAGGATAACCCCTTGTGAGTGGCACTATGTATATTCTTCTACTGTTTCATGTTTACTAGGGTGATACCAACTGGGTCAGGTTTAACAGGGTTTAAGACGTCTAGTTGGATGCTTGTACATATACCAATGTTGGTGTGCAAATAATGAATGGACACTGAATTCCAGGACCTGTGTGGCACATACAAGAGGATGTGCAGGTTTAGAGGGGGTGGATGTCGTGCTATGGCGCGTCTATGGTGTGAAACCATGCATGTGAGGCCATTAAATGCAAATCCAGATGCATGGGATTAAGTGCCACGGTGTACATGATATTCCGAGGACTAGCAGAAGTCCCTATGCTTGTGTACATATGGGATGTATGGCATGTGGAGAGTTTTGCTTTGGAATGTGTTGCCAGATGTACAAGGTGGAATGGTTTGTGTTGAGCTTGTTGCAGGGCCGTCCGGAATGAGGTTTACTGGAGGTCGGCTGGGATGATATCAGTTGCTTAGTCGTTTGATATGTGTGCGGGTCCTAAGATAATTGGGCACTCGTAGATTGTGTTGAAGGTATGAAGGCATGGGCAATTAGGAAAGAGGGGCCAAGTTTGCTTTGAACATTTGGTGTGAAAAGGATAAGAGTGATGGTGGCCATCCATTAGGTTTTAAACAAATGCAAGAAATAAATGATAATAACGTGGCCCAAAAGGCAGACACGTGGAAGCTAGAGCTATTGCAAGCGTAGTTGGCCAGCACGTGAAGAGAAGATACGTGAAGGAGGGAGCCGACTGGGGTCGACCAGAGGGTCCTCGGGCATGGGCAGCTGAAGGCTAGAAGGCACAGCGGCAAGACAAGAGAGTTAAAGGGCTGAGGAATTCTGCAGACGGGTGGGGGGGTGCTCTCGGGGAGTATGTGTAGGAAAAAGGGATGGCCGTTGAAGCTGCAGAGGGAGAGTGATGTTGGTTTATGTGGGAACGCTATGATGGCTGGTAGAAACGGCAACCGAGAGGAGATGGAAGTGGAGGGAGCTGCCTCTGGACACAGAAGGAGTTTTGGGTAGAAGGGGTGTTGGCGCAGTCGCCTGGTAGTGGGCTGGAGAGGAAGCGAAGAGTGTGGCGCTGGCTGCTAGCTGAGAAGAGAAAGAGTTCGCTCTAAAGCCTCAGAGGAGCTGAAACGGCAGTCAAAGTCTTCTACACAGCAGCTAAGAGAGAACTTGGAAATGATGAACAAGCTTCTGGAAGGGGTGGATGAGCGAAAAAAGAAGGACGGCGCTCTGAAGAAGAAGGCCGGGCTGGTAATACTGGTGGAGGTGTAGAGCTGGCTGGAACCTTGTGACAGTCGGGGAGAGAAGGAGATCACTTTGCTGCTGGGCATAAGGCGCACAGAAGCGCAGCATAAGGGAAGGCTCTCTAGCGCACTCGCAGGACTACGGTGCTTCTGGTTACATCAGACGGATTCTATTCTATGTTTTTCTGTCCATGGAAAACAAAGTGGTATCATGCTCTTACTATTCCATTTTGTAGCATACACTGATTATGTCTCTCAGGTTAAGTGCCATACTGGAGAGACGGAAAACTCTCTCACTTGTAGTAAGAGTAGCACGATCCACGTATAGCTCAATCCAATGGGATTTGCATCCCTGTCGGAGCTAGGGATTCGACCCGTACCGGTGCACAAGAGCTTATCCACAAATGGAGAGAATGCTCATGGCTACCACCACTTGACACTAGACTAAGCATACACACAAGCTCAACTTGTCCTCATTCCTACACACCCCTTCATTCACAAACACAAGCAAGAGGAATACAATCACTATGCACTCAAGCAAAGAGAAAGACCTCACTCCACTCCTATCTTCCTACAAGCATGCATACATTCAAGCATCAAGCTTCCATGAAAGCTTCAAATCAATCCATGTACTCAAAAATGAAATACTAAAAGCATGCATAAGAGTAAAATGATTAGAGAAGAGGATGAGAAAGACTCATGACATTGCTAATGATTCAATGAAGAGATTTACCTCATACAATAATGTAGATGGGGTGAGAGAAGAGTCTTCACCTCTATGGAGAAGAGGGAGAGTAGGTCTCTCAAAGGAGCTCTTGCATGAACTAAGCCCAAAGTGTGTAAAGCTCTCAAATGAGCCACCTTTTATACAAAAATTCTAGGACTCCCATAAGTCCCCATGTGGGATTATTATCAAACCCTCTCCCACATTCATCTACAAAGTGGAACTCTTTTCAAGAGCCCTAAGTGTATCGTTTTTGTTGCATCCTGGTATTGATCTTCATTTGCAAGCAACACTCCCCCCTTCCTATTTTGCGCACGTCCTCGAGCGCGGTAGTAGCAAGAGCTGCAACAAAAAACAATTGATACATTGAAGTATTTTATTGAAAAAGAAAAAGAAAAGAAAAGAAAAGAAAAATCAGCAATGATAATTTTCACACATGAGCATACAAGTGCAGGGCTGATTATAGTTTTAATTAGTACTAAAATAGGTGAGAAAAAACTAGTCAAAGTGAGACTTAAGTAGT
Source organism: Cibotium barometz (assembly GCF_041138505.1). Taxonomy (NCBI): domain Eukaryota; kingdom Viridiplantae; phylum Streptophyta; class Polypodiopsida; order Cyatheales; family Cibotiaceae; genus Cibotium; species Cibotium barometz. Next base: position 3,935,389 of record NC_141110.1, read on the forward strand.
AGATAATGCTATGCAAAGGCAAGTGTCTTTGTACACCTCCAGTTATGACCGCAGTCTCAATGTCCTATCAGTATGTAAGTTACTCCTAAGTGGCAACCCTACTCCTAAGTATGAGCAAAGGTGATTGGAGCTCTCTCTTGTTGTTTTTTTTTTTTGATATGTGTGTAGAAGGTGATAAAGATTAAGGTTCTATCCCCATGAGACCCGAGCAATGGCCAAGAGACCTCCGCCAAGAGAATCTAAAGACCGCTAAGTATCTCAAGGGCGACAGACCCTTTTTCTTTCTTTTATGACCTAAGGAGTACCCCTTGAAGATGAGGGCATCGGTCTTGAGGGCCCATAGTGTACCCCCGAGTCCTACCAACATCTATCAAGGCGATAGATTCCTCAAAGTTCTTCTTCTGAAGTTTTTAGACATCAGTGTTCACCCCATGGAAACCAAGGCATCGGCCCCAAGGTGCTGAGACATCCCCAGGTCCTACCAAGCACTTCGCATGGCAGTAGACACTTCATGTCGCAATTCACTATGTATATATATATTTTTGTAGGGTATATTTTCATAAATTTTTATTACTCGTAGCACCTAGCTCATATCTAAGAGATAACTACCACTAGGGATAACTAATATACCTTGAAGACATAAGTACTTGGCATACTCCCTTGGTATATATCCTACACTGTCTTTGGATAGACATATCTTTTACTAAGTCTTCTAAGACTCTAGAATGCACTCACCATATTTTAACTACAAATCAAAAACTCAAACCAGCCAATATTGTGTACATGCAAACCATATATTCGAAAGATAAGAGCACTTAAAGAAATAAAGATTAAGATTTGCATACACGTGTTGTAGTGCCCTGTTGATGTTGTTCGTTTGCCTTGAATAATTGCTGATTTTGTGCAGATTGCTCCTCCTTGATCTTTGTAAGCGTAGCATATCTCCCCCCTTCCTAATTCGTGTGCACGATAGGTGGACTGTAGGGGCGTATCTGATGCTCTTCTTAAGCTGAGATCTCTGCAAAAAGTTTTATTAACAAAAAGGAAAACAAAGGAATAAAATTTGTTAGTGGTGCCAATCACCGAATATAGCCGAGGGGAAAAAACCCAATGGGAGAAAAGTGCCCTGGCTTGTCGATCTTATTGTGGAGTCACTGAGTTACTCTTGCGCTGGTAGTGGGGATCATCGCAAAAAGAACATAATCCTTTAAAGGCGTAAGGAATCACACTATTCAAACATTGATCTACCAAAGAGCTTCATTTGTAGTGTTAATGCCTTATCTTTGGTTTTAGGTATGTCCTTCTTGGGTGGGAATTTTATCAATTGTCGAGGAATTTGAGCAAGATAAGAGGATTTAGGCATTGAAATGCTAGAATCTATGCTCAAATGAGACTCCGTTGGACTTGTCTTAGGTACACCAGTTGATGGTTGAATCATGTAACAAGGAGAAATCGGGACAATAGGTGTTTCAATACATGTTTTAGGAAGATCAACACAAGTAGATTTGTAGGTGCTATCACAGCCCCCTTTCCTTTCTTGAAGAATTTGTGTTGATGTCCTTTGCACCCACTGATATGGAAAATCAAGGGTGGCTTTTTGAATCTTTTTGAAACACTCTTTTACCCCTGCCAAAGCATGGCATTTTGGAAGCCAAATTGCTGTTGCACCCTCATAATAACCTTGTGCTTTGAGCACATGTTTTGGGACCCATCGAGTAACAATCCGAGGTTTAGGCTTGGAAATGATGTGCTTTTTAGGAGTTTTGGCAATTGGACTAGATGGTACAATTTTGTATGCATCTTTGGGTAGCCACATTGATAATTCCTTCTTGCCTGGCCTTCTTTGAGCAGCAACTAAAGTAGTTGGAACATGCCAGCCGTGGCCCTCACTTGAGTACTCCTCAATTATCCACATCATTTGTGTTGGAGCTTGTGTCTCTTTCTTATCAGCATCATTAACAGATTTGAGTGTTAAATTCTCAACTGAGACTTCCTCGACATGCATAGCTGTTGTTTTGGATGTATCCCAATAGTACAAATGATCTAGAAGAGCACGTGGTTGTACCATTCGTATAGGTATAATGTCATATCCATCTGAGTCACAAAATTGAATTGGCTTCGGTAAAGCACATGTCGATAATGTTGCAAGGACATGACTCCATTCTAATGGATCAATTAAATGCTCAGGGAAGGGTTGTGGAATGTATGCCTCGTCTGATACACTTCGATTACCCTTAAGTCTCTCAGTGTTGAAATCCCTACATGAGGCTCCACACATCCATAGATCTTCTCGCCCATCTGACAATGTAACTTTTGAGCCCTCAGATGAAGCAGAATCAAACTCATCTATTGGAGACCTTGTTACATCACGATATGAGTGATTTCTTAGGTTGACCCTTGTGATGACAGAATCATGTCGGAGGTACAAGTAATTGTATCCCCAATCTTGAATCATTTGAAATTGTCGCATGAATGGTCTACCCAATATCACTTCGTAGTTTGGATGCTTTCCGAAATCCACTACTGCAAAGGTATGCGCATATTCAATCCCACATGTGGTGACCAATATGTTCTCAAGCAGCCCAAGGGGATGTTCTAAGCTTCCATCTGCTAGCTGCAAGCGCATCCTGGTACTCCTAATAGCTGGTTTGCCCCATTTTTCCCAAATGGACCTTGTCACAATGCCCACTCCTGCGCCACTATCAAGTATTGCAGTTGAAGATACTTTTCGCACTTCCAATGGGAGGGTAGCATTTCCCTGATCGTCTTCACAAAATTTTCCTACTTTGTTGATAGGAACTGGCATTACATGCTTTGTTTCAGAGTGTATAGTACACTCATGGGGACCCTTTTGTAGCAATACCTGCTCTGACAAACATGTGGCAATATCATTCCACAACTCAGGTTTAAGTTTTATCAACTCAAGCAAAGGTAAGTTACAAGCCACTGGTGCTGACAAAATAGCTTGCACCATACTCATATCTTTCTCCTTTGTCAACCTTTTATGCATGAAGGGTATCCTCAAGGTTTGAGAACAGTTCTCATATTCTCCCAGATAGGATGGTAAGGTTTTCATTGTATGCTTACTTCTAGGAGAAACAATTGTTTGACCTTCCTCCTGGATGCTTGGGCGTCCAAAATTGTTTTCCGAATCTCTGGTAAAATCCACCTCAGAGAATGGAGGCGAACTAACAGAAGACATGTTCTCATTAATTTTCTCATTTACTGCGGCCCACATGTCATTTGCCATGTCCTCATTAGCATCAATAACTTCATCATTGCATGGGAAGACAAGGCTGGGTGGTGGCAAAATGTCATCTTTTAATGGAGTGTCAATTGGTGCAGACCTTTCGCTATGAGCTTGTGAAATGAGTTCACTTTTCATTTCCCGACTTGATGACACTTCTGGTATGGTTTCTAATGTTGGCTTAAGAGAGGCTGGGCCACGAGGAATAGGTGGTGGTGGTCCCTCAAGTATCGACTGAGCTTCCCTAATGATTTGCTGATGTACAGCTAGATTGATCTTCTCCTCACGAGGGTTTGGGTATTCTTGAAGTTTCTTGGGTAGCTCTGATAAGGCTGTAATGCGACTTCTATGAGCATCAATGATGGCCTCTAGAGTCTCATTCACTTTATCCACAAAAACAGAACCCCCAGAACTAACCTCAGTCGTACTAGCCTCATCTTGTTTAACACTAGGCTCAGGTTGAGGTTGATGTTCCTCACGCACTTCCTGGGATGTAAAAGTTTTATCCTTTATGTTTTGTTTAGAGGTCTCCTGAGAACTAGTGGATGTACTTTTAGTTTGTTTGTTTCGGTTCTTCTTTCTCCTAGTGGTTTTTTTTCTATTGGACTGTAGGGTCTTGTCCACTAGATTTGTCTTTGCGTCCCTAGTTCGAGGTGTCTCATCAGTCTGTATTTCAGCGTTTCGTGTCTGTGATCTAGTCATGACCCTAAGTGGCACGACATCCTCATTCTCAGATGAAGGTGGTGATGGAATTGCACCTACAAGGTTGAGTGAAACCTTTGGTTGAGAGGTGCCTTCCTCATGTGGTTTCAGCAGACAGTCTTTTGGGAAGTGTTCTACACAACACCCTAGACAATATCTTTCGATTGGTGGAAACTGTTGTACTGTTGTATTTGACCGAGATGCTTGCCTTGAGCGATGTGGACAATCACGAGCCCAATGGGGTTCTCCACACTCATAACAGGGGCCCATTGGTTTGGTCTCTACTTTCCTTGGCTGCCATTGACCTGAGGGGCCTGGAGTCCTAGGTTGGTAGCCGCCTAGCAACATTAAAGAGTTTTGTTCCCCTGGTTGAATCTCCAGTGCTTGGCTTGGGTATATGGGACTTTCAAAGATATTATCCTTGGATGAATATGATACATATTCTTCCTCCACATAGCCTGGGTTTACCAATTCTCTACACATATTTGAATTGTCATAGTCCACAATCCTTACAGGAGCAGTCCCTGGAGCAGGAGGTTGAGCACCAAGAACAGGTCGTGCTTGTTCTTGTGTCATCGGTGGCTTACGTTCAAAATTTGTATATTGTTGATACATTTGTGGAGCCACTCCACCCCTCGGTTGCTCACGTTCCTGTCTCATTCTCGCAATGCGAGTACAATCCTGGGTGGTATGAGTAAAGTTCCAAGCACAGGCTTGGCACCACTTCTTTGTGGGTTGGTTTGTGACTAGAGGAGAAAAGGTATTACACTCCTCTGTTTTATGGTCACCGCCACATGCTCCACAAAGATGAGGACCTGTAGGAAGTATACTCCTCATTCTCTGCTGCTGTTGTTGTGGCTGCATGGATGGACGATAGGTTTGTCCTAATCTCCTTAGCACTAGGTTGGCTATCTGATCTGGATTTACCAGCGCGCTAGACCCTGAACTTTGATCTTCACCCCATTGATTTCTAGGTTTCACCTCAAGGCCAGAACCATCTTGGAACTTGAAATTATCGGTGAAATCCATAGCATCATGGCAACACTCATTGAAACTTGTATGTTTCTTCGCATAGAGATGTGTATGCAGTGTTGAATTTTTGAGGCCTTTTAAGAAGAGAGAAATTAATCGACTTTGGGCGGGCTTCTCATCTTCTGGGCATCGGTTAATGTACTGCTTCATTCTATTTACACAGTCTCTAACACTCTCATTCTCACCCTGCTTGAAAGAGTAGATGTGTGCTACCGTGTCATGTTGAATTCCCATCAAGGAAAAAGCAGCAATGAATCTCTCTTCCAAAACTCTTAAAGAAGTTTTGTCTGAAGCCTCTAATGCCTGAAACCAAGCCAGGGCTTTTCCTTCAAGAGTGAGTCCAAACCCTTCTATTTGAGTATGCTTATCAGCAACTTGCTCAGCTCGAACTGCTTGCCTAAAAGCTGCTACATGGTCGTATGGATCTCCCGACCCTTCATATTTCTTTACCAATTTCTGAAGAGTTGATGGTCTTACTTGTCGTGAATACTCATCATAGGGCCTACGGCCCCTCACTCTCAGTGGAAATTGTTCCTCTCCTTGGAAAGATGGTCCACATGTTTCCAAAATTGGTGTGGGTACCCTATTACTAGCCTCACCAAACCCCTCCAAAGATCTTGTCACCCTCATTTCAGGAGGTGCACTTATAGGAGGCCGAGTTGGCTCCCTTCTCATCCGATTGTCATAGTGGGAAAGATGTTGTTGTGGTGGTGTGACCTGTGGTCGCACATTTGGTGTAGGACGATATCGTGGTGCTAGAGTTGGGCTACTAGCAGTGGTCCACTTAGATGTTGAATGTAAGATTCCTCCCCCACCCCCTTTTTGATGTCTAGTATCTTTCCCTGTAATCAATCCCTCTTCAGAAATATAAAGACCTTGTTTCTATCTGTTTTAGCCTAGAGAGAGAAAAATATTCTAGAGAGAGAATATTCAGATTTTGAATATTTTTGGATAGAAAAATATCTCTTCTAATTCAGATGAGTTCCCCTGAAACAGAAATTCAAAAAGAATTTTCCAATGTGCAATTGGAATTAATTGAAAATAGGTATAAAGAACCTTAGCCTAAGGGTCTAGATTTTCAGAAATCTTTAGACTATGGTCCAATTAAGGTTCCTATGGACCAATAGCAACAATCCATGTGTAGGGAGGAGATAAATCCAACTTGTAAAAAGAAAATACCCAAAAATGAGTAAATGCTCACATGAGGTGAAGAGTTGAAAATGTACAAGGTTTATTAGTAAAAAAACTATGTGCAATATTAAAAATATGAGATATTTTGGGTATAATGATTTTATTATGACACATATGTAAGGAAGGGGAGTCCCTTAAATGCTCACATAAGATGAAGAGTTGAAAATGTACAAGGTTTATTAGTAAAAAACTATGAGCAATATTAAAATGATTCCATTATGACACATATGTAAGGAAGGGGAGTTCTTTAAAGGAGGTGCATATTTCACATAAGATGAAGAGTTGAAAATGTACAAGGTTTATTAGTAAAAAAAACTATGAGCAATATTAAAATGATTCCATTATGACACATATGTAAGGAAGGGGAGTTCTTTAAAGGAGGTGCATATTTCACATGCTTGAATGAGTTTTAAACTCATAAAAATTGAGATATTTCATCTCTCCTCTCTCCTCATTCAAGTCTAGTTCCAAAAAGTTAGCTTAACTGACCTAAAAATGGTCAATTATTGACCAAACTGATTTAGAAAATTCTAGAATCAGTTTGTTTGGTTAGGAGCTCAATTTTTCCTATAAATAGAAGCCTCCCCCTTGTTGAAAAATATATAGTGTTTATGCATCGTTACTCTACTCCACCTAAGCCAAGAACTGTGAATTCATTTAATAATTCACTAGTTTTTGGATCTTCCCTCTTTCTTCAATCCCCATTAGTGGCTCCATCAACATACTTAACCAATTGATTGGTTGGGGGCCTCTACCGTGAACAAAGAATCAAGCAATTTGTAAGGTAATTAGTGAATATTGATCTTTTCTATAATTTCTCAATGTTTCTCTCTTCTCAACCCCTCTCAAGCTTGAGAAGCTTAATTGGTATGGTTTTTTAAATGCTATTAAAGTTAATTGGTGAATAGTAGTGAAGAGTTACGTAATTTAACAAATGCTATTGAAGTTAATTTTTATTTATGTTTAAATTCTAATGGTTTTTATGTAAATTCTCTCTCTCACTCAAGAAATGGTCATACTCATGACCCATTCTCAATCCAAATGAAGCTTTTCATAAAGCTTTTCCTTAATCCAAGATTAAGCTATGCTTGAGGCCAAATTAATGGCTTTTTTCTATGCTTTTAGTTTATGCATATTGATGATTCAATCCATTATAGATTAATGATCCAATTAGAGATCATTTTAATTATTTCCTTAATGATAAGCTTTATCCCTTAGAAAAAATTGAGATTTATCAGTCATAGCAGCGGAGCTATGGCAAAATTTTTATAAAAATTATGCATAAATAATTTCATTCAAAGCATAAAAAGAGGACTTCCTACCATATTCTAGGAATTATCATCCTAGATTAATTGAAAGAATTTCATTATAATCATGGAGAAATTGAATTTTAATATCATGCATAAAGGATAATTTTTTTTATATCAAAAGTGTTACTTTTATCTTTTTTAATTTTCATGCATAGAAGTATGCATAAAGGATAATTTTTTTATATCAAAAGTGTTACTTTTATCATATTGGATTTCATGCATAGAGGTATGTATAAAAGTTGAATATTTTATTATAAAAGTGTTACTTTTAGCATAATTGAATTTCATGCATAGAGGTATGCATAAAAGATATGGGAAGTGATAAAATATGATAAGATGCATGTGGATGTGGATATGGATGTGTATGTATGAATGTGGATATGGGATGTGGATGTATAAATGAGGATGTGAAAATGGAGATAAGCTTGTAGATGTGGATGTATGGATGTGAATGTGGATGTGGATGTATGGATGTGAATGTGTGGATGTGGATGTGGATGTATGAATGTGAATGTATGGATGTGAATGTGGATGTGGATGTGGATGTATGAATGTGGATGTATGGATGTATGAATGTGGATGTATGGATGTGAATGAGGATGTAGATGTGGATGCATGGATGTAAATGTGGATGTGTATGTATGGATGTATGCATGTAGATGTGGATGCATGAATGTGGATGTATGGATGTGAATGAGCATATAGATGTGGATGTATGGATGTGAATGTGCATGTAGATATGAATGTATATATGTGAATGGGAATGTGGATGTGGATATATGTATGCATGTGGATGTGGATATGGATGCGTATGTATGAATGTGGATATGGGATGTGGATGTATAAATGAGGATGTGAAAATGGAGTTAAGCATGTAGATGTGGATGCATGGATGTAAATGTGGATGTGGATGTATGGATGTATGCATGTAGATGTGGATGCATGAATGTGGATGTATGGATGTGAATGAGCATATAGATGTGGATGTATGGATGTGAATGTGCATGTAGATATGGATGTATATATGTGAATGGGAATGTGGATGTGGATATATGTATGCATGTGGATGTGGATATGGATGCGTATGTATGAATGTGGATATGGGATGTGGATGTATAAATGAGGATGTGAAAATGGAGATAAGCATGTAGATGTGGATGCATGAATGTGGATGTATGGATGTGAATGAGGATATAGATGTGGATGTATGGATGAAATGTGCATATAGATATAGATGTATAGATGTGAATGGGAATGTGGATGTGGATGTGGATGTATGTATGCATGTATGTGGATGTGGATGTATGAATGAGGACGTGATAATGAATGTATGCATGTGGATGTGGATATGGATGTGTATGTATGAATGCGGATATGGATGTGGATATGGATGTGTATGTATGAATGTGGATATGGGATATGGATGTATAAATGAGGATGTGAAAATGGAGTTAAGCATGTAGATGTGGATGTATGGATGTGAATGTGGATGTGGATGTGGATGTATGGATGTGGATATGGATGTGAATATATGATATGTGATGTGAAGGAATCTGAAGTGAAGAGATGGAAAATGATATGATTGGATGAGTACACATATAAATGAAATGTGGAATAAGTAATGTGGATTGTATGAGGGATAATGTGGAAAAATGAGAGTTAATATAGAAATTGTATTTGTAAACTGTTTGTAAATGTTGTTTGTAAATGGCTGTTTTATGTCAAGAATGCTGGGAAAGCATTTTGACCGTCTTGTGATTAAGGTCGTGGAGACCTAACTGATAAAGTTGCAACTGCTGACGGAGAGTCAATGGAGGACGTCTCGCGTAGCAAGGTCGGCCGAGGTCTTGACCAGCCTCGGTTCGATTAAAATGGTGAGCTTCCGGTACGGTGGATGAGGGACCAAGGAAGCGGCCTATGAGTGAAGCGCTAGGTCACCTGCGAAGGATCCTAGAGGGTGCTGACCATACGGTGCTCGGGCTCTGGGTCGCCCAGGATACCCACGCGTGCGTCGAGGAAGATATTGGAACAAGGAGTAAGAGTTGTTTTCTGGAACCGGGCATGGATCTGGTTGACTGACCTTGCTGGTCCTCAACGGATGAATCCATGGCTCTTTTATATGGATCTGTTGGTTGATCTTGCTGATCTTCAACGAGAGTCCATCTTGATAAGTGATTATATTGTTGAGTATTATGGGCTAGGAACTATTGAAACGGCCCCTGTGTGGACAGGTGGTGAGCGTTCTAGTTGCCAATGATGCCATAGATACTCTGATGAAGGAATGATGGGAAATTATGAATCAACTGGATAAATTGGGAGATTGTGATCAGTGGTACTATGGTTTCATTAAAGGATTGTTTTAAAGTTAGCTGATGCTAAGAAAAAGGCAATTTTCATATTGGGTGTGTAAGTGGTGTGGCTAGTTTTATGTTTGCATGAAATTCCGGCTAGGGGGCCTTGGAACTCTTTTCCTTGGTACCCGGGACAAAACCTAACCAAATTCCAAATTGGATCCCATCACTACAGTGGTTGGGCGGTTGGCTAACCCATGGGATCGGATGGGGTTAGGCTGGACTGATGGATCCGTAAATCGAGACTCAATTTCTGTTATTACGATAGATAAAGTAAATCCCGGATAGTAATTGTTCTATGGATAGGAATCAACGGCTGTGCCTCCTTGGTGGGGAAAAAAGCGTTGATCCCAATGATCCAAGTGCAAGTTTCTTCCTTGATCTGACCAAGTATCTTTATAGATGCAGTCGGATCTGTTTGATCAGTAAGGGTTTTGACTACGTTAGAGTAAAAAATTATCCTGGTGGAATCGCCCGTGCTTTTCGGATAAGGGAAGTTTTTCTGGGTCTGGTTTTGGAAAAAACCGACGGATTAGTCTTTTGTCCGGATATCCGTGGGACGAGGCCCCGAGTGTGGGACCCTGCCTCGCGCAAGAAGTGCTACTTCCGCTGCTAGTACCCCGAATCCGTTGCGCGGTGGGAACAGGGATCTCACAGTTGGTATCAGAGCGAATTGGTTAATAAAGATCAACTGAGAAGACAAATATGTCAAAAATTTATGTAGAAACACAAAAAGGTTGTAATTGTGTGATATAATTCATACAATTTGATATTCAAACTGAAATTCGTAATTTGGTAATTGGGTCTTCAGATAGAAGTACCGCAATTATATAGAATCCCTGACTTGCTTGAGGCCTAGACATGATGGTATTTACCTTATAATTCCAAGAGCCACGACTACCCGTATATATCGAGAGTATACTGCAGCTCTTTACTGACAGTATATACGAGTAAATCTAAGACTTGAAATTATAAGCGTTAATGCTATCCAGATGATGAATTCGAATGTGGTTGATATGATTTTTAATTCTGTTTGAGAATTGATGAATTGAATTGGATTCTGATTGAAAATTCTGATTGAAAAATGATGATTTCTGAAATTAGTTGAAATATAAAAATCTGAACAAAACCACAATGAGGATGAATGGGACGAGTCCCAGTGATGATATTCATAACTGGAATGATGATAATGAATTCAGCAAATCACTATGAGATTAGTGGGTTGTGCTGTCAAATTGTTACTATTAACACTTGATCAGTAGATCAAGTTAAGGGATGACAAATTGAGAACTTGCTTGACTGAAATTCCCATGGAGGAATGTTCAGAAGGAAATTTTTCGGTCTAATGGACCATTATCATGTTAAAGATATGAATGATATGATCTGAATATTAATGATGAGTTCTATATAAGGGATATTTATCCCAGTGTTCTGTTGGGTTGACCAGAATATAAGGAACCCCAAAATAAAATTGGATGTTAAGAAAAAGAGTTGTCCTCTACCTTGCGAGATGAGGACATCTCGCACTTTTTAAGTGGGGTAGAATGTAAGATTTCTCCCCAGCCTTCGAGGTATACAGGAGTAAGAATCACCCTTCTGATCTTATAATTATTCCCTCTCTAAAATAAAAGAAAGTTCTGTTTAACAAAGGAAGACCCTTTTTCTAGAATACTTCTCAAGAGTCCCACCTGTTTTAAGGATTCAGAACAATGAGTTCAGAAGTGAGAATCGATGTTTTGGATATCAAGGTTTTGGTCTTCATTCGAGTACGGCCCAAAAGAAGTTCTTTATCTCTTGGGGAGTATATGAAGTTATCCCCCAGATATTGTGAGCCTTATATCTGAATTCAATGAAAGTAGGTGACTTAGCCTACAAGCTTCTTTTATCTCTTCATCTCAAAATTCTTAATGCCTTCTATAGAAAAATGTGTCAAACCCAAATCATGGAAAGACGGTAAAACTTCAGTGGCAAGTTATCGTTGGCTTCTAAGTTACGCTAGCTCCTTCCTTTATATAAGTCGTAACTTTTACTTGTCGCTCACAGTAATCTTACTTCCATCGATCTCCTTTCTTTCTTAATCTCCTTCATGGCTTGGCAACAAGAACTAGTTTTATCCATAATGATTCCTCACCTTCAAGACGCAAGTGAATCTGTGAAGAAGGATTTTATAGAGCAGTATGAGCGCTCACTTTTCCCTCACTTGGGAACTTCTGTAGCGCAAACCAAATGGCGGACCTATCAAAACATAACTAGGGTAACACCCTGGGGTCAGCAGCACTTTCGTAACAATGTCCGCTTGGCCATGGTTATTGAAGCTTTGGGTTTGGGTCCCCGATATTACTGTGTCATGAGATCAAGGCATCTTGGGTTTTCTGAGCGGGTCTTCTTACTGGCATGTTTTCTTCCTCATGAGAAGATATGCCTTTATCCCGTTTTTGGCTTGCCTCTCAGAGGTCCTTTTGTTAGATCACCTCATACCACTGAGACAGGTGCAGCAATAACCAACAGAATTATTCCCATAGATGAGTTACCTTATACTTGTGCAGCTTGTGAGGACTGCTTTTGTGATCATATGATGGACGGGCTTATGGAAGTGTAAAGAGTTCTTCTATCTTTACTGTATAAGTTCCGAGAATGAATAAAGTTTAAATCTTGTTCTTATTTTGAATCTTGGTCTCTTTAAGATGTTTCTTGGTGGTTAATCTTGATTAAAATTTTTCTCTAAGTCTCATATTCGTGCATCTTGCGAAATTATCCCAGTTTGCGAGATGAGGACATCTCGCATTTTTTAAGTGGGGTAGAATGTAAGATTCCTCCCCCACCCCCTTTTTGATGTCTAGTATCTTTCCCTGTAATCAATCCCTCTTCAGAAATATAAAGACCTTGTTTCTATCTGTTTTAGCCTAGAGAGAGAAAAATATTCTAGAGAGAGAATATTCAGATTTTGAATATTTTTGGATAGAAAAATATCTCTTCTAATTCAGATGAGTTCCCCTGAAACAGAAATTCAAAAAGAATTTTCCAATGTGCAATTGGAATTAATTGAAAATAGGTATAAAGAACCTTAGCCTAAGGGTCTAGATTTTCAGAAATCTTTAGACTATGGTCCAATTAAGGTTCCTATGGACCAATAGCAACAATCCATGTGTAGGGAGGAGATAAATCCAACTTGTAAAAAGAAAATACCCAAAAATGAGTAAATGCTCACATGAGGTGAAGAGTTGAAAATGTACAAGGTTTATTAGTAAAAAAACTATGTGCAATATTAAAAATATGAGATATTTTGGGTATAATGATTTTATTATGACACATATGTAAGGAAGGGGAGTCCCTTAAATGCTCACATAAGATGAAGAGTTGAAAATGTACAAGGTTTATTAGTAAAAAACTATGAGCAATATTAAAATGATTCCATTATGACACATATGTAAGGAAGGGGAGTTCTTTAAAGGAGGTGCATATTTCACATAAGATGAAGAGTTGAAAATGTACAAGGTTTATTAGTAAAAAAAACTATGAGCAATATTAGAATGATTCCATTATGACACATATGTAAGGAAGGGGAGTTCTTTAAAGGAGGTGCATATTTCACATGCTTGAATGAGTTTTAAACTCATAAAAATTGAGATATTTCATCTCTCCTCTCTCCTCATTCAAGTCTAGTTCCAAAAAGTTAGCTTAACTGACCTAAAAATGGTCAATTATTGACCAAACTGATTTAGAAAATTCTAGAATCAGTTTGTTTGGTTAGGAGCTCAATTTTTCCTATAAATAGAAGCCTCCCCCTTGTTGAAAAATATATAGTGTTTATGCATCGTTACTCTACTCCACCTAAGCCAAGAACTGTGAATTCATTTAATAATTCACTAGTTTTTGGATCTTCCCTCTTTCTTCAATCCCCATTAGTGGCTCCATCAACATACTTAACCAATTGATTGGTTGGGGGCCTCTACCGTGAACAAAGAATCAAGCAATTTGTAAGGTAATTAGTGAATATTGATATTTTCTATAATTTCTCAATGTTTCTCTCTTCTCAACCCCTCTCAAGCTTGAGAAGCTTAATTGGTATGGTTTTTTAAATGCTATTAAAGTTAATTGGTGAATAGTAGTGAAGAGTTACGTAATTTAACAAATGCTATTGAAGTTAATTTTTATTTATGTTTAAATTCTAATGGTTTTTATGTAAATTCTCTCTCTCACTCAAGAAATGGTCATACTCATGACCCATTCTCAATCCAAATGAAGCTTTTCATAAAGCTTTTTCTTAATCCAAGATTAAGCTATGCTTGAGGCCAAATTAATGGCTTTTTTCTATGCTTTTAGTTTATGCATATTGATGATTCAATCCATTATAGATTAATGATCCAATTAGAGATCATTTTAATTATTTCCTTAATGATAAGCTTTATCCCTTAGAAAAAATTGAGATTTATCAGTCATAGCAGCGGAGCTATGGCAAAATTTTTATAAAAATTATGCATAAATAATTTCATTCAAAGCATAAAAAGAGGACTTCCTACCATATTCTAGGAATTATCATCCTAGATTAATTGAAAGAATTTCATTATAATCATGGAGAAATTGAATTTTAATATCATGCATAAAGGATAATTTTTTTTATATCAAAAGTGTTACTTTTATCTTTTTTAATTTTCATGCATAGAAGTATGCATAAAGGATAATTTTTTTATATCAAAAGTGTTACTTTTATCATATTGGATTTCATGCATAGAGGTATGTATAAAAGTTGAATATTTTATTATAAAAGTGTTACTTTTAGCATAATTGAATTTCATGCATAGAGGTATGCATAAAAGATATGGGAAGTGATAAAATATGATAAGATGCATGTGGATGTGGATATGGATGTGTATGTATGAATGTGGATATGGGATGTGGATGTATAAATGAGGATGTGAAAATGGAGATAAGCTTGTAGATGTGGATGTATGGATGTGAATGTGGATGTGGATGTATGGATGTGAATGTGTGGATGTGGATGTGGATGTATGAATGTGAATGTATGGATGTGAATGTGGATGTGGATGTGGATGTATGAATGTGGATGTATGGATGTATGAATGTGGATGTATGGATGTGAATGAGGATGTAGATGTGGATGCATGGATGTAAATGTGGATGTGTATGTATGGATGTATGCATGTAGATGTGGATGCATGAATGTGGATGTATGGATGTGAATGAGCATATAGATGTGGATGTATGGATGTGAATGTGCATGTAGATATGAATGTATATATGTGAATGGGAATGTGGATGTGGATATATGTATGCATGTGGATGTGGATATGGATGCGTATGTATGAATGTGGATATGGGATGTGGATGTATAAATGAGGATGTGAAAATGGAGTTAAGCATGTAGATGTGGATGCATGGATGTAAATGTGGATGTGGATGTATGGATGTATGCATGTAGATGTGGATGCATGAATGTGGATGTATGGATGTGAATGAGCATATAGATGTGGATGTATGGATGTGAATGTGCATGTAGATATGGATGTATATATGTGAATGGGAATGTGGATGTGGATATATGTATGCATGTGGATGTGGATATGGATGCGTATGTATGAATGTGGATATGGGATGTGGATGTATAAATGAGGATGTGAAAATGGAGATAAGCATGTAGATGTGGATGCATGAATGTGGATGTATGGATGTGAATGAGGATATAGATGTGGATGTATGGATGAAATGTGCATATAGATATAGATGTATAGATGTGAATGGGAATGTGGATGTGGATGTGGATGTATGTATGCATGTATGTGGATGTGGATGTATGAATGAGGACGTGATAATGAATGTATGCATGTGGATGTGGATATGGATGTGTATGTATGAATGCGGATATGGATGTGGATATGGATGTGTATGTATGAATGTGGATATGGGATATGGATGTATAAATGAGGATGTGAAAATGGAGTTAAGCATGTAGATGTGGATGTATGGATGTGAATGTGGATGTGGATGTGGATGTATGGATGTGGATATGGATGTGAATATATGATATGTGATGTGAAGGAATCTGAAGTGAAGAGATGGAAAATGATATGATTGGATGAGTACACATATAAATGAAATGTGGAATAAGTAATGTGGATTGTATGAGGGATAATGTGGAAAAATGAGAGTTAATATAGAAATTGTATTTGTAAACTGTTTGTAAATGTTGTTTGTAAATGGCTGTTTTATGTCAAGAATGCTGGGAAAGCATTTTGACCGTCTTGTGATTAAGGTCGTGGAGACCTAACTGATAAAGTTGCAACTGCTGACGGAGAGTCAATGGAGGACGTCTCGCGTAGCAAGGTCGGCCGAGGTCTTGACCAGCCTCGGTTCGATTAAAATGGTGAGCTTCCGGTACGGTGGATGAGGGACCAAGGAAGCGGCCTATGAGTGAAGCGCTAGGTCACCTGCGAAGGATCCTAGAGGGTGCTGACCATACGGTGCTCGGGCTCTGGGTCGCCCAGGATACCCACGCGTGCGTCGAGGAAGATATTGGAACAAGGAGTAAGAGTTGTTTTCTGGAACCGGGCATGGATCTGGTTGACTGACCTTGCTGGTCCTCAACGGATGAATCCATGGCTCTTTTATATGGATCTGTTGGTTGATCTTGCTGATCTTCAACGAGAGTCCATCTTGATAAGTGATTATATTGTTGAGTATTATGGGCTAGGAACTATTGAAACGGCCCCTGTGTGGACAGGTGGTGAGCGTTCTAGTTGCCAATGATGCCATAGATACTCTGATGAAGGAATGATGGGAAATTATGAATCAACTGGATAAATTGGGAGATTGTGATCAGTGGTACTATGGTTTCATTAAAGGATTGTTTTAAAGTTAGCTGATGCTAAGAAAAAGGCAATTTTCATATTGGGTGTGTAAGTGGTGTGGCTAGTTTTATGTTTGCATGAAATTCCGGCTAGGGGGCCTTGGAACTCTTTTCCTTGGTACCCGGGACAAAACCTAACCAAATTCCAAATTGGATCCCATCACTACAGTGGTTGGGCGGTTGGCTAACCCATGGGATCGGATGGGGTTAGGCTGGACTGATGGATCCGTAAATCGAGACTCAATTTCTGTTATTACGATAGATAAAGTAAATCCCGGATAGTAATTGTTCTATGGATAGGAATCAACGGCTGTGCCTCCTTGGTGGGGAAAAAAGCGTTGATCCCAATGATCCAAGTGCAAGTTTCTTCCTTGATCTGACCAAGTATCTTTATAGATGCAGTCGGATCTGTTTGATCAGTAAGGGTTTTGACTACGTTAGAGTAAAAAATTATCCTGGTGGAATCGCCCGTGCTTTTCGGATAAGGGAAGTTTTTCTGGGTCTGGTTTTGGAAAAAACCGACGGATTAGTCTTTTGTCCGGATATCCGTGGGACGAGGCCCCGAGTGTGGGACCCTGCCTCGCGCAAGAAGTGCTACTTCCGCTGCTAGTACCCCGAATCCGTTGCGCGGTGGGAACAGGGATCTCACATTGAAGGTCCCTCTCTAGTGAACTCTCGTAGGGGAGGAGCAACAGTTTCTCCAAGAAAGGCTGTCTCTCCTGGTTTGGCTGTATGTGTTGAGAACACTTCCATAAATAATGGTTGTCCTTTCCACGTGAGTTCCCTAATCTCTTTCCAATCTAACGTTCGATATTCATTGGCCCATTTATCGATTATTCTGTTCATGTGTCCTGCACACTTCTCAACTACCACCACATAAGCTAGAGGAAGATCCAGCTCTGGCGATTTTGTTGTGGCATAGTATCCCTCTAACGAATCTTTATAGACCTCTTGAAGTGGGTCATCCTGTAAGACCTTAGTCACAGGAATTTGTCGTACAAACTCCCATTGGCTTTCAGCCCCCTGATCCATCTTTCCTATCCTTGTCCAAATTTAGATCTACAAGAAGTATATCATCTATGGATGGCTTTGAGGATTGGGCATTGGATGGTCCAGGCATGTCCGGCTCGATGAGCCAGTCATCTCTAGACTCTTTTGCTCTGGAAAGTTGTGAATAGTCTAACAACTCAGTTTTAGAGAGCTCCCCTAATTTGTCTACCTTTTCTGGATGGTAGGTGACTTCGTAGCGAGCACCATCTCCACCCATATACATGTTACCCTGGTCATTGACTAGAGGTGCTCTATCAAGTTCTGAGAATATGTCGGCAATCTTAACAAGGTACCGTTGTTGTGGGTCCCTAAAGATCTCAGCTCCTTGAGCATTTGTGTAGACATATTGGAGTCGCACATTGAATGTTAACCCCATGGTGTCGGCTTCAAATGGATTAAAGGATCGTGTGGGTGTCCTATTTGGGGCTACGGGATGACTATTTGTCGGCACTAGATCGTCCATGGACAATGAACTAGTTGTTCTGGAGGAAAGGGTATCGGATTGGGATTCAGATAGGGTTTCAGCAATATCTGCCAAATTGCCTACCGATTGGGTCCCACTTTCTTGCGTAGGTACTCGAGAAGGTGCCCTAGACTCTACAAGACGTCCCGACCGCAAGTGCATAAGGTCAAATTTTGTTTTGGATTTTTATGTGTTTCTGTTTCGTTTGTTTTTGGTTTTTGTGTTTTGTTTTTTTGAAAAATATATATATATATATGTATATATATATATATTTTTCCCTACCTAATCACTAACGGCAACTAAAAGGAATATGTGGGGCGTAACTATCTATCCTAAGTTTTTTTTATTGTTTTTATTATTATTATATATATATATATTTTTTTAATGATTTTATAATTTTTTTTACTTTTTTTCTCTTTTAATAATATACACAAAATTATGAATACTAACTATGCACAAAGTTACAAAAAATGAAAAAATGCAGGTTACACTAATTATGCAAAAAATTAAAGAATGAAGAATTACAAATTATGCAAAAAAGTAGACTCCTAAAAAATCAAAAAATTTTCTTTTGTCTTCTTTTTGTTTTTTCCTCTCTTTTGTTGGTTTTTATTGTTTGTTTTTTTTTTAAAACTAATAAATGTTGTGCCTAATTGTAAAAATTATAAATCTACTAATTATGCATGCAATTAAAAAAATAAAATAAAAAAAATAAAAATGCAAGCTACTTAACTTATGCAAAATTTTAAATGATGAACAATGTTTTTTCTGCTTTTTTCTTTTTCTTTTTTCCTTTTATTGGTTTTTGTTGTTTAAAAAAAAAAAAAATATATTACAAAAATTTAAAACAATGCAAATTACTCAATTATGCTAAAAAATACAGAAATTAAAAAATATGCACACAATATGGACTCCTAAAAAAATAAAAAGAATTTTTTTTATTTTAAATTTTTATTTTATTTTTTTAATTTTTTTCTTTCTTTCTTCTCTCTCTATATATATATATATTTTTTAAAAAGATTTTCCACTATTCTTTTTTTTTAAATTCTTTTTTTTTCTTTCTCTTTTCTTTTCTTTTTTAATCTCTTTTCTTTTTTTGTCTTTTTTTAATGTCTTTTTCTTTTTTTTTCTTTTTTAATCTCTTTTCTTTTTTTGTCTTTGTATTTAAAAATACAAAAAAAACTTAAAAAAAAAATAAAAAAAATAAAAA
The DNA here is from genome assembly GCF_041138505.1 of Cibotium barometz. NCBI lineage: Eukaryota > Viridiplantae > Streptophyta > Polypodiopsida > Cyatheales > Cibotiaceae > Cibotium > Cibotium barometz. The sequence goes on from NC_141110.1 coordinate 3,954,810, forward strand.
AAATAAAAAAAAAGAAAATTTTCCACCTACCTTATCCTTTCGCTCGCCTTGCCCGGATTCGTCGCCGGCACACCCACGCCTCTTCACGTGTTTTTTTTGTCTTTTTCGCCGCCTCACAGCTGGCCGCCGCTTCACACCAGCTCTTGCTTCAAGCTCCTCACGTCACCTTCGCTTCCTTCTTCCAGCCGCCGTCTGCAGGCCGCGCCCGTGCAGGCTTCCCCCAGTACAGCACACGATGCAACTGCCGCCCACTGCGCTTTCTTTTGCTTTAGCTGACGCTTGCTGCGCCCCGCTGACCACCTTAGCCTGATGCCTTCTACACCGGCCTCTCCTCGCCTTCCACACGGCCTCCTACATGAAAGCCTTCTGCTCCCCACCTTCACAACTCCTTCTACTGCCACCTCCACGGCCCCTCCTCTTCGCTCTCTTTCCACACTGATGCCAGGCAGTCGGCCTCCGTCTCCAGGGCAACTCTACAGCAGCAGAGCCGCCGCCTCACAGTTTCTTCTTTCTCTTCGCCGCCCTGACCCTTGCTGCTGCTGCCGGTCTCGCTGCTCTTTCAGTCTTCAACTCCTGCGCTGGCTTATGCCAACACAGCCGGCCAGCCTTCGCTCGTTGGCCTTGCCTCCCGCCAACGTAAAATCAAATCGATTAAAACAGTTATATATATATATATATATATATATATAATTGTTTTTTTTTCTTATAACCCGTCTGCAGCGCTCGCATCCCTTCGCTCGGCCACCTACAGCCTTGTGATCATAATATATATATATATATATATATATATATATATATTATTGCCTTAACTTTCAGCCGGACGACTCAACTGCTCCTCCACGCTTCCCGTTTCCAGCCACATGTAATAGATATATATATATATATATATATATATATATCTATTTTATTTATTTTTTTTCTTTGCTATGCTTGAGGGAAACACCTCCCCACACAATAACAACACAAAACAAAAGGAAGGTCGCCTCCAACACTTCCTATCTCTCTTCTTTCTTGCTTGGGAGTCAATGGGGCTTGCATAAGCTATGGGAGAGCTTAGCAACACACCTCTTTTTTATTTTTTTATTTATTTTTTAAGTTTTTTTTGTATTTTTAAATACAAAAAACAAAAAAAAGGAAGAAAAAAAAAGAGGAAAGAAAAAAGGGAAAAAAAAAAAAAAAGAGGTGTGTTGCTAAGCTCTCCCATAGCTTATGCAAGCCCCATTGACTCCCAAGCAAGAAAGAAGAGAGATAGGAAGTGTTGGAGGCGACCTTCCTTTTGTTTTGTGTTGTTATTGTGTGGGGAGGTGTTTCCCTCAAGCATAGCAAAGAAAAAAAATAAATAAAATAGATATATATATATATATATATATATATATATATATATCTATTACATGTGGCTGGAAACGGGAAGCGTGGAGGAGCAGTTGAGTCGTCCGGCTGAAAGTTAAGGCAATAATATATATATATCCACGCTTCCCGTTTCCAGCCACATGTAATAGATATATATATATATATATATATATATATATATATATATATATATATATATCTATTTTATTTATTTTTTTTCTTTGCTATGCTTGAGGGAAACACCTCCCCACACAATAACAACACAAAACAAAAGGAAGGTCGCCTCCAACACTTCCTATCTCTCTTCTTTCTTGCTTGGGAGTCAATGGGGCTTGCATAAGCTATGGGAGAGCTTAGCAACACACCTCTTTTTTTTTTTTTTATTTCTACTAATTACATGTTAGTGAAAAGCATGAAAGCATGAAATGACAAAAAACAATGAAGGTAAGCATAATGAACGGTACTTGAAAAAACATAAAAGCAATGAAACATAAAAAAAAACAATGCGGGAGAAACCTCAACCGCTCAATGGTTAACCTTATCCACTCACACCGGGATCACACACCCGCACTTAACCTAATCACTCAATGGTTTTGCAACCAAAAGAGGAAATAGTGGTGGTTTCCACACACTCTCAACCGGATTTGAGTCTTCTCCCCGGCAGCGGCGCCAATGGAGAGACGGAAAACTCTCTCACTTGTAGTAAGAGTAGCACGATCCACGTATAGCTCAATCCAATGGGATTTGCATCCCTGTCGGAGCTAGGGATTCGACCCGTACCGGTGCACAAGAGCTTATCCACAAATGGAGAGAATGCTCATGGCTACCACCACTTGACACTAGACTAAGCATACACACAAGCTCAACTTGTCCTCATTCCTACACACCCCTTCATTCACAAACACAAGCAAGAGGAATACAATCACTATGCACTCAAGCAAAGAGAAAGACCTCACTCCACTCCTATCTTCCTACAAGCATGCATACATTCAAGCATCAAGCTTCCATGAAAGCTTCAAATCAATCCATGTACTCAAAAATGAAATACTAAAAGCATGCATAAGAGTAAAATGATTAGAGAAGAGGATGAGAAAGACTCATGACATTGCTAATGATTCAATGAAGAGATTTACCTCATACAATAATGTAGATGGGGTGAGAGAAGAGTCTTCACCTCTATGGAGAAGAGGGAGAGTAGGTCTCTCAAAGGAGCTCTTGCATGAACTAAGCCCAAAGTGTGTAAAGCTCTCAAATGAGCCACCTTTTATACAAAAATTCTAGGACTCCCATAAGTCCCCATGTGGGATTATTATCAAACCCTCTCCCACATTCATCTACAAAGTGGAACTCTTTTCAAGAGCCCTAAGTGTATCGTTTTTGTTGCATCCTGGTATTGATCTTCATTTGCAAGCAACACATACGGTGCCTAGATCTATCAACAGAACAGTCTCAATTGGCTGCAGTGGATGAAGGTGGAAATGTGATTGTTTATGATATGAAGGAAGTGGCACACTAAATATCAGAATTGCCGGTTTTCCCGTGCATCGCCAAACTTTCATGGATATGTGGTTGGGTTCCAAGGGTCTAGATTGTTTTGCCTCCATGAGTACTCTATGCAGACACTAGATCTTCCACTCTCTTGGAGTATGAAGCATTACGTTGACAATGGAGACTATGAAAATGCATATAGAGTGGCCTATCTCGGTGTGACAGAAGCAAATTGGAGATTTCTTGGTTTGGAATCTCTTCAAGCCCAATCTTGGAATATTGCTCATGGATGCTTTTCACGTCTTCAAGATGTGTGCTATCTGGAATGATTATGCAGCTGCTGCTGATCATGAGGTCACAATGTTATGGTTTTTCTTGGGTTTTGGAACCATAAGAAGGTTGATTTGGTCATGTATATGAGGTGTCTATGTTGGCTTTGATTTTATAGTTTTGTTGGATGTTGAGCCTCTGATGCTCCATGATAGCCATGTGTATCTTTCATGTGAATACCATGAGGTGATTTTCTGGAGTGCAAAGCTATATGAGATGAGACAAGCCATGTTAATGTCAGTTTTTATATGTATCATGTGTCCAATATTGGCTTTGAGGATGCACATGTATAGTTGGGTACTCGATCTTTGATGGTACCAGCTTCTGTTGGTGGTGCTCCTTGAAGAGCTATCTGTTTGGTTTCCTTGCTGGATTTGAAAGCTACTCTCACAGCCAGAAGTCTCGCACTTCCCCAGCGACACCGCCCACGTCACGACAGCTTTGGTGAACCCGACGTGAAACCGCTGGGGTGAGAGTATGTAGAGATGGCTAGTAAAATGGAGCATTTATATGCAGAGATGAAAGAGCTTGAAGAGCGGTTCAGGAAGATTGAAGAAGAAAAGCGAATTCAGGAAGCGGTGGAAATTGCGGTGCATTTGGTATATGACAGGGTCAATATATTTGATGGTTTCGATCCAGAAAGCTATCTAAGGTGTTACGAGACAGAGATGAAGAATCAAGGGGTTCCAGAAAACATGATGATTGCATCTTTTGCATACCTTATAAGTCCTGATTTAAAAGATGAAGTGCTGGAACTAGCAGAGTATCACTCCAAACGATGGAGTGATTTTGCAGATGCATTTATTTATGCGAGTTCCATGAACCTAAAGCAGGAGCAGCTTACTCGGGAAAAGAAAAAGCAAAGGGGTGATGAAATGAGGTATAATGTGAGCTGTGATAGTGTTCCAGCAACGATCCGAGCCAATTTAGAAGCGGTTGTCGATGCATGTCTTATGGAGGATAATCAATTGCTATTCAAGGCTGATACAGAGATTGTGGAGGCTGTTTATGCTAAATTGGGACTACAAAAAGCCATTAGTGAGCATCAAGGCCTTCACAGTGCCAAAAGAGATGCTTTGCTACAGCCTCATAAAGATGCAATGGGTGAACTGTGCAAGTATAATCTGTCTTCCTTGTTTGAGGGTGCAGACATACAGGGTCCTATAATCTTACCACATGATGTGTGTATGCCTATGCTTGAGGAGACACTTGATTCAGAGAGCTTCAGGACAGGTGCTCAAGACCCAATACACGAGGAAGAGGACATCGCTAATAGTTTCCTCTTGGGCTGTGAAGCATGTAAGCTGTGTAAACTTGAGGATTCTCATGACGAAAGTGCTCCTTTGAAGGGTATTCCTCAGGTGTCGTATCATATGTGTGAAGAACAGCAGGAACCAATGCTTCTTGCTGAAAGCATGATTGCAGAGTTTGAAGATCTAAGACAAGAAGAAGATGCTATCATTACTGCATTCTTATCTGGTTATGATGCTTATAAGCAGGATGATGTACATGAATATGCATGCGAGGAAAATAAAATATTACAAGATGGGCCACAAGTATGTGTGATTGATTTAGAGGGGGTGAGTGATATGGGTGATTCCAACAGTGATGTTGCTTCTGAGGCTGGTTGCCAAGGTTCTTTGGATTTGGGTTATCCTGGAATGCTAACTGGGTGTTCCAACAATAAACAGGGTGATGCTATGTCATCAGTGTCAGGGTTACCTTGCAACCACATTTGTGAGCAACAATCTCGAGCTTGGAAGCCTGTTTATGATGATGATTTGGAGAGGGAAATTGAATCTGTCTTTTTGGATCATACAGGGTTCAATGACATACAGATTCAAGGGTACTCGGGTGAGGGACCCATAATTCTAAGCCCATCTGCAGACAGGTATCAAGAAATACTGGGAGATAACATGCAGGATATGCAAAGTGTGGTCACAGAGCCTCAAGAGGCTGCATATGAGCAACCAAATGGATATAGCTATGGGGGTATGAATGTTCATGATAATCAACATGTGGGATTGCAAGATGATAATGGCTTCAATGCGATTGATCCTGGATTGGATGCTATCTTAGATGATGCATTGGATGATTTCATGGTATATAATAGATCCCCATCAGCTTTGGGCTCTTCTATGCTTGATGCTAGTCAACTGTCGGTTGCAAGTGAGGATGTGCAGGTGATATGTAAGCCAAATGATTGTGATGAGATTGATTCAGATCTGAAGGCTACTCTCGATGATGCCTTGTTGGACTTTGTATGTGTTGATGGTGTGGATGTTTTGCATACTTTGCAACGGCCTAAAGAAGAGGTATATAATAGCATAGAGGAAGCCAATGAAGACCATGCTTTTCTGTCTTTGGATGAGAAGAATGAATGTTTGTCAGTGGGTGAGCTGGATCCGGGCAAGGTAGATTTGGATGGGATGCTACCAAGTGTGTGTTCCATGCTGTTAATGCAGTTGTTACTTGGTGTGGCCATACAATATGTGGTGCAAAGGCTTCAAACATGGCCTGAGGAAAATTTTGAAGGAAATTATTTTGAAGAGCATCCCACTTTGAATGATGAGGGTAATTATGCATATGCAGGGAATCTAAGTGAGGATAGGGCTTCATATGAGCAAAGGATATGGCACATATGCCAAAAGCAATTGGTATTTGATCCAGGTGGGAAAGCAGAACCATTCAGATGTGATTGCTAAGATATAAATATCTTGTAGGCTAGGGGGGTAGGCTATGATGTCATGCTATGTTTCAACAAAGGATAACCCCTTGTGAGTGGCACTATGTATATTCTTCTACTGTTTCATGTTTACTAGGGTGATACCAACTGGGTCAGGTTTAACAGGGTTTAAAACGTCTAGTTGGATGCTTGTACATATACCAATGTTGGTGTGCAAATAATGAATGGACACTGAATTCCAGGACCTGTGTGGCACATACAAGAGGATGTGTAGGTTTAGAGGGGGTGGATATCGTGCTATGGCGCGTCTATGGTGTGAAACCATGCATGTGAGGCCATTAAATGCAAATCCAGATGCATGGGATTAAGTGCCACGGTATACATGATATTCCGAGGACTAGCAGAAGTCCCTGTGCTTGTGTACATATGGGATGTATGGCATGTGGAGAGTTTTGCTTTGGAATGTGTTGCCAGATGTACAGGGTGGAATGGTTTGTGTTGAGCTTGTTGTTTGCAGGGCCGTCCGGAACGAGGTTTACTGGAGGTCGGCTGGGATGATATCAGTTGCTCAGTCGTTTGATATGTGTGCGGGTCCTAAGATAATTGGGCACTCGTAGATTGTGTTGAAGGTATGAAGGCATGGGCAATTAGGAAAGAGGGCCCAAGTTTGCTTTGAACATTTGGTGTGAAAAGGATAAGAGTGATGGTGGCCATCCATTAGGTTTTAAACAAATGCAAGAAATAAATGATAATAACGTGGCCCAAAAGGCAGACACGTGGAAGCTAGAGCTATTGCAAGTGTAGCTGGCCAGCACGTGAAGAGAAGATACGTGAAGGAGGGAGCCGGCTGGGGTCGACCAGAGGGTCCTCGGGCGTGGGCAGCTAAAGGCTGGAAGGCACAGCGGCAAGACAAGAGAGTTAAAGGGCTGAGGAATTCTGCAGACGGGTGGGGGGGTGCTCTCGGGGAGTATGTGCAGGAAAAAGGGATGGCCGTTGAAGCTGCAGAGGGAGAGTGATGTTGGTTTATGTGGGAACGCTATGATGGCTGGTAGAAACGGCAACTGAGAGGAGCTGGAAATGGAGGGAGCCGCCTCTGGACACAGAAGGAGTTTTGGGTAGAAGGGGTGTTGGCGCAGTCGCTTGGTAGTGGCTGGAGAGGAATCGAAGAGTGTGGCGCTGGCTGCTAGCTGAGAAGAGAAAGAGTTCGCTCTAAAGCTTCAGAGGAGCTGAAATGCCAGTCAGAATCTTCTACACAGCAGCTAAGAGAGAACTTGGAAATGATGAACAAGCTTCTGGAAGGGGTGGATGAGCGAAAAAAGAAGGACGGCGCTCTGAAGAAGAAGGCCGGGCTGGTAATACTGGTGGAGGTGTAGAGCTGGCTGGAACCTTGTGACAGTCGGGGAGAGAAGGAGATCACTTTGCTGCTGGGCATAAGGCACACAGAAGCGCAGCATAAGGGAAGGCTCTCTAGCGCACTCGCAGGACTACGGTGCTTCTGGTTACATCAGACGGATTCTATTCTATGTTTTTCTGTCCATGGAAAACAAAGTGGTATCATGCTCTTACTATTCCATTTTGTAGCATACTCTGATTATGTCTCTCAGGTTAAGTGCCATACGGTGCCTAGATCTATCAACAGAACAGTCTCAATTGGCTGCAGTGGATGAAGGTGGAAATGTGATTGTTTATGATATGAAGGAAGTGGCACACTAAATATCAGAATTGCCGGTTTTCCCGTGCATCGCCAAACTTTCATGGATATGTGGTTGGGTTCCAAGGGTCTAGATTGTTTTGCCTCCATGAGTACTCTATGCAGACACTAGATCTTCCACTCTCTTGGAGTATGAAGCATTACGTTGACAATGGAGACTATGAAAATGCATATAGAGTGGCCTGTCTCGGTGTGACAGAAGCAAATTGGAGATTTCTTGGTTTGGAATCTCTTCAAGCCCAATCTTGGAATATTGCTCATGGATGCTTTTCACGTCTTCAAGATGTGTGCTATCTGGAATGATTATGCAGCTGCTGCTGATCATGAGGTCATAATGTTATGGTTTTTCTTGGGTTTCGGAACCATAAGAAGGTTGATTTGGTCATGTATATGAGGTGTCTATGTTGGCTTTGATTTTATAGTTTTGTTGGATGTTGAGCCTCTGATGCTCCATGATAGCCATGTGTATCTTTCATGTGAATACCATGAGGTGATTTTCTGGAGTGCAAAGCCATATGAGATGAGACAAGCCATGTTAATGTCAGTTTTTATATGTATCATGTGTCCAATATTGGCTTTGAGGATGCACATGTATAGTTGGGTACTCGATCTTTGATGGTACCAGCTTCTGTTGGTGGTTCTCCTTGAAGAGCTATCTGTTTGGTTTCCTTGCTGGATTTGAAAGCTACTCTCACAGCCAGAAGTCTCGCACTTCCCCAGCGACACCGCCCACGTCACGACAGCTTTGGTGAACCCGACGTGAAACCGCTGGGGTGAGAGTATGTAGAGATGGCTAGTAAAATGGAGCATTTATATGCAGAGATGAAAGAGCTTGAAGAGCGGTTCAGGAAGATTGAAGAAGAAAAGCGAATTCAGGAAGCGGTGGAAATTGCGGTGCAATTGGTATATAACAGGGTCAATATATTTGATGGTTTCGATCCAGAAAGCTATCTAAGGTGTTACGAGACAGAGATGAAGAATCAAGGGGTTCTAGAAAACATGATGATTGCATCTTTTGCATACCTTATAAGTCCTGATTTAAAAGATGAAGTGCTGGAACTAGCAGAGTATCACTCCAAACGATGGAGTGATTTTGCAGATGCATTTATTTATGCGAGTTCCATGAACCTAAAGCAGGAGCAGCTTACTTGGGGAAAGAAAAAGCAAAGGGGTGATGAAATGAGGTATAATGTGAGCTGTGATAGTGTTCCAGCAACGATCCGAGCCAATTTAGAAGCGGTTGTCGATGCATGTCTTATGGAGGATAATCAATTGCTATTCAAGGCTGATACAGAGATTGTGGAGGCTGTTTATGCTAAATTGGGACTACAAAAAGCCATTAGTGAGCATCAAGGCCTTCACAGTGCCAAAAGCGATGCTTTGCTACAGCCTCATAAAGATGCAATGGGTGAACTGTGCAAGTATAATCTGTCTTCCTTGTTTGAGGGTGCAGACATACAGGGTCCTATAATCTTACCACATGATGTGTGTATGCCTATGCTTGAGGAGACACTTGATTCAGAGAGCTTCAGGACAGGTGCTCAAGACCCAATACACGAGGAAGAGGACATCGCTAATAGTTTCCTCTTGGGCTGTGGAGCATGTAAGCTGTGTAAACTTGAGGATTCTCATGACGAAAGTGCTCCTTTGAAGGGTATTCCTCAGGTGTCGTATCATATGTGTGAAGAACAGCAGGAACCAATGCTTCTTGTTAAAAGCATGATTGCAGAGTTTGAAGATCTAAGACAAGAAGAAGATGCTATCATTACTGCATTCTTATCTGGTTATGATGCTTATAAGCAGGATGATGTACATGAATATGCATGCGAGGAAAATAAAATATTACAAGATGGGCCACAAGTATGTGTGATTGATTTAGAGGGGGTGAGTGATATGGGTGATTCCAACAGTGATGTTGCTTCTGAGGCTGGTTGCCAAGGTTCTTTGGATTTGGGTTATCCTGGAATGCTAACTGGGTGTTCCAACAATAAACAGGGTGATGCTATGTCATCAGTGTCAGGGTTACCTTGCAACCACATTTGTGAGCAACAATCTCGAGCTTGGAAGCCTGTTTATGATGATGATTTGGAGAGGGAAATTGAATCTGTCTTTTTGGATCATACAGGGTTCAATGACATACAGATTCAAGGGTACTCGGGTGAGGGACCCATAATTCTAAGCCTGTCTGCAGACAGGTATAAAGAAATACTGGGAGATAACATGCAGGATATGCAAAGTGTGGTCATAGAGCCTCAAGAGGCTGCATATGAGCAACCAAATGGATATAGCTATGGGGGTATGAATGTTCATGATAATCAACATGTGGGATTGCAAGATGATAATGGCTTCAATGCGATTGATCCTGGATTGGATGCTATCTTAGATGATGCATTGGATGATTTCATGGTATATAATAGATCCCCATCAGCTTTGGGCTCTTCTATGCTTGATGCTAGTCAACTGTCGGTTGCAAGTGAGGATGTGCAGGTGATATGTAAGCCAAATGATTGTGATGAGATTGATTCAGATCTGAAGGCTATTCTCGATGATGCCTTGTTGGACTTTGTATGTGTTGATTGTGTGGATGTTTTGCATACTTTGCAACGGCCTAAAGAAGAGGTATATAATAGCATAGAGGAAGCCAATGAAGACCATGCTTTTCCGTCTTTGGATGAGAAGAATGAATGTTTGTCAGTGGGTGAGCTGGATCCAGGCAAGGTAGATTTGGATGGGATGCTACCAAGTGTGTGTTCCATGCTGTTAATGCAGTTGTTACTTGGTGTGGCCATACAATATGTGGTGCAAAGGCTTCAAACATGGCCTGAGGAAAATTTTGAAGGAAATTATTTTGAAGAGCATCCCACTTTGAATGATGAGGGTAATTATGCATATGCAGGGAATCTAAGTGAGGATAGGGCTTCATATGAGCAAAGGATATGGCACATATGCCAAAAGGGATTGGTATTTGATCCAGGTGGGAAAGCAGAACCATTCAGATGTGATTGCTAAGATATAAATATCTTGCAGGCTAGGGGGGTAGGCTATGATGTCATGCTATGTTTCAACAAAGGATAACCCCTTGTGAGTGGCACTATGTATATTCTTCTACTGTTTCATGTTTACTAGGGTGATACCAACTGGGCAGGTTTAACAGGGTTTAAGACGTCTAGTTGGATGCTTGTACATATACCAATGTTGGTGTGCAAATAATGAATGGACACTGAATTCCAGGACCTGTGTGGCACATACAAGAGGATGTGTAGGTTTAGAGGGGGTGGATGTCGTGCTATGGCGCGTCTATGGTGTGAAACCATGCATGTGAGGCCATTAAATGCAAATCCAGATGCATGGGATTAAGTGCCACGGTGTACATGATATTCCGAGGACTAGCAGAAGTCCCTGTGCTTGTGTACATATGGGATGTATGGCGTGTGGAGAGTTTTGCTTTGGAATGCATTGCCAGATGTACAGGGTGGAATGGCTTGTGTTGAGCTTGTTACAGGGCCATCCGGAACGAGGTTTACTGGAGGTCGGCTGGGATGATATTAGTTGCTCAGTCGTTTGATATGTGTGCGGGTCCTAAGATAATTGGGCACTCGTAGATTGTGTTGAAGGTATGAAGGCATGGGCAATTAGGAAAGAGGGGCCAAGTTTGCTTTGAACATTTGGTGTGAAAAGGATGAGTGATGGTGGCCATCCATTAGGTTTTAAACAAATGCAAGAAATAAATGATAATAACGTGGCCCAAAAGGCAGACACGTGGAAGCTAGAGCTACTGCAAGCGTAGCTGGCCAGCACGTGAAGAGAAGATACATGAAGGAGGGAGCCGGCTGGGGTCGACCAGAGGGTCCTCGGGCGTGGGCAGCTGAAGGCTGGAAGGCACAACGGCAAGACAAGAGAGTTAAAGGGCTGAGGAATTCTGCAGACGGGTGGGGGGGGCTCTCGGGGAGTATGTGCAGGAAAAAGGGATGGCCGCTGAAGCTGCAGAGGGAGAGTGATGTTGGTTTATGTGGGAACGCTATGATGGCTGGTAGAAACGGCAACTGAGAGGAGCTGGAAATGGAGGGAGCCGCCTCTGGACACAGAAGGAGTTTTGGGTAGAAGGGGTGTTGGCGCAGTCGCCTGGTAGTGGCTAGAGAGGAAGCGAAGAGTGTGGCGCTGGCTGCTAGCTGAGAAGAGAAAGAGTTCGCTCTAAAGCCTCAGAGGAGTTGAAACGCCAGTCAGAGTCTTCTACACAGCAGCTAAGAGAGAACTTGGAAATGATGAACAAGTTTCTGGAAGGGGTGGATGAGCGAAAAAAGAAGGACGGCGCTCTGAAGAAGAAGGCCGGGCTGGTAATACTGGTGGAGGTGTAGAGCTGGCTAGAACCTTGTGACAGTCGGGGAGAGAAGGAGATCACTTTGTTGCTGGGCATAAGGCGCACAGAAGCGCAGCATAAGGGAAGGCTCTCTAGCGCACTCGCAGGACTACGGTGCTTCTGGTTACATCAGACGGATTCTATTCTATGTTTTTCTGTCCATGGAAAACAAAGTGGTATCATGCTCTTACTATTTCATTTTGTAGCATACTCTGATTATGTCTCTCAGGTTAAGTGCCATACGGTGCCTAGATCTATCAACAGAACAGTCTCAATTGGCTGCAGTGGATGAAGGTGGAAATGTGATTGTTTATGATATGAAGGAAGTGGCACACTAAATATCAGAATTGCCGGTTTTCCCGTGCATCGCCAAACTTTCATGGATATGTGGTTGGGTTCCAAGGGTCTAGATTGTTTTGCCTCCATGAGTACTCTATGCAGACACTAGATCTTCCACTCTCTTGGAGTATGAAGCATTACGTTGACAATGGAGACTATGAAAATGCATATAGAGTGGCCTGTCTCGGTGTGACAGAAGCAAATTGGAGATTTCTTGGTTTGGAATCTCTTCAAGCCCAATCTTGGAATATTGCTCATGGATGCTTTTCATGTCTTCAAGATGTGTGCTATCTTGAATGATTATGCAGCTGCTGCTGATCATGAGGTCATAATGTTATGGTTTTTCTTGGGTTTTGGAACCATAAGAAGGTTGATTTGGTCATGTATATGAGGTGTCTATGTTGGCTTTGATTTTATAGTTTTGTTGGATGTTGAGCCTCTGATGCTCCATGATAGCCATGTGTATCTTTCATGTGAATACCATGAGGTGATTTTCTGGAGTGCAAAGCCATATGAGATGAGACAAGCCATGTTAATGTCAGTTTTTATATGTATCATGTGTCCAATATTGGCTTTGAGGATGCACATGTATAGTTGGGTACTCGATCTTTGATGGTACCAGCTTCTGTTGGTGGTGCGCCTTGAAGAGCTATCTGTTTGGTTTCCTTGCTGGATTTGAAAGCTACTCTCACAGCCAGAAGTCTCGCACTTCCCCAGCGACACCGCCCACATCACGACAGCGCGGAAAGAAAATTTTCATAAAACTTAAATCAACCCAGCCCGCGTGGAAAGAAAATTTTTATTGAAAAAAAATTGAAAAAGAAAAAAACCCCAATCGACCCCGACCCCGGCCTCGGTCTTTTGATATATATATATAGGAGAGTGAGCCTCCATAGATTTCTCTCAAGTGAAAGCTTAAGGGTAGTGAAGCTCTATATATAGTCTACCCCCCCCAAGCCCCCAAGGAGTGGAGTGGGCATGTGGGACAAATCCTTCACCTTTCCCGCCACCACAGGCACAAATAGAGTGTTCTGAGGGCCACGAGAGCTCCGAATAGGCAAACACTATGGTCTAAAGCATGCTAGGATCCCTTGAACGATACGCTCGTCTCTTGAGCTATCACACGCCTTATTCCATTTTCGACCATAAGTAAGGGGGTAAAAACGGGTTGAAAACAAGACAAAAACAAGTAAAAACGAGGTGCAAAACACCTGAGAAACCACTTGTGTGGGCTTCAAGGGTAGTTACCAATGCCTGTAGGATACCCATGTCACATGCATCTATGCTCTGGTTAGGTGCTAGAGTCTGAGCAACTAGAAAGCGTTTCAATTTATGCAGGCTCACACCATCCCTCCACGTTAGCATCTTGGCCTTCAGTTTTGGAACCCAAGGAAGTGCAACCCAAGATCCAACGAATAGTGGCTAGTGACTCATCCTCTGATTCTGAAGTCATGGAAGGGCATCCTACCCAGAACTTTGAGGAAGCAAGCCAAAACGTGCCAGTTTAGGCCCCACAACCCGGATCCAGCATGTTTAGTCATCTAATAGAGTCTTTTAGTAGAGCTACGCACTCTACACCTGTGCGACAAGTGAAGTAAACGAAGGAGGTGGGGAAGTAGATTCGCCATTCACATCTCATGTAGACCTTGCTCTCCCATAGAGTGTCCATGTTGATATTCTACCCACTTCATTTAATGAAGGCCCTATTGAGGTACCACCTTCTGACGCTCTTCATTCAATGAAGGCCCGACTGAGCTACCACCTTCTGATGCTCTTCCTAAAGTAGAGGCCCCTAGAAGTCAAACCACAAGAAATGACATTGCTTCCACTTCGAGAGAACCTTTTGGCATGCCAAGTTTAGATGGGATATTTCTCAATGAAAATTGGGAATATGACCTACACACGGAGACTTTAACTGACCTATACACGAGTTACACATACCATGTAGGTTGGTTAGAAGTCATACGATCTACATCTAGTGCCACCAATCTAGATGAATAATAACAAATGATATGTGAAGTTATCTATAGAATTATCCAATTCGAGAGGCAGAATAGGGGAGTGAACCTAGTTTCAACTGGCCCTATAAGATTTTTGGATACGGGCAAGGCTAAACAACCAACCCTGTCACAATCGGAGACTCCCTCTTGGTGAATCCCGTAGATCCTTCGTATGTTGTTTTGCCTGGAGTCTCAATGTAGGTTGAGCCCATGAGCAGTAACTTTAGCTTTCCAACTTTGGTTCAACTTTCCATTAGGGAATCCACAATGCCTACTCCGATGATAAGCATGACGGAAAGTGCACCCGTTACCACTGTAGTTAGTACAACACCGCTACCTAGTGGTACAGTACCTACAATAGTGCGTACCAGTGCATATCGACCATATGTACCTATTGCTACTTATGCTCATGTAGCTCTCCTACGCCTCCTATTATGCCAATGGCGTATGCTCCACAAATGCCTTATCAGAACCCTTATCTAAGAGGAGCTATGCACAGTCACATATTATATCCTACGTCAGCTGCATACATACCAAGACCAATGCCAACTACTGTCAATCAGGCCACCCTAGAAGTGCCTCCACCAGCTATGCCTGCTCACTTAGGTGAGCTAGCAGCGTTTGCTCAAACGATCGGATGATCTATTACGGAAAACATGCGTGGCATACCTGAGAGAGAGCCTAGAAGCAAGGTGATACAAGTTGCCAAGCTCACTCAGAACTTTAGTGGGTAAACGAAGATGTTAGGAAGCACATTGAAGTTTTTGAACACGTGTGTGATTCCTTGGAAGAGCACAATGAGCTACATAAGTGTAAAGCCTTAGGTTTAACCTTGAGTGGAAAAGCCGGAGATTGGTATCAAACTTTAAGGGTTGAAGAGCGTACTCACTATCCCACTCTCAAGAGATTGTTCTTGAAAGAATACATACGTGAGGGTGTGCTTTGGGGTGTAGCATCTCAACTCCAAAAAATTGAATGCGAGGAAGGAGAGTCAATGAGAGACTTTATTAGTCGACTAAAGCATCTAAATTCTCGCTGTATTTCCGAGATGAGCGCTTCAATAACAACCAACTTCTTGATAGATTCAATAATAACCAACTTCTTGATAGATTCATTAGAGGATTGCGCCACGAGGACATATACAATGGCCTAGTCATTAGAGGTCTTACAACGTGGGAAGCAGTCATTGCCAATGCAATCCAGTTAAAAGACAACTTGATGATTGCAGGTAAAAAGGTGTCTTCGGAGACAAAGTCTGTTAGTTTGCAAGTATAAAACCTATTGCCAATGACTATAAAACCTATTGCCAAGGAGCCCAAGATATCCAAATAGGTTGACCTTACTAAGGCTCTCCAAGAATACTTTAGGGGTAATCGAGCTTCTCAAAATAGCCATATGCACCCAAGAAGAGAGCAACAATGGTGTTCAGTTTGCTTAGGACCACATAGCACAAGTGAATGTCCCACATTCAGAGTTAAATTCAATGGGACTTGTAATACATGTGGTAAATATGGCCATCAATCTAAGGATTGCCTAGTACTTAAGCGTATGTTAGCAAATCAGGCACCACTAGCCTGGTCAAACACACCTCAAGTACCACTGATGCCTGCACCATCTGTCGAGCAACTGTCACAACACATAGTTCCAAGGAACCCAAATTTAGTCTAGTCTGTGCCGTTATCACCGCCAGTGCTAGGACCACAACCTCCGCATCCGAGGGTTACCCCTATAAACCAAATGGGTTGTGAGTCACATAGTGCGCATGGGGATTATGAAGAGGATATAGACCCCACTGTTCCATATGGGATTGATACGTTTGAAATGACTCCCCAGTATTACATGGAGGATCATTTCAGGCAAGTCAAGCCTGTATATCAAGCGGCTGCTCTCGCCCACAAGAGGGCAAAACCTTAATACCTTTGCTAGGAGACCACCTCTTCAATGCTACGATTGTGGTGGACCGCATCGTGTAGCGGAGTGCTCTAATAGGCTACAGAAGATCGCTACTCAAATGCAACCAAATCAAGGGAGCACATCAGGAATGCCAATACTTACATGTAATCGTTGTGGCATAGATCATTTGATTGCTCAATGTCCACATAATCCAAGTGCACCCAAGATTACGCCATCGAATTTGGTTGAGGTCACCAAATGAGGCACTAGGAACCACACCTGTTGTACCTGCAAATGTAGTCACACGGTCAATGCTTCAAAATCAAAACTAAATTCTTGAAGACAGGGATACTGCATCAATTGCTCGAGCAAAGAAAAAGAAAATGCGGATAGAAGAGATCGCTTAATGCCACAAGCTCCAAACCTAGTTCAAAGACTAATATAGGGACAGGAGACAACCCTTTGTATATGAATGATCCTGAAGATGATTCTCATTCAATAGAAACCATGGGGACCAAAGCCACTACTTTAAGGGAGGAACCCACTCGGGAGCACAACGAAGGAGAATCAAGCAAAGAAATAAATCAGGGGAAACAAAAGGAAACTCCTCTTGCCCCACAACCAAGTCAGCTAATGCCCTCTTGGCTACCCAGACTACTGATGAGACTGAGACTCTCAAAGACAAGCCACATGGGCCAAAAACCCTCAAGAAAAACCCAAACCCAGTAGAGGAGATTGAATGAGTGCAACACTTAAGGGGTTTGGTGGAAGAAACACAAAGAGAACTAGAGCACCAGAACCTAGAAAAATCAAGATCCCAGACACAGTGTTTCCTACACAAGTTCAGCCTCACAGGAGCCGTAAACCATTAGCTATACCTAGTATCATTCGGGAAGAAAGTGAGGATAGGACATCAGGAAGAGTGGGCGGACACCCTTCTTGCTTGAAAGAATGTTTAGTGAGGGAATGCCTGACCCCATCGAAGAGGAAGTGATTCCATCTTCACTAGTTCCTAGTGCCGATATCTCAAAAAGTACCGTTGGAATGTGTCCAAACTAATGGATTTCATGTCCTTTGAAATCAGAACCACGATCATATCAAGCTTAGGCGTTTTTGGTTCTTGAAGAATGACCTCCTCCTTATGTTTTCCTTCAAGTGATATCTTACTCAATTCCTCACCCCAATCCTTAGAAAACTTGTTGTGTACCTTAGTGGCTTTGAGATATCTCAGCCATTGGGCATCCGTGGGTTTTCTTCATAGTAGGGCATTATGTCGAGCAATATATCATTTTTGCTTTCGCCATCTTCTAAGGTGTTGGACATTGGTACGGCCTTGTGATCCAGTCCCTATGCTAGAGACCTCCTCTTCTGATTCCTCATCAATTTTACCAATTGACCATACAGACAAAGGTAGTGGGAACAGTTTCAGATTCCACATATTGGGTTCCTCTGGGATGCATCACATCTATGGTAGCTAACACATGCATCCAGTTTTCACTGAAATCCGGAGGAGGAAGTGATGCATACATTTTCGTTTCCTCTTCCTATTTGGAATTTTCCACCATGCGCTGGCATATTTGTACGGGATGTGGTCCGCTCAGTTATTGTGACCGAATCATTACTGAATAGTTACCCTTCCATGGGGTGTGCTCTCCATGTTCTAAGATCTATCTTTAAAATTTATGAATCCCTACGCACATACACATGATCTAATACCCAATTGTGCACGAATTTAGATTCCCTCATGAAGGGTCTCCCCAACATTATGTCATATGAGTCTGGTTGGCGTGCAGAAAGTCCATTACTACAAATGTATGATGGTAGCGAATCATAAAGAGTTTTGAGTCTCACATTCTCTAAAAGCCTAATGGGGATGTTCCGTTTGCCATTTTAACGATTAGATCTGCTCTTTTTAGATCGATTTTTTCCCAGTTTTCCCAACACCGTTTGGTGATGATGCTAACCCCTGCCCCACTATCCAGGATAGCTAGTGCCTGCTGGTACCCATTGATGAATTGGGATTGTAGCATTAGTGTCGTCACTTTCATAATAACACCCCAATTGATTAACTGGTATTTTGATGACTCTGGTTGTTCTTTCCCTTGTGTGTTTTAAGGTTCTTTCTACCAGAGGTGACAGAATATCCTCTGTAGTGTTAGCTGGCTGCCGTAGTTTGCCTTCTACCCATTCCTTTATATCTGTCCATAATTTTGGTGAGTGAACTATGTAGCAGTTTTCCCAATGGCATTTGCACAGAAGTGGACAGTACGATCGCGAGGCTGCTTATGTCCCTAGGTTCTCTGGCAATTGAGGGTTCCTTCCATGTGTGTGTCTCGTATCCATCCCTAGGAAATGAATGGATGGACTCATCCTGCACATCTTCCTCAAACATTCTTGACATTGTGTTTCCTTGAGATCCCTCTTCCGTCTCTTCTGGAATTGGAGTAGGTACGTCCAATTATCTTTCCCTTGTTGGTTTGTTTCTTGGATACATTTTATCCCTGACCCGATTAGCCCTTAATTGGCTTCGTGAAGTTGTTGCACTCTTCTACTAAGGCCCTGGCATCTTCGAGCTTTCTTATCTCCTCTTCGGCATTTGGGTATTCACTGACTCCTTTAGGGGTTGATGGTCTTTCCTCTTGCATTTCTAGGTCAGTCTCGTTTTAGTTGACCGGCTTGATCCCCTTCTTCTCTTGATTGAGTGGATCCGGTGTCGATCGTATATTCTTTGGATGATCCATCTTGGATTGTGACCTTAGTGTCACTCTTACCCACTTTTTTCACTCTTCTTCTCTGGCCTATTCTAGAAGTGGTTGCATCTGCTCGGTTCTTCCCCTTGTCCCCCCAATTGGGCTTGGGCTCATGTCAAGACATTGAAGAAATTATTAACCAAAATCCGGTTTTAGTATCACTCTTTGAAGCAAACGAGCATAAAATTATTTTTTCCCATTATAGTCCGCGACTTTGGAAATGGCAAATTCCCTAGCAATGTGGGTGTACCAAAAGGAGTTCAAGCTCTCATCATGACATAAGAAAATCATGAGAGGGAAATGAAGCATATCCACTGGGTCACAAGAGATGAGCTAGAAGACATGAATCTTGAGATGCAAAGGATCTAAAGCAAAAAGCGTGATGCATAATTTAAACAAAATCTTTAGCAATTATTAAAATCATATGTGGATGTACTTTCTTGGAGTTACAAGAATATGAAGGGAGTTAATCCTCAGTTTTATCAGCATCATATCAATCTTAAGGAGGATGTTGTTCTAATCAAGCAATATCATTACACAATGAACCCTAATTATGTAAAGTAGGTTAAGGACAAACTTGATAAACTTTTGACAGTGGGGTTAATTTATCTATTGGATAAGGTGACCTTGCTATCTTCAGTGTTGTACCAAAGAAAAATAGGAAGCTCTGAGTCTATGTGGATTATAGAAGTTTTAATGCTACAACTCAGACAAATCCTTTTTCACTTCCATTCACAGATTCAATGTTAGATGTTTGGCACGTCATGAAATGTATTCTTTCTTGGATGGCTTTAGTGGATATAATTGTCTTGATTCATGGTTCTAGATAATCAAGAGAAGATAGCTTTTTTTATAGAATGGGGAGCATTTGCTTCCAATGTGATGACATTTGGTCTTAAGAATGCTCCGATAACATTTTAACAAATGGTTTAAGAGATTTTCTATGATTACTTAGTCACATTCATGAGAGTATTCTTAGATGATTTCAGAGTCTTCATCAAAATGATGGAGCATCTTTTGTTTCTGGCACTCTATCTAGAGAGGTGCCGTAATACCCGCTTAGGTCTCAAATGCACCTTTGTAGTGGAATCCTTTTAGGGCACATAGTGTCAGAGCAGTCGGAATTGCGGTGGATTCCAAGAAGATGGAAGTAATCAAAGCTTTAATGGCACCTCACATTATCAAGGATGTAAGATCCCTGTTCCCACCGAGCAACGGATTCGGGGTACTGGCAGCGGAAGTAGCGCTTCTCGCGCGGGACAGGGGTCCCACACTCGGGGCCTCGCCCACGGATATCCGGATAAGAGACTAATCCGTCGGTTGTTCCAAAACCGAACCCGGAAAAACTTCCTTTACCGGAAAGCACGGGCGATTCCACCAGGATAACTTTTTACTCTAACGTAGTCAAGGTCATTTCTGATCGAGATGATCCGATTACATCTATAAGATACTTAGTCAGTTCAAGGAAGAAACTTGCACTTGGATCATTGGGATCAACGCTTTTTTCCCCATTCAAGAGGCACAGCCGTTGATTCCTATCCATAGAACAGTTTCTGTCCGGGATTTATTATTATTTTTTTTTTCTATCGTAAAAACAAAAGTTTGAGTCTCGATTTACGGATCCATCAGTCCAGCCTAACCCCATCCAATCCCATGGGTTAGCCAACCGCCCAACCACTGTAGTGATGGGATCCAAAAAAATTTGGTTAGGTTTTGTCCCGGGTACCAAGGAAAAGAGTTCCAAGGCCCCCTAGCCGGATGTTCATGCAAAATCAAACTAGTCACACCACTCACACACCCAATATGAAATTGCTTTTTTTCAACCAGATTCAACCAGTTTAAAACAATCCTTTAATAAAACCCTAGTATCATTGGTCACCATCTTCCAATTTATCCAATTGATTCTTAATTTCCCATCATTCCTTCATCAGAGTATCTATGGCATCATTGGCAACTAGAACGCTCAGGGGCCGTTTCGATAGTTCCTAGCCCATAATACTTGGCAATATAATCACTTAACATGATGGACTCTCGTTGAAGATCAGCAAGATCAACCAACAGATCCATATAAGGAGCCATGGACTCATCCATTGAAGACCAGCAAGGTCAATCAACCAGATCCATGCTCGATTTCAGAAAACAACTCCAACTCTATTCCAATATCTTCCTCGACGCACGCGTGGGTATCCTAGGCAACCCAGAGCCCGAGCACCGTATGGTCAGCACCCTCTAGGATCCTTCGCAGGTAACCTAGTGCTTCACGCATAGGCCGCTTCCTTGGCCCCTCATCCACCGTACCGGAAGCTCACCATTTTAATCGCACCGAGGCTGGTCAAGACCTCGGCCGACCTTGCTACGCGAGACGTCCTTCATTGACTCCCCGTCAGCAGTTGCAACTTTACCATCACGACTTTAATCACAAGACGGTCAAAATGCTCCCCCCAGCATTCTTGACATAAAACAATCATTTACAAACAGCATTTACAAACAGTATTTACAAACAGTTTACAACACAATTTCTATTTTAACTTTCATTTTTTCACATTATCCCTCATCAATCTACATTACTTATTCCCTATTCCATTTATATGTATACTCATCCCATCACATCATTTCTATCTCATCACTTCAGATTCCCTCACATCGCATATCGTATATTCACATCCATACATCCACTTCTATATGCGTACATTCACATCTACATGCATACATCTACATCTCTATGCATACATCCACATCCACATTCACATTCACCTCCATACATCTACATCTACATGCATACATCCACATCTCCATTCACATCTACATCTATACATCTACATCTACATGCATCCATCCACCTCCACATCCACATCTACATCTATACATCTACATCTACATGCATACATCCATATCTCCATTCCCATCTACATCTATACATCTACATCTACATGCATTCATCTACCTCCACATCCACATCTACATCTATACATCTACATCTACATGTATACATCCACCTCCACATCCACATCCGTATCTATACATCTACATCTACATGTATACATCCACATCCACATCTATACATCTACATCTACATGCATACATCCACATCTCCATTCACATCTACATCTATACATCTACATCTACATGCATCCATCCACCTCCACATCCACATCTACATCTATACATCTACATCTACATGCAAACATCCACATCTCCATGCATAATAAAATTCTTTTAATTAATCTAGGATGATAGTTCCTAGAATATGGTAGGAAGTCCTCTTTTTATGCTTTGAATGAATTTATTTTATGCGTAATTTCTATAAAAATTTTGCCATAGCTCCGCTACTATGACTGATAAATCTCAATTTTTTTTTTCTAAGGAATAAAGCTTATCATTAAGGAAATAATTAGAATGGTCTCTAATTGGATCATCAATCCATAATGGATTGAATCATCAATATGCATAAACTAAAAGCATAGAAAAAAGCCATTAATTTGGCCTCAAGCATAGCTTAATTTTGGATTAAGGAAAAGCTTTATGAAAAGCTTTATGAAAAGCTTCATTTGGATTGAGAATGGGTCATGAGTATGGCTATTTCTTGAGTGAGAGAGAGTAATTACATAAAAACCATTAGAATTTAAACATAAATGGAAATTAACTTCAATAGCATTTATTAAATTATGTAACTCTTCACTACTTTTCACCAATTAACTTCAATAGCATTTAAAAAACCATACCAATTAAACTTCTCAAGCTTGAGAGGGGTTGAGAAGAGAGAATCATTGAGAAATTATAGAAAAGATCAAAATTCAATATACTTACCTTATGATTTGCTTGATTCTTTATTCACGGTAGAGGCCCCCAACCAATCAATTGGTTTAGTATGTTGATGGAGTCACCAATGGGGATTGAAGAAAGAGAGAAGTGTCAAAAACTAGTGAATTATTAAAGAATTCACAGTTCTTGGCTTAGGTGGAGTAACATAGCATAAGACACTATATATTTTGGCTTAGATGGAGTAGAGTAACAAAGCATAAGACACTATCTAATTTGGCTTAGGTGGAGTAGAGTAACAAGGCATAAGACTCTATCTAATTTGGCTTAGGTGGAGTAGAGTAACAAGGCATAAGACTCTATCTAATTTGGCTTAGGTGGAGTAGAGTAACAAGGCATAAGACTCTATATTCTTTTCAACAAGGGTAGGCTTCTATTTATAGGAAAATTTGAGCTCTTAACCAAACAAACTGATTCTAGAATTTTCCAAGTCAGTTTGGTTGAATTTGGACTAGATTTGGACCTAGTTTGGTTACTTTTTGATTCGGTTTGGTTCCATTTTGATTTGGTTTGGTTCAAGAGAGATGAGAGATAAAAATATCACATTATTTTTGAGTTTAAAACTCATTCAAGCATGTGAAATATGCACCTCCTTTAAAGAATTCCCCTTCCTTACATATGTGTCAAAATTTTATTGCTCATAGTTTTTTACTAATAAACCTTGTACATTTTCAACTCTTCATCTTATGTGAAATATGCACCTCCTTTAAAGAACTCCTCTTCCTTACATATGTGTCATAGTTTTTTTTTACTAATAAACTTGTACATTTTCAACTCTTCATCTTATGTGAAATATGCACCTCCTTTAAAGAACTCCCCTTCCTTACATATGTGGTTATTTACTAATAAACCTTGTACATTTTCAACTCTTCATCTTATGTGAGCATTTAAGGGACTCCCCTTCCTTACATATGTGTCATAATAAAATCATTATTCCCAAAATATCTCATATTTTTAATATTGCTCATAGTTTTTTATTAATAACCCTTGTACATTTTCAACTCTTCATCTTATGTGAAATATGCACCTCCTTTAAAGAACTCTCCTTCCTTACATATGAGTCATAATGGAATCATTTTAATATTGCTCATAGTTTTTTACTAATAAACCTTGTACATTTTCAACTCTTCACCTCATGTGAGCATTTACTCATTTTTGGGTAATTTCTTTTTTACAATTTGGATTTATCTCCTCCCTACACATGGATTGATGCTATTGGCCCATAGAAACCTTAATTGGACCATAGTCTAAAGATTTCTGAAAATCTAGACCCTTAGGCTAAGGTTCTTTATACCTATTTCCAATTAATTCCAATTGCACATTGGAAAATTCTTTTTAAATTTCTGCTTCAAGGAAACTCATCTGAATTATAAGAGATATTTTTCTATCCAAAAATATTCAAAATCTGAATATTCTCTCTCTAGAATATTTTCTCTCTCTAGGTTAAAACAGTCACAAACAAGATCTCTTATATTTCAGAAAAGGAATTGATTACAGGAGAATATACTAGACATCAAAAAGGGGGGTTGGGGGAGGAATCTTACATTCTACCCCACTTAAAAAATGCGAGATTTCCTCATCTCGCAAACTGGGATAATTTTACAAGATGCACAAATATGAGATTTAGAGAAAAATTTTAATCAAGATTAACCACCAAGAAAAGTCCTAAAGAGAGCAAGATTCAAAATAAGAACAAGATTTAAACTTTATTCATTCACGGAACTTATACAGTAAAGATAGAAGAACTCTTTACACTTCCATAAGCCCGTCCATCATATGGTCACAAAAGCAGTCCTCACAAGCTGCACAAGTATAGGGTAACTCATCTATGGGAATGATTCTGCTGGTTATTGCCGCACCTATCTCAGTGGTATGAGGTGATCCAACAAAAGGACCTCTGAGAGGCAAGCCAAAAACGGGGTAAAGGCATATCTTCTCATGAGGAAGAAAACATGCCAGTAAGAAGACCCGCTCAGAAAACCCAAGATGCCTTGATCTCATGACACAGTAGTATCGGGGACCCAAACCCAAAGCTTCAATAACCATGGCCAAGCGGACATTGTTACGAAAGTGTTGCTGACCCCAGGGTGTTACCCTAGTTATGTTTTGATAGGTCCGCCATTTGGTCTGCGCTACAGAAGTTCCTAGGTGAGGAAAAAGTGAGCGCTCATACTGTTCTATAAAGTCTTTCTTCACAGACTCTCTTGCGTCTTGAAGGTGAGAAATCATCAGGGATAAAACTAATTCCTGTTGCCAAGCCGCCATGAAGGAGATTAAGAAAGAAAGGAGATTGATGGGAGTAAGATTACTGTGAGCGACAAGTAAAAGTTACGACTTATATAAAGGAAGGAGCTAGCGTAACCTAGAAGCTAACGATAACTTGCCACTGAAGTTTTACCGTCTTTCCATGATTTGTGTTTGACACATTTTTCTATAGAAGGCATTAAGAATTTTGAGATGAGGAGATAAAAGAAACTTGTAGGTTAAGTCACCTACTTTCATTGAATTCAGATATAAGGGTCACAATATCTGGGGGATAACTTCTTATACTTCCCAAGAGATAAAGAACTTCTTTTGGGCCGTACTCGAATGAAAACCAAAACCTTGGTATCCAAAACACCGATTCTCATTTCTAAACTCATTGTTCTAAATCCTTAAAACAGGTGGGACTCCTGAGAAGTATTCTAGGGAAAGGGTCTTCCTTTTTTAAACAGAAACTTTCTTTTATTTTTGAGAGGGAATAATTATAAGATCAGAAAGGGAGATTCTTACTCCTGTATACCTCGAAGGCTGGGGAGGAATCTTACATTCTACCCCACTTAAAAAAATGCGAGATGTCCTCATCTCGCCAAGTAGAGGACAACTCTTTTTCTTAAGATCCAATTTATTCTGGGGTTCCTTATATTCTGGTCAACCCAACAGAACACTGGGATAAATATCCCTTATATAGAACTCATTATTAAATAACAATTCATTCAGATCATATCATTCATATCTTTAACATGATAATGGTCCATTAGACCGAAAAATTTCCTTCGAAACATTCCTCCACGGAAATTTCAGTCAAGCAAGTTCTCAATTTGACATCCCTTAACTTGATCTACCGGTCAAATATTAACAGTAGCAATCTAACAGCACACCCATTAACCTCATAGTGATTTGCTGAATTCATTATCATCATTCTAGTTATGAATATCATCACAGGGATTCGTCCCATTCCCCCTCATTGTGGTTTCATTATATTTCAACTAATTTTTTAAAAATCAACATTTTTCAATCAGCATTTTCAATCAGAATCCAAATCAATTCATCCATTCTCAAACAGAATTAAAAATCATATCAATCACATGCAAAATCATCATCTGGATAGCATTAACGCTTATAATTTCAAGTCTTAGATTTACTCGTATATACTGTCAGTAAAGAGCTGCAGTATACTCTCGGTATATACGGGTAGTCACGGCCCTTGGAATTATAAGGTAAATACTATCATGGCCTCAAGCAAGTCAGGGATTCTATATAATTGCGGTACTTCCATCTGAAGACCCAATTACCAAATTACGAGTTTCAGTTTGAATATCAAATTGTATGAATTATCTCACACAATTATAACCTTTTTGTGTTTCTTGATAAATTTTTGATATATTTGTCTTCTCAGTTGATCTTTATTAACCTGGCTCTGATACCAACTGTAAGATCCCTGTTCCCACCGAGCAACGGATTCGGGGTACTGGCAGCGGAAGTAGCGCTTCTCGCGCGGGACAGGGGTCCCACACTCGGGGCCTCGCCCACGGATATCCGGATAAGAGACTAATCCGTCGGTTGTTCCAAAACCGAACCCGGAAAAACTTCCTTTACCGGAAAGCACGGGCGATTCCACCAGGATAACTTTTTACTCTAACGTAGTCAAGGTCATTTCTGATCGAGATGATCCGATTACATCTATAAGATACTTAGTCAGTTCAAGGAAGAAACTTGCACTTGGATCATTGGGATCAACGCTTTTTTCCCCATTCAAGAGGCACAGCCGTTGATTCCTATCCATAGAACAGTTTCTGTCCGGGATTTATTATTATTTTTTTTTTCTATCGTAAAAACAAAAGTTTGAGTCTCGATTTACGGATCCATCAGTCCAGCCTAACCCCATCCAATCCCATGGGTTAGCCAACCGCCCAACCACTGTAGTGATGGGATCCAAAAAAATTTGGTTAGGTTTTGTCCCGGGTACCAAGGAAAAGAGTTCCAAGGCCCCCTAGCCGGATGTTCATGCAAAATCAAACTAGTCACACCACTCACACACCCAATATGAAATTGCTTTTTTTCAACCAGATTCAACCAGTTTAAAACAATCCTTTAATAAAACCCTAGTATCATTGGTCACCATCTTCCAATTTATCCAATTGATTCTTAATTTCCCATCATTCCTTCATCAGAGTATCTATGGCATCATTGGCAACTAGAACGCTCAGGGGCCGTTTCGATAGTTCCTAGCCCATAATACTTGGCAATATAATCACTTAACATGATGGACTCTCGTTGAAGATCAGCAAGATCAACCAACAGATCCATATAAGGAGCCATGGACTCATCCATTGAAGACCAGCAAGGTCAATCAACCAGATCCATGCTCGATTTCAGAAAACAACTCCAACTCTATTCCAATATCTTCCTCGACGCACGCGTGGGTATCCTAGGCAACCCAGAGCCCGAGCACCGTATGGTCAGCACCCTCTAGGATCCTTCGCAGGTAACCTAGTGCTTCACGCATAGGCCGCTTCCTTGGCCCCTCATCCACCGTACCGGAAGCTCACCATTTTAATCGCACCGAGGCTGGTCAAGACCTCGGCCGACCTTGCTACGCGAGACGTCCTTCATTGACTCCCCGTCAGCAGTTGCAACTTTACCATCACGACTTTAATCACAAGACGGTCAAAATGCTCCCCCCAGCATTCTTGACATAAAACAATCATTTACAAACAGCATTTACAAACAGTATTTACAAACAGTTTACAACACAATTTCTATTTTAACTTTCATTTTTTCACATTATCCCTCATCAATCTACATTACTTATTCCCTATTCCATTTATATGTATACTCATCCCATCACATCATTTCTATCTCATCACTTCAGATTCCCTCACATCGCATATCGTATATTCACATCCATACATCCACTTCTATATGCGTACATTCACATCTACATGCATACATCTACATCTCTATGCATACATCCACATCCACATTCACATTCACCTCCATACATCTACATCTACATGCATACATCCACATCTCCATTCACATCTACATCTATACATCTACATCTACATGCATCCATCCACCTCCACATCCACATCTACATCTATACATCTACATCTACATGCATACATCCATATCTCCATTCCCATCTACATCTATACATCTACATCTACATGCATTCATCTACCTCCACATCCACATCTACATCTATACATCTACATCTACATGTATACATCCACCTCCACATCCACATCCGTATCTATACATCTACATCTACATGTATACATCCACATCCACATCTATACATCTACATCTACATGCATACATCCACATCTCCATTCACATCTACATCTATACATCTACATCTACATGCATCCATCCACCTCCACATCCACATCTACATCTATACATCTACATCTACATGCAAACATCCACATCTCCATGCATAATAAAATTCTTTTAATTAATCTAGGATGATAGTTCCTAGAATATGGTAGGAAGTCCTCTTTTTATGCTTTGAATGAATTTATTTTATGCGTAATTTCTATAAAAATTTTGCCATAGCTCCGCTACTATGACTGATAAATCTCAATTTTTTTTTTCTAAGGAATAAAGCTTATCATTAAGGAAATAATTAGAATGGTCTCTAATTGGATCATCAATCCATAATGGATTGAATCATCAATATGCATAAACTAAAAGCATAGAAAAAAGCCATTAATTTGGCCTCAAGCATAGCTTAATTTTGGATTAAGGAAAAGCTTTATGAAAAGCTTTATGAAAAGCTTCATTTGGATTGAGAATGGGTCATGAGTATGGCTATTTCTTGAGTGAGAGAGAGTAATTACATAAAAACCATTAGAATTTAAACATAAATGGAAATTAACTTCAATAGCATTTATTAAATTATGTAACTCTTCACTACTTTTCACCAATTAACTTCAATAGCATTTAAAAAACCATACCAATTAAACTTCTCAAGCTTGAGAGGGGTTGAGAAGAGAGAATCATTGAGAAATTATAGAAAAGATCAAAATTCAATATACTTACCTTATGATTTGCTTGATTCTTTATTCACGGTAGAGGCCCCCAACCAATCAATTGGTTTAGTATGTTGATGGAGTCACCAATGGGGATTGAAGAAAGAGAGAAGTGTCAAAAACTAGTGAATTATTAAAGAATTCACAGTTCTTGGCTTAGGTGGAGTAACATAGCATAAGACACTATATATTTTGGCTTAGATGGAGTAGAGTAACAAAGCATAAGACACTATCTAATTTGGCTTAGGTGGAGTAGAGTAACAAGGCATAAGACTCTATCTAATTTGGCTTAGGTGGAGTAGAGTAACAAGGCATAAGACTCTATCTAATTTGGCTTAGGTGGAGTAGAGTAACAAGGCATAAGACTCTATATTCTTTTCAACAAGGGTAGGCTTCTATTTATAGGAAAATTTGAGCTCTTAACCAAACAAACTGATTCTAGAATTTTCCAAGTCAGTTTGGTTGAATTTGGACTAGATTTGGACCTAGTTTGGTTACTTTTTGATTCGGTTTGGTTCCATTTTGATTTGGTTTGGTTCAAGAGAGATGAGAGATAAAAATATCACATTATTTTTGAGTTTAAAACTCATTCAAGCATGTGAAATATGCACCTCCTTTAAAGAATTCCCCTTCCTTACATATGTGTCAAAATTTTATTGCTCATAGTTTTTTACTAATAAACCTTGTACATTTTCAACTCTTCATCTTATGTGAAATATGCACCTCCTTTAAAGAACTCCTCTTCCTTACATATGTGTCATAGTTTTTTTTTACTAATAAACTTGTACATTTTCAACTCTTCATCTTATGTGAAATATGCACCTCCTTTAAAGAACTCCCCTTCCTTACATATGTGGTTATTTACTAATAAACCTTGTACATTTTCAACTCTTCATCTTATGTGAGCATTTAAGGGACTCCCCTTCCTTACATATGTGTCATAATAAAATCATTATTCCCAAAATATCTCATATTTTTAATATTGCTCATAGTTTTTTATTAATAACCCTTGTACATTTTCAACTCTTCATCTTATGTGAAATATGCACCTCCTTTAAAGAACTCTCCTTCCTTACATATGAGTCATAATGGAATCATTTTAATATTGCTCATAGTTTTTTACTAATAAACCTTGTACATTTTCAACTCTTCACCTCATGTGAGCATTTACTCATTTTTGGGTAATTTCTTTTTTACAATTTGGATTTATCTCCTCCCTACACATGGATTGATGCTATTGGCCCATAGAAACCTTAATTGGACCATAGTCTAAAGATTTCTGAAAATCTAGACCCTTAGGCTAAGGTTCTTTATACCTATTTCCAATTAATTCCAATTGCACATTGGAAAATTCTTTTTAAATTTCTGCTTCAAGGAAACTCATCTGAATTATAAGAGATATTTTTCTATCCAAAAATATTCAAAATCTGAATATTCTCTCTCTAGAATATTTTCTCTCTCTAGGTTAAAACAGTCACAAACAAGATCTCTTATATTTCAGAAAAGGAATTGATTACAGGAGAATATACTAGACATCAAAAAGGGGGGTTGGGGGAGGAATCTTACATTCTACCCCACTTAAAAAATGCGAGATTTCCTCATCTCGCAAACTGGGATAATTTTACAAGATGCACAAATATGAGATTTAGAGAAAAATTTTAATCAAGATTAACCACCAAGAAAAGTCCTAAAGAGAGCAAGATTCAAAATAAGAACAAGATTTAAACTTTATTCATTCACGGAACTTATACAGTAAAGATAGAAGAACTCTTTACACTTCCATAAGCCCGTCCATCATATGGTCACAAAAGCAGTCCTCACAAGCTGCACAAGTATAGGGTAACTCATCTATGGGAATGATTCTGCTGGTTATTGCCGCACCTATCTCAGTGGTATGAGGTGATCCAACAAAAGGACCTCTGAGAGGCAAGCCAAAAACGGGGTAAAGGCATATCTTCTCATGAGGAAGAAAACATGCCAGTAAGAAGACCCGCTCAGAAAACCCAAGATGCCTTGATCTCATGACACAGTAGTATCGGGGACCCAAACCCAAAGCTTCAATAACCATGGCCAAGCGGACATTGTTACGAAAGTGTTGCTGACCCCAGGGTGTTACCCTAGTTATGTTTTGATAGGTCCGCCATTTGGTCTGCGCTACAGAAGTTCCTAGGTGAGGAAAAAGTGAGCGCTCATACTGTTCTATAAAGTCTTTCTTCACAGACTCTCTTGCGTCTTGAAGGTGAGAAATCATCAGGGATAAAACTAATTCCTGTTGCCAAGCCGCCATGAAGGAGATTAAGAAAGAAAGGAGATTGATGGGAGTAAGATTACTGTGAGCGACAAGTAAAAGTTACGACTTATATAAAGGAAGGAGCTAGCGTAACCTAGAAGCTAACGATAACTTGCCACTGAAGTTTTACCGTCTTTCCATGATTTGTGTTTGACACATTTTTCTATAGAAGGCATTAAGAATTTTGAGATGAGGAGATAAAAGAAACTTGTAGGTTAAGTCACCTACTTTCATTGAATTCAGATATAAGGGTCACAATATCTGGGGGATAACTTCTTATACTTCCCAAGAGATAAAGAACTTCTTTTGGGCCGTACTCGAATGAAAACCAAAACCTTGGTATCCAAAACACCGATTCTCATTTCTAAACTCATTGTTCTAAATCCTTAAAACAGGTGGGACTCCTGAGAAGTATTCTAGGGAAAGGGTCTTCCTTTTTTAAACAGAAACTTTCTTTTATTTTTGAGAGGGAATAATTATAAGATCAGAAAGGGAGATTCTTACTCCTGTATACCTCGAAGGCTGGGGAGGAATCTTACATTCTACCCCACTTAAAAAAATGCGAGATGTCCTCATCTCGCCAAGTAGAGGACAACTCTTTTTCTTAAGATCCAATTTATTCTGGGGTTCCTTATATTCTGGTCAACCCAACAGAACACTGGGATAAATATCCCTTATATAGAACTCATTATTAAATAACAATTCATTCAGATCATATCATTCATATCTTTAACATGATAATGGTCCATTAGACCGAAAAATTTCCTTCGAAACATTCCTCCACGGAAATTTCAGTCAAGCAAGTTCTCAATTTGACATCCCTTAACTTGATCTACCGGTCAAATATTAACAGTAGCAATCTAACAGCACACCCATTAACCTCATAGTGATTTGCTGAATTCATTATCATCATTCTAGTTATGAATATCATCACAGGGATTCGTCCCATTCCCCCTCATTGTGGTTTCATTATATTTAAACTAATTTTTTAAAAATCAACATTTTTCAATCAGCATTTTCAATCAGCATTTTCAATCAGAATCCAAATCAATTCATCCATTCTCAAACAGAATTAAAAATCATATCAATCACATGCAAAATCATCATCTGGATAGCATTAACGCTTATAATTTCAAGTCTTAGATTTACTCGTATATACTGTCAGTAAAGAGCTGCAGTATACTCTCGGTATATACGGGTAGTCACGGCCCTTGGAATTATAAGGTAAATACTATCATGGCCTCAAGCAAGTCAGGGATTCTATATAATTGCGGTACTTCCATCTGAAGACCCAATTACCAAATTACGAGTTTCAGTTTGAATATCAAATTGTATGAATTATCTCACACAATTATAACCTTTTTGTGTTTCTTGATAAATTTTTGATATATTTGTCTTCTCAGTTGATCTTTATTAACCTGGCTCTGATACCAACTGTAAGATCCCTGTTCCCACCGAGCAACGGATTCGGGGTACTGGCAGCGGAAGTAGCGCTTCTCGCGCGGGACAGGGGTCCCACACTCGGGGCCTCGCCCACGGATATCCGGATAAGAGACTAATCCGTCGGTTGTTCCAAAACCGAACCCGGAAAAACTTCCTTTACCGGAAAGCACGGGCGATTCCACCAGGATAACTTTTTACTCTAACGTAGTCAAGGTCATTTCTGATCGAGATGATCCGATTACATCTATAAGATACTTAGTCAGTTCAAGGAAGAAACTTGCACTTGGATCATTGGGATCAACGCTTTTTTCCCCATTCAAGAGGCACAGCCGTTGATTCCTATCCATAGAACAGTTTCTGTCCGGGATTTATTATTATTTTTTTTTTCTATCGTAAAAACAAAAGTTTGAGTCTCGATTTACGGATCCATCAGTCCAGCCTAACCCCATCCAATCCCATGGGTTAGCCAACCGCCCAACCACTGTAGTGATGGGATCCAAAAAAATTTGGTTAGGTTTTGTCCCGGGTACCAAGGAAAAGAGTTCCAAGGCCCCCTAGCCGGATGTTCATGCAAAATCAAACTAGTCACACCACTCACACACCCAATATGAAATTGCTTTTTTTCAACCAGATTCAACCAGTTTAAAACAATCCTTTAATAAAACCCTAGTATCATTGGTCACCATCTTCCAATTTATCCAATTGATTCTTAATTTCCCATCATTCCTTCATCAGAGTATCTATGGCATCATTGGCAACTAGAACGCTCAGGGGCCGTTTCGATAGTTCCTAGCCCATAATACTTGGCAATATAATCACTTAACATGATGGACTCTCGTTGAAGATCAGCAAGATCAACCAACAGATCCATATAAGGAGCCATGGACTCATCCATTGAAGACCAGCAAGGTCAATCAACCAGATCCATGCTCGATTTCAGAAAACAACTCCAACTCTATTCCAATATCTTCCTCGACGCACGCGTGGGTATCCTAGGCAACCCAGAGCCCGAGCACCGTATGGTCAGCACCCTCTAGGATCCTTCGCAGGTAACCTAGTGCTTCACGCATAGGCCGCTTCCTTGGCCCCTCATCCACCGTACCGGAAGCTCACCATTTTAATCGCACCGAGGCTGGTCAAGACCTCGGCCGACCTTGCTACGCGAGACGTCCTTCATTGACTCCCCGTCAGCAGTTGCAACTTTACCATCACGACTTTAATCACAAGACGGTCAAAATGCTCCCCCCAGCATTCTTGACATAAAACAATCATTTACAAACAGCATTTACAAACAGTATTTACAAACAGTTTACAACACAATTTCTATTTTAACTTTCATTTTTTCACATTATCCCTCATCAATCTACATTACTTATTCCCTATTCCATTTATATGTATACTCATCCCATCACATCATTTCTATCTCATCACTTCAGATTCCCTCACATCGCATATCGTATATTCACATCCATACATCCACTTCTATATGCGTACATTCACATCTACATGCATACATCTACATCTCTATGCATACATCCACATCCACATTCACATTCACCTCCATACATCTACATCTACATGCATACATCCACATCTCCATTCACATCTACATCTATACATCTACATCTACATGCATCCATCCACCTCCACATCCACATCTACATCTATACATCTACATCTACATGCATACATCCATATCTCCATTCCCATCTACATCTATACATCTACATCTACATGCATTCATCTACCTCCACATCCACATCTACATCTATACATCTACATCTACATGTATACATCCACCTCCACATCCACATCCGTATCTATACATCTACATCTACATGTATACATCCACATCCACATCTATACATCTACATCTACATGCATACATCCACATCTCCATTCACATCTACATCTATACATCTACATCTACATGCATCCATCCACCTCCACATCCACATCTACATCTATACATCTACATCTACATGCAAACATCCACATCTCCATGCATAATAAAATTCTTTTAATTAATCTAGGATGATAGTTCCTAGAATATGGTAGGAAGTCCTCTTTTTATGCTTTGAATGAATTTATTTTATGCGTAATTTCTATAAAAATTTTGCCATAGCTCCGCTACTATGACTGATAAATCTCAATTTTTTTTTTCTAAGGAATAAAGCTTATCATTAAGGAAATAATTAGAATGGTCTCTAATTGGATCATCAATCCATAATGGATTGAATCATCAATATGCATAAACTAAAAGCATAGAAAAAAGCCATTAATTTGGCCTCAAGCATAGCTTAATTTTGGATTAAGGAAAAGCTTTATGAAAAGCTTTATGAAAAGCTTCATTTGGATTGAGAATGGGTCATGAGTATGGCTATTTCTTGAGTGAGAGAGAGTAATTACATAAAAACCATTAGAATTTAAACATAAATGGAAATTAACTTCAATAGCATTTATTAAATTATGTAACTCTTCACTACTTTTCACCAATTAACTTCAATAGCATTTAAAAAACCATACCAATTAAACTTCTCAAGCTTGAGAGGGGTTGAGAAGAGAGAATCATTGAGAAATTATAGAAAAGATCAAAATTCAATATACTTACCTTATGATTTGCTTGATTCTTTATTCACGGTAGAGGCCCCCAACCAATCAATTGGTTTAGTATGTTGATGGAGTCACCAATGGGGATTGAAGAAAGAGAGAAGTGTCAAAAACTAGTGAATTATTAAAGAATTCACAGTTCTTGGCTTAGGTGGAGTAACATAGCATAAGACACTATATATTTTGGCTTAGATGGAGTAGAGTAACAAAGCATAAGACACTATCTAATTTGGCTTAGGTGGAGTAGAGTAACAAGGCATAAGACTCTATCTAATTTGGCTTAGGTGGAGTAGAGTAACAAGGCATAAGACTCTATCTAATTTGGCTTAGGTGGAGTAGAGTAACAAGGCATAAGACTCTATATTCTTTTCAACAAGGGTAGGCTTCTATTTATAGGAAAATTTGAGCTCTTAACCAAACAAACTGATTCTAGAATTTTCCAAGTCAGTTTGGTTGAATTTGGACTAGATTTGGACCTAGTTTGGTTACTTTTTGATTCGGTTTGGTTCCATTTTGATTTGGTTTGGTTCAAGAGAGATGAGAGATAAAAATATCACATTATTTTTGAGTTTAAAACTCATTCAAGCATGTGAAATATGCACCTCCTTTAAAGAATTCCCCTTCCTTACATATGTGTCAAAATTTTATTGCTCATAGTTTTTTACTAATAAACCTTGTACATTTTCAACTCTTCATCTTATGTGAAATATGCACCTCCTTTAAAGAACTCCTCTTCCTTACATATGTGTCATAGTTTTTTTTTACTAATAAACTTGTACATTTTCAACTCTTCATCTTATGTGAAATATGCACCTCCTTTAAAGAACTCCCCTTCCTTACATATGTGGTTATTTACTAATAAACCTTGTACATTTTCAACTCTTCATCTTATGTGAGCATTTAAGGGACTCCCCTTCCTTACATATGTGTCATAATAAAATCATTATTCCCAAAATATCTCATATTTTTAATATTGCTCATAGTTTTTTATTAATAACCCTTGTACATTTTCAACTCTTCATCTTATGTGAAATATGCACCTCCTTTAAAGAACTCTCCTTCCTTACATATGAGTCATAATGGAATCATTTTAATATTGCTCATAGTTTTTTACTAATAAACCTTGTACATTTTCAACTCTTCACCTCATGTGAGCATTTACTCATTTTTGGGTAATTTCTTTTTTACAATTTGGATTTATCTCCTCCCTACACATGGATTGATGCTATTGGCCCATAGAAACCTTAATTGGACCATAGTCTAAAGATTTCTGAAAATCTAGACCCTTAGGCTAAGGTTCTTTATACCTATTTCCAATTAATTCCAATTGCACATTGGAAAATTCTTTTTAAATTTCTGCTTCAAGGAAACTCATCTGAATTATAAGAGATATTTTTCTATCCAAAAATATTCAAAATCTGAATATTCTCTCTCTAGAATATTTTCTCTCTCTAGGTTAAAACAGTCACAAACAAGATCTCTTATATTTCAGAAAAGGAATTGATTACAGGAGAATATACTAGACATCAAAAAGGGGGGTTGGGGGAGGAATCTTACAAAGGAATTAGGAATATTTTTGGGACAGATCAAATGGCATAACATATTCTTACAGTATTTGGCAGATGTGGCTTATTTGATGTATCTTGTCACAAAGAAGGATGTTTCGTATGAATGGTCGGATGCTTGTTAGCAAGCTTTTTGGTATTTACAATTGATGTTGGCAGTTGCTCCAATTGTTCAACCACTATATTGGTCCAGAACATTCCATATATTTGTTGATGCATTAGATGTAGCAATTGGGAATGTGCTCATGCAAGAATCAGATGATGGATGGTTCATACCAATTTATTATGCTAGTCGGATGTTGTTTAGAGCAGAAAAGAATTATTCTACTATAGAGCGAGAAGCACTAGGAATGATTTCTTCAGCCGAAGAAATTTCGGCATTACCTTTTGGGTAACAAGTTTACTTTTCACGTGCACCATTAGGATCTGGCATTTTTGATCAATAAACCTAATTTATCAGGAAAATTAGCTAGGTGAATGCTGATATTTCAAGAGTTTGAATTCACTGTTCGTTATACATCTGGCAATTAGCACGCAGACATGATTTTCTATCTCGAATTGACATTGGAGAAGCCCTGGCAGATGTATCGGATTAGTTGTCGGATGTAGGTTTATTCTGGATTGCTATATTTTGCGGATTTGGTATGACGAAATGATCATGTTCTTGATAGAAGGAAATTTTCTAGCAGGCATGACCAAAGATCATCGGAAGCATTTAGCTCTCCATAGTAAAAACTTTTTGGTGATTGCAGGCCAATTGTACGAAATGGGCATTGATCAAATAACTTGTTGGTGTGTATAGTCACATGAGCAACAAGCAGTATTGATGGAAGGTCATCAAGGTGTGAGTGGTGGCAATTATTTTTTTGTAGAAGTGACAAGCCAAAAAATATTTTAAGTTGGATTATGGTGGCCTACAATGATCAAAGATACATGGAAGTTTGCTCGGGAGTGTGATGTTTGTCAGCAGCTTGGCCAACCGAGTGCAGTGAATCGGATGCCACATAATCCAGTTCTCTCAATGGAACCTTTTCAAAAATGAGGTCTAGATTTTGTTGGACCATTTAAGCCTCCAGCTCAGCAAACCGATAATAAATATACCGGGTAGATTGGGACACCAGAAGCTGTATTCCACATTATAGGCATTCCAGACTGCTTACACGTGAGCAACATGGCAAATGCCATTTTCCATGGTTTAAGGGCTAA
The DNA here is from genome assembly GCF_041138505.1 of Cibotium barometz. Lineage (NCBI taxonomy): Eukaryota > Viridiplantae > Streptophyta > Polypodiopsida > Cyatheales > Cibotiaceae > Cibotium > Cibotium barometz. Next base: position 3,992,946 of record NC_141110.1, read on the forward strand.
AAGTTGTGGTTCTAATGGAATTTTTTGTACCCAATTTAAGAGTGGCGGGTGACTGCTCGATTATCCTCCAAAGAGTCTAAAGCAAATCGATTGGGAACAATTATTGACTTTGGAGGAGAAGCGGTTTGTAGAGCATCTAGACATCCAATGTCATCCACCATAGGAAGCTGCATTGATCAAAATACAAAATTTTAATTTTTTGATGTTAATGATTGGGTTTTATTGTTTAATTCTAGAATGGTCCACATCTGGGTAAACTTAAGTTGGTGGACGGACCCATACTGGATATTTTTCAAACTCGGCATTGGCACGTTCGAATTAGTGACACTGAATGTGTAAAATTGTCGAAACCTATGAATGGTTTTCGATTAAAGCCTTATTTTGGAAGGTTACTAGAATCGGTGTCTATTCCAGTGTACACTATTTTTGTTATGCACATACCTACCACGTGTCTTTGCCCACGTTGTCATCATGCATTAGCTCGTGTGTATATCCAAATTGGGCTATTATTTTATCATCATGTGGAGTGGCCTTTCTTTAACTTCCCTTCACTCACTTTGCTACCTTGTCCTTTCGAATGTTGTGCGTCTTCATTATAATCACCATCATGAACTCGTGTAGATATTTTGGCCGTTTGGAATATCACTACCACATTTTAACATTCTCATCACCTACTTTTCATCTTTTGTTTGCACTCTTTTACCCCATCGACTATTTTGCTGCTCTTGTTATTTTTTCTCTCACTGCTTTCTTCACTCTTATTGCTTTCGTTACTCGCAGAATTCATTAGCACCCATGAATGAGTTAAAGAAACTCACTGCAATTCTCGACATCAACCTGAACCTCAATAGAGTTTGGCTGGAGAAGGTGGGTCTTCTGCAATTTGCTTCACTGCGCTATGGAATCCATAGGTGCATGGGACAAATGTTTTGGAGTAGCTGCTAGAGGTGCAAAAGAATAACGTCATGAAAATAATGTGACTTCGATGACTAGCAATGGTTTTGTAACATTTTGTGATATAGAAGCTTCACCATTAATCACCATGTCTAGTCATGTCTCTCAAGTATTAGGGTTAACTTTGGAAGGGGCAGTGGAGGTGCCACTAGCTTCTGTGATGAAGATATGGAGTTTTATTTTGGCTCCAAGGGTGCAACAAAGGAATACAAGAACAATCACAACGAGGCACCGAATAGGTTGCATTTCATGTTCTTAATTAAAATAATCATTTTAACACAGAAAGTCATGTGCATGTCCAAAAGGGCCATGGGCCTATATCTATATGCTTTTGAGACAAACTAGTTACATGGGCAAGAATTTTATTTCAGCAACAATTGAAGGCATAACTCTGCAATATTGGGGGGAATTCAAAGACCAAGATTGGTATGTACATTCAATTCATGCGTTAGGAAGTTTTGGAGGGCATGCAGAGTCCTCATACTATTGTGGGAGCAACCAAGTAAAGAATTCGATGAAGGAACTGTCCTTTTGGATCCAGCTAGTACATATAGAGGAGCTCGAGCTAGATTTCTTTTTCAAATAATATGGAGGAAATAAATCCAGTTATGCTACAAGCTACATGCAACTACATTTCTTAGTGTGCTGATGAGAAGACAATAGCCTTTAGTTAAACATACAAGTAACAAAGGAGGAGTTATAAAAATCTAAGGAAGACCTGCAAAACCTCTCCATAGTCAAACAAAAGGTCCAAACTCTAGAGGCAGAGTAGGTTCATTTTTGAAACATAATAGAGCTCTAGGCCAAAGAGCTATCACAAACAAAGCAAGATAAAGTGCAGATGCAATATCACATTCATGATCTATAGCAAAAATACACAAATGATGAGCTACAAAGCCAAAATCTCCTAAGCCTGCATATGTTTGTGATGCAGCAACATGAGGCCCAAGCAAAGGTAGATCGGGAAACTTTACAAGTCTTACAGAGCAGAGTTAGTGCTCTAGAAGCTGATGATGATCAAGAAGTGTATGAGCTGTAAGCAAAGTGGATACCTATGAAGCTTAAATGTGGGAGATGATGGACAACTTATACGTTGGCTACATTGAAGAATTCAAAATGATTATTAAAATGACATGCCACCTAGATGAGCTCTGACATTGCCAACATGATGATGAATCCGGTGCAGGCGGATCCGACAAAGGTGGTGGACAAGATGGACCTATTGGTCCTATTCAATAGCTATCAAAACATGACACTCAAATGGATTAGGCTGAAACATCAAATGATCCTCAAGGCAAGGGTGAGCAGGTGGGCTCATCAATAGATCCAACTTTAGCCCAATGTTGGATGGAGTACATTGTAATTTAGGGGCAAGCTCGGGCATTTCATCACAATGTTGAGCAGTTTAAAAATGAAGTTGAGGCATTAAAATAGGAAAAGCACCAGCTAGAAGATGAGAAAGTACATGATTTGGCTAGGATAAATAAACTACAAAAAGCTGTTGCTCCTCTAAGCTGAAGGATACAATCAAGAAGCTAGAACAATATGAAGGATACAATCAAGAAGCTAGAACAATATGAAGAAGAACTTCAATCCTTGTAGAATGACCATATAGAATTTGTCAATAAAAGTGAAGGAAAGACAGGCCAACTCAGAAATTCAGTGCAAGTTTTGGAGAGGGACATGGAGTGATATGCATTTTGTATACAAAAAGTAGTGTAGACATTACATTCTCACAATTTGCCCCTCAACACTTTAGTAGGGATATGCGGTCTTTGAACTAGCCAACCAACTCTGGAGGATTGTCATCTCAAGTAACTTTGGATCGGGATGATAAAGTGCGGAGTGCCCAAGCACATATAAATAATGTGCACACAAAGGTTAATCTTTGTAGGGTTCAACTCGAGCACAAAAATGAGGTGCCGTTACGTGACTATATGGTTAGAGTAACCACCCGGAGGTAGCGAAACAGTTTGAAGATCATCCAAAAACCAGAAATCTGAAAACTTGTTCCCATTCTTTTTGACATTATTTATATTCTCAATTTCAGTCTTATAGGTAGCGGAGGTGGAAGGGTGGGAAGTGGAGGTGCCACCAACTTCTAATTAAGATATGGAGTTTTATTTTAGCTCCAAGGGTGCAGCAAAGGAATACAAGTTAAATAATCACAAAGAGGCATAGAATAGATTGCATTTTAGGTTCTTAATTGAAATGATCATTTTAACATACAAAGTCACATACATGTCCAAAAGGGCCATGGGCCTATATTTGTATGCTTCTGCAAAAAAAACCAGTTGAATGGGCAAGAATTCTATTTTAGCAAACTGAAGGCAGAACTCCTTAGTATTGGACCAAATTTGAAGACCACGATTGGTATGCACATGCAATTCATGCATTAGGAAGTTCTAGAGAGGGCATGCAGAGTTCTCATGCTGTTCCTCTATGGGTGCCTTTGGATTTTTCCACAAGGACAAAAAGAATAAGAAGAATCAGGTGCATGAAGAAACTGCTACTACAGACGGACCCAAAGAGGAACAACTAAGGAAAGAATCAGGTGCATGAAGAAACTGCTACTGCAGAGACGGACCCCAAGAGGAACAACTAAGGAAAGAATCTAATGAAGGAACCGTCCTTTCGGGTCGAGCTGGTACATAGAGGACCTCCAACCAGATTTATTTTCCGGATAATGTGGTGGAAATAAATCTGGTTATGTTGCAAGTTGCCTACAGGCACATTTTTCAGTGTGCTAACAATACAATAGCCCTTCAGTCAGACATAAAAGTAACAAAGGAGGAGTTACAAAAAGTCAAGGAAGACTTGTAAGACCTCTCCATAGTCCAACAAAAGGTCCAAACTCTGGAGGCAGAGCAGGTCCATTTTTGAAATAGAATAGAGCTCTAGGGAGCTATTACAAGCAGAGTAATATAAAGTGTAGATGCAATAGCAAATTCGTGATTTGCCAGCAAAAATACACAAATGCTAAGCTACAAAGTCAACATCTCCTAATCTAGCATATGTTTGTTGTGAGACTCCTGCCCCCTCTGGGGCTCTTGCCGGCGGTGGAAGCGGCGTCGGCCTCTCACACGGGGGGCGGGGATCCACACTCGGGGCCTCGCCCGCGGATGTCCAGGATGAGAGGCTAGCTCCGACGGTTCCTCCGAAACCGGGCCCAGAAAAACGCCCCTCGCTCCGGAAGGCACGGGCGATTCCACCATGGGAAAATCTTCTAATGGGCGAATTACTCTAACGAGTCAAAGCCTTAACTAGTTAAACTGCTTTGATCGAACCGAAGTCACATGGTCAGATCAAGAACAGACTTGCACTTGGTCCTTGGAATCATCGCTTTTTTCCTCATTTACGAGGCACAGCCACTAATCCCCTCCCATAGAACAAGGTCTTCTTAGGATTTAATTTAATTAACGTAACTATTCGTATCTAGTTGTTTCACAGGCGATCTAGCCTAACCCCATCCGGCCCATGGGTTAGCCAACCACTCGAGCGACCACTGTATTGGCGGGATTCCTTTATAAAGATTTGGTTGTGTTTTTGCTCGGGTACCGAGCAAAAGACTTCCTAGGCCCCCTAGTCGGCGATTCATGCAAAAATTAAGGTAGGCATACCACGTACACACCCAATATGAAATTGCCATTTATAATAGATTTGATTGGCTTTAAAACAATCCTTCAATAGAAATCATAATATTTCTGATCATCATTTTTTAAAATTTCGAGTCTATTGTTTTACAAAATGTGTCCTCTGGACTCTCCGTTTGAAAGCTAGCCAACCAACGAGATCTAGTATCAAAATTTGGTTCCCAAAAACCTTTTCTTTTAATCCATCCGAAATCTTCCTTGACGTACGCATGGGTTTCCTAGCAACCGCGAGCCCGTGCATCGCCTGGTCAGAACCCTCTAGGATCCTTCTTAGGTGTCCTAGCACTTCACTCAGGGGGATCGCTTCGTGAGTCCTCGCCCATCGTACCGGAAGCACACCATTTTAACCGTACCGAGGCTGGTCAAGACCTCGGCAGGCTTTTCGTGAGGCTGGAATTAGTCAACGAAGGTTTTGCTTGATTCACATTGAGAGAGATGGACAAGTAGGTTTACTGTCCATCCCTCTTGCAGTCTAACCAAATTCATCCGGTTTAGTTCTAACAAGTATTCCTTCAGATAAATGTCTAATTTTGGGTAAATATCAATTTAGTGATTTTACCAATTAAAATATCCAAAGATATTCTTTCTGCCACATAAATTCTTGACCTTAATTCATTTTTTAGAATTATGGTGGAAATTTATCTGTTGACACTAAGATTTAATTCAAATCCATCGTTTCTTAAATATCATAAAAATTCTTCTTTTAACTAAATACCAATACCTATTTTTTTGAATAAACTTAAAATCCCTCTTTTTCTCATTTAATGAGTGCAATCCAATTATCATGGGAACTCCTCTTTTACCATAAATTAAATCTATCTAAAATTCTCTTAAAAATTATATAAAATATCAATTAATTTCATTAAACTAGAAATTCCACTTTTCTCATTCAAATGATTGAATTCCAAATATGGTGGGAATCCCTCTTTCATCATTTAAATTTATCTATGCAAAAAGATAAATTTAACTAAATTTCCTCTTAAAAATTAAATAAAAATCTCCATTAATTCCTTTACACTAGAAATTCCATTTTTCTCATTTAAATGGTTGAATTCCAATTATGGTGGGAATTCCTTTTTCATCATTTAAATTTATCTATGCAAAAAGATAAATTTAACTAAATTTTCTCTTAAAAATTAAATAAAAATCTCCATTAATTCCTTTACACTAGAAATTTCATTTTTTTATTTAAATGGTTGAATTCCAATTATGGTGGGAATTCCTCTTTCATCATTTAAATTTATCTATGCAAAAAGATAAATTTAACTAAAATCTTTCTTTAATTTTTAAATAAAATATACATTACTTTAGTATTCCAATTTTTCTCTTACTTCATTGGAATACATGGATTTCCATTGTCATGGGAATTTCTCTTTTATCATAAAAATGAATTACCAAAAATTCCTCTTTTTTCTAATTTACTAATTATGAATAAACATAAAAATAAAATTTTCCATGGTTATGATGATAATTATTCAAGTAATCTAGGATGATTAATCCTAGAATATGGTAGGAAGTCCTCTTTTCATATTATGAATGAAAATGATTTATGTGTTAATTTTTAAAATTTTTTACCATAGCTCCGCTGCTATTATTGATAATTTTTAATAATTTTGAAAGCATAAAGTTTTAATAATACAATATGATAGAATAACTATCATTAGGATCAATATCCAATTATGGACTTCATTCCTAAGTTTTTCATAAATTAAGTAGCATAAAAACATTAAAAAGCCACTCCTTGACCTCTAATTTGACAAGCATAGAAATTACTTTTAGATTTGAGAATTGCTTCATGAGAAGCATCATTTGAATATAGAATAGGTCATAGGAATGACTATTCTTTGGTGGAGAGAGAGATATGCTTAATTTTTTTTAAATTTAAGCATAAATGTAAAATTTATAAGATTTATCACCAAAATTCATTAGAGAGTTCCAATTGCATTAAAGGGCCATTCAATTGAATGCTTCTCAAGCTTGAGAGGGGTTGAGAAGTGAGAAACATTTTGAGATTGAAAAAAAAAGACCATAAACCACACTTTACCTCTTAATTTGCTTGATTCTTTAGTCAATGGAGAGGCCCCCAACCAATCAATTGGTTTGGTATGTTGATGAAGACTCCAAGGAAGATTGAAGAGAGAGAGAAGCTCCAATCTCTTCAATTTATAGAGGATTTTTAGAGGATAATAGAAAATAAGCTTAACTTAGAGTAATACCGGCATAGTTTAGTTCACAGATGAGAATACAAAAGAATGAGGGTCTATTTATAGGTGAGGGAGGCCACTAACTAAGTCCAACTAAGTTCTAAAATAATCCAGCTTCAGTTTGGCAGAATTTGGACAAGATTTGGACGAGTTTGGCTCCCTTTTTGATTTGGTTTGATCCAGGAGAGAGAAGAGATAAAAGTATCCTATTATTTTTGAGTTTAAAACTCCTCCACACATGTGAAATAGGCGCCTCCTTTTTAAGGCACCCCTTTTCCTTACCAAGGTGTCAAAAATGAATGATTACTCTAAAATATCTCATTTTTTAAAGTAATATTTCATAATTTTTAACTAATAAATCTTGTACTCAGTCAACTCATCTTATGTGGGCATTTACTCATTTTTGGGTATTTTTTTTATTCATTGGATTTATCTCATCCCAACACTTGGATTAATCTTATTGGTCCATAGGAACCTTAATTGGACCATAATCCAAAATTTTTAGAAAATCTTGACCCTTAGGCTAAGGTCTTTTAAATCATTTTTAATTAATTCTAATTGCACCCTGGAAAATTTATTTTGATTTTTTGTTTCAGGAAAAAATATTTTTGATATTTATAAAATTTATATATCTAAAAATATCTCAATATTGATTTACCACTCTCTAGAAATTTTTATCTCACTAGGTAAAACAAGAAAAAATAATATTTTCTTGTATTCAGAAACAGGGAATGATTACAGGGTAATGGAGTAAAGGCTTATTCATTATTCAGGCTGAGGAGGAATCTTACATTTGTGATGCAACAAGATGAGGCCCAAGCAAAGGTAGATTGGGTAACTTTACAAGTCTTACAGAGTAGAGTCAGCGCTATAGAAGCTAATGATCAAAAAGTGTATGAGCTACAAGCAAAGTCAACCCTGGACCTGATGGACAGCTTATATGTAGGCTACATTGAAAAATTCAAAACAATTTTTAAATAACATGCTATCCGGATGAGCTCTGACATCCCAACATGATGATGAATCCGGTGTAGGCAAATTCGGCAGAGGTGGTGGACCAGATAGACCTATTGGTTCTATTTAACATCCGACAAAACAGGGCACTCAAATGGATTAGGGCCAAACATTGAATGATCCTAAAGGCAAGGGTGACTAGGTGGGCTCATCAACAAATCCACCTTTAGCCCAACTTTGGATGTAGTACCTTGTAATTCAAGAGAAAGCTCGGGCATTTCATCACAATGTTGAGCAGTTTAAAAATGAAGTTGAGGCATTAGAACTGGGAAAGCACCAACTGGAAGAGCATAACACTCAGTTGGAAGATGAGAAAGTACATGACTTGGTCAGGATAAAAAAATTGCAAGATACTGCTTTCACTTAGCTGAAGGATACGATCAAGAAGCTGGAACAATATGAAGAAGAACTTCAATGCCTACAAAATGATCATATTGAATATGTCAACAAAAGTGAAGGCAAGACATGACAACTCAAAAATTCAGTGCAAGTTCTGGAGAGAGTGAGATGAAGTGATATTATGCAATTTGTATACAAGAAGTAGTGCAAACATTACATTCTCACAATTTGCCCCTTAACACTTCAACAGGGATGTGCCACCTTTGAGCTAGCCAACCACCTCTGGAGGATTGTCGTCTCTCAAGAAACTCCGGATCAGTGCAGAGTGCCCAAGTAGATATAAAGAACTTGGACACAAAGGTCAATCTTTGAAGGGTTCAACTCGAGCACAAAGGTGCCGTTACTTGACTATATGGTCAGAGTAACCACTTGGAGGCTGCAGAGTAGTTTGAAGATCATCCAAAAACTAGAAATCCAAAAACCCATTCTCATTCTTTTCCAGATTATTTACAATCTCAAGTTTAGTCTTATAGGCAAGCTCATCCATCTCCTACTGATATTATAGATGTTGATTTTAGAAACCCATTAGATAGAATTGGATTAGGTTTTCAGGAAGATTTTGATTAAGAAGTTATAGAATCCCATTTTTTAATTACCTATCCTCGCCATCAACAAGTGGGTTCATCTTTAGTCTGTGGGGCGGACTACCCATCGGGTGTGCCAAGTGCAAAAGCATAACATCATCAAAGCAACAAAGGGAAACACAACATTCACTTCACGGTATGTCTCTTAAGTATTCCGATTGCCTTTTGAAGGGGAAATGGAGGTGCCACCAGCTTTTGATAAAGATATGGAGTTTTTTTTGGGCTCCAAGGGTGTAACAAAGGCATACAAGTTAAACAATCACAAAGAGGCATAGAACATATTGCATTTCAAGTTATTAATTGAAATGATCATTTTAACACACAAAGTCACATACATGTCCAAAAGGGCCATGGGCCTATATTTGTATGGTTCTCACAAACCAGTTGCGTGGGCAAGAATTATATTTTAGCAAACTGAAGGAAGAACTCCGCAAATATTAGGCCAAATTCAAAAACCAAGATTGGTATGTACATTCAATTCATGTGTCAAGAAGTTTTGGAGGGCATGTAGAGTCCTCAAAAGAATAAGAAGAATCAAGTGCATGAAGAAATATTTGCTACCTACAAAAGGAGACCAAGAGGAGAAACCAAAGAAATAATCCGGAGCTCATCCATTTGATCATATTATAGATGTTGATTTTAGAAACCCATTAGATAGAACTGGATTAGGTTTTCAAGAAGATTTTGATCAAGAAGTTATAGAATCCCATTTTATTATTACCTATCCTCATCATCAAGTGGATTCATTTCGTCCTCACGGGGCGGACCACCCATCGGGTGTGCCAGAAGTTCCAAGTGCTAAAGAATAATGTCATTAAAATAGCATAAGGCAGCACAACATTCATTGTAGAGTATGTCTCTCAAGTATTTGAGTTACCTTTGGAAGGGGCAGTGGAGGTGCCGTGAGCTTCTGAAGATATGGAGTTTTATTTTGGCTCCAAGGGTGCAATAAAGGAATGTAAGTTAAACAATCACAGAGAGGCATAGAACATAATGCATTTCAGGTTCTTAATTGAAATGATTATTCTAAACACACAAAGTCACATACATGTCTAGAATGGCCATGGGCCTATATTTGTATACTTGTGTAGACAAACGCATGGGCAAGGATTTTATTTCAGCCAACGGAAGACAAAACTCTATAGTATTGAGCAAAGATTGGTATGTACATTCAATTCATGCATCATGAAGTTTTGGAGGGCACTCCTCATATTGCTGCTCGGGTGTCTTTGGATTTTTTCATAAGGACAAAAAGAACAAGAAGAATCAAGTGCATGAAGAAACGTCTGCTCTACAGTAGGAGCCCAAGAGGAGCAACTAAGGAAATACAGTGGAACTGTCCTTTCGGATCCAATTGGTACATATAGAGGAGCTCCAACCAGATTTCTTTTTGGATAATGTGGAGGAAATAAATCCGGTTATGCTGCAACCTACATGCAGGTACATTTCTTAGTGTGCTGACAAGACAATAGCCCTTTAGCCAGACATGCAAGTAACAAAGGAGGAGCTACAAAAAGCCAAGGAAGAGCTACAAAACCTCTCCATAGTCCAACAAAATATCCAAACTCTAGAGGCAGAGAAGGTTCATTTTCAAAACATAATAGACCTCTAGGCCAAAGAGCTATCACAAACAAAGAGATAAAGAGCAGATGCAATAGTAGATTCGTGATATTATGTAGTAAAGACACACAAATGCTGAGCTACAAAGCTGAAATCTCCTAAGCCAGCATATGTTTGTGATGTAGCAACATGAGGCCCAAGCAAAGGTAGATCGGGCAAATTTACAAGTCTTATAGAGGAGAGACAACATTCTAGAAGTTTATGATGATCAAGAAGTATATGAGTTGTCAGGTAAGAAAAGTGGATACCTATGAAGCTCAAATATGGGATCTTATGGATAGCTTATATGTCAGCTACATTGAAGAATTCAAAAATCCTGGATGAGATTTGATACCACCAACATGATGATGAATCCGGCATAGGCAGATCCAATGGAGGTGGTGGACTAGATGGACCTATTGGTCCTTTCAGCATAGCACAAGCAGCAAAATAGGGTAGATGGATTAGAGAAAAACATTGAATGATCCTAAAGGCAAGGGGCGAGCAAGTGGGCTCATCAATAGATCCAGCTTTAGCCCAACTTCGGATGCAGTACATTGTAATTCAGGAGAAAGCTCAGGCATTTCATCACAATGTTGAGCAGTTTAAAAATGAAGTTGACACATTAAAACTAGCAAATCAAAGTGTAATGCTCAGTTGGAAGATGCAAAAGTACATGATTTGGCCACAATAAATAAATTGCAAGAAAAAGCTGCTACTTTCATTGAGCTGAAGGAGGATACAATCAAGAAGTTGGAAAAATATGAAGAAGAACTTCAATGCCTTCAGAATGACCATATAGAATATGTCAATAAAAGTAAAGGCAAGACATGCCAATGCAAAAATTCAATGCATGTTTTGGAGAGGAAGATGGAGCTATATGCAGTTTTTATACAAGAAGCAGTGTGGAGATATTACATTCTCACAATCTTCCCTTCCCCTCCAACTAGCAGATGGTGTAAAACATTGTGGCACACTTCACAAGGATGTGTCATCGTTAAACTAGCAACGGCCTTTGGAGGATCATTGTCAAGCAACTTCAGATCGACAAAAAAGTGTGGAGTGCCCAAGGAGATACAAAGAACCTGCACACAAAGGTTAATCTTCTAAGAGCGACTCAAGCACAAAGATGAGGTACCGTTACCTGACTATATGGTTAGAGTAACCACTCGGAGGCCACAAGGCAGTGTGAAGATCATCAGAAAGTGGCAATCCAAAAACTCATTCTCATTCTTTTTCAAATTATTTACATTCTCAATTTCAGTATTATAGGCAAGCTCATCCGTTTGCTCATATTATAGATGTTGATTTTAGAAACCCATTAGTAAGAACTAGAATAGGTTTTCAGAGGAAGATTTTGATCAAGAAATTACAAAATTTCAAATTTTTATTACCTATTATCATCAAGTGGGTTCGTCTTTCGTCCTCGGGGGGGCAGACTACCCATCAGGTGTGCCAGGTGTGACAGGTGCAGAAGAATAATGCCATACAAACTGCACAAGGCAACAAAACATTCACTGCAGAGTATATCTCTCAAGTATTCGAGTTGCCTTTTGAAGGGGCAGTGGAGGTGCCACTAGCTTGTGATGAAGATATGGAGTTTTCTTTTGGCTCTAAGGGTTTAACAAAGGAATACACATAAAACAATCACAAAGAGGCATAGAAGAGACACCTCAGGGATAAGTCAACTACAAAGTTTCCTTTCCTTGAATTCAAGTACCTTATCAGGTTCATGTGGAACATAGGATAATTCTTCGACTTCAACGAGTTCTTGAGGAGCAACTGTGTTATCCTCACTTCCGAGTTTCCCTTTCAATCTATTGATATGAAAGACTAGATGAACTCTAACATGTGGAGGTAGTCTAAGTTCATACGCAACCGTGCCAATCCAATGTATAAATGGAAATGGACCACAATATCTAGGAGATAAATTCAAGCATTTTCCTATTTACAAAATCTGAGAATCTTTAGGAACATTAAAATAAACCAACACTCTTGGTTCAAAAGACCAAATTGAGCATCCTCTATCAGCATAGAATCATGCCCTATCTTGAGCACTCCTAATAGAATCCCGAGCTTTGGTCAGCATTTCCTACATATCATGCAAGAAATCCCTTGATGCATCAAGCTCGATATCCTTTAAGACCGACATCAATAGGTGCCCTGGGTTGATACCCATACATAAGTATGCACGGACTAAAACCAATAGTCGTATATTTAAAACTGTTATAGGCAAATTCCATCATTGGAAGATATTTTTTCCAATATGATGATTTTCTAGAGATATATGCACGAAGCATATACTCTACAATCTGATTCATACGCTCTGTTTGCCCATCAGACTGCGGGATGATCAAAGTAATTCACATTCAAAGTAACTTTCTCGCTGTAAACCATTCGGAATAAAGTAGGAAAACATGGCATTATAACAGCAGAAACCAGGGATTCATCGGCGCCCCGACATACCCACATCTGCATATGGAATAATCGACATCCCAAGTTACCCATTTCAACATAGAGAGTCATCAGCGTCTCGATGAGTCACATATGTCCATCCATAAACCATTAGATTGACTATATAAATCATCTAAAGTATGGAACTAGAGAAAGAAATGCCAACAAAGGAAGAATCCAAATTTCCTTATCCGAACACAACAAGATAAACTTGTTTGAACTCTAAAGAAAGAGATTTCAACAAGTGAAAATGCCGATGAGATTACACTCATCAAATTAAGCAGGCTATAGATAAAAGAAGTTTATCTAGAGAATGCCCACAGTATAACTTCTAGTGAGTTTAGAAAATGAGATTGTCTTTGAATGTTGAGGTCAACATGCTAAGTGATGTAAGCAAAGCAACAATCTTGAGCCCAAATTATCCCATAAGATAATATATGTGAGGGATCACTAAAACGTCCCATACCACCATGATACCACCCATACATACCTTAACAATTTGAAAACTCCCTAGTATGTCATCTAGGAAATATGAATAAAATCCTGTATAAAAGGAATAAAATGGCCTTATCCTAGACTTTCACATACTAAAACCTGTCTCTATATTCCTGAGACTACATCAAGGAATAACTCCTTCTGAGTGTATCATTAGAAAAGAAATTGAATTATTGGCGCCTTTCTAATGATAACTACCCACCAATAAACTCAATAACGTTAGGGTAAAAAAAATAACTCACCTAGATACATAAGCAACTAGGTATCCGAGTTGGAATATGTACATGAGTACAAGCAATATACTCCAAAATTATGTGCAAAAAACGAAGGCAAATGCTACCCTCTCAAAGCACATGATATTATTCAAAAGATCAAAAGATCCTTATAAAACCATGGATAAAAGCATAGAAGCTCCTCCAATCCATGAAAACCATAGTTGATCAATCAAAAATCAATGCATACCATCTAATGGACATTAATCATGCCAAAAGAAGCATTAAAATTGGTGGCCATTAATCATGTCCATTAAAATTGATTAATAATGGACATTAATCATGCCAAAAGAAGCATTAAAATTGGTGGCCAACTCATCAATCCGGAGTATATGAACGTGGTAGTGTTCAAGCAAAACTCCAAAGTAAGCAAGTGAAACACATGTGTGTAGCACCTCAATAAAAAAACCCCTAGACACAAGTGATCCAGGTAGAACCTAATGAGTCCATATAAAACCCCTAGACACAAGTGATCCAGGTAGAACCTAATGAGTCCATATAAAACTTGGAAAACATCCAATAAAATCCACCAAAACAAACCGATCAACTGACCCATGATAGAATTTGTCTTAGGCTTAAGAAATTAAGCATAGACCACACTTAAACAAGTGCAAAATAAATTATCATGGAAAAGTGTCAAAGGTGAAACACACTTTGAACGAAAATTATTGCCATCGAAAGTATGAAACATGTCCAAAAAAAGGCTAAACAATGGAAAAAAATTATGCAAACATCGTTTAGAATTAATCTAAACAGAAATATCTACTAATACGAGGTATAATTGTATTAATAATATACGAATAACCTGCATCTATCTAATTTTAGCATGAGAAAATGTACTTCAACATGAAATAACCCTCAAAAATATTAAATTCTTGAGAAAAAGAATTATCATGATTTTTTCCAAATTTTTCCAAATTTTATAGGGCCCCAAAATACGATAACTTTGAATTCCACCAAACCTATCTTATGGGATTCCAAACCTATATTTTTCCAAAAAATTTCCAGCAAATAAATTTGCTAAAATACCATTGATATTTTAAAAATACCAATTTTTAAGATTTTTAAAAATAATTTCTGGAAAATTCATAATTTTTCCTGAGAATCCCATCGTTCACGAAATTTCCAATTCCGCCATTCTCAAGTCCAATGAAAATTTATAATTTTAATGGATTTTTCAAATTTTTGGGTCAAAAATATATTTTAAAGGAATTTGAATGGTCACGGGCGCCCGAATGAACACACCACATGCCAAACACCAACCCCACATTTTTTTGAAATTTAAAATAACCTTTGTCTAATTTTCCACTAAATTTTAGGAATTTTTTAAAATTTTTATCGAACGCATAGGAATATGAATAGTCAAAAAATTTTGGAATTCCAATGGTTTTCATGGAATACGGAAAGCCAATAGTTTCAGGAAAATGAAAAGACAAAAAAAATCGGAATGTGAAAGGTCAAAAGTTTCCGGAATACAGAAGGTCAAAAGTTTTTCTGGAATTTGGAAAGCGAAAAGGTTTCGGGAAAGCGGAAAGCCAAAAGTTTTCCAGAAGATGAAAAGCCAAAAAATTTTAAGAGAAAAAATTTCAGGAATTTCCTGAGATTTTTTTTCCCAAATGTTAAAATTTTCTCTATTTTAAGGCTTTTTTTTCAAGCTTTTTTTTGAAACAATTTCAAAAGCTTTTTTTTGGTAAATAAAAAACTCATTAAAAAAATATAAGCTTAATTAAACTTATGGGGTTTTGATTTTTCAGGGGGGCATTTTTTTCCGCCGACGCGGCGGCTGTCTGCTGCGCAGCCCCCCCTCCCGCCTGTGCGTAGAAAAAGTGAAGGAGAGGAGAGGTTCTCTCCTCTCCATCTCCACTCCTTCTCTCCTCTCCATCTTCTCCAATCAATTCCTCCTCCTTCTCTCTCTGTTAACAAAGAGCTTAACCTTAATTAATCTTTTGATTAAAGTTTTTAATTAAACACTTACTTAATCATAATTAACATTCATTATGATTAATGTTTAATTTAAAAACATCCCTTTTAAGAGAAATTCACACGGAAAAAAGAAAGAAAAATCAGAATTGAGAGGCGGAGAGAATCCCATGCACACGGGAGAGCATTTCATGCATCAACATGCTATCCCCTACTGCATTTCAGCAGAAAATCAATAGAAATTTGATCGCAAACCCGTGGAAAAACTTGAAAAAATGTATAAAAAGTACATTTTTAACCATAAAAAATGCTCTAAAAAATTAGGAAAAAATTCCTAAAAATTCTAGAAATTTAGGGAATCCATTCTATCAAAAATATCCACAATAAAATATGTGGTATTTTTGTAAAAAGTTTCATTAATGCTTATTTTAAACCACAAAAATAGGAAAAATAGCATTAAACTCACGAAATTTCCCTGCAACATCCATTGAACAGTAGTAACACGTGTTCCAATCGCCATATCGATGATCCATGTGCAAATCATCAACATAAATCAACAAAATAATATTTTTATTAGTAAATATTAAAATTTACTAAAAAATGCCAAAAATTACAAAGAAAAATCAACAACAATTAACTAGAGATTGCTCTGATACCACTGTTAAAACCCTAAGATCTCTCTAGATAATTATTATGCATAAACATGCATAAATCAGGCATAAACTCATCCACCCAATCACCCCCGAGCTGCCCAAGAGATGCACATATGAATAATAATGAAATACATCATACCTCTACCTTGATGTCCCATACCATCAAGAGGTATAACTCCAATCCAATAGCATGTAGCTATAGTGTGAAATGGTAAGTGAGTAGATATGATCCTCTACACAAGAGAGCATAACATAGCCTTGACCTCACAAGCCCAAGCCCAAGCCTCCAAGCCTCCAAGCCTCCCTTTGAGTGTGCCCCATGCCCCTATTATATAGGAGGGCCCTCAAGTGACTCTTGACTCTCCATTTCCCATGTGTGACCCTTGGATGCCTAACCCTAACCTTAACCCTTAAGGTTAGTCCTAACCCATGTTCCACTAGAGCTTGTTCCCACGCTCCGATGCTCACAAGCCTAGCCTCCTAGTATATGCACACATAATGTGCATATAACAGCCCTTGATCTTCGAGGTATAATCATTCATAGACATACATTTTCTTCTCCACAGTATGAAGCTCATTCTTCAATTGAATCTTTTATGTCTTGGTGTTAGTTTCATACAACTTCACCAAGGTGTCCCCCATGCCTCCTTGGGTGACTTGGCATCCTGTATATGCCCAATCATGGTGTCTTGTATACTAATAGAAAGCTAATATATGACTTTTCTTGCTCCTTGATTCCAATCCTTGTATTCTTTTACATCTGCGCAGTTGGATTAATCTCCGATATCTCTGGTGCCTCCTTATGTTCACCTTCAATGTAGTCCCAATAGCCTTTTCCCATTAGGAAATTTGTTAATCTAAACCTCTAAGCATGGAAGTTGTTCTTGTCAAGCTTTTCTACAATAATATGATTAATTTCATCATTCAACATCTTGTCTGTAACACTAACTCACCAAAACTAACATTTTGTTTAACATGCACAAACTATTGTATTCTTTGCAGTGGTACTATATTGCACCGAAACTATCACAACCGGTGATCTCAATTCACATACATACACCCAATGGAAACTACAAGACCTCTTTGCAGTACACACAATGTCTGAACAACCAATTACCCTTCCTGTAGTTCCAAAAACAGAAATCTACAGAGAATCAAAACTTACCTGCAGTGCACGCGAACGCTTGTGAACTGAAAAACGGAGGTTAAGACGTGCACGAAACACGTTTTTGACCCACAAAATTTAGTCTAAAAGGATATTATAGTTGCCTTATAGCTCCGTTCCCACAAAGACAGCTCCTCAATTCAAAGTTCATTTACTGGTGTCCGACAAGGGTGTAGAAGCCAACACAAAAAGAGAGAAGAGTAGATGAAGCTCTTACCCTCGTACTGCTTCCTCTGCTTCTCTTGCTACTTTTGCCACTTAGCTTCTTAGCATGAACCACACTCTGATACCATGAAAAGATGTAGGGAGGAAGAGAGTTTGAGCTCTTGCAAGCACACACACTCTCACACAAGATGAGAGGCTGAAAATTATTATTCTTCTTCTTCACAACAAAAAGGGTTCTCACAAAAGATAAGGAAAATATAACATAAGTACTAAAGTACTATGTACATGCAGTCCATAATGTGAACATACTAAGTGGAGTGGGTAGGTGTGGACTAGTATGTGTCGTCCAGCTGTAGAATCTCTGGTGAAGATATGTTGGTGTCAATTACCAAATCTGCTAGTGATGTAAATGTCAAATGGTTACGCAGGCACCTTGTGAGTGTCAGCTCATGTTGAGCTTGACATCTTAACACTGGTGGAGAAAGCTGATTTGGTGCTCTATTT
The DNA here is from genome assembly GCF_041138505.1 of Cibotium barometz. NCBI lineage: Eukaryota > Viridiplantae > Streptophyta > Polypodiopsida > Cyatheales > Cibotiaceae > Cibotium > Cibotium barometz. The sequence continues at coordinate 4,010,981 of NC_141110.1, forward strand.
GTAGATAAAATCACATGAGCACCGAATGCCCTCACTTAAGACTAAGGCAACTACTTTATTGTGCTCAGTGTGTGAGATTGGAGAACCATGACACTGCCATGTGCAGATATCCAAGGGTCTAGCCCTTAGCACAATTGCCAGCACCCAAGAGTGCCACTTTAGCATTTACAAGACGAGCACCACCAGTGCAAACCACTACAGGGCTGCAGGGTAGCCAAACCCATCCTACTTACCAAGAGTGATGTTCCAAATGTAGGATATGCCACCTTTTCCACCACCTATCTTACCATCACAACCACCACAGGCTAAATCTAACCAGGTGTTGATGAGGAGTCCTTCGATGATGGGAAAGTCATGCGCCCAGTAGAAATCAATAATGATTACTACAAGGAGCCCGTGGAGATCATGCCAGAGTATTATGTCTTACAGAACAACACGCGAGCACCAGTGTTTCAAACCACGGTACAATGGAAAGGCAAAGAAATATACTCAACTACGAGAAGGGGACCAATATAGTGTTTTGGTTATAATAGACCTCATCGAATAGGGGACTGTCCTCATAAGAATATGGCTAATGCGGGCTAAGCCCATCCATTGATAGCACCGACCAACGCCATGCCAACACTTTCCTGTGTTCAGTGTGGGGGGGTTGATAATTTCATCAAAGACTATCTATATCACGCGAGTGGTTCTTCTTCCACTTCTAACCATGCCACTATCAAGACTATAAGTGTGCAGCCTAGGAATATCACGCCATTGAATGTCCTGACACGAGCACAAGCAAAACAAGTGGGCAAGGGGAAAAACCTAGAAGGTGTTACAACCTCTAAAATTGGGAGAAGGAGAAGAGTGAAGAAAGTGGGCAAAGGTGATACCATGGTCACAATTCAGGATGGATTTGAAGAAGATACCATTGACACCGGATCCATCCAATCAAAGGAAGGAGACAACCAAGTGCCAAAACAGGATGGGCATGTGGGCCAAGAAACTATAAAGGAGAGACCAACAACCCCTTAGGGGATTGGAGAATATCCGAACGCTGACAAAGAAATAAGGAAGCTTGAAGAAGATAAGGCCTTGGTTGATGAATACAAACAAAATCACGAAGCCCAAGTAAGGGCTAAGCAGGTTAGGGATACAATGTATCCAAGAAACAAGCTAATAAATGAAAGGAAATTGGATGTACCTACTCCAATTTCAAAAGGATCCGAGGAAGGGACGCACAGTGACCTCATGGATGGCAAGAATGTTTGAGGAAGAAAAGCAAGATTTATCCATCCATTAATTTCCTAGGGTTGAATATGTACCCTCACTTACTAAGGGAGCCTAGAGATATAGGTAGTCTTGTAGTCATATTGCCCACCACTATCAAAATGCCACTGCTGCTGTGACCATTGTTACACAATACGTCGGCATTATGGGAAGATATCAAGGACTGGGTAGAGGGAGATTAAACCCACCCAATGTCCACTGTAGGGGAGACTTAGTCACCTCTAGTAGCAGAGAAAAACCTAGTGCATGAGGAGGAGGAAACTCCCAGACTTGTCAAAATACCTATCAATCAACTGGGCTAGTATTATGAGAGTGATGATACAAATGCTACGATCCCAATTAACCATAATAGATACCAAGAATTGGCTATCCTGGATGGAGGAGCGGGGGTGAGCATCATTACAAAATGATGTTGGGAAAATAAGGGTAAACGAGAATTGGAAAGAGAAGATCTCATTGTCAAAATGGTAGACGGAACATCCTCAAGACTAATTGGCTTGTTGAAAAATGTAAGACTTAATGTCTTTTCGTTTCACTACTATCATACATTTGTTGTAATGGACTTCCTATGCCAACCAGATTCATAGGACATTATCTTGGGCATACGTTTCATGAGGGAAGCCAAATTGGTGCATGATTGGGCATTAGATCAAGTGTATGTTTGAAAGGACTTGTAGATTCTAAATATTGATCTACAAATGTGGAAGGCACACCCAATGGAAGGGCAATTGTTTGGAAATTATTCGGTTCACCACCAAATAAACCACCTCCCTAAAAGTTTGCGACAACCAATGGAGGAGAATTCATGGGAAGAGGAAGAGGCTGCAATGTACGCGTTGCTTCCACCTCCAGATTTTAGTGAAAATTGGATGCAAGTGCTTGCCACTATAGACGTGTTGCCTTCTTGAGGAACTTTCACAAAGCGGGTAGAGGTGAGGGCCCCTAAACGAGCTGATGCTCGAACCACAACCAAGTTCTTATATGAACAAATCATCTCCAGACTTGGCTGCCCACTTGAATTAGTCAGTAATAACGGGGGTTCACATTTCATTAATGAGGTGATTGAACTTTCAGGCAAATGGTCAAGGAGAGGAGAGAGCACCAACAAGATTATATGTGCTATCTTGACTAAAACCTTAGAATCTAGTCGCACATATTGGGGACACAAGCTGATTTTGCAAATCTATGGGCTTATCGTACATCGTTTAAGGTAGCGACGGGATATACTCCCTTCCATCTAGCTTATGGCATTGATGTGGTAATGCTAATGGAGTTTTAGTTTCAAGCCTCTCTCCAAATTGCAGTATAGGAAAGGCTTACTGAAAATGCATTAGCCAAGAGATTGGTTGATTTGGAAAAACTTGATGAAACTAGGCCAACTGCATCACATGGGCATATGGTCGAGAAACTACAAAGCAAATGTTGGTTTGACCATAACCTGAAACACAAGCAATAGAAAATGGGGGACCTTGTCCTCCAGTATATGGTGTTGGAAGCACCAAGAAAAAGAAACTCAAATATAGAGGGTTAGGACCTTTCAGAGTGTCCAAATTCACCCCTCAAGGATAAGTCCAAATTGAAACCATCGAGGGATTAGAAATGGAAGGATACATCAATGGGAGCAAACTAAAAAAGTATTAAGGATCCTTGACCCAAGAAATGCTCACATAAGAGAATCTTCTGAAATAAAAGAAAGAGCTAGCTAAAGAAAAAATTAGACAAGCTCTAGAAGAAGCCAAGGCAAAGGAGAGACTCGAGGGAAAAATGCTACATGTGTGAAATGTACCCATATTCTGTTCCACGTTCTAACATAAAATTTCTCAAACTTACAGAAAAATCACACATACTTCAAAAAGCGAAGAGATTTTCAATAAAACCATATTCGTTTACAAATCCAAAGTAACAATAATATTTGTCAATACAAAAATCTCAAAATCAGAGAGAGAATCACCAACAAAAGATCTAGCCAATAGGGCCTTTCTCCGATGCCCGTCCACCCAACCACCACTCTGGACATCTTCACGGCTATCCCGGGTATGCCTCTAGTAAATCTCGTCCACTTTGGCTTCTACCAGATGGCTCGTTCCCTGTCTAAGGACAGCCAGCCCGAATCTCAAAATCTCTCTCTCTCTGTCAAGGCTCTAGAAGAAGTCCAAAAAAAATAGCCCACAAGAATTAGTAGATTATCATGCACGGAATTGTCAAAGAAGATAGAAAATCTCTTCTTGACCCTGTTTTTGCTTGGAGAGAGAAAATATCTAGAGAGAGATAATCCAAAATTGAGATATTTTTGGATATAAAAATCCTCCTAGTGTCTAAAATTGTTTCCCCTGAAACAGAAATTCAAAAAGAACTTTCCAATGTGCAATTGGAATTACTTGAAAATGTGTATAAAGGACCTTAGCCTAAGGGTCCAGATTTTCAAAATTTTTTGGATTATGGTCCAATTAAGGTTTCTGTGGGCCAATAGGATTAATCCAAGTGTGGGGAGGAGATAAATCCAATGAGTAAGAGAAAATACCAAAAAATGAGTAAATGCCCACATAAGATGAGTACAAGGTTTATTAGCTAAAAACTATAAGATATTACTAAAAAAATGAGATATTTTGGTATAACGATACATTTTTGACACCTTGGTAAGGAGGGGGGAGACTTCAAGGAGGCGCCTATTTCACACATGTGGTGGAGTTTTTAATTCAATAAAATTGTGATATTTTTATCTCTCCTCTCTCCTAGATTAAACCAAATCAAAAGGGAGCCAAACTAGGTCCAAATCACTACAAGACAATGCTTCCATACACACATTCGATACACGCGATAACTTATGGGTGCATGTATGGTCACGCATGTGTATGAGTAATATCGGGTGCGTGTATATGGGCATCTAAATTTGCGTGTATATTGAGTTCATAAACACGTGTAACAGAGTGTGTATATACGCGTAAACAGTGTGTTTTAGATGCAGATATACACGCTTTATTACACGCGAGAGCAAATATTATTTAAGAAAAAATCCATACCTTTTAAAAAATATAAACCATCTTCTTTAAACCATCTCATAGCAGTGTGTATATACGCGTAAACAGTGTGTTTTAGATGCAGATATACACGCTTTATTACACGCGAGAGCAAATATTATTTAAGAAAAAATCCATATCTTTTAAAAAATATAAACCATCTTCTTTAAACCATCTCATAGTACATTACAATATATATCATTACAGAATTCCACTACATGCATTTACAACAATATATATTCAAAAACAAATCATGAGATAATAATTAAAAGAGAATATATACAATAGAATTGTCATCAATTTAGAACGATACAATGATGGATTGATTAGGATTCGATCTCATCTTCAATAAGATCCATCCTTGCCAAATGATCAACATCAATATCCATCTGATCAATTTGTAAGGCCATGATTAAATTTATTCCACTATCGATATTCTGTCCATTGATAATGGTACCGATGCCCTGATCATCCTCATCAACATCACCATCATCTTCAATGGTAGGCTCATCCTCATGATCATGAGAAATGGCACGCTCATCCCTCATTATCATGATCATCTCTTATTTCTTGATCATCGATCACAATATCTTTATGGCATGTTCGACATCATCTTCATTGCAGCCTGCTACATCCTCCATATGCTCCATATCAGTGAATGTATTGTACATCACTTTGGAACGTGGTGCAACAGGGATGACGTACCACCATTTAGTGTCATTCACCATTGGCAGATAGATAACCTACTCAAATACACAAACTGCAATGTATTAGCATATCAAAAGTGAAGGGGTACGTGAGCTTAGATATATATGTACATGAAACACATTAGTAAAAAAACGCATAGCTGCTTACATTGTTGTGGTAATACAAGCCTATCTTTCTTTGTTTGCCAAAACTTTGTAGAGTCAATAGTTACATAGCCACTTGCATGGCATTTTATCGTTGCATTAGGCCCTTTTTCCACCATGTTTATTTGCCATTTGACATCCAAAACATACACAAAGAAGCGACGAAAGTCAAGCCTAAATATGTCTTGGATTGTGCCACAATAATCATCCATTTTTCCATTGGCTCCCTCAAAGCTACGAATGACACTGCAATCTTGTGTATTCCTCTTATCATTAATTCTTTGTTTTCGAAAATGCTTTCCTTCACACGATATAGCATTGAACATAGTGTAGTAGACCAAAATAGAAGCAATATTTGTATAAGCAATGTGAATAAATATTAAAAGCAAATCACTTACAACTAATGCAAAACATTAGTTCTATGTACCTTTAACATGCATCCTCGTGCATTCTCCCATTCTTCCGCTGTGATATGCAGCCCCTCGTCTCTCTCTGCTCTCTCCATTTCCTCATGCAACCAATCAACATGGATATCATTCGAAAGTGTTGCTAGATGCTTAGGGTACGCCTTACGAGACGAGAGCCATGTTGCCTCCAAAAGAGAGCTCTTTCTGCTTGCCTTCTTGTCTTTGCATCCCATCTGCTCATCACATCATTATTAAGAATGCAAATGAAATTGAGATCATCAATCAATGCTCTGTCAATTACTTTACTCTATCCTTTTCTGTAAGATTCCTCCCCCACCCCCTTTTTGATGTCTAGTATCTTTCCCTGTAATCAATCCCTCTTCAGAAATATAAAGACCTTGTTTCTAACTATTTTAACCTAGAGAGAGAAAATATTCTAGAGAGAGAATATTCAGATTTTGAATATTTTTGGATAGAAAAATATCTCTTATAATTAAGATGAATTCCCCTGAAACAGAAATTCAAAAAGAATTTTCCAATGTGCAATTGGAATTAATTGGAAATGTGTATAAAGGACCTTAGCCTAAGGGTCTAGATTTTCAGAAATTTTTGGATTATGGTCCAATTAAGGTTCCTATGGGCCAATAGCATCAATCCATGTGTAGAGAGGAGATAAATCCAATTTGTAAAAGAAGATACCCAAAAATGAGTAAATGCTCACATAAGATGAAGAGTTGAAAATGTACAAGGTTTATTAGTAAAAAAATATGAGCAATATTAAAAATATGAGATATTTTGGGTATCCAAAAATGAGTAAATGCTCACATAAGATGAAGAGTTGAAAATGTACAAGGTTTATTAGTAAAAAACTATGAGCAATATTAAAAATATGAGATATTTTGGGTATAATGATTCCATTTTGACACATATGTAAGGAAGGGGAGTTCTTTAAAGGAGGTGCATATTTCACATAAGATGAAGAGTTGAAAATGTACAAGGTTTATTAGTAAAAAAACTATGACACATATGTAAGGAAGAGGAGTTCTTTAAAGGAGGTGCATATTTCACATAAGATGAAGAGTTGAAAATGTACAAGGTTTATTAGTAAAAAACTATGAGCAATATTAAAAATATGAGATATTTGGGTATAATGATTCCATTTTGACACATATGTAAGGAAGGGGAGTTCTTTAAAGGAGGTGCATATTTCACATGCTTGAATGAGTTTTAAACTCATAAAAATTGAGATATTTCATCTCTCCTCTCTCCTCATTCAAGTCTAGTTCCAAAAAGTTAGCTTAACTGACCTAAAAATGGTCAAAAATTGACCAAACTGATTTGGAAAATTCTAGAATCAGTTTGTTTGGTTAGGAGCTCAATTTTTCCTATAAATAGAAGCCTATCCCTTGTTGAAATTGTTTATGCATCGTTACTCTACTCCACCTAAGCCAAGAACTGTGAATTCATTAATAATTCACTAGTTTTTGGAGCTTCCCTCTTTCTTCAATCCCCATTGGTGGCTCCATCAACATACTTAACCAATTGATTGGTTGGGGGCCTCTACCGTGAACAAAGAATCAAGCAATTTGTAAGGTAATTAGTGAATTTTGATCATTTTCTATAATTTCTCAATGTTTCTCTCTTCTCAACCCCTCTCAAGCTTGAGAAGCTTAATTAGAATGGTTTTTGAATGTTATTGAAGTTAATTGATGAATGGTAGTGAAGAGTTACATAATTTGATGAATGCTATTGAAGTTAATTGATTAATGATAGTTAAGAATTACATAAATTTCTATTTATGCTTAATTCAAATGGTTTTTATGAAATTTCTCTCTCTCACTCAAGAAATGGTCATACTCATGACCCATTCTCAATCCAAATGAAGCTTTTCATAAAGCTTTTCCTTAATCCAAGATTAATCTATACTTGAGGTCAAATTAATGGCTTTTTTCTATGCTTTTAGTTTATGTATTTCATGAATATTAATGATTCAATCCATTATGGATTATTGATCCAATTCGGGATCATTCTAATTAATTCTTAATGATAAGCTTTATCCCTTAGAAAAAATTGAGATTTATCAGTCATAGCAGCGGAGCTATGGTAAAATTTTTATAAAAATTACGCATAAAATAATTTCATTCATCAAAGCATGAAAAGAGGACTTCCTACCATATTCTAGGAATTATCATCCTAGATTAATTGAAGATATTCATAGAGAAATTGATTTTTATATTATGCATAATTGATTTTCATGCATAGAGGTATGCATAATAGATTATTATTTTAACATAAAAGTGTTACTTTTATCATAATTAGATTTCATGCATAGAGGTATGCATAAAAGATTATTATTTTAATGTAAAAGTGTTACTTTTAGCACAATTGAATTTCATGCATGAAGTATGCATAAGAGTTGATTATTTTATTATAAAAGTGTTACTTTTATCACAATTGAATTTCATGCATAGAAGTGTGCATAAGAGTTGATTATTTTATTATAAAAGTGTTACATTTATCATATTTGAATTTCATACATAAAAGTATGCATAAAAGTTGATTATTTTATTATAAAAGTGTTACTTTTATCATATTTGGATTTCATGCATAGATGTATGCATAAAAGATGATTATTTTATTGTAAAAGTGTTACTTTTATCATAATTGGATATCATGCATAGAGGTATGCATAAAAGTTGATTATTTTATTATAAAAGTGTGACTTTTATTATATTTGAATTTCATGTATAAAGGTATGCATAAAAGTTGATTATTTTATTTTAAAAGTGTGACTTTTATTATATTTGGATTTCATGCATAGAGGTATGCATAAAAGATATTCTTTTATACTAAAAGTGTGATTTTCATCATAAATGGATTTTATGCATAACTTAGATGCATAAGAGAAATTCTTTTATTCTAAAAGTGTAATTCCTATCAAATTGAATTTATGCATAAGAAGATGCATAAAAGATTGATTTTTACTTCGAAAGTATTAATCTCCTTAAATAGAATTTATGCATAAATAAATGTGTAAAGAAATCTTATATCAAATATAAGAATTCTCTTGTATTCTATAAATAGATATGAGATGTGATAGGATGCGATAAGAGGTGTATAAGATGTGACAAGAGGTGATAAGATGCTTATGAAATAAGTTATGAGGTGATAAGATGAATTAAGATTTGATAAGATGTGTATGGGATGAGGTAAGAAGTGTATGTGATAGGATAAGATGTATATGGGTTGTGATAGGGCGAGAATGGATGTGATGTAAAAGATTAGATGTGAAGGCATATGGGGTTATATGAATGGGAATGTGGAAATGGATGTATGTATGTGGATGTGTGGATGTGGAGATGGGAGTGTGGATGTGTGGATGTGGAGATGGGAGTGTGGATGTATGAATGTGGAAAGGGATGTATGCATGAAGATGTTTATGCATAGATGTGAATGTGGATGTAGATGTGGCTGTATAGATGTGAATGTGGAATGTGGATGTGGATGTATGTATGTATGTGGATGTAGATGTGGATGTATAGATGTGAATGGGAAGGTGGATGTGGATGTATGTGAATGTGGATGTAGATGTGGATGTATAGATGTGAACGTGGATGTAGATGTGGCTGTATAGATGTGAATGTGAAATGTGGATGTGGATGTATGTATGTATGTGGATGTAGATGTGGATGTAGATGTGGATGTATACATGTGAATGGAAATTTGGATGTGGATGTATGTATGTATGTGGATGTGGATGTATGAATGAGGACGTGATAGTAGATGTATGCATGTGGATGTGGATGTATGGATGTGGATATGGATGTGTATGTATGAATGTGGATGTATAAATGAGGATGTGAAAATGGAGGTAAGCATGTAGATGTGGATGTATGGATGTGAATGTGGATGTGGATGTGTATGTATGAATGTGGATATGGGATGTGGATGTATAAATGAGGATGTGAAAATGGAGGTAAGCATGTAGATGTGGATGTATGGATGTGGATGTGGATGTGGATGTATGGATGTGAATGTGGATGTGGATGTGGATGTATGGATGTGGATATGGATGTATGGATGTGAATGTGGATGTGGATGTGGATGTATGGATGTGAATGTGGATGTGGATGTGGATATATGGATGTGGATATGGATGTGAATATATGATATGTAATGTGAAGGAATCTGAAGTGAAGAGATGGAAAATGATGTGATTGGATGAGTACACATGGAAATGGAATGTGGAATAAGTAATGTGGATTAATGAGGGATAATGTGGAAAAATGAGAGTTAATATAGAAATTGTATTTGTAAACTGTTTGTAAATGCTGTTTGTAAATGGCTGTTTTATGTCAAGAATGCTGGGGAAGCATTTTGACCATCTTGTGATTAAGGTCGTGGAGACCTAACTGATAAAGTTGCAACTGCTGACGGAGAGTCAATGGAGGACATCTCGCGTAGCAAGGTCGACCGAGGTCTTGACCAGCCTCGGTTTGATTAAAATGGTGAGCTTCCGGTACGATGGATGAGGGACCAAGGAAGCGGCCTATGAGTGAAGCGCTAGGTCACCTGCAAAGGATCCTAGAGGGTGCTGACCATACGGTGCTCGGGCTTTGGGTCGCCTAGGATACCCACGCGTGCGTCAAGGAAGATATTGGAACAAGGAGTAAGAGTTGTTTTCTGAAACCGGGCATGGATCTGGTTGATTGACCTTGCTGGTCTTCAATGGATGAGTCCATGTCTCTTTTTATGGATCTGTTGGTTGATCTTGCTGATCTTCAACGAGAGTCCATCTTGATTTTTATAAGTGATTATATTGCTGAGTATTATGGGCTAGGAACTATTGAAAAGGCCCCTGAGTGGACAGGTGGTGAGCGTTCTAGTTACCAATGATGCCATAGATACTCTGATGAAGGAATGATGGGAAATTATGAATCAACCAGATAAATTAGAAGATTGTGATCAGTGGTACTATGGTTTCATTAAAGGATTGTTTTAAAGTTAGCTGATGCTAAGAAAAAGGCAATTTCATATTGGGTGTGTAAGTGGTGTGGCTAGTTTTATGTTTGCATGAACTTCCGGCTAGGGGGCCTTGGAACTCTTTTCCTTGGTACCCGGGACAAAACCTAACCAAATTCCAAATTGGATCCCATCACTACAGTGGTTGGGCGGTTGGCTAACCCATGGGATTGGATGGGGTTAGGCTGGACTGATGGATCCATAAATCGAGACTCAACTTTTGTTATTACGATAGATAAAGTAAATCCCGGACAGTAATTGTTCTATGGATAGGAATCAACGGCCGTGCCTCTTGAATGGGGAAAAAAGCGTTGATCCCAATGATCCAAGTGCAAGTTTCTTCCTTGATCCAACCAAATATCTTATAGATGCAATTGGATCAGTTTGATCAGAAATGATCTTGACTACGTTAGAGTAAAAAGTTATCCTGGTGGAATCGCCTGTGCTTTCCGGTAAAGGAAGTTTTTCCGGGTTCGGTTTTGGAACAACCGACGGATTAGTCTCTTATCCGGATATCCATGGGTGAGGCCCCGAGTGTGGGACCCCTGTCCCGCGCGAGAAGTGCTACTTTCACTGCTAGTACCCCGAATCCGTTGCTCGGTGGGAACAGGGATCTCACAGTTGGTATCAGAGCATTTGGCTAATAAAGATCAACTGAGAAACCAAATATGTCAAAAATTTATCAAGAAGCACAAAAAGGTTATAATTGTGTGATATAATTCATACAATTTGATATTCAAACTGCAATTCGTAATTTGGTAATTGGGTCTTCAGATGGAAATACCGTAATTATATAGAATCCCTGACTTGCTTGAGGCCTAGATATGATGGTATTTACCTTATAATTCCAAGGGCCGTGACTACCCGTATATACCGAGAGTATACTGCAGCTCTTTACTGACAGTATATACGAGTAAATCTAAGACTTGAAATTATAAGCGTTAACGCTATCCAGATGATGAATTCGAATGTGGTTGATATGATTTTTAATTCTGTTTGGGAACTGATGAAATTGATTTGGATTCTGATTGAAAAATGATGATTTCTGAAATTTAGTTAAAATGTAATAAGCTGAGCGAAACCACAATGAGGATGAATGGGACGAGTCCCAGTGATAATATTCATAACTGGAATGATAATAATGATTTCAGCAAATCACTATGAGATTAGTGGATTGTGCTGTCAGATTGCTACTGTTAACACTTAAGATGGTAGATTAAGTTAAGGGATGACAAATTGAGAACTTGCTTAACTAAAATTCTTGTGGAGGAATGTTTAGAAGGAAAATTTTCAGTCTAATGGACCATTATCGTGTTAAAGATATGAATGATATGATCTGAATGAATTGTTATTTAATGATGAGTTCTATATAAGGGATAATTATCCCCGTATTCTGTTGGGTTGACCAGAATATAAGGAACCCCATAATAAATTGGATCTTAAGAAAAAGAGTTGTCCTCTACCTTGTGAGATGAGGACATCTCGCACTTTTCAAGTGGGGTAGAATGTAAGATTCTCCCCCAGCCTTCGAGGTATACAGGAGTAAGAATCTCCCTTTCTGATCTTATAATTATTCTCTCTCTAAAATAAAAGAAAGATTCTGTTTAAAAAAGAAAGAACCTTTTCCCTGAATACTTCTCAAGAGTCCCACCTATTTTAAGGATTCAGAACAATGAGTTTAGAAGTGAGAATCGATGTTTTGGATATCAAGGTTTTGGTCTTCATTTGAGTACGGCCCAAAAGAAGTTCTTTATCTCTTGGGAAGTATAAGAAGTTATCTCCCAGATATTGTGGACCAAAGAAAGTAGGTGATTTAGCTTACGAACTTCTTTTATCTCCTCATCTCAAAGTTCTGAATGCCTTCTATAGAAAAATGTGCCAAACCCAAATCATGGAAAGATGGTAAAACTTCAGTGGCAAGTTACCGTTGGCTTCTAAGTTACGCTAGCTCCTTCCTTTATATAAGTCGTAACTTTTACTTATCGTTCACAGTAATCTTACTCCCATCGATCTCCTTTCTTTCTTAATCTCCTTCATGGCTTGGCAACAAGAATTAGTTTTATCCATAATGATTCCTCACCTTCAAGACGCAAGTGAGTCTGTGAAGAAGGATTTTATAGAACAGTATGAGCGCTCACTTTTTCCTCACTTGGGAACTTCTATAGCTCAGACCAAATGGCAGACCTATCAAGACATAACTAGGGTAACACCCTGGGGTCAGCAGCACTTTCGTAACAATGTCCGCTTAGCCATGGTTATTGAAGCTTTGGGTTTGGGTCCCCGATACTACTGCGTCATGAGATCAAGGCATCTTGGGTTTTCTGAGCGGGTCTTCTTACTGGCGTGTTTTCTTCCTCATGAGAAGATATGCCTTTATCCCATTTTTGGCTTGCCTCTCAGAGGTCCTTTTGTTAGATCACCTCATACCACTGAGATAGGTGCGGCAATAACCAATAGAATTATTCCCATAGATGAGTTACCTTATACTTGTGCAGCTTGTGAGTGCTGCTTTTGTGACCATATGATGGACGGGCTTATGGAAGTATAAAGAGTTCTTCTATCTTTACTGTATAAGTCTCGAGAATGAATAAAGTTTAAATCTTGTTCTTATCTTGCTCTCTTTGAGACTTTTCTTGGTGGTTAATGTTGATTAAAATTTTTCTCTAAGTCTCATATTCGTGCATCTTGCGAAATTACCCTAGTTTGCGAGATGAGGACATCTCGCATTTTTTAAGTGGGATAGAATGTAAGATTCCTCCCCCACCCCCTTTTTGATGTCTAGTATCTTTCCCTGTAATCAATCCCTCTTCAGAAATATAAAGACCTTGTTTCTAACTATTTTAACCTAGAGAGAGAAAATATTCTAGAGAGAGAATATTCAGATTTTGAATATTTTTGGATAGAAAAATATCCCTTATAATTAAGATGAATTCCCTTGAAACCAAAATTCAAAAAGAATTTTCCAATGTGCAATTGGAATTAATTGGAAATGTGTATAAAGGACCTTAGCCTAAGGGCCTAGATTTTCAGAAATTTTTGGATTATGGTCCAATTAAGGTTCCTATGGGCCAATAGCATCAATCCATGTGTAGAGAGGAGATAATCCAATTTGTAAAAGAAGATACCCAAAAATGAGTAAATGCTCACATAAGATGAAGAGTTGAAAATGTACAAGGTTTATTAGTAAAAAAATATGAGCAATATTAAAAATATGAGATATTTTAGGTATCCAAAAATGAGTAAATGCTCACATAAGATGAAGAGTTGAAAATGTACAAGGTTTATTAGTAAAAAACTATGAGCAATATTAAAAATATGAGATATTTTGGGTATAATGATTCCATTTTGACACATATGTAAGGAAGGGGAGTTCTTTAAAGGAGGTGCATATTTCACATAAGATGAAGAGTTGAAAATGTACAAGGTTTATTAGTAAAAAAACTATGACACATATGTAAGGAAGAGGAGTTCTTTAAAGGAGGTGCATATTTCACATAAGATGAAGAGTTGAAAATGTACAAGGTTTATTAGTAAAAAACTATGAGCAATATTAAAAATATGAGATATTTGGGTATAATGATTCCATTTTGACACATATGTAAGGAAGGGGAGTTCTTTAAAGGAGGTGCATATTTCACATGCTTGAATGAGTTTTAAACTCATAAAAATTGAGATATTTCATCTCTCCTCTCTCCTCATTCAAGTCTAGTTCCAAAAAGTTAGCTTAACTGACCTAAAAATGGTCAAAAATTGACCAAACTGATTTGGAAAATTCTAGAATCAGTTTGTTTGGTTAGGAGCTCAATTTTTCCTATAAATAGAAGCCTATCCCTTGTTGAAATTGTTTATGCATCGTTACTCTACTCCACCTAAGCCAAGAACTGTGAATTCATTAATAATTCACTAGTTTTTGGAGCTTCCCTCTTTCTTCAATCCCCATTGGTGGCTCCATCAACATACTTAACCAATTGATTGGTTGGGGGCCTCTACCGTGAACAAAGAATCAAGCAATTTGTAAGATAATTAGTGAATTTTGATCATTTTCTATAATTTCTCAATGTTTCTCTCTTCTCAACCCCTCTCAAGCTTGAGAAGCTTAATTAGAATGGTTTTTGAATGTTATTGAAGTTAATTGATGAATGGTAGTGAAGAGTTACATAATTTGATGAATGCTATTGAAGTTAATTGATTAATGATAGTTAAGAATTACATAAATTTCTATTTATGCTTAATTCAAATGGTTTTTATGAAATTTCTCTCTCTCACTCAAGAAATGGTCATACTCATGACCCATTCTCAATCCAAATGAAGCTTTTCATAAAGCTTTTCCTTAATCCAAGATTAATCTATACTTGAGGTCAAATTAATGGCTTTTTTCTATGCTTTTAGTTTATGTATTTCATGAATATTAATGATTCAATCCATTATGGATTATTGATCCAATTCGGGATCATTCTAATTAATTCTTAATGATAAGCTTTATCCCTTAGAAAAAATTGAGATTTATCAGTCATAGCAGCGGAGCTATGGTAAAATTTTTATAAAAATTACGCATAAAATAATTTCATTCATCAAAGCATGAAAAGAGGACTTCCTACCATATTCTAGGAATTATCATCCTAGATTAATTGAAGATATTCATAGAGAAATTGATTTTTATATTATGCATAATTGATTTTCATGCATAGAGGTATGCATAATAGATTATTATTTTAACATAAAAGTGTTACTTTTATCATAATTAGATTTCATGCATAGAGGTATGCATAAAAGATTATTATTTTAATGTAATAGTGTTACTTTTAGCACAATTGAATTTCATGCATAGAAGTATGCATAAGAGTTGATTATTTTATTATAAAAGTGTTACTTTTATCACAATTGAATTTCATGCATAGAAGTGTGCATAAGAGTGGATTATTTTATTATAAAAGTGTTACTTTTATCATATTTGAATTTCATACATAAAAGTATGCATAAAAGTTGATTATTTTATTATAAAAGTGTTACTTTTATCATATTTGGACTTCATGCATAGATGTATGCATAAAAGATGATTATTTTATTGTAAAAGTGTTACTTTTATCATAATTGGATTTCATGCATAGAGGTATGCATAAAAGTTGATTATTTTATTATAAAAGTGTGACTTTTATTATATTTGAATTTCATGCATAAAGGTATGCATAAAAGTTGATTATTTTTTTTTAAAAGTGTGACTTTTATTATATTTGGATTTCATGCATAGAGGTATGCATAAAAGATATTCTTTTATACTAAAAGTGTGATTTTCATCATAAATGGATTTTATGCATAACTTAGATGCATAAGAGAAATTCTTTTATTCTAAAAGTGTAATTCCTACCAAATTGAATTTATGCATAAGAAGATGCATAAAAGATTGATTTTTACTTCGAAAGTATTAATCTCCTTAAATAGAATTTATGCATAAATAAATGTGTAAAGAAATCTTATATCAAATATAAGAATTCTCTTGTATTCTATAAATAGATATGAGATGTGATAGGATGTGATAAGAGGTGTATAAGATGTGACAAGAGGTGATAAGATGCTTATGAAATAAGTTATGAGGTGATAAGATGAATTAAGATTTGATAAGATGTATATGGGATGAGGTAAGAAGTGTATGTGATAGGATAAGATGTATATGGGTTGTGATAGGGCGAGAATGGATGTGATGTAAAAGATTAGATGTGAAGGCATATGGGGTTATATGAATGGGAATGTGAAAATGGATGTATGTATGTGGATGTGTGGATGTGGAGATGGGAGTGTGGATGTGTGGATGTGGAGATGGGAGTGTGGATGTATGAATGTGGAAAGGGATGTATGCATGAAGATGTTTATGCATAGATGTGAATGTGGATGTAGATGTGGCTGTATAGATGTGAATGTGGAATGTGGATGTGGATGTATGTATGTATGTGGATGTAGATGTGGATTTATAGATGTGAATGGGAAGGTGGATGTGGATGTATGTGAATGTGGATGTAGATGTGGATGTATAGATGTGAATGTGGATGTGGATGTGGCTGTATAGATGTGAATGTGGAATGTGGATGTGGATGTATGTATGTATGTGGATGTAGATGTGGATGTATAGATGTGAATGGGAATGTGGATGTGGATGTATGTATGTATGTGGATGTGGATGTATGAATGAGGACGTGATAGTAGATGTATGCATGTGGATGTGGATATGGATGTGTATGTATGAATGTGGATGTATAAATGAGGATGTGAAAATGGAGGTAAGCATGTAGATGTGGATGTATGGATGTGAATGTGGATGTGGATGTGGATGTGTATGTATGAATGTGGATATGGGATGTGGATGTATAAATGAGGATGTGAAAATGGAGGTAAGCATGTAGATGTGGATGTATGGATGTGAATGTGGATGTGGATGTGGATGTATGGATGTGAATGTGGATGTGGATGTGGATATGGATGTATGGATGTGAATGTGGATGTGGATGTGGATGTGGATGTATGGATGTGAATGTGGATGTGGATGTGGATGTATGGATGTGGATATGGATGTGAATATATGATATGTGATGTGAAGGAATCTGAAGTGAAGAGATGGAAAATGATGTGATTGGATGAGTACACATATAAATGGAATGTGGAATAAGTAATGTGGATTAATGAGGGATAATGTGGAAAAATGAGAGTTAATATAGAAATTGTATTTGTAAACTGTTTGTAAATGCTGTTTGTAAATGGCTGTTTTATGTCAAGAATGCTGGGGAAGCATTTTGACCGTCTTGTGAGTAAGGTCGTGGAGACCTAACTGATAAAGTTGCAACTGCTGACGGAGAGTCAATGGAGGACATCTCGCGTAGCAAGGTCGACCGAGGTCTTGACCAGCCTCGGTTTGATTAAAATGGTGAGCTTCCGGTACGATGGATGAGGGACCAAGGAAGCGGCCTATGAGTGAAGCGCTAGGTCACCTGCAAAGGATCCTAGAGGGTGCTGACCATACGGTGCTCGGGCTCTGGGTCGCCTAGGATACCCACGCGTGCGTCAAGGAAGATATTGGAACAAGGAGTAAGAGTTGTTTTCTGAAACCGGGCATGGATCTGGTTGATTGACCTTGCTGGTCTTCAATGGATGAGTCCATGTCTCTTTTTATGGATCTGTTGGTGGTTGATCTTGCTGATCTTCAACGAGAGTCCATCTTGATTTTTATAAAGTGATTATATTGCCGAGTATTATGGGCTAGGAACTATTGAAAAGGCCCCTGAGTGGACAGGTGGTGAGCGTTCTAGTTGCCAATGATGCCATAGATACTCTGATGAAGGAATGATGGGAAATTATGAATCAACCAGATAAATTAGAAGATTGTGATCAGTGGTACTATGGTTTCATTAAAGGATTGTTTTAAAGTTAGCTGATGCTAAGAAAAAGGCAATTTCATATTGGGTGTGTAAGTGGTGTGGCTAGTTTTATGTTTGCATGAACTTCCGGCTAGGGGGCCTTGGAACTCTTTTCCTTGGTACCCGGGACAAAACCTAACCAAATTCCAAATTGGATCCCATCACTACAGTGGTTGGGCGGTTGGCTAACCCATGGGATTGGATGGGGTTAGGCTGGACTGATGGATCCATAAATCGAGACTCAACTTTTGTTATTACGATAGATAAAGTAAATCCCAGACAGTAATTGTTCCATGGATAGGAATCAACGGCTGTGCCTCTTGAATGGGGAAAAAAGTGTTGATCCCAATGATCCAAGTGCAAGTTTCTTCCTTGATCCGACCAAATATCTTATAGATGCAATTGGATCAGTTTGATCAGAAATGATCTTGACTACGTTAGAGTAAAAAGTTATCCTGGTGGAATCGCCTGTGCTTTCCGGTAAAGGAAGTTTTTTCGGGTTCGGTTTTGGAACAACCGACGGATTAGTCTCTTATCCGGATATCCGTGGGTGAGGCCCCGAGTGTGGGACCCCTGTCCCGCGCGAGAAGTGCTACTTCCGCTGCTAGTACCCCGAATCCGTTGCTCGGTGGGAACAGGGATCTCACATTTTCCTTGAGGCACAATAGAGGTCATCCTCAAGTCCTCTTCATTGCTCCATAGTCGCAGCAAAGAGCTGTCCACTTGACTAAGAAATTCTGAAATATATACAAGAGGCTCTCATATCAACCAACCCGCAGCCATGCTTCCTTTGGGCCTTGCACTTTGCCTCACAAAGTCTTTTAAGGTCTTTTGAAACCAAATGGATTCACTGCATCCATACCTAGGCCAAGTCTCAAGTTTCTGGGCTCTGTTTTGAAGCTGGGCCACTCATCTTCAATATGCTTCCGAGCAGGAGTGTCTGCGGGAATTCTCCACATGCCATCATTCATCCGATCGATGTGAGGAATGCCATGACATGAGCTCTGCTATGGATTTGCACTTGAACATGTGTTTGATACGAGGAATTATAGGAAAGTGTCGCAAGACTTTACAAGGTACATCAAAACTCTTCACATCTGTTGTATACCTTGCTTCACCACAAGTGGGACAATGTCGAGCCTCATTATATGCGTCCCACGAAAGAGAATGCAACCATTGAAACATGCATGTATGCGATCATAATCCAATCCTCCAAGAGATGTCACATAGCGCCTCGCTATGTCTCTTGAGGTGGGTAGTCTATTCCCCTTTGGAAGAAGCATGTTTGATAATAGCCTGTATCCAATATCATCAATTAATGATTACAACATATTGAGCTTTATTCATTGTGAAACCCTTAACCACTAATTCAAATTTTCAAGTTAGAATGCTTACTTCAATAATGCGTCAAGACTTGCATTGCTCCATCCATAAACTGTTTGTAGATTGAGTAATTCAAGTGAAGCACGTAAAATAGAGAATGTACACCCTTTAAATACCGGTGTCGCGATGAAGCCTTGTAAAGATGCTCTTGATCAGTTTCATCGTCGTCCATACCTTTGGGATCATTCCTAAAAAGATGCCGCACCATATCATCAAACACTTCCTCTTCCACGACTTCGTGGGGTGCAGGGCTATTGTCATCCCTTTTCCACTCATCTCTGACAATAGATCCCGAAGCTCCAGCATCATCTCATCAATGCTTTGCATGCTCTCGCCGAGCGTAGGGCACCATTTTAGGGTGTAGTACTACATCCTGATCCAATTAGAGTATATATATTAACAACTCCATTAATTTGGACACCATGAGTCATTTGGATACTATCAATTTACATCTACTCACCTCTAAACCTGTTTGATCCCATTCTCCATACATGGAGATGTAATTCAAGGTAATTCAATACGCTCGTGCAATGCATCCTTGACATCGATTACACATCCACTTGATCCTTTGTCCCAACCACACATCACGATTACGGGGTGACGCATTGTCTCATCTTCACCAGAACTGCTTGAGGAGGTTGATGACATTCTGTGTATAAAAGAGCAAATACATAATCATAATCAGTTTTTAATCAAAGCATAAAAAGTCTTTGTATCGCATATATAACCACCTGTATCTACGCGTTACCCTGTGTCAAAACGCATGTATTTGTGCTGCAATGTTACCATACATGCGATTATACATACGATCATACACGTAGTGGTCAATGTCATACTTAAAACAAAAGCCGCCGCCTACTCCAAAACCCTATCGCTTTCTTCAATTTCATCTTCTTTGTCTCGCCACCAAAGTATCACAAGTGCAAGGAGCTTGTAGGCAGGTGGAAGGGGCATACACATGGGTGCACACAAAAGCCAAAAAGGAGACTCACTTGTCAAGAGGTGAGTCAGTTGGTCCTGTCTCTTCCCTTCCTTTTCTTTATGCAAATGTTCCTTTTCTTTATGCAAGTGTCTCTGTCCTTTCTTCTCTTTCTTGAAAGTGTCCATTTTCTTTATTCAAGTGTCCTTTTCTTTATGCGAAAGTTGGTCGGTAGGCGACCGTTTTTTGGTACTTTTTTTCGTAGAATCGCGTGTATTTCTGCATGTATTTTGCTAGACAGATTTTGCACATAGAGATACACGCGA
This sequence comes from Cibotium barometz, assembly GCF_041138505.1. Lineage (NCBI taxonomy): Eukaryota > Viridiplantae > Streptophyta > Polypodiopsida > Cyatheales > Cibotiaceae > Cibotium > Cibotium barometz. The sequence continues at coordinate 4,031,581 of NC_141110.1, forward strand.
TCCTAGTGGACGGGATTTTACACGCGATACACTTCATGATGCATGATGCATGATACACTTCATGATGCATGATACACTTCATGATACACGATGCATACAAATGGATTCTTTTTGTAGATTCTTCATGGATCCAGGTTCTTCATTCGATCCATTTGCGTACGGCACTTGGATGATGGAGATGCTAAATCATTTTGGGCGCCACCCTGTCGTCCCAATTGAGCTTACAGAGTATATGTATGCCCATCCTCCTCCTAGATTCCCTGGTACAGTCACCCTGCTCCCGAGTGCCCATGTCACTCCACAACCTTCTGTGCTGCCTGCGAGCCTGACGAGGAGACCTACCTTTTCTTAGACACACTCACACACCCCCTCCCAGGCACCGTCACATCAGGGCTCACAGCCACCATCACGTACTCCCTCACAGCCAACTAGCACGCTCAGTGTCACGTCCACAATCACGTACACAATCCCCCAGTCGTGACTCCACCCACAGTACTACACACAGAGGAGAGCAGACGCTGCACAGACGTCGTAGTAGGGAGAGTGGGAGTGGAGGATGGGGAGGATACGGCGGATGCTTTGGTGGGGAGGTGGTAGGGTACGCGATGAGAGAGGAGATAGAGGGAGAAGAGTTGGAGGAGACCGTAAGGATCAGGAGGTGGTGAGAGGTAGAGGGAGAGATATACTATGATGTGACAGATAGGGGAGGGATAGTGATGGATGCGAGGGGGAAAGAGGTAATGGAATACATGCGTGGGGTAGTATCAAACTTGTATAGAAATTATTTTATTAAATTTAAAGATCAAAATAGCTGATTAGTTGGGGAGATGATAGATGCTGTACATAGTCGCGGTACCCCAATCCCCCACATGCAACATTCTCGGATGTATGGGGAAGGATGCGAATAAGGGAGATCTTAAGTAATAAAAGATCTCACCTTAAGAAACTCGGGTATGATGATGGGATAAATCAAGCTGCGGGTGGCTATCCTGTCGAGAAACCTGTCCACTGCCCACAAACGCGAGTGGAAGGAGGCAAAGAAACGAGCAGAGGGTGGCGTGAAGAGCAGGCAGCATGTGGAGGCACGACGGATCCAGATAGAGACCGTTGGATCTTCACATTTCAGATCTGGAGGCGTCGAGTCATGGGAGGTAGAGTTCGAAGTATCTTGCCACCTTATTTGATTTTTTACTTAATTCATTGATGCGCTGATTGTTTTAATCTTACAAATTGTGTTGATTATGTTACAGCGAGGACGAGTTATGGGGAGGAAGCCCACAGCCCACAAGACTGCATATGCTCATCGGCATAGCAGATGTGACACATGAGCCCTCTTCAGAACCAAGGGACGTATTACGGACGCATAGTTTGAGATGGCCATGAGACCGTACGGTCGACAAGTACTTGAAAACTCTAAACGAATGATTTTGGTTTATTAAATTTTGAATTACATATATATATACTTATATATGATATATTACTTGAACAGGCACAAGCTGCTGCTGTACCTACTGATGCTCCTGTTTTGCTGATGATCCATCCACCGCCGCTGCTCCTGCTCCTGCTCCTGCTGCTAGATGTGAGAACGACAGGGTGAGCATTACTCTTCAGACATGTATACCGTGTATCTGCACATAAAGTCTGCCAAAGTCGCATTTATATGCACGAAAAATCTGTTAAACACGTGTGTATCAACATAGCAAAACTAATAAAACGCATGTATAAGTCCGTGTATCAATGCATTTGACGGGTATCATACACGCACTTTAACACGAAAAATTTGTGGCTGCGATTATACACGTGCTTTTACATGCAAATTTGTGGCCGTGATTATACATGCACTGATACACGAGGCCGCTACTTTTTTTTCACAACTCATTTTTTGTGGCTAACAGCGCGGGTGTGAGCCCGATCCCTTGTAGTGAATCTTATCCAAATTCAACCAAACTGAAGCTGGAAAATTCTAGAACTTAGTTGGACTCAGTTAGTGGCCTTCCTCACCTATAAATAGACCTCCCTCACCTATAAATAGACCCTCATTATTTTGTATTTTCATCTTTGAGCTATACCATCCCAGTATTACATTAAAATACTCATATTTTCTATTATCCCTTAAAAATTCTCTACTTTTGGAGAGAGTGGAGCTTCTCTCTCTCTTCAACCATCCTTGGAGCTTTCCTTTCAACACACTAACCAATTGAATGGTTGGGGACTTCTTCTAAGATAGAGTAGCAAGCAAAAACAAGAGATAAAGTGTAATTTTATGGTTTTTCTCTACTATTCTCAATGTTTTCACTTCTCAATCCCTTTCAAGCTTGAGAAGTTTCTAAATTAAGTGTTTATACTACAAATCAAGCTTTTCTTAAGAGTTGTAATGAATAATTTAGAAAAGTTTACATTTATGCTTAATTAGGATGCTTTTATGTTTATCTCTCTCTATCTCCCCAAAAGAATGGTCTATGACCAATTCTCTATTCAAATGATGCTTCTCATTTGATAAAATCTCAATTCACAAATCAAACTCAAAGCTAGAGGTTAAGAAAGTGGCTTTTTATACTTTTATGCTTTTAGAATTATGATAATCTTATGATTTAAATCCATAAATTGGATTTAAGTTTAGAAGATAGTTATACTATCATATTTGTATTACTAAGTTTATTCTTTTCAAAAATATTAAAAATTATCAGTAATAGCAACGGAGCTATGGCAAATTTTTTAAGAAATTGATACATAATTTATTCTTATGCATAACGTGAAAAGAGGACTTCCTACCGTATTCTAGGATTGGTCATCCTATGTTAAAAGAATGATTTTCATCACATTCAATGGAAAACTAATTTTAAAGTTTATGCATAATTAAATAATTAAGAAAAGTAAAAATTATGGTAATTCTATTTAAATAATAAAAGAGAAATTCCCATGACATTTGAAATTCAATCATTTCAATGGAAAAAGTGAAATTCTTAGCATATTAGAGTTAATGGATATTTTATTTAAATTTAAATAGAAATTTTAGATAAATTTATTTTATCCATGAAAAAAAATTTAAATGATAAAAGGGAAATTTCCATGACATTTGGAATTCAATCATTTAAATAGTAAAAGTAGAATTCTTGGCATATTGAATTAATGGATATTTATTAAAGAAAAGAGGAATTTTAGATAAATTTATTTGATGATAAAAGAGAAATTTTCATGACATTTAGAATTCAATCAATTAAAGGTAAAAAGAAGAATTCTCATGATATTTGAGATCCAAGAAATTAAATGGAAAAAAGAGAAATTTTTAGTATAATTCGGTCTATGAATATTTATCAAAAGTAAAATTTTGAGTATTATTAATAAATATGGGTAGAATTGATTTTTGTAAATCTCATGAATTCTTTTATTCAAAAGAAAAATATTAAACATATTTCACGTGATAAATTTGAGAAAGAATATGAAAATAGCCGTCTCCAAAAAAAGAACCTTTACATAGGCCAAGGAATTGGCAGAAATTTAGAAAAAGTCCCATCGTTGGTATCGAAGTAGAAAAAGCTACTAATGGGAATGAGATGTGATAAGATGTGAATGCGATGTGATAGGAACTATTGAAAAGGCCCCTGAGTGGACATGTCGTGAGCGTTCTGGTTGCGACGAATGATGCCATAGGTACATCGATGAAGGAATGATTGGAATCTAGAATTCAATCGGGTGTTTTGGAGGATTATGATTAGTGATACTATGGTCTCATTAAAAGATTATTTTAAAGTCTATGACTGAATCTGTAAAACACGCAATTTCATATTGGGTGTGTAAGTGGTGTGACTATCTTGAAGTTTGCATAAAGCGTCGGCTAGGGGGCCTCTGGGAACTCTTTTTCCTCGTACCCGGGATAAAACAACTAAATTCTTAAATGAATCCTATCACTACAGTGGTTGGGCGGTTGGCTAACCCATGGGACTGGATGGGTTAGGCTAAACTGATGGATCCCTAAAATGAGACTCAATTCTGTTATGGTACGATAGATGAAGTAAATCCTGGATAGTCCTTGTTCTATGAAAAAGAATCTACAGCTGTGCCGCTCGATGAGGAAAAAAGCGTTGGTCTCTATGATCCAAGTGCAAGTCTCTTTCTTGATCTAACCATGTGACTTACGGGTTCGGTCAGATCAGTTTGGTTAGATAAGGCTCTTGACTATGTTAGAGTAAAAATATCCTGGAGGAATCGCTCGTGCTTTCTGGGCGGCGAGGGGAGTTTTTTCGGGTTCGATTTTGGAAGAATTGAGGGATTAGTCTCTTGTTTGGATATCCGTGGTGGTGGGTGAGGCTCCGAGTGAGAGACTCTGCGCTACGCAAGAAGTGCTACTTCCGCTGCTAGCACCACTCGCGAATTCGTTGCGCAGAGCGAGCAGGGATCTTTCAGCTGGTATCAGAAGGAATTGGCTAAAGTGGATCAACCGAGAAGCGAGAAATGTTAAAAATTTATGAAGTAGCAGTAAAAGGTTATAATTGTGTGATGAAATTCATAGAAATTGATATTCAGAATGAAGATTCATAAATAGGTAATTGGGTCTTCAGATGGAAGTACCGCAATTGTATGGAATCCCAGACTTGCTTGAGGCCTAGACATGATGGTATTTAGCTTATAATTCCAAGGACCGTGACTACCCGTATATATTGAGTGTATAATTGCAACTCTTTACTGGCAGTGTATAATACGAATAAATCTAAGACCTTGAAATTATAAGCAAAAATGCTATCCAGATGATGAATTCGAATGCTGATTGATATGATTTTAAAACTCTGGTTGAGAATTGATGAGTTGATTTGGATTCTGATTGAAAGATGATGATTTATGAATTCTAGTTAAAAGAAGATAAGTTGAACAAAACCACAATGAGGATGAATGGGACGAATCCCAGTAATGATGTTCATAATTGGAATGGCGATAATGACTTCAGCAAATCACTATGATATTAGTGGATTGTGCTGATGACAGATTGCTACTGTTAACACTTGACCCAGTGGATCAAGCTAGGGGATGACAAATTAAAAACTTGCATAACTGAAGTTCCCATGGAGGAATGTTCAGATGGAATTTTTGGTCTAATGGACCATTATTGTGTTAAGGATATGAATGATATATTCGGAATGAATTATTATCTGATAATGAGTTCTATATGTTCTTCTTGTAGAAGGGATCTTTACCCTAGGATTCTGTTGGCTTGACCTGACTATAAGGAACCCTAGACTCAGTTGGATCTTAAGGGAAAGACTTGTGCTCCAGCTGTGCGAGATGAGGATGTCTCGCATTTTTTAAGTGGGGTAGGATGTAAGATTCTTCCCTCCAGCTTTTGAGGTGTAAAGGTGTAAGAACCTCCCCTTCTCTTCTTGTAATTATTCCGCTCTCTAAAATAGAAGAAAGATCTTGTTTGACCCTGTTTTGGGTTGGAGAGAGAATATATCTAGAGAGAGATAATCTAAAATTGAGATAATTTTGGATATAAAAATCCTTCTAGTGTCTAAAATAGTTTCCCTTGAAACATAAATTCAAAAAGAACTTTCCAATGTGCAATTGGAATTAATTGAAAATGTGTATAAAGGACCTTAGCCTAAGGGTCCAGATTTTCAGAAATTTTTGGATTATGGTCCAATTAAGGTTTCTATGGGCCAATAGGATTAATCCAAGTGTGGGGAGGAGATAATTCGAATGAGTAAGAGAAAATACCAGAAAATAAGTAAATGCCCACATAAGATGAAGAGTTGACTGAGTACAAGGTTTATTAGTTAAAAACTATGAGATATTACTAAAAAAATGAGATATTTTGGTATAATAATACCATTTTGACACCTTGGTAAGGAGGGGGGAGACTTCAAGGAGGCACCTATTTGACACATGTGGTGGAGTTTCTAATTAACCAAATCAAAAGGGAGTCAAACTAGGTCCAAATCTTGTCCAAATTCAGCCAAACTGAAGCTGGAAATTCTAGAACTTAGTTGAACTCAGTTAGTGGCCTCCTCACCTATAAATAGACCCTCATTATTTTGTATTTTCATCTTTTAGCTATACCATGCTAGTATTACATTAAAATACTCATATTTTCTATTATCCCTTAAAAATCCTCTACTTTTGGAGAGAGTGGAGCTTCTCTCTCTCTTCAACCATCCTTGGGGCTTTCCTTTCAACACACTAACCAATTGATTGGTTGGGGGCTTCTTCTAAGATAGAGAAGCAAGCAAAAACAAGAGGTAAAGTGTAATTTTATGGTTTTTCTCTACTGTTCTCAATGTTTTCACTTCTCAACTCCTCTCAAGCTTGAGAAGTTTATAAATTAAGTGTTTATAATGCAAATCAAGCTTTTCTTAAGAGTTGTAATAAATAATTTAAAAAAGTTTACATTTATGCTTAATTAGGATGCTTTTATGTTTCTCTCTCTCTCTCTCTCTCTCTCTCTCTCTCTCTCTCTGGAGAATGGTCATTCCTATGACCAATTCTCTATTCAAATGATGCTTCTCATTTGATAAAATCTCAATTCACAAATCAAACTCAAAGCTAGGGGTTAAGAAATTGGCTTTTTATACTTTTATGCTTCTAAAATTATGATAATCTTATGATTTAAATCCATAAATTGGATTTAAGTTTAGAAGATAGTAAAGTGGAATTCTTGGCATATTGAATTAATGGATATTTTATTAAAGAAAAGAGAAATTTTAGATAAATTTATTTGATGATAAAAGAGAAATTCCCATGACATTTAGAATTCAATCAATTAAATGTAAAAAGAGGAATTCCCATGATATTTGAGATCCAAGAAATCAAATGGGAAAAAGAGAAAGTTGGGGGAGGTCGACCCCAATGACACCTGATCCATTTTGCGGGAGGATTGGGTCGATTTCAACAAAATGGATTTTTAGTATAATTTAGTTTATGAATATTTATCAAAAGTAGAATTTTGAGTATTATTAAGAAATATGGATAGAATTGATTTTTGTAAATCCCATGAATTCTTTTATTTAAAAGAAGAATATTGAACATGTTTCATTTCAAAAATTTGAGAAAGAATATGAAAATAGCCGTCTCAAGAAAAAGAACCTTTACGTAGGTCAAGGAATTGACAAAAATTTAGAAAAAGTCCCATCGTCGGTATCAAAGTAGAAAAAGCTACTAAATGGGAATGAGATGTGATAAGATGTGAATGCGATGTGATAGGAACTATTGAAAAGGCCCCTGAGTAGACAGGTCATGAGTGTTTTGGTTGCCAATGATGTTATACGTACACCGATCAAGGAATGATTAGCAATTATAATTCAACTGGATATTTTGGAGGATTATGGTTAGTCTTTCATTATTAAAAGATTATTTTAAAGATAGCTAAATCTGTGAAACAGGCAATTTTGTCTTGGGTTTGTAAGTGGTGTGACTATCTTGAAGTTTGCATGAAGGGTCCGCTAGGGGGCCTGGGAACTCTTTTCCCTGGTACCCAGGACAAAACATAACCAAATTCCTAAATAAATCCTATCACAACAGTGGTTGGGCGGTTGGCTAACCCATGGGATTAGGCTGGATTGATGGATCCCTAAAATGAGACTGAATTTTGTTATGGTACGATAGATGAAGTTAATCCCGGATAGTCCTTGTTCTATGGAAAAGAATCAACAGCTGTGCCTCTCAATGAGGAAAAAAGTGTTGGTCTCTATGATCCAAGTGAAAGTCTCTTCCTTGATCTAACCATGTGACTTAGGGGTTCGGTCGGATCAGTTTGGTTAGAGAGAATTGGCTAAATTGGATCAACCGAGAAGCGAGAAATGTCAAAAATTTATGAAGTAGCAGTAAAAGGTTGTAATTGTGTGATGAAATTCATACAAATTGATATTCAGAATGAAGATTCATAAATAGGTAATTGGGTCTTCAAATGGACGTACCGCAATCGTATATGAAATCCATGACTTGCTTGAGGCCTAGACATGATTGTATTTACCTTTATAGTTCCAAGGACCGTGACTACCCGTATATACCGAGGGTATAACTGCAGCTCTTTAATGGCAGTATATACGAGTAAATCTAAGACCTTGAAATTATAAGCAAAAATGCTATCCAGATGATGAATTCGAATGTTGGTTGATATGATTTTAAAATTCTGGTTAGGAATTGATGAGTTGATTTGGATTCTGATTGAAAGATGATGATTCCTGAATTCTAGTTGAAAGAAGATAAGTTAAACAAAACCACAATGAGGATGAATGGGATGAATCCCAGTAATGATGTTAAGAATTGGAATGGCGATAATGACTTTAGCAAATCACTATGAGATTAGTGGATTGTGCTGACAGATTGCTCTACTGTTAACACTTGACCCAGTGGATCAAGTTAAGAGATGACAAATTAAAAACCTGTATAACTGAAATTCGCTTGGAGGAATGTTTAGATGGAATTTTAGGTCTAATGGACCATTATTGTGTGAAGGATATGAATGATATATTCTGAATGAATTGTTATTTGTTGATAATGAGTTCTATATGTTCTTCTTGTAGAAGGGATCTTTACCCTAGGATTCTGTTGGGTTGACCAGACTATAAGAAACCCCAGAATCAATTGGATCTTAAGGAAAAGAGTTGTGCTCCAGCTGCGAGATGAGGACATCTCGCGTTTTTTAAGTGGGATAGGATGTAAGATTCCCCCCTCGAGCTTTTGAGGTGTAAAGGTGTAAGAACCTCCCTTCTGTTCTTGTAATTATTCTCCTCTCTAAAATAGAAGAAAGATCTTGTTTGACCCTGTTTTGGCTTGGAGAGAGAAAATATCTAGAGAGAGGTAATCCAAAATTGAGATATTTTTGGATATAAAAATCCTCCTAGTGTCTAAAATGGTTTCCCTTGAAACAAAAATTCAAAAAGAACTTTCCAATGTGCAATTGGAATTAATTGAAAATGTGTATGACCTTAGCCTAAGGGTCCAGATTTTCAGAAATTTCTGGATTATAGTCCAATTAAGGTTCCTATGGGCCAATAGGACAAATCCAAGTGTGAGAAGGAGATAAATCCAATGAATAAAAGAAAATACCAAAAAATGAGTAAATGTCCACATAAGATGAAGAGTTGATTGAGTACAAGGTTTGTTAGTTTTTAAAAACTATGAGATATTACTAAAAAATGAGATTTTGGTATAATGATACATTTTTGACACCTTGGTACGGAGGGGGGGAGACTTTAAGGAGGCCCCAATTTCATACATGTGGTGGAGTTTTTAATTCAATAAAATTGTGATATTTTTCTCTCTCCTTTCTCTTGGAAGAAACCAAATCAAAAGGGAGCCAAACTAGGTCCAATCTTGTTCAAATTCAACCAGACTTAAGCTGGAAAATTCTAGAACTTAGTTGGACTTAGTTAGTGGCCTCCCTCACCTATAAATAGACCCTCTTTATTTTGTATTTTCATCTTTGAGCTATACCATGCCAGTATTATATTAAAATACTTATTTTCTATTATCCCTTAAAAATGCTCTACTTTTGGAGAGAGTGGAGCTTCTCTCTCTCTTCAACCATCCTTCGAGCTTTCCTTTCAACACACTAACCAATTGATTGGTTGGGGGCTTCTTCTAAGATAGAGAAGCAAGCAAAAACAAGAGGTAAAGTGTAATTTTATGGTTTTTCTCTACTGTTCTCAATGTTTTCACTTCTCAACCCCTCTCAAGCTTGAGAAGTTTATAAATTAAGTGTTTATAATGCAAATCAAGCTTGAGAAGTTTATAAGTTAAGTGTTTCTAATGCAAATCAAGCTTTTATTAAGAGTTGTAATGAATAATTTAGAAAAGTTTACATTTATGCTTAATTAGGATGCTTTTATGTTTATCTCTCTCTCTCTCTCTCTCTCTCTCTCTCTCTCCCCAAAAGAATGGTCATTCCTATGACTAATTCTCTATTCAAATGATGCTTCTCATTTGATAAAATCTCAATTCACAAATCAAACTCAAAGCTAGAGGTTAGGAAATTGGTTTTTTATACTTTTATGCTTCTAAAATTATGATAATCTTATGATTTAAATCCATAAATTGGATTTAAGTTTAGAAGATAGTAAAGTGGAATTCTTGGCATATTGAATTAATGGATATTTTATTAAAGAAAAGAGAAATTTTAGATAAATTTATTTGATGATAAAAGAGAAATTTCCATGACATTTAGAATTCAATCAATTAAATGTAAAAAGAGGAATTCCCATGATATTTGAGATCCAAGAAATTAAATGGGAAAAAGAGAAAGTTGGGGGAGGTCAACCCCAATGACACCTGATCCATTTTGCGAGAGGATTGGGTCAATTTCAACAAAATGGATTTTTAGTATAATTCAGTTTATGAATATTTATCAAAAGTAGAATTTTGAGTACTATTAAGAAATATGGGTAGAATTGATTTTTGTAAATCCCATGAATTCTTTTATTCAAAAGAAGAATATTGAACATATTTCATTTCAAAAATTTGAGAAAGAATATGAAAATAGCCATCTCGAGAAAAAGAACCTTTATGTAGGTCAAGGAATTGGCAAAAATTTAGAAAAAGTCCTATCGTCGGTATCAAAGTAGAAAAAGCTACTAAATGGGAATGAGATGTGAATGCGATGTGATAGGAACTATTGAAAAGGCCCCTGAGTGGACAGGTCGTGAGCGTTTTGGTTGCCAATGATGCCATAGGTACACCGATGAAGGAATGATTAGAAATTATAATTCAACCGGATATTTTGGAGGATTATGGTCAGTGATACTATGGTTTCATTATTAAAAGATTATTTTAAAGATAGCTAAATCTGTGAAACAGGCAATTTTATCTTGGGTTTGTAAGTGGTGTGACTATCTTGAAGTTTGCATGAAGGGTCCACTAGGGGACCTGGGAACTCTTTTCCCTGCTGGTACCTAGGACAAAACATAACCAAATTCCTAAAGAAATCCTATCACTACAGTGGTTGGGCGGTTGGCTAATCCATGGGATTAGGCTGGACTGATGGATCCCTAAAATGAGACTGAATTTTGTTATGGTATGATAGATGAAGTGAATCCCGGATAGTCCTTGTTCTATGGAAAAGAATCAACAGCTGTGCCTCTCAATGAGGAAAAAAGTGTTGGTCTCTATGATCCAAGTGAAAGTCTCTTCCTTGATCTAACCATGTGACTTAGGGGTTCGGTCAGATCAGTTTGGTTAGAGGGAATTGGCTAAATTGGATCAACCGAGAAGCGAGAAATGTCAAAAATTTATGAAGTAGCAGTAAAAGGTTGTAATTGTGTGATGAAATTCATACAAATTGATATTCAGAATGAAGATTCATAAATAGGTAACTGGGTCTTCAAATGGACGTACCGCAATCGTATATGAAATCCATGACTTGCTTGAGACCTAGACATGATTGTATTTACCTTATAATTCCAAGGACTGTGACTACCCGTATATACCGAGGGTATAACTGCAGCTCTTTAATGGCAGTATATACGAGTAAATCTAAGACCTTGAAATTATAAGTAAAAATGCTATCCAGATGATGAATTCGAATGCTGGTTGATATGATTAATTCTAGTTAGAAATTGATGAGTTGATTTGGATTCTGATTGAAAGATGATGATTCCTGAATTCTAGTTGAAAGAAGATAAGTTGAACAAAACCACAATGAGGATGAATCGGACGAATCCTAGTAATGATGTGAAGAATTGGAATGGCGATAATGACTTCAGCAAATCACTATGAGATTAGTAGATTGTGCTGTGATGACAGATTGCTGTTAACACTTGACCCAGTGGATCAAGTTAAAGGGATGATAAATTAAAAACCTGCATAACTAAAATTCGCGTGGAGGAATGTTCAGATGAAATTTTCGGTATAATGGACCATTATTGTGTGAAGGATATGAATGATATATTCTGAATGAATTGTTATTTGATAATGAGTTCTATATGTTCTTCTTGTAGAAGGGATCTTTACCCTAGGATTCTGTTGGGTTGACCAGACTATAAGGAACCCAGAGACAATTGGATCTTAAGGGAAAGAGTTGTGCTCCAGCTGCGAGATGAGGACATATCGCATTTTTTAAGTGGGGTAGGATGTAAGATTCCTCCCTCGAGCTTTTGAGGTGTAAAGGTGTAAGAACCTCCCCTTCTGTTCTTGTAATTATTCCCCTCTCTAAAATAGAAGAAAGATCTTGTTTGACCCTGTTTTGGCTTGGAGAGAGAAAATATCTAGAGAGAGGTAATCCAAAATTGAGATATTTTTGGATATAAAAATCCTCCTAGTGTCTAAAATGGTTTCCCTTGAAACAAAAATTCAAAAAGAACTTTCCAATGTGCAATTGGAATTAATTGAAAATGTGTATAAAGGACCTTAGCCTAAGGGTCTAGATTTTCAGAAATTTCTGGATTATAGTCCAATTAAGGTTCCTATGGGCCAATAGGACAAATCCAAGTGTGAGAAGGAGATAAATCCAATGAATAAAAGAAAATACCAAAAAATGAGTAAATGCCCACATAAGATGAAGAGTTGATTGAGTACAAGGTTTGTTAGTTTTTAAAAACTATGAGATATTACTAAAAAATGAGATTTTGGTATAATGATACATTTTTGACACCTTGGTACGGAGGGGGGGAGACTTCAAGGAGGCCCCGATTTCATACATGTGGTGGAGTTTTTAATTCAATAAAATTGTGATATTTTTCTCTCTCCTTTCTCTTGGAAGAAACCAAATCAAAAGGGCGCCAAACTAGGTCCAATCTTGTTCAAATTCAACCAGACTTAAGCTGGAAAATTCTAGAACTTAGTTGGACTTAGTTAGTGGCCTCCCTCACCTATAAATAGACCCTCTTTATTTTGTATTTTCATCTTTGAGCTATACCATGCCAGTATTACATTAAAATACTTATTTTCTATTATCCCTTAAAAATGCTCTACTTTTGGAGAGAGTGGAGCTTCTCTCTCTCTTCAACCATCCTTCGAGCTTTCCTTTCAACACACTAATCAATTGATTGGTTGGGGGCTTCTTCTAAGATAGAGAAGCGAGCAAAAACAAGAGGTAAAGTGTAATTTTATGGTTTTTCTCTACTATTCTCAATGTTTTCACTTCTCAAACCCTCTCAAGCTTGAGAAGTTTCTAAATTAAGTGTTTATAATGCAAATCAAGCTTTTCTTAAGAGTTGTAATGAATAATTAAGAAAAGTTTAAATTTATGCTTAATTAGGATGCTTTTATGTTTATCTCTCTCTCTCTCTCTCTCTCTCTCTCTTTCTCCCCCCCCAAAAGAATGGTCATTCTCCTATGACCAATTCTCTATTCAAATGATGCTTCTCATTGATAAAATCTCAATTCACAAATAAAACTCTAGGCTTGTGAAGCTAGAGATTAAGAAAGTGGATTTTTATACTTTTATGCTTCTAAAATTATGATAATCTTATGATTTAAATCCATAAATTGGATTTAAGTTTAGATGATAGTTATTTTATCATATTTGTATTACTAAGTTTATTATTTTTAAAACAATAGAAATTTTTTAGAAATAGCAGCGGAGCTATGCCAAAATTTTTAAGAAATTCATACATAATTCATTCTTATGCATAACGTGGAAAAAGGACTTCCTACCATATTCTAGGATTGGTCATCCTATGCTAAAAGAATGATTTTCATCACATTCAATGGAAAACTAATTTTTAAGATTTATGAATAATTAAATAATTGAGAAAAGTAAAAATTATAGTAATTCTATTTAAATAATAAAAGAGAAATTCCCATGACATTTGGAATTCAATCATTTAAATGGAAAAAGTTAAATTCTTAGCATATTAAAATTAATGGATATTTTATTTAAATTTAGAGAGAAATTTTAGATAAATTTATTTTATGCATGAAAAAAAATTTAAATGATAAAAGGAGAATTTTCGTGACATTTGGAATTCAATCATTTAAATAGTAAAAGTGGAATTCTTGGCATATTGAATTAATGGATATTTAATTAAAGAAAAGAGAAAATTTAGATAAATTTATTTGATAATAAAAGAGAAATTCCCATGACATTTAGAATTCAATCAATTAAATGTAAAAAGAGGAATTCCCATGATATTTGAGATCTAAGAAATTAAATGAAAAAAAGAGAGATTTTTAGTATCATTCAATTTATGAATATTTATGAAAAGTAGAATTTTGAGTATTATTAAGAAATATGGGTAGAATTGATTTTTGTAAATCCTATGAATTCTTTTATTCAAAAGAAGAATATTGAACATATTTCACTTGAGAAATTTGAGAAAGAATATGAAAATAGCCGTCTCGAGAGAAAGAACCTTTACCTAGGCCAAGGAATTGGCATAAATTTAGAAAAAGTCCCATCGTCGGTATCGAAGTAGAAAAAGCTACTAAATGGGAATGAGATGTGATAAGATGTGATAGAAACTATTGAAAAGGCCCTTGAGTGGATAGGTGGTGAGAGTTCTGGTTGCCAATGATGCCATAAGTACACCGATGAAGGAATGATTGGAAATTAGAATTCAATCGGATATTTTGGAGGATTATGATCAGTGATACTATGGTTTCATTAAAAGATTGTTTTAAAGATAGCTGAATCTATGAAACAGGCAATTTCATATTGGGTGTGTAAGTGGTGTGACTATCTTGAAGTTTGCATGAAGCGTCATCTAGGGGGCCTAGGAACTCTTTTCCCTAGTACCCGGGACAAAACATAACCAAATTCTTAAATGAATGCTATCACTACAGTGGCTGGGCGGTTGGCTAACCCATGGGACTGGATGGGGTTAGGCTGGACTGATGGATCCCTAAAACGAGACTCAATTCTGTTATGGTACGATAGATGAAGTAAATCTTGGATAGTCCTTGTTCTATGGAAAAGAATCAACGGTTGTGTCTCTCGAGATATGAGGAAAATAATGAATGAAAGAAAATACCCAAAAATGAGTAAATGCCCACATAAGATGAAGAGTTGACTGAGTACAGGGTTTATTAGTTAAAAACTATGAGATATTACTAAAAAATGAGATATTTTGGTATAATAATACATTTTTGACACCTTGGTAAGGAGGGGGGAGACTTCAAGGAGGTGCCTATTTGACACATGTGGTGGAGTTTCTAATTCAATAAAATTGTGATATTTTTATCTCTCCTCTCTCGTGGATCAAACCAAATCAAAAGGGAGTCAAACTAGGTCCGAATCTTGTCCAAATTCAGCCAAACTGAAGGTGGAAAATTCTAGAACTTAGTTGGACTCAGTTAGTGGCCTCCCTCACCTATAAATAGACCCTCATTATTTTGTATTTATATTTTTGAGCTATATCATGTCAGTATTACATTAAAATACTCATATTTTCTATTATCCCTTAAAAATCCTCTACTTTTGGAGAGAGTAGAGTTTCTCTCTCTCTTCAACCATCCTTGGAGCTTTCCTTTCAACACACTAACCAATTGATTGGTTGGGGGCTTCTTCTAAGATAGAGAAGCAAGCAAAAACAAGAGGTAAAGTGTACTTTTATGGTTTTTCTCTATTATTCTCAATGATTTTACTTCTCAACCTCTCTCAAGCTTGAGAAGTTTCTAAATTAAGTATTTAGAATGCAAATCAAGCTTTTCTTAAGAGTTGTAATGAATAATTAAGAAAATTTTACCTTTATGCTTAATTAGGATGCTTTTATGTTTATCTCTCTCTCCCCCCAAAAGAATGGTCATTCCTATGACCAATTCTCTATTCAAATGATGCTTCTCATTGATAAAATCTCAATTCACCAATCAAACTCTAGGCTTGTGAAGCTAGAGGTTAAGAAAGTGGCTTTTTATACTTTTATGCTTCTAAAATTATGATAATCTTATGATTTAAATCCATAAATTGGATTGAAGTTTAGAAGATATTTATACTATCATATTTGTATTACTAAGTTTATTCTTTTCAAAAATATTAAAAATTATCAGTTATAGCAGCGGAGCTATGGTAAAGTTTTTAAGAAATTGATACATAATTCATTCTTGTGCATAATGTGAAAAGAGAAATTTCTACCATATTCTAGGATTGGTCATCCTATGCGAAAAGAATGATTTTCATCACATTCAATGAAAAACTAATTTTTAAGTATTATGCATAGTTAAATAATTAAGAAAAGTAAAAATTATGTTAATTCTATTTAAATGATAAAAGAAGAATTCCCATGACATTTGGAATTCAATCATTTAAATGGAAAAAGTGGAATTCTTAGCATATTGATATTAATGGATATTTTATTCAAATTTAAAAAGGAATTTTAGATAAATTTATTTTATGCAGGAAAAAAAATTTAAATGATAAAAGAGAAATTTTTCTTGACATTTGGAATTCAATCATTTAAATAGTAAAAGTGGAATTCTTGGCATATTTAATTAATGGATACTTTATTAAAGAAAAGAGAAAATTTACATAAATTTATTTGATGAAAGAGGAATTCCCATGATATTTAGAATTCAATCAATTAAATGTAAAAAGAGGAATTCCCATGATTTTTGAGATCCAAGAAATTAAATGGAAAAAAGAGAAATTTTTAGTATAATTCAAATTAGGAATATGTATCAAAAGTAGAATTTTGAGTATTATTAAGAAATATGGGTAGAATTGATTTTTGTAAATCCTATGAATTCTTTTATTCAAAAGAAGAATATTGAACATATTTCACTTGAGAAATTTGAGAAAGAATGCGAAAATAGCCGTCTTGAGAAAAAGAACCTTTACCTGCCAAGGGATTGGGAGAAATTTAGAAAAAGTCCCATCGTTCAGTATCGAAGTAGAAAAAGCTACTAAATGGGAATGAGATGTGACAAGATGTGAATGGGATATGATAGGATATGGTGTGATGTAAATGTCGATAAGATGGGAAGTAAATGGATGTGGATGTGAATGATGAGATGTGAGGTTATGTGAAAGGATGAGATGTAAAGTAAATGCATGTGGATGAGATGTGAAGTAAATGGATGTGGATGTGAATGATGAGATGAGAATGAGATGTGAGGTTATGTGAAAGGATGAGATGTAAAGTAAATGGATGTGGATGTGTATGTGAAAGGATGAGATGTAAAGTAAATGGATGTGGATGTGTAAGTGAAAGAATGTGGATGTGAATGATGAGATGAGAATGAGATGTGAGGTTATGTGAAAGGATGTGATGTGATGTAAATGGATGTGGATGTGATGTGATGTAAAAGGATGTGGATGTGGATATGGATGAGATGTGATGTGGTATAAAGGGATGAGGATGTAAATGTGATGAGATGTGGATGAAATGTGATGTGATGTGAATATATGTGGATGTGAATGTGAATGAATGGATGGATGTGAATAGACGTGCATGTGACTGACTGGATGTATGTGGATGAATGAGATGGAATGTGTATGGATGTGAGGAGATATGGATGGATGTGGATGTGATGTAATGTGGATGGAATGAATGAGATATAATGTGGATATGATGTAATGTGGATAGAATGTATGTGATGGGATGGGAATGCAATGAATGTGATGGATGTGAATAGATGCGATGAGATGTGAATCGACATAGATGTGAATGGATGTGATGAGATGTGAAGTGGATGTGAATGTGACATGATGTAAATAGATGTGATGTGGATGTGATGTGATCGGGATAGATGTGAATGGGTGAGATGTGATGTGATGTCAATTGGGATAGATGTGATGTGATGTGAATCGGGATAGATGTGAATGGATGAGATGTGATGTGGATGTGATGTGATGTGAATTAGGATAGATGTGAATACGTGAGATGTGATGTGGGTGTGATGTGAATCACGATAGATGTGAATGGGTGAGATGTGATGTGAATCGGGATAGATGTGATGTGGATGTGATGTGATGTGATATGAATCGGGATATAAGTGAATGGGTGAGACGTGATGTGGATGTGATGAGATGTGATGTGAATCGGGATAGATGTGAACGGGTGAGACATGATGTGGATGTGATGTGAATCGGGATAGATATGAATAGATGAGATGTGATGTGAATGGATGTAATGTGATATGATGTGAATTCGGGACAGATGTGAATGGATGAGATGTGATGTGATCGGGGTAGATGTGAATGGATGTGATCTGATGTGGATATGGGTAGATGAGAATGGATGAGATGTGATGAGGATAGATGTGGATAGATGTGATGAGATGTAATATGATGTGATTGGATGAAAGACGATGGTAATACATATGATTGGATGTGGATTAAGCAATGTGAACTAATGTAGAAGAATGTGGAATAACGGGAAATGATGTGGAACAATGTGAAAAGATGAGAGTTCATTAGAAACTGTATTTATGACCTGTTTTTAAATGACTATTTTATGTCAAGAATGCTGGGAAAGCATTTTGACCATCTTGTGAATGAGGTCGTGGAGATCTAAGTGATAAAGTTGCAATAGCTGACACGGAGAGTCAATGGAGGACGTCTCGTGTAGCAAGGTCGACCGAGGTCTTGATGACCAGCCTCTGTTTGATTTAAATGGTTAGCTTCTGGTATGGTGGATGAGGAACCAAGGAAGCGGCCTATGAGTGAAGTGCTAGGTGACCTGCAAAGGATCTTAGAGGATGCTGACCATATGGTACTCGGGCTCTGGGTCACCGAAGATCCCCATGCGTGCATCGAGGAAGAAAATGGAACAAGGTGTTAGAGTTGTTTTTTTAACTTGGGCATGGATCTGGTTGATTGACCTTGCTGGTCCTCCAATGGATGAGTCCATGGCTATTTTATATGGATCTGTTGGTTGATCTTGCTGATCTTCAAGGGAGAGTCCATTTGGATTTTTATAAGTGAATATATTTTCTGGTACTATGAGCTAGGAACTATTGAAAAGGCCCCTGAGTGGACAGGTGGTGAGCGTTCTGGCTGCCAATGATGCCATAGGTACATGGATGAAGGAATGATTGGAAATTAGAAGTCAACCGGATATTTTAGAGGATTATGATCAGTGATACTATGGTTTCATTAAAAGATTGTTTTAAAGACAGCTAAATCTGTGAAACAAGCAATTTTATATTGGGTGTGTAAGTGGTGTGACTATCTTGAAGTTTGTATGAAGCATTGACTAGGGAGCCTGGGAACTCTTTTCCCTGGTACCCGAGACAAAACATAACCAAATTCCTAAATGGATCCTATCACTTTAGTGTTTGGGTGCTTGGCTAACCCATGGGCCTTGATGGGGTTAGGCTGGACTAATGGATCCCTAAAATGAGACTTAATTCTGTTATCGTACGATAGATGAAGTAAATCTCAGATAGTCCTTGTTCTATGGAAAAGAATCAACGACTGTGCCTCTTGATGAGGAAAAAAGTGTTGGTCTCTATGATCCAAGTGCACTTCTCTTCCTTGATCCAAGTGCACTTCTCTTCCTTGATCTAACCATGTGACTTACAGGTTCGATTGGATCAGTTCGGTTAGATAAGGCTCTTGACTACGTCAGAGTAAAAATATCCTGGAGGAATCGCCCGTGCTTTCTGGGCGAGGTAAGTTTTTCCGAGTTCGGTTTTGGAAGAATCGAGAGATCAGTCTCTTGTCCGGATATCTGTGGTAGGCGAGGCCCCAAGTGAGATGCTCTGCCCCGTGCAAGAAGTGCTACTTTTGTTGCTAGCACCCCCAAACAAATTCGTTGCGCAGAGCGGGCCGGGATCTTTCAGCTGGTATCAGAGCCAATTGGCTAAAGTGGATCAATTCAGAAGCCAAAAATGTCAAAAATTTATGAAGTAGCAATAAAAGGTTATAATTGTGTGATGAAATTCATACAAATTGATATTCAGAATGTGAAGACTCATAAGTAGGTAATTGGGTCTTCAGATGGAAGTACCACAATTGTATGAAATCCCTAACTTTCTTAAGGCCTAGACATGATGGTATTTACCTTATAATTCTAAGGACCGTGACTACCCAAATATACCGAGGATATAATTGTAGCTCTTTACTCGCAGTAGATATGAGTAAATCTAAGACCTTGAAATTATAAGCAAAAATGCTATCCAGATGATGAATTCAAATGCTAGTTGATATGATTTTAAAATTCTGGTTGAGAATTGATGAGTTGATATGGATTCTGATTGAAAGATGATGATTCCTGAATTCTAGTTGTTAAAAGAAGATAAGTTGAACAAAATCACAATGAGAATGAATGGGACGAATCCTAGGAATGATGTTAATAATTGGAATGGCGATAATGACTTCAGCAAATCACTATGAGATTAGTGGATTGTGCTGACAGATTGCTGCTGTTAACACTTGACCCAGTGGATCAAGTTAAGGGATGACAAATTAAAAACCTGTATAATTGAAATTCCCATGGAGGAATGTTCAGATGGAATTTTCGGTCTAATAGACCATTATTGTGTTAAGGATATGAATGATATATTTTGAATGAATTGTTATCTGATAATGAGTTCTATATGTTCTTTTTGTAGAAGGGATCTTTACCCCAGGATTTTGTTGGGTTGACCAGACTATAAGGAACCCCAGAATCAGAGAAAGAGTTGTGCTCTAGCTGCGAGATGAGGACATCTCGCGTTTTTTAAGTGGGGTAGGATGTAAGATTCCTCCCTCCAGCTTTTGAGGTGTAAAGGTGTAAGAACCTCCCCTTCTGTTCTTGTAATTATTCCCCTCTCTCAAATAGAAGAAAGATCTTGTTTGACCCTGTTTTGGCTTGAAGAGAGAAAATATCTACAGAGATGTAATCCAAAATTGAGATATTTTTAGATATAAAAATCCTCCTAGTGTCTAAAATGCTTTCCCGTGAAACAGAAATTCAAAAAGAACTTTCCAATGTGCAATTGGAAAGTGTATAAAAATCCTCCTAGTGTCTAAAATGGTTTCTCGTAAAACAGAAATTCAAAAAGAACTTTCCAATGTGCAATTGGAATTGATTGAAAATGTATATAAAGGACCTTAGCCTAAGGGTCCAGATTTTTAGAAATTTTTGGATTATGGTCCAATTAAGGTTCTTATGGGCCAATAGGATTAATCCAAGTGTGGGGAGGAGATAAATCCAATGAATAAAAGAAAATACCCAAAAATGAGTAAATGCCCACATAAGATGAAGAGTTGACTGAGTACAAGGTTTATTAGTTAAAAACTATGAGATATTACTAAAAAAATGAGATATTTTGGTATAATGATACATTTTTGACACCCTTGTTCCTACCATATTCTAGGACTGGTCATCCTATGCTAAAAGAATGATTTTCATCACATTCAATAGAAAACTAATTTTTAAGGTTTATGCGTAGTTAAATAATTAAGAAAAGAGAAAATTGTGGTAATAACAAGTGATAACATTATTTCCCAGATTTACTTTAAAATTTTAAGTAATTTTTGTTGCTGTTACGTAGATTTACAACAGCACTGTGAGATCCCACTGCCCCCTCTGCACACCGGATTCCCGGTAGCTGGCAGCAGCAGAAGCAGCTCCCTCATGCGCGGGCCAGGGTTTCCCACCCGGGGCCTCGCCCTCGAATGTCCGGGCACGAGACTAAGCTGGTGGTCATTCCGAAAACCAAAATTGGGAGAATTTTCCATGCCTAGAAAACGGGGACGATTCCACCATTTTTATTTTCTTAACGAATTTTTCTAATGAGATCAAGATATTGAACTAACCTTCATCTGATTAAATCAGATAGAAGGGAAACTATTATAGAATTAACTTGAAGGAATCAATACTTTTTTCCTAATTGAATCAGGCAAATCCATTAATCTATTCATTAGAGAAGTCTTCAGGCTTTTATTTAACTACTCGAGTTCTAAGCGTATTTATATTAATCAATTTTATTATTAAAACTCTACTGATTCCAGCCGTTAGCCACCGCCCAACCACTGGAATTAGTAGAACCAAACAAGTACTCACCCACCCATAATTGAATGCCTTTCTTAACTTTTGCTTTAGAATACAGATATGCACACACTCCTCTTTTATAATAAAAACGATTCTTTTATGCATCTATTTATGCATAAAAATCAATATTGGTGAACTAACACTTTTATAATAAAAAAATTATTTTATGCATAAAAATCAATATTGATGAAAGTAACACTTTTATAATTAAAAAAATTCTTTTATTCATAAAAATCAATATTGGGTGAAAGTAACACTTTTATAATAAAAAAATTCTTTTATGCATCATTTTATGCATAAAAATAAATATTGATGAAAGTAACACTTTTATAATAAAAAATTCTCTTATGCATCATTTTATGCATAAAAATCAATTTTGATGAAAGTAACACTTTAAAATTAAAAAAATTTCTTTATGCATCATTTTATGCATAAAAATCAATATTGGTGAAAGTAACACTTTTATAATAAAAAAATTCCTTTATGCATCATTTTATGCATAAAAATCAATTTTGATAAAAGTAACACTTTTATAATAAAAAAATCCTTTTGTGCATCATTTTATGCATAAGAGTCAATATTGGTGAAAGTAACACTTTTATAATAAAAAATATTATTTTCAATATCCATCTTTCTATGCATAGAATTTAATTCTAATGAAAATCACACTTTTATAATAAAGAAATATCCATATGCATCTTTCTATGCATAGAATTTAAATCTAATGAAAATCACTCTTTTATAATAAAAAAATAACCAATATGCATCTTTCTATGCATAGAATTTAAATATAATGAAAATCACTTTTTTATAATAAAAAAGATAACCAATATGCATCTTTCTATGCATAGAATTTAAATCTAATGAAAATCACTCTTTTATAATAAAAAAATAACCAATATACATCTTTCTATGAATAGATTTTAAATATAATGAAAATCACTCTTTTATAATAAAAAATAACCAATATGCATCTTTCTATGCATAGATTTTAAATTTTAATGAAAATAACACTTTTATAATAAAAATATTTCTAGTATGCATTTTTCTATGCCTAGAATGAAAATAACACTTTGGAATACACAAATGGTGGGGATTACTCTTTTTGAATAATAAAAGATAAAACTTATTTCACAAAATTTAAGAAAATTTTGCCATAATCTCCTTTGTATGGCTAACCATTTTTCAAAATTTTCTATCCTCAAGTTACTTAAAAATTATCCCAAATGGTTTAAAACATTCTAAACTAATCAAATTCCACTCTTAAAAGAGAAACAATATGAAAAGTTTAATTCTAACAATTTGATTACTTATCTAGGATAAAGAAGGGCTGAATTTAAGACTGAAGAGAGGGGGAAAGCCTTTCCAATAAGGCATAACATCATTTTTTTCATTTTAAAGAAAACAAAATTAGAAAACCATTAAAAGAAATAAAGAAAAAGTAGGATTTCTAGCTTACTTGAATTTCTGTGAGCTTTCCTTTGGCTTGATGGTTTGAGGGATCTAGTCTTGTTTGCAACAAAAGTGGCCACCAATTCTTTGAAGAGGGAATGAATTATCAATAAATGCACTGTTTTTGGCTCTGAGGAGGAGTAGAGTGCAACAGTGCATAAAACACTATTAAGCTTCTACAAAGGGGGGAGGCTTCTATTTATAGGAAAAAGTGAGCTTCTAACCAAGCAAACCGATTTTAGAATTTTTGAGATCAGTTTGGTCAATTTTTAACCATTTTCGGGTCAGTTTAGCTTACTTTTTGGAACTAGACTTGAATTAGGAGAGAGGAGAGATGAAATATCTCAATATTTGAGAATTTAAAACTCCACCACACATGTGAAATAGGCACCTCCTTCATGAGGGGGAATCCCCACTCTGAGGTGTCAAAAATTTATTTTTTTAGTATTTTCACTCTTCATCTTATGTGAGTATTTACTCATTTTTGGGAGGGATTTTCTTTATTTCTTCAATTTATCTCCTCCATACATTTGGATGAATCTGATTGCCCCCTCAGAACCTTAATTTAAAATTTTCAGAAAATTTGGATCCTTAGGATAAGGCCTTTTGAATAGATTATAATTTATTTCTAATGCACCTTCTGAAAATCGTTTTGAACTTCTGTTTTGGGGGAATTTATTTTAATAAGAAGAGATATTTTTCCATCCAAAAATTTCTAAAATCTGAATAACCTCTCTCTAGAATATTTTCTCTCTAAAATCTGAATAACCTCTCTCTAGAATATTTTCTCTCTCTAAGCCAAAATAGGTAGAAACAAGATCTTTTATTAATCTGAAGAGGGGATTGATTACAAGGGAAGATACTGGACATCTTGAGGGGTTGGGGAGGAATTTTACAGGGTACGTTGTCGAAAATTTCGGACACCGAATCACCTGCCTCTATAGCTGTCCACTCCAACAGCCTTGGAAACAAACACCACGAACGGGGACACCACCAGCCACTGGCTGGAACACTTCTCTCACGGTTCACCACACCACCCACACCATAAAGACAGCACAAAACAGGGGCACCATAGACCAAGTAAACACCCAGCAATTATATTCCCAATCAACACACACTGTATACAAGCTTCTCCCGACACAGAAGCCAGCCTTTGCAACAACAAACAAACACATCAACACTCTGACCTGTCACTGTTGAGGATACACCACATCCTCAATCACTGCGAACCTCTCGCCTGCGTACTGTGCCAACCACACCAGAAAGAACCCGGCCACTTCGCTCTTCAGAGGGCGCCCCACCAGCTAACCCTCAACTCTCTCTGCAGCCCATCACTTCTGTGTGTGTCGCCAGCAGCAGCTACACCAACACCTCTCTCTCTCCTCTCTTCACAAAGTCACCAGCCACCTTTCTCTGTACAGCTTCCACGTCAAGCTTGTCTCACATCCAGCCCCTGCTCTTCGCTTGTCCACACCTCTGTCTCCTAGGCGACCTCCTCTGCAGTCGCCAGCCTTCTACCATGCCCATAGCCATAGCCAGCCACGATCAGCTTCTCTATTCGTCGCCAGTCTCTGCTCCTGCACTCGCAGAGACGACCATCACCTCCAAGGCCTCCGTCACCACCTCGGAAGCCGCCAGCTCAACACCAACTCTTCGCATCCCAAAAGGTGGCCATCTCCTTCCTACTTTTCATACACGTGGCCACCCTCACGCCTTCCATTTCACACCAATTTAAAGGCAACATTGGCCCCTTCAACCTTTAATTGCCCATGCTTCCATACCTTCTTTCAAATGCAGCTTACGAGTGCCCAATTATCTCTTGGACACGCACACATTTAGAGCCATCGAACGGCTGATACCACCTCCAGCGGACCTCCAGTAGACCACGCTCTAGACAGGCTTGCAACAAGCCCAAAGCCAAACCATTCACCCTATACACTTGCCAATGCATTCCAAGGCCAAGTCTTCACACATGCCATGCATCCATATGTACACAAGCCCAAAACACCTCTCAGAAAAACGCCTGACAACGTCATCGATTCTATGCAAAACTTTGTTTTAAGAACTGCAGGAAGATAGATTGGTTGTGCAAACATTGTGTGTGCTGCTGCAAGGAGGTCAATAGTTGCCATTGGATGTATGTATGCACATTGAGGTCACTGGTTGTGACATTTGAGTGTAGTACAGTACTGCTATAGAAAATACAATAGTTTGTGCAAGACAAACCAGAGTGCTATTTCTGGTAAATTTGTGTGTCGTCTGGCAAGATGTCAAATGATGGCATAAACCAGATTGTTGCTGAGAAGCTTGATAAGAACAACTTCCATGCTTGGAGGTTCAGGCTCAAAAATTTCCTGATGGGAAAGGTGTTGAAATTTAAGCATAATGATGGGCTATGGTGGATCAAACACTAGAATCAACATCATTAACAAAGTGATTAGCAAATGATTAAGATGTAATTAGTGAATAATTAGCAAATAGATTAATGTAGGCATGGATACTCAAAAACCAGCAAATTCTCATTAGGGCTATGCCTCAATTTATAGAGTTTACATCAAGCATCAAATCCCATTATGATTCACTCCCAGAATATCTCCACCTCTTGCCTGATTCTCTCCACCTCTTCTCTTTTCCCTGAATATCTCCCAGAATATCTCCACACTCCTAAATTCCCTCATGCTACCCATTATTCTCTCCCAGTAGATTCTTCTCACCTTTTCACAGGTTCTTTCACAATTACATCTCCTCTTTTACAGCCTCTATCCAAGAGCTTGTTCCCACACACACCCTATTCACTTGTATATTTCAACACCTCCCCTCAAGTGAATAATCCTAGCACACCTGGACCCTGTATCAAGTTTCCCTCTTACTTGATAGCCCGCGACCAGTGCCTCAAGTCCCTAAACTCCATAGTCCTTGACACTCTCTCTCTCTATGTGTCCAAGGCTACTATAAGTGCCCGCGACCTTGACTAAAGTGCTCACACATACATCTACCACGTGGCCTACATCATCGGTGGCTCAGAGGTGGTTTTACTTTATTGGGGCAGGTTACATTGGGTTGTGGGGTCTCTCTTTCTCTCTCTCTCTCTCAGAAAAGATGATCCGACTCCACTTCCCTTGGAGCCTCCATGAAGTTTGCCGATGTCGTTCCTTCTTCACTGGGTTTGTTGTAGCAGTCTCTCGCCATGTGTCCTAGCTTTCCACATTTGTGGCAAGTGAAGGTCCTCCCTCCTACTCTGCCTCTTCCTCGTCCTCGTCCTCGAGAGAATCCTCCTCGGGTGAAGAATGCTTTTTCCTCTCCTGCTGTTGAGTCGAGCCCTTTCTTCTCTTTGCCTCTGCTCTCTTGCTCTAGTAGAGCTGCTTCTATCTCGTGTATCTTCAGTTCAGGTACATTCTTTAGTGTTGCTACAATGTTTTCATAATCTCCTTTGTCCACACTCTTCAGAAGTACAGCTAATGCTTCATCATCTTCTACCTTTTTGCCAATAGCTGCTAGCTGTTGCTTAATGCTTTTATATTTGTTCAAGTGTGTGATTAAAGGTTCACTTTCCTTCATGTCCAATTTGTAGAATTGCATTAACAGATTTATCTTGGAATTTTTTGCTTGTGTACCAAATAATTTATTGAGTTCATCCCATGCATCTTTTGCCCACTGTATCCCTATGATATGATGAATGATTTCATCATTTAAACTGAGTGCAATAAGTCCCAATGCTTTTTCATTCCTACTCTTCCACTCATTTTCTCCTCTCTCTGGGCATTCATCTCTCCCTTCAACTAATCCCCACAGATTTTTCCTCATCAGCAAATACATGGTTTTTGTCTGCCATGTATAAAACTATTTTCCATTAAATTTGGCTATTTCCTTTGCTGAACTCATGGTGATGTGAAGGGGGTCTTACCTCTTGATCCAAATTCAAGATTCAAGGGCAGTGTCTACCCTTTTACAACTCAATCTGGTGTTTAATAGATGATTACAATAATTTTATCAGCATAAAATCACCAGAAATTACATTAAATTAAGGGTAACCAATTTGTACGGGATGGTTGGAGTATCAGACCAGCTCCGATTTGCAATATGAAGCTATAGGGATCTGTATCAGATACCTAATGGTTAATTTGAACCCTCAATTGCACCAAAATATAGTGATTAGCATTGATTAATCACTGATTAGCAAATTAATGCTCTGGTTTGTGTGCAAAAAACAGAGTATGCGAGGAGTCCAGATCTGGTGCCTTCCACTTCAAATGAGCTCAAATGCTTTCAAAGGAATCAATAGCAATGAGTCTAGTAGAGGATTAAGCCAAGAAATACAAGATTTGACCAAATAATGAAAGCTTAATCTCTGTTTTACCAAAGTCACCTGCAGATTTGATGAAGAGCTTGGATCTCAATGTAGACTTGATGAAACTCAATTCTGTCTTCACCAGCTTGTAGAGCATGCTTGATTACCCCTTGGGCTAAGAGGAATTAGAGACATTTGAACTGAGCAAGTAGAAATCTCAATTCTCCTCCAGAAAAAATGCACCGGCGAAATCGCTGATTTCTGCTTTGTTTCTACGCGGTTTGATGCGCCGTCTTGCTGAGCATGAAGCTAAGAGTGTTAGCTAGCTTGTGTTAAAAGCTCAAGACCTAATGTTGACTGTGCAAGAAGAATGGAGGCCTCCACTGGTTGGGGGTGAAGGGGAAGGTGAAAAACTCACTAAAAATTGATTTTTTTGCTAATTATCTACTAATCCTAATTAATTAACTAATGGACTCATAAACCTAATTGATTCTAGGCATGGCTCTGATACCATGTTGAAATTTGAGCATAATGATGGGCTATGGTGGATCAAACACTAGAATCAACATCATTAACAAAGTGATTAGCAAATGATTAAGACATAATTAGTGTATAATTAGCAAATAGATTAATGTAGGCATGGATACTCAAAAACCAGCAAATTCTCATTAGGGCTATACCTCAATTTATAGAGTTTACATCAAGCATCAAATCCCATTGATTTCTCCATGATTCACTCCCAGAATATCTCCACCTCTTGCCTGATTCTCTCCACCTCTTCTATTTTCCCTGAATATCTCCCAGAATATCTCCACACTCCTAAATTCCCTCATGCTACCCATTATTCTCTCCTAGTAGATTCTTCTCACCTTTTCACAGGTTCTTTCACAATTACATCTCCTCTTTTACAGCCTCTATCCAAGAGCTTGTTCCCACACACACCCTATTCACTTGTATATTTCAACAAAAGGGTTACTGGGACCACATAGAAGGTGAGCACGAAGAGGCACCGGAGATACCAGAGATTAATCTGGCTGTTGCAGATATGAAAGAGTTCAAGGATTAGAACCAAGGAGCCAGAAAAGTTATGTATTGGCTCTCTATCAGTATACGAGACACCATGATTGGGCACATATAGGATGCCAAGTCCCCCAAGGAGGCGTGGGACACCTTGTTGGTAAAACTTTATGAAACGAATACCAAGGTACGAAAGATACAGTTGAAGAATAAACTTCATACTATGGAGAAAAAGAGTATGACTGTGAATGACTATGCATTGAAGATCAAGGGTATTGTGGAATCCCTTGCATCTATTGGTGTTTCAGTAGATGATGATGATAAGGTGGAAGTCTATCTACGTGGTCTCAGGCTACAATACAAGGCATTCAAGACGTCTATTCAGACTCGGAAAAACATTCCCAATTTCATAGATTTGGTGTCTATGTTGATTATAGAAGAGAAGAGCTTGGGTGAACACCAACAGTCTTTACAAAACAAAAACAGTTCAGAGCAACATGCCTTCTACACAAGTTCAGGAAGAGGACGAGGTAGAGGAGGCCGTGGACACGGCCAAGGAGGTGGCCAAACAGGTAATCAGAATTATGGCCAGTAGCAGCAACAACAACAGTCCCAGAATTCACAACATTAACAACACGCAGGTGGAAGAGGCCAATTCATCAAAGGCAGGGGGAGTCAAATTGGTCATGGAAATTGGCAAAGGTAGTATAATGATACACGTGGATGCTTTTATCATGGTAAGCCTGGACATGTGCAGGCAGATTGTCATAAGAAGTAGACTGACATGCAAAATGGGAAATTGCAGCAAAACAACTATGCATCCTCGAGCAGAAACAATGAGGATAATGAAAGGTTGTTTGTTATGCAGCATGTCTTAATGCCATGTCTGAAAATGTTGAAGCAGCACATAAAGATGATGTATGGTACGTTGACTTGGGTGCTTCGAACCACATGACAAGTCATGGGGAGTGGTTTAAGGAGATGAAAAACCTTGAAATACTAGGTTTTGTGGAAACAGGGGATGATACTGCTCATCCAATTGCCCATGTTGGAGATGTGCCATTGTCTATGCAGGATGGCAAAGTAAAGTACCTTGTAGATGTACTTCATGTTCCAAACATAACAAAGAATCTGGTTTCAGTTGGCCAGATGATTGAGAAAGGTTTGTAGGTTTGGTTTAACCTTGATGGTTGTTATGTTGAAGACTTTAAAGACAAGTGCAGGTTGGTTGCATAAGGAAACAGAGTGGGCAAAATGTTTACATTGAATGTAAACATGCCTCAAGTAGTGAGTGTTACGATGTTTGCAAATGGTTCAAGAATTGTTGCAGACACAGACATCTGGCATAAAAGAATTGGACATGTGAATGTGCAGAGAATGAAGTCTATGCAGACTAAAGGAATTGTGACAGGGCTGCCAAAGTTTAAAGTTGAAGGTATGCAGAAAATATGTGAAGCATGCCAATTTGGAAAGCAAACAAAGCATGTATTTCCACGTGACAGAAATGTGAGCAAAAATGCACTAGATGTTGTGCATTCAAATGTATGGGGTCCTATAAAGACCATGTCTATGGGAGGCTGCAGGTATTATGTGACATTTATTGATGACCACACAAGGAAAGTGTGGGTATACTTCATGAAGGATAAGGGTGAGGTGTTCACTCATTTTCAGAATTTCAGAGTTATGGTTGAAAAGCAATCAGGAAAACATGTAAAGTGCCTAAGGTCAAATGGAGGGGGAGAGTACTTCTCCACTTTCTATAGCAGTTTACATCATGAACAGGACTCCAACTGCAGCCATACATGATGTAACTCCAGAGGAGAGGTTTACTTGCAAAAAACCTGATTTGTCTCATCTGAAAGTCTTTGAATGCATTGCATATGTGTATGTGCCAGATGAACTGAGAACTAAGCTAGATCCAAAAGCTGAAAATGTGTGTTTATTGGGTATTTCCTTGAGCAAAAGGGATACAGGTGTTATAACCCTCCTACACGTGAGTTGAGGGTAAGCAGGGACGTTGTTTTTGATGAGATGATCAGCTGGTATGCTACTGAAAAAGAAGCTATTGGGGCTGATGTGAGTGGAAATGTGGTTGCATAGAATGCAAGTCAACAATCACAGTCTTTGAGTGGACGAGGAGAGTCCTCATCTAGTGGTTCAGTTTGATAAACCATGGAGTGGCAGGCTGTGTCATAATACTAGTCCTGCAAATGTGATTAGTATATCACATAAAGGCAAAGAGAAAGTGATTGAGCCCCTTAGTATGCCTGACATTTCTACAGGGCATTCTCATGTTGATGGAGAGTCTAGTGGCTCAGAGATGAGCCTTGATAAGGATCTTGGGATACTAGCTATGAGAACACCTGGTGTGAAGAAGGCTATGGAAGCCATGAATGCAAAGCTACGAAGATCTGGGAGAGTGAAGAATCCTATGCAGAGGTTTACCTATGATGGTTATGTGGCACATCACTATGCATACATGGCAAAAGTTGTACAGGTTGTAGAGCCCACATGCATTGATGAGGCTATTGGAAATGTGTGTTGGGAGAAAGCTATGGATGAGGAGATGGATGCACTATATGGAAATGAGACTTTGGATTTAGTGCAATTGCCTGAAGGCAAGAAAGCCATTGGATGCAAGTGGGTGTACAAAGTAAAACGTAACAGTGATGGAAGCATAAGCAGATACAAGGCTAGATTGGTAGCCAAAGGATATGCACAGACATATGGCATTGATTATGAGGAAACTTTCAGCCCAGTTGCCAAGATGGCAACAGTGAGAGTTGTGATAGCAGTGGGTGCATCAAAGCAATGGTCTTTACATCAGATGGATGTAAAGAATGCATTCTTACATGGGGATTTGCAGGAAGAGGTGTATATGTTGCAGCCACCTAGTTATGAGGATGTGAGTCACCCTGAGCATGTTTGCAGGTTAAAGAAAGCCTTGTATGGCTTAAAACAAGCACCAAGAACATGGTCAGACAAGATTTTTGAATATATCACTATTGGCTTTCATGTAGCTAATGCAGATTTCTCGCTGCTGTATGTGAGACACATTGATAGAGGGATTGTGCTTGTTGTCATCTATGTAGAATCATTACGGGGGACCATGATGCAAGGATCTTGCTTAGACAGAAGTTTGAGATGAAGGATCTGGGGGAGCTCAGATATTTCTTGGGCATTGAGGTGATTAGGTCACCACATGGTATTGGATTACTACAGAGACAGTATGGCTTGGACATGTCCAAATATGGTATGACAGGCTGTAAGCCTATCTGAGTGCCCTTGTACAAGGATGGCTTGGAAACCTGCAAAACCCTTGCCACCTTAGCAATGGCCATGTATTTAGTTGAGTTCATCAGCATGGTCAAAGTACTTTTCTTTAAGAACAACTCTTCTTTGTTTGTTGGCTGCTTAACAATCGCCAATGTGTTGCGCACATTGGCTACTAGAGCTACTTGCACTTGCAGCTCCTCTCTAGATGATTGATCTCGTAATCTTAGCATTGTAGGGTGTTGTAGAATTTGATTGAAGATTTCACACTTTAGTTTATTTTCCATGCTTTGGGTCCTGTCATTGAAGACATTTACTATCTCAAAGACGATTTGGTTCTTTATTGATTCATCAATCTCCATCATTAAGTTAGTCTCACTCTTGCACTTGCTTCATTCCCGTTGTTCTCTCTTCTTTTTGGCCTCATACTCCTTGTTGATGATGGCATGTGATTCAAGTTGTTTCTCCCAAAGGGTATCCCAAAGGGTATGTGCTATAGGACTGAGTATTTTACCTCTTTTTCTTAAGCATTGTAATCATGTTTTAAGCATGTTTAACATTCACTAATCATGTTTTGATCTATATATGCATATGTAAGTTTGTACACGTGTGAGGATACAGATACATGTCTAGTGTGTGTGTGAGTACATGTTTGTGCATGCCCATTTGTTATGTGCATGTGCATGTTTTTGGTCTTTCTCTTACCTTGATGGAGGAGCAGCAGAAGCAGCTCAGGCATCCTATGGGTCAGTGGGGTCAGCCCAATCAACAGCTGACATGGCACTTCCATGTGGCACAGGTGCATGTGATGTGGCGCACTACAGTTGAGTCGACTAGCTACAGGCGTGCCTTATAGACAGCTGGCTGTTGCAATAGGGGATGACATGGCTGGTTGACGTGGTAGGCTGGACTGCACGTGTGCACGTGCCTTGTAGACAGCTGGCTATTGCAATAGGGGATGACATGGCTGGCTGACGTGGTAGGCTGGACTGCACGTGTGCACGTGCTGCCACGTGGGCAGGTAGCCGACTGCCACGTAGCGAGCGCTACAGTGCAGCCAAGCACAAGAGAAAGAAGCGAAGTCGTGCAGCAAGCATGGGCGCTAGGCAGCACAACGAAGTTCAACGGGTGCCCCGCGCAGCAAAACACAAAAGTGCCGGGCAAAGAAAAACGCGAAAAAGAAAAGTTTGGGATTTTGTTTTTTGAAAAGCTATGCGTCATGTTATTTTTATTTTTATTTTTAAAAAAGAACCATTTGATAAGTTTCTTGGGAAAAGATTTTGTAATAGTTTTTGGAAAAAAAAGCTCTTCTATTAGATTTTTCCCAAGGGAGAAAAGTATAGCTTTTTTCCCCAAACTTGTATAAATTTGAATGAGCCATCAAAGAAAAGTACATGAGAATTAGCAAGTTGTTAACCTTCCATATTTTTAATTTGTTTTTCTACCTCTTTTACCAAAATTAGTCCCTCTTTGTATATGAGTAAATCTGCCAATGAAGCTCGAGTTGACTCCTCAATCAAAAATGTAAAATCGAATTCCTAAAGTTCAACTATCCATTTGAGCATACTTCTTGACAAATTGGTATTATTGACAAGTTGTGGTAAAAGAGAATAATGTTGAAATATACAAGTGAATAGGGTGTGTGCCGGAGCAAGCCCTTGACTAGAGGCTGTAAAAGAGAATCTGTAAATGTGAGAGAACATGTGAAAAGGTGAGAAGAATATTTTGGGAGAGGAGGAGAGAATCAAGCAAAAGAGGTGGAGTGAATCAAGGAGAAATCAGTGGGATTAGATGCTTGGATGTAAACTCTATAAATTGAGGCATTGGCCTAATGAGAATTTTCTAGTCTTTGATTATCCATGCCTACATTAAGCTATCAGTTCACTAATCACGTCTTGATTATGGTCTAATCTCTTTGTTAATGATGTTGATTCTAGCATTTGATCCACCATATCTCATCACATTGCTGTAATTTTAACATGGTATCAGAGCCTAGCTTAGAATCCATCAAGTTTATGAACCCATTATCTTGCTAATCACTTGGCTGATTAGGATTAGTAGATAATTAGATTTTTACCTCTTTTTCAACAAACCCTCTGTACCCCCAGTTGTTGGAGGAGCTCTATGTCCCATCATACATCAAATTAGCTCAAGCCACTTTAGGCAAACCTAGCTAACACACTTGTGCTCTAGCCCATCCAAACATAAGGTCAAACCGCTGCATGCACCTGCTGGAGATTTTTGCTAATTTGTAGGCACCATTTTTTTGAGGGAAAATTGAGATTTCTGCTTCATCAAATGTAACGGCTCTATTTCCTCTTGGCCCTAAGGGTTTTCAAGGGTGTTCTACAAGCTGGTGAAGTCAGAATTTGATTTGATCAAGTCTACAGTGAGATCCAAGCTCTTCATCAAATCTGCAGGTGACTTTGGTAAAACACAGATTAAGCATTCAATGTTTGGTTAAATCTTGTGTTTCTTGACTTAATCCTCTACTAGACTAATTGCTATTGATGGACTTGAAAGCATTTGAGCTCATTTAAACTCTAAGGCCTCAGATCTGGGCTCCCCGCATACTCTGTTTTTTTGCACACAAAATAGAGGATTAATTTGCTAATTAGTGATTAATCAGTGCAATCACTATTTTTTGGTACAATTGAGGGTTCAAATTAACCATTAGTATATAATACAGATCCCTTTAACTTTAGATTGCAATTCGAAGATGGTTTGATACTCCAACCATTCCGTACAAATTGGTTACCCTTGATTTAATGTAATTTTTGGTGATTTTATGCTGATAAATCAGTTGTAATCATCTCTTAAACACCAGATTGAGTTGTAAAAGGGTAGACACTGCCCTTGAATCTTGAAATTGGATCAAGAGGTAAGACCCCCTTCACATCATCATGAGTACAGCACAAGAGATAGCCAAATTTAATGGGGAGCAATTTTATACATGGCAGAGAAAAACCATGTATCTGCTCTCATGAGGAAAAATCTGTGGGGGCTAGTTGAGGGAAGAGATGAATGCCCATAGGTGAGAGGGAAAAATGAGTGGAAGAGCAGGAATGAAAAAGCATTGGGACTTATTGCACTCAATTTAAATGATGAAATCATTCATCACATCACAGGGATACAATGGGCAAAAGATGCATGGGATGAACTCAATAAATTATTTGGCACACAAGCTAAAAATTCAAAGATAAATCTATTAATACAATTCTACAAATTGGATATGAAGGAAAGTGAATCTTTAATCACACACTTGAATAGATATAAAAGCATTAAGCAACAACTGGCAGCTATTGGCAAAAAGGTAGAAGATGATGAGGCACTAGCAGTGCTTCTGAAGAGTGTGGAAAAAGGTGAATATGAAAATATTATAGCAACACTAAAGAATGTACCTGAATTGAAGCTACACGAGATAGAAGGAGCTCTACTAGAGCAAGAGAGCAGAGGCAAAGAGAAGAAATGGCTCGCTCAACAGCAGGAGAAGAAAAAGCATTCTTCACCCGAGGAGGATTCTCTCGACGAGAACGAGGACGAGGAAGAGGCAGAGTAGGAGGAAGGACCTTCACTTGCCACAATTGTGGAAAGCCAGGACACATGGCAAGAGACTGCTACAAGAAACCCAGTGGAGAAGGAATGACATCGGCAAACTTCATGGAGGCTCCTAAAGGAAGTGGAGTCGGACATCTTTTCCGAGAGAGAGAGAGAGAAACCCCACAACCCAATGTAACCTGCCTCGATAGAGTAAAACCACCTTTGAGCCACCGATGATGTAGGCCATGTGGTAAATGTATGTGTGAGCACTTTAGTCAAGGTCACGGGCACTTGTAGTAGTCTTGGACACATAGAGAGAGAGAGAGTGTCAAGGACTATGAGTTTAAGGACTTGAGGCACTGGTCGCAGACTATCAAGTAAGAGGGAAACTTGGTATAGGGTCCAGGTGTGCTAGGAGTATTCACTTGAGGGGAGGTGTTGAAATATACAAGTGAATAGGGTGTGTGCAGGAACAAGCCCTTGGCTAGAGGCTGTAAAAGAGAATCTGTAAATGTGAGAGAACCTGTGAAAAGGTGAGAAGAATATTTTGGGAGAGGTGGAGAGAATCAAGCAAAAGAGGTGGAGTGAATCAAGGAGAAATTAGTGGGATTAGATGCTTGGATGTAAACTCTATAAGTTGAGGCATTGGCCTATTGTTGGTTTTTGATTATCCATGCCTACATTAAGCTATCAATTAATCACTAATCATGTCTTAATTATCATCTAATCTCTTTGTTAATGATGTTGATTCTAGCATTTAATCCACCATAGCTCATCACAATGCTGTAATTTTAACAAATAATTGGTCAACTACAAAGGGTTTGGATAATAAGTATGATCTAAATCTTCTGCAAGCATAAACTAGGCTTGATACAACAAATTCTGATTCAAAAAATTTTCTTTCCATCTCAGTCTTCACCCTACATGCATACTATACTAGCTTCATATATCTGGATTCCTTCCCTTGCTGTAATAGAAAAGCTCCTATTGCATCTGGTCTAATAGAATGATTTCAATAAAATAACTTATCAAATTTTGGAGCTTTTATATTTGAAATTTCTTCTTCACACTCCTCATCCCATTAAATAGGATCTCTCTTCATTGCTTGTTGGAGTGGAAATAATAGTTGAGATAATAATGGAATGAATCTTGATAGATATTTCACTTTTTGAATAAAAGTATGTAGCTGTTTTGTTGAAGTAGGAGAAGATATTAAAATTAGATATTTGACCTTGTCTAGATCTGGTTTTATTCCAGTTTGAGATACCATATGCCCGAGAAGTTTCATTCTTGGTTGTCCAATAAAGCGTTTTTTTTGGATTTAGCTACCCACCCCTTGAATCTATCATGTTAAATACCTGCTCCAATTTATTGCAATGTTCATGCCTTGAACTGAAAATCCAAATGTCATCCAAGAAAAATTTAACAAAATGATCTAAGAATGGTGTGAGCACTTCATTTGATCTTTGCTGATACTAAGAAGGAGCATTTATTAAACCAAAAGGCATAACCCTGTAATAGAAACAACCGCATGGGTGTGATAAAAGTTATCTTCTCTTGATCTTTGGGTGCAATGGCTATCTAGAAATATCCAGAATATCCATCATAAATACTATATCTCTCATGCCCTGCAACTTTATCTAAAATGTCATCAACCAAGGAAAGGTAAAGGGTAATGGTTTCTCTTTGTAGCTGCACTCAATGGTTTATAATCTACACATACCCTCCATCTTCCGTCTTTTTTTTTTTGGTTTGATCACAACACTGGATTACCCCAATCTGAATTTTCTATTTGATAAATAAAACCAGCTTTTAGAAGTTTTTGTACCTCTTCCTTGAGTACTTGAGTCTGCTCTTTTCCCAATCTTCTTAACTTTTGAAACACTAGTTTCACACCTTCTTTTAACTCAATCTTGAGTGGTTTATCTGTAAATCCTCTTATCTCTTCATAAGAAGTGATAAAGAGATTGGGAAATTTGGTAAACATGGCCAAATATTCTTGCCTTTCTTTGAATGTCAGACCGGTACTCAACAGCTTCTCTATTAATTCTTGTAATTGGTTAGGAAGTTTTTGGTTGCAGTAGATTCTCCATGATTTCAAATCTTCTTCTTCTGCTTCATGTGTAGTCATGCGTTGAATTTCCTGTGGATCTTCTTCTCCAAGGATGAAAGATACATGTCCATTTTCTACTTTAGAATCATCACTTTCGTCCTCTTCACTTTCACTTTTTGTCTCCCCTTCTTTACTACTTCTTTCATCTTCCTCGTTCAATTTCATACGATTTACCATATCAAAACTCATCCTTTTTTCACTCCCTATATGTACAATTATTATTCCTTTTCCCCAAATTATTCTGAATGGCACCCACCTTTTGCAACCATGGTCTTTCTAAAATGAGAGGATAAGCTCCCAATCCTGCTGGCATGACATGACAATTGATTTTACAGTGTTGTACATTAAAAACTTCTACATCAAGATTGGTTACAATGCCTAGACATTTTACTTTAGCATAATTTGCTAATCTGATCCTAAAACCAGATTGGAAAGCAATCTCTAAACCAAGTTTCTCAATACAAGATTGAGTGATCACACAAATTTGAGCTCCTCCATTAATGTAAGCTTCTCCTGACCCTATTCCTTCATGCCAAGCTTCAACAGATGGACAAATATTTGGTAATTCTTCTACAAACATTACTTCCTTTAATGGTTCAAAAACAACTTTTTTATTGGGATTCCCTACTTGTTTCCACTCCCTTTTTAGCTTTGTACACATTCCCATTATCTGACCAAAAGTAATATCAACCTTTCGTTGAGAGAAGTCTCTTATTAGATCGTAATCTTCCTATTCCTTTCCCAAAGGTAAATCTATTACCTTGAATCATCTTCTTGGTTTTCTCTCTTTCTTCTTCAACTATCCTGTTATCTCTTGTTTCCCTCTTTTCAAGCTGGGTTCAACCTCTCCATTGATAGAAGCTCTTGTTCTTTTTGCCATGTGCATTACTTCTGTTCCTTTTCTAAACCAATAAGACTTATTGCTTTACCTTTTCCTTTCTCATCAATAGTAGTACCACTGCTACTAGATTGATGAAAATCTTTAATCTCTTCTCCAAAATCATTTACTTTGTTGTTTAAGTTCTAAGGTAAAGGAAACATATCTCCTCCCATGCGATGAGGTTTATCACAATAGGTACTATAATTCCCCTATTCTCCACAATTATAGCAATGTACATTCATTGGATATACTCCAAAACCCCTTCCTCCTTGCCATGAAGGTTGTCCATTTTGATTTGGTTGAGAACTTATTCCTCTACCAGTATTTGATCCTCTTCCTCGTCCTCTACTTGCACCACCAACCAAGTTAAGACTCATATTTTTCATCTATTCAACAACTTCATGTAATTCCTCTTTTAAGGAATCATCCTTTTCCTTTTATTGAAGAGAACTTGGTTCTTCTTTAGCTGTAGGGATGACTTCATTGGTACTAGGTCTTTGTGTTGATCCTTCCTGCAATCTTAATTGACCAAGTCTTTTCATTTTCCATTCTTTTTCTCGAGCAAATGGAACAGCTTCATCAAAGTGGAGAGGGTTCTTTAGTTCCACTTACCAGCACTAGACTTGGTCCAAGGCAAGAAGTTCCTATCCAAACTTCAAATTCAAGGTTGTCAAACACTGGCACCCCCCGAATGCCAAGGGACATGGAAAGTGCGGTCAGGACTAGTCAAGTATTCTTTCCAACCTTAGAGGAAGTAGAGTTAGATCTGAAAAGGATCAAGGTAGAACGAGAGCTACGAGAGTTGATCTTAAGGAAACAAGAGCTCAATACTCGAACACCAAGAGCCGAACAAAAGGAGATGGGAAGTGTAAACTTACTCCAATCACGGGGTAAAGAGCCGAAAATAGTCATGGGAAGAAGTGAGGGAGAAATTCCAAACTTAGAACCCATTAATGAAGAGCCAGCCTAGAGTAGAGGAAGGGTTTGTAACCCTAGATGAAGAGGATAACCTACCAAGAGTAGCGGGTGAAGTGGAAGACCACTTGTACACCAAAAAGGACATTGAGCAGATGATCAATCATTCCACGTTCCTACAGGACATGGAACTCTTAATTCTGAAAAGGCATACAGAGGTGGCTGATGATGAGCCATTCCAAAATGAAGTGGCCAGACCATCCCATAGACCGAAGATGCATAGAAGAGCCAACACAGGAAGAGGAAGAGGTCTAGGTAGGAGGGATAAATTCCTCAAAGACCAAGGGTGGATCCAACCATCGATCTTAATGCAACCACAAGGACGGAGCTGTTGAATATGGCTACGAAAATGGGCTGAGGAATGTTTAGGGAACTAGGCAGCACTGCTCTAGAATCCCGACCCTCCCAAATGAAGCCAAACATTATTTCAAATCTCATTCAAAAATTCTTTGGGGATGGGGATCCTATTAAATATGTAGAGATTATTCACTGATGCTAGAAGGAAAAGCACATCAGTGGTTTCAAACCCTCAAACTCGAGAGGTTAACTTCACATGACTCAAGAATCTGTTTGTTCCCAGCTTTGCCACCCACTAGAAGTGGCAAGAGATGGAGTCCTGTGGCACAACTACACAATATCAAACAAAAGAAAATGGAGCCGATGAGAGACTATGTGTCTAAACTAAAGCACTTAAATTCAAGGTGCAAACTACAAGAAAGTCTAACTGAGGATCATTGCCTTGCTTCCGGAGAGGAGTTAGAGACCACAAGATGCATGATTATCTGGTATTAACCTGACTAGAAGTCTAGTGGCAAAACCATCTTTGATTGTTTGCCACCCCTCTAACGCTTCAATGCTGAGAGTGGAAACAGGTAGTGTGGTCTCCAAGGCTCTGCTTACAATGCCAAAGAGTACATACAAATGGGTCCTAAAAGCTTTGTTAATAGCTACTTCCCCTGCTCAATCTCGTTCAGACAAGAAGCCTCGTAGAAGGAAAGCAGCTACCCACCCGAGAAAGGGCAATGTAACATCATGATGGATCCCTAAAAAATTATTAGTAGCCCAAGGGTACTACGAAGGGAATAACCAAATTTGGGTCCCTAAACATAAGCTGAATCCCTCTACAGCACCTGTAAAACCTTGCAAACCAAATGTTGCCACCCCAACGACAATTCAAGACCGTGGTAAGGGAAACGTAAGAGAGTGCTCCGCACCACTTCTTCCAGAGCTAGTTTGGATTCCCAAACGATATCGATCAATACCACCTAGCTCAGGAAGGGGGAGCCACATGAAGCTTCTAGCTCCTCATGCCAGGCACACGTTGATATAGAAGTTTCTTCATGCTCTACACCTACTCTTGTCAACACCCCAACAAGAGACCGATGAGTCTATGTCTCCCCTTGTAAAAGTATCGTCGAAAATCGTTTCCTCCATTCGTTCATGGGAGCGTACACTACCATCTCTGCAATTTGATGTGGCCACAAGGGTCATAAAAAGCTATTTGCCCACATCACCACCTATGACCCGCTGGACAAATTGGTTCCAAGAGGCTGCAACATTATTGCAAAAAATATGATCTACCCAAGGAAGGGGGGAGCATGTACTCACGTTCGACATTCTCTTGCCTCCTCCCCTAACCTTCTCCCCTGACCATGTAATTGCCAAATTCAAGGGGATGTATATATATAGCTTCATACACAGAAAAGAAAAGAAAAGAAAAATAAAAAATAGTAAAAAGAGCAAGAGCACATTAAGAGGAGAAATATCCGTATACAATCAGGAACTAGATTGACCTGTCATAAACCTACTGATGCTATATTTGTGTTTGCAGATATGGCAGATGCACGATCATCACACATTTCATCCACTCCCACCTTTGGTGAGAGGTATCATCGGTATCTTTCTCAGATATTTCACATGTGCTATCCTGTAATTAAAACCGAATTGGATCATATAGATGTACTAGCCAGAGAGGAAAATGTTGAGGAATTAGAATGGCTAATACGCCTATTGACCATGACTGACCCCTACTCCGTAGAGGACATATCCCTGATAGCCCAAGACTTTCCTTTTCCACAAGATGACTATCCTCGCATGGTTACATTCTTGATGAGTTTATGTGGATGGGAAAACGAAAACGATATATTTGACGACGATGAATGGACGGATGAAACTCATGGCACTACTGAGGCTGACTTTATTTATTTGGATGATGCGGATAGAGGCTTAGCCTTAGGGCTAGAGCCAGGACTCTACAACATCCTCTTACCATATCCTCAGTAGTAGTGTGGTGACTAGTAGGTAGGTTAGTGTTTTCAAGTTGTTTCTAGTTTGGAGTCCTTAAACGAGTCTTTAATTTTTCACACTGATGTGCCTCTCGAGGTGTAGTGCTTGTTAGTTGATTGTATAGGTTGAAAAGTTTGAGGTGGGTTCGCTTCCAAGTCGTGAGACTGCCGCAACGTTCATCATAAATATC
This sequence comes from Cibotium barometz, assembly GCF_041138505.1. Lineage (NCBI taxonomy): Eukaryota > Viridiplantae > Streptophyta > Polypodiopsida > Cyatheales > Cibotiaceae > Cibotium > Cibotium barometz. Next base: position 4,073,437 of record NC_141110.1, read on the forward strand.
TACATCAAATTGCAAGCTATCTCATCAAATCAAGGAGATCTCCAATTTCAGGTGTAATTCTTCCATGCCCACTCTCTTTAATTTTTACTGTTCGATTAATTGCATGAACTATAATGCATGACCACATGGAAATTGTTAAAGCACTACTTAGTTTTTGAAGTTGCCTGACTTGTTAGTGTAAATCATTAATGAGTTTAACCTTATGCATGAAGTCTTTAGTTAACCCTAGAATACGATTTTCTTAGGTCTAGGGTCAAATCATCTTAATGTTTGACACCTGGCCATGTGTGTGTTGACCTCTAAGACATAGCTTTTGCCCCTTGGTTGAAAGGATGTAAGAACACATTATCGTTCAAGAGCAAAGATCAAAAGAATTTTTTTAAAAAAAAAGCCTACAATAAATGGCAATGCAAATGTATTATGTGCTCTAATGTTGGCCTATCGCTTTATTGACACTTGGTAGGCGAGGAGTATTCTACTCCAGACCGATGCCCTGGGTTGGTAAGGGGTAGCCTTGCCTAAGGTGAACTAATAGATTCCTGGGCAATGCCTTCTGTTAAACATGGTACCAGGATCAATGTTAGTTTTGCCTTAGGGAGGTCGCCATTGTGTGTAAAAATTGTCAAGTGCATAAAGAAATAAAGGCAAAAGGCTCCTGTAACTCTGATGTTTCTTGTGTCCCTAGGCTCGTGGTATTAACTTGTTCTTAGAGCAGACACATTATGGTCATCTGTTTATTTATTAAGCTTGGTAATTTTCCTTAACTTAGGGGAGTTATAGACCTTGATTAACCTTCAACACCTTGCTAACTCTTGATTTACTTTCAATAATTTTAAACTCCTGTTAATTTGCTACGCTAGCTCATTCATGTGACTCCTCAAACTAAGTTCTCATGGCAACATCCATTGTGGTCTAACATGCTTGAATTTATTACACTCTATATCTTTTGAATTCCAGCATACTTTCACTCTACTTCCCTGTTTTGCAGAAGATCTACCACAACAAACCCTATCGAGCTTACCATACCATAGCTTTCGAGGACGGAATCTACATCAGGAAAGGGGGCATGTTAACCTATGATGGACATTGAGACGTACTATGTTTTACGTCATGTAATTAATTTAAGTATTCTGAGTCATGGGCCGGGCTTTTCGGCACCACATGTAAAGGATAAAGGGATTGGGTGCCCATGTGTGAATGGCTAAGTCACCTATAAGAGTCAAATGTAACCCTAAAACTCTCATTCTCAATGTGTTGAATACAAAGTGTGCTATTGCCTTATCTTCTCGGTCCCCTTCTCCTGCGTGTGTGTGTGTGAGAGAGAGAGAGAGAGAGAGAGAGAGAGAGAGAGAGAGCGATCGAGCACTGTGTGGCGGCACGGTGGTGGCAAGGCGGTAGAGCGGTGACGGCGGTTCCTTCTTCATTGCGACGCGAGAATCCTTCACGACAGCGGTTTGAGCGGTGAGTGACACACCTTTGCTTCCTGTTTGAGCTTGCTAGTTTCTGGTTGTATGCTTGCAGCCATTCGTGGCTCGCATATGGTGTTCGGCAAGTCCCCAGCTCCGACTCGTGCGGTAAAAGTGTACATTCTTGATAAAATCTACTATTGATACAATGGTATCTAAAGGAAAGATCTTTAAGCACTCTATAAGAATCTTTGTCAGCTTACTAAAAGCCACATGCTTGAGGGGGGACATCACTTTCCGTTTACTTTGACTATGCTTGTTTTGAACTTGAATTTCCTCAAAGAATTGAACTCGAACTATCTTTGTTGTCTTCCCTAGTTTGCGTGGATAGAAGCAAAGCTTCTTCATGCCACATTCATCGCACTAGCCCATAAGACACTTGTATTGGTGAAATCTTGAATCCTTCTCCTTTGTACATACACATGATTCCCACAACTGTGTAATCCCTAAGAAAGAGTGCTCAACAACAAGACATTTGGCCCCAACCATAGATGATTTGTAAGCATTGCACTTACATGTACATGAATTACCAGGAAAACCAAAAGCATCTAAGCACATAGTATTAAATGCATCTTTTAAAAACATCAGTTGTATGTGGTACACACAACAACATGTGTTCTGATCTTTTAACTTTCATACAAACCACGACTTGAGCTTCTCAAAGGACCTTTGCCTAATTTGCACATGTGGGTGGGTGTCTCTAAACTTCAAAAATACTTTGTTAAAAAAACTAAGAATCCAGTAAAAAACTTACAATCATACCTTTAAAAGACACAAAAAATCATTAAAAATACCACACAAATTTATTAACAAGTATGAATTGCAAAAAAGATAACTATCCATATATATGAAGCATAAGAAGACACATATAACTATATACCACACACTGTGTTATATAGCAGAGATAGAGTAAGTTAGACATATTTTTGAATATTTGTGCACTAACTATATAGCAGAGATAGAGTAAGTTAGACATTATTTTGACTATTTATCCACTAATTATATAGCATAGATAGAGTAAGATTAAAATATTAATAGCTATATAGCATAGAAAATACATCTGCATGCTATATTTTTGATGTGTAGTACATAGAACACATACGTGTTTGTAATGGACTAGCTATATAGCACACACATAGTTGTATAGCAAAGACAGAGCTAAATAGCATAGAGAAGATATTATTAAATATTAATAGTTATATATCACATATATATGAATGATATATTTTTGAGGTGTATTTCATAGCACATATTGTTGTGTTATTAATATATACAATTGTGCTATAAAGATAAGATAATGCCATATAGCACAGATTGACTTATTGCGCTATTAATATATATAGTCGTGTAATATAGCACAGATAATGCCATATGGCACAGACTGAGTTATTATGATATTAATATATACAGATGTGCAATATAGCACAGATAATGACATATAGTATAGACTGAGTTAGTGTGCTATTAATATATACAGTTGTGCTATATATAGCACAAATAATACCATATAGCACTAACTGAGTTATTAGCTCATTGGTAGTAATTATAAGCCCTGTATATTCAGAGTCAGTATGCTATATAACTAGTTTGTTTACTGTATAGCCCAGAGAGCTTCAACAACATACATAGCTTTATATAGGAGGCTATCCCTACTATATATCACAAAGACATGTACACCATAAAGGTTGTGCAATGAAGTAAATATGCATGCGATATGTATTATGTGTAGCTCATAGCACATATTAGCAAAAGTTTTTGTGCTTTATAGCACATAGCTATTCCTCAATGTTTGTTCACTAGCTATATAGCACCGATAATGTTTGTTCACATCACTAGCTATATAGCACCGACAATGCTATATATGATAGATAAAGCTAGATATCATAAGAAGATCTTCATAGCTTATAGGCAATACCATGTGGTATATACAATGTTGTGTGTGCAATGAATACCACTAAAGATATGGTATGAGATATGTTTATACCTGAGATTCATCAAGTAAGTGCACCGGATGCTTGATGTATTACTTGTAGCCAAGTAGTTACCGAGACATATGTCTTTCTTATTTGGAGACACCCTGGTGTGCTTTGTCCAGAATGTAACAACTATCTCCTTCACATCATGAGATAAATCATCACATAAGTGGACTTTCTTTCACATAAGTGGACTTTCTTTTACATAAGTCCAATGCCAACCTGCTTGAAGATGTAGCATCACTCTGAACTCTACCCAACATAGAATAAAGATTCCTTGGATGAATATTAAGAAGTCTTACAGCTTCAGAAAGAGTAAATTCTGTCCCAGCGGTCTCATTACCATGCATTAACTCATTGACAAGCATGCTTCATGCATTGCATTTCAAGAAAATCTCATCATTAGATTTTGGATTCTTCAACACTTATAAGGAGATTCTAGATGCAAAAACAAGGCCCATAGACTCGAAAAGTATATCATATGTGCATTGTAAAATGTGCTCATCATTTAAAAATTCTTGCATTATTTCGTTCTTGTCATCCTTCCCCCATAATGACTCAACTTTGTCAAAATGTGCTCAACAATATTCTCAATAGTATATTTCTTTCTTCAATGTCTTCTCCTTATATGTCTTTATCTTCAATGTCTTCTCCTTATATGTCTTTATCTTCAATGCTTTTGATTTCTACTTTCTTCCATCTATACGACATTGCTATCGATACTCTCGCTTGACATGTGCTTCATACTTCCTCCACTGAGCTAACTTCATCCTCATTAAGATATTGCTTTCTTTTGAAATTCACTTGTTCTTGCACAAGGGTTGCCTCAAAGACCTATGTTCCATGTGGCTTAGTAGAACATCCTTCCCTAATTATCCAATTCTTGTTCCAGTAATGAAGTTGCTTCAATAGCATGGATATGTTGTGAATAATAAACTTCCATAATGTGCATCCCTTGTTGTGAGTTGCTAGCTTCCATTGAATGTAGTCCTTCTATGGATGAAACCGAATGAGAGAGAGAGAGAGAGAGAGAGAGAGAGAGAGAGAGAGAGAGAGAGAGAGGCCCATAATAACTTCTCAAAGTGGTGGAGTCATGAGACCGTATCAGTTCATTTCAATTGAGACTCATTAGCAAGACCGAGAATAGATATATATATATATATATATATATAGATAGATAGATAGATAGAGAGAGAGAGAGAGAGAGAGAGAGAGAGAGAGAGAGAGAGAGAGAGAGAGAGGCTCGTAATCACTTCTGGTGGAGTCGTGAGACCGCTTGAGTTCGTTTCAATGGTGACTCATTAGAAGCACAAAGAATATATAGAGGGGGAGGGGGGGACGCCTGTAATCACTTCTCAGAGTGGTGGAGTCGAAGACTGTTTTAGTTCATTTCTTTTTCCCCATTTTCCTTTATACTTTTTCAAGTCCTTTTTGACACATGAATATTTTAACTATGTTTGTATAGGGATTAGCTCAATAGTTGGTGTCCATGGACACCAACTATTGAGCCACCAGTCCATGCTTTCACCCAGGCCACTCCCAAAAAACCACACATAAATACTCAAAATATGACTTGAGAAGACAAGCCAATCTAAGAAAGGTTTCCAAAGACCTTCTAAACTAGATATTCAAAGCACTGATGGTATGCAAATTGACTCTTAGGTCAGAAAAATTAAAGTATTAGTGTTAACAACAAATTCTTACTCAAAACAAGCGAGTAGCCACAAAAGAAGACTTTTGTAATCTTAGATCCACATTCTTATCTATTAAAGCAGCCCATGTATGATGTTGTTAATGTTTTCTTGAATGCGACCATCATTGAGAAGCTTTTGTAGACCGTGTTTCCCTCCTAAAAATAGTCTTTCCTTTTGTAAGGAAACCTAAAAAGAAATTAATAATAAGCTCAACAATAGCAAACGGAGCCAAGAAAAAAATATAAACGTTACAACAAAAGCCATGCACTTTGGTAGTTTGCCATGAGTCCACTAAAAATGGCTTCTTGTGGTGAAAACATGGATATCATCCTACCTCCACTTTTTTGCAGTCTTATCTATGGTGTCTAGTGTTAGAGATAATCACCTTCCCATCAGGTCTGCTCCGTGTCCATAAGTGCTCCATGAGATCCACCTCTTATAGATAATATCTTTGTGCCTTGCTCTCTTTAGCACTTGTGATGGTTTTCTAAAGCATATCAGCTATATTCTTGAAAATGTGCATAGTACAGTCAAGAAGGAGTAGATAGAAGATGGAAAGCTGCTTCATTTCGGGGGTGAACAACTTGGATCCAATTCCCATTCCCTCCTCCAATCATTTGGCTTTAGCACACGAAGAGGCCTCCCTAGAAATATCTCTCGCAACTCATGGTTTTGTGGCCCTTGTAGAGACAACCTTCCTCAAAGATTTTGAGTACGGGGCCTCGAATCTAGGCCCACATATAGGGCATGCATTATAACCAGATATTGAAAGCCCTACCAAACATTCTAATCATTGTGATGAGATATGCAAATAATACAAAAATGTAAAAATTGTGAAATTATATCTGATCAAGAAATTATATCTCTTTTCCTCTCGTGAAGCATGCTCCACAAGTCGTCAGATGTCTTCTATTTCTTGGGCTATTTCATGCTCCAAATCATCATCGTCTACTCCATGGCTTGTGTCATGCAGGACATCTATCATGTTGTGTATGTAATATTCTAGAACTTCATCCAAGTTTATCAAAGCTTGCTCAGGTTCCAATCCCGTTGAGGTTGTCGCTGCCCTTGCTCTTTTTCTCCGCGTAGGTTGGAAACCGCATGATCAACTAGTTCATTGTTTTCTGGGCACACACATTGAGGCCACTAAGTAGATCTTGCAAGTGATCTGTCCTGAAATATGCCCCATTTTTTGGAATGTTTGTTGTGCAAATGCTTTGACGTTGGGCAACTTGATACTTGCAAAAAATGAATGCATGGGCACATTGAAAGATTCATAGCACTCACAGGCTCCATGAATGTTGAATACACATGCGAATTTGGGTTTAAATGATGGGGAGGTGGAGCTTTTTATAGTTCATGCATGGACTAGTCGGTATATTATAATTTTTAATCAAAAGGTGTCGGGCCCCAAAAAATTATAATATTTAATGAGAATTTGCATGAAAAAGTGAGCTGAAGCGGGCGTTGAAAACAAATGTTCAATTTCGATGGTTTTTTGATACTTTTATCAATGCCTATTTATTGCGATGCGTATTTCAACTTTCGAGAATTTTTAATAGAACTGCGACATCTCAATTAGTCACTTATAACGTTTTTGTTTTTCTTTGGTAGGTTACAAAAGAAGCCCCAAATTTTCTAGTAATCTCTCCTCTCACCTCCCCCATCCCTAAACCCTAAATCTAAGCCCTTCCCTCAACTCTTGTTTGCTTCTGATTTTGTGTGTGTGTGTGTGTAGTCTTTCTTCATTTGCTAACATGCTGTGTTTTATTTGTTTTGCAGCTTCTTGGTAGCCCCTAAAGATTTGAGACTCCACGTAGTAGTTAGCCCTTCTCCTTTTTTGTTGCTTTTGACTTATTTTTCCTTGTTTTTTATCATATGTGTGTGGTATTTTGAAATTGCTAACATGCTATGTTTTGTTTGTTTTGCAGGCTCACAAGTTCTCCTTGCTCTATTATGCTAGAAACCCTAAATGCTAGAAACCCTAAATGCTTAAGACTCCAGGTAGGGAGTAGCCCTTCTCCTTTTTCCTTGCTTTTGATTTCTTTACCTTTGCTTTTGATTATATGTGTGTGCGGTGTGGGGTGTGTGTGATTTAATTCTTTTGCTAATATGTCTTGTTTGTGTTTGTTTTGTAGGTTTTCAAACATTTTCTCTTGAAGGACAAGCTCTCTTTTGGTCTCTCTTACAAAGCCCTCCCTGAAGACTCTAATTAGCTTACAGTATCTCTCGTAAGTGCCCTAATCTCATTGTCTTCAATTAAAAAAAAGAGCTCTTCTTGCTTTTGATGTTGCTCAAGCTTCTCTTCTTGCTTTTGATGTTGCTCAAGCTTCTCTTCTTAATAGAGTCATGGCATAAGTATGGGAAATTTGTTGGGTAAACCCTAAACCCTAAGCACTTGTGCCCTTGCATAATCGTGCCCATAACCACCTTTAATTATATATGTGTAGACCATAGATTGCACACCAGACGACACGCCCGCATATAGCCCCAATTTTTCCACCGTGCCTACACCACAGGCAATGTCCCATTGTTAGTTTTATCATTTAATCTCGTAAAATGAGCCCCAAGTAAAGGGATATGGCTCAAGATTACTTTGGGGCACTTTTGCACAACCATCATAGCCCACCACCATCACAGCCCACCACCACAAAAGCCACATCGAGGACACTTTTGCACAACCATCACAACCCACCACCACAAAAGCCACATCGAGGACACTCCATGACACATCACACAAACCCCGCCCATGGCTCGCTCGACTACTTCCAGTCATAGAAGATGGGATCGCATGACGTGTTGTTATCGTGGTGGTGGCTCCACAAACGCTTCTTCCCCTCAATGCAAGCGCCCACCCATTGCCAGTTGGTGAGGGGACACCAACTACCGCTTCGACACAAACCCCTTTACCCCTAATCTAGCTCGTTTCCCAATACTAAGTAGTGGACATAAATATGGTCCTCAATGATGTTGGCAATGAGATGAAGTCTTGAATCGGTGAGTTATGACATATAGTGTTTGCCCATGACTTGATGATTACATGGCATAAACTTGATAGCACAAAGAAGGATCGAGTCGTCAATCAAATCCAGAGTGAGTTTAGGCCCGAGTACTAGGCGTAGTAGGTCCAACATGGTGAAGATAATGAAGCTAGTGCAATGATGTTACACGCAAGGTAAAGGTAGGGAGAGAAAAGCCTTGGCATTGTACACAAGGTATTTGGGATGAGGAGTGCTGGAAGCATAATGCAAATCCCTGCAAGTATAAGCAGCAGGTAGGAGGCTATAGCCAAGTGAATAGAGAGTGTAGCGAGCTCGCATGTTGGGAGCGGTGGCTATGATGCTTTCCATACGTACTTTGTAAGTATTAATAGTACACTCGTCACTCACTTTTATCAGCATAATCGGGATTTTATTTTTATTAGTATTCATGCTTCATGCTTCCAACAAAGAGTGGTCGGTCATGCAACGTGTAATGTAGAGGAAAGGTACACCTTAAAGCATGGCACATATGCCCTTCTCACTTTTGTCAGCATAATTGGCATTTCATTTTTATTAAGTATTTATGCTTCATGCTTCCAACAAAGAGTGGTCGGTCATGCAGCGAGTGATGCAATGGAAAGGTATGCCTTAAAGCATGGCACATATGCCCTCCTTAAGTAGCTTGAGCAGGAGGGCATCAATGTGAAGAACTAGACGGATGTGGTCTCAATATGGTAAGCCTCTACATTCTGCACCCATCAAATAGTTTTTGCCGCACTTACCATTTTTGAGTTTTTGCATTATGAATATTATTTAAAGAGAGACCATTGCCAAACCGTGAGGGCAGTGAATGATTAGGTTCAGCCTTGTGTCCAAGGCACTATGTACAAGAGCAATGCCTTTAAATACATTCTTGTCGGCTCCATGAGCATACTTTGTAAACATATTTTTGTTGGCTCCATGAGTACAAATGTTGTAAGTACTCTTTAGTACTAGCATAATGGTGCGTTCAGCTCTGCAGGGCTGCACCTAGATGTACGATTATGCCAAAAAAAATTAAAACTTGTATCGGTCGAAATAGTTGTCGATGTACACGTGGAAAGAAGTATCGGTATTGTGGTCGAAAACCACATCGGAACAAGGGTTGTAAAATAATGAATTATATCGATTATATTAGCAAAGTGTATTTCAAAATTTATTTAGTCACTGTTTTTGGTGAGTATTTTGACGGTCTCATATCGATGTGCATATGGATGCGTTTAGAGTTTTTTCTCAGGAGGTTCACTATATGTGAACTCTTTATATCACATGCGTTCAAGGCCTAATTTAAAAATCCTTTATCTATAAATTTTTTATGAATAAAACTCACCCTTTTTCTATTCAATTTGTAAATACCCCCTTTAAATGATGGTACCATTATGTATGTAAAAAATGTGTAAAAAAAGGGTTTTAAAAACCTCTTCTATTGAACTCACATGCTATGCTTACATATTTATGATTGGACCCCTTGGAGGTTTTTTTACATGTTCATTTTCATCTAAAGAACGTTGCAATTATACTCGCCTGTAATACTGAATGTTCAGGTATGTTCTTGGTCTCGGTTCAAGAACGGGCGTTCACTAGAAGGGGAATGGACTTCGAAGTACCTAGGTATGAATACGGGCGAACTAAGGAATGGGCATTCATAAGTGGGATAGGAGTAGTGGTAGATAGGTTGGAGAACATGCGTTCTTTCAGAGCGGAACAGATGTTTGATTTTAGAAAGAATGTGACCAACGTGCGTAGCAAGGAAAATGGGCATTCCCTCACAGAGGAACGGTCATGGTCTTGGTTTAGAAATAGGCATTCACTTAGGGGGAACATATATTTGTCTGTGAAGGTATGGATATTCGCTCACATACTTAAGAGTCAAGTGTCTTAATACCGCCGAAATGGCATATCTTTGACAGCCATCTCATCAAATATTCTCCTAACACAATTACCTATGCAACTATCATGCTCTTCCAATGGCCATTCTACCCATTTTTGGAGTGGATTTGGAAAGATTCTAAATCAGGAAGTGAACGGGTGTGGCTTAGAAGAGTATGGCCGTACCTCTGGCAAGGAATGGGTTTTCACTTCTCAGAAAAGAAACTTGAGGCTGAGTTGTGCCTAGTTTTTCCTAGATTTTTCCCCTTGCTGATGATTTTTTGTGGTTTTCTTTTCATGCCTAGATTAAGCTAGTCCTTAGCTACTTAATGATGCAAAGATTAAGGTAGTCCCTATGCCTAGATTGAGCTAGTCCTTAGCTACTTAATGATGCAAAGATTAAGGTAGTCCCTATGCCTAGATTGAGATACTCCTTAGCTACCTGATATTCTAAGATTAATGATGTAATTAAGGTAATATGCAGTTTCTTATCTACTTCAAGAAAAACCAAAATTCAATTAAGGTAATATGTAGTTTCTTCTCTACTTCAAGAAAAACCAAAAATCAATGGAACCAATGGTAAAATTAGAGCACCCACTTGTCGCTCCTGCATTCAATGTAGCCTCTGAAAAAGCTCCATTGCAAACTCCATTAATCAAACTCATGACCGGCATTATACATGTCATAAGCTCGGTTGTCATCCCATATCATTTACATGAAGCGCTTATAATGCAGTTTTTTATAAAAAAGTGTTACATGAAGTGCAACTGCACATTTGATAAAAAAACAATAGAAGTTATGTTAATCATTACGGTTAATAACGTAAGAGAAGATAAATAGGAAGCGAGCTTGCAAGTTATTATAAAGTTCAATTATTGCTTCAACGCACTTGCTTTCCATTACAAGGAGTATTATAAACCTAAACGAAGGTTCCTACTTTCCACTAGTGTAGGTTTCTTTTAACACATTGGTTGCTATTACAAAGGTAATTATAAACCTAAAGGTAGGTGCCCACTTTCCCGCAGTGTATCTAACTTACTAATCCTGCTAGCTATCTGTAAAGGTTGCGTTCAAAAAGCTCTTCTCAATCACAATGAGGAAGGTTAATTAGAGTCATACTCAGCCAATGTGTACATTAAGAAAGAACAACTAGATATGAAGTATCAATGCTAATAAAATCTCCGTGCTAATGAGTTTGTAACTCAATCGGTTCTTCTGTCAATGTTTTATTGTATTGAAAATACAAGTAACCTACTTTATATATATATATATATATATATATATTTGTGTGTGTGTGTATGTGTATGAGAGAGAGAGACGAGACGAGACGAAACTGCTTAACGTCGACTTATTGATATCTAGAGAGACGAATCGACGGAGAGACTTGAACCCAGGTGGGTCCATGTCATCCCAAGGGCAATCTGCAGGCGACGAGCTAGAGAGAGAGAGAGAGAGAGAGAGATCATCATACTGATTGTGCATTATTTAGTCATGTGTCAATGCTCGTAATACCCACCAAATAAGAAGTGAAGACAATGGCAGATCAAAAGCTTTTGGGGTTCCAAGTATTCTATGTCCCACATCAACGGACGAGCCAGTTCTATGTCCCGCATCAACGGACGAGCCAGTTACTCGTGTATTTATAAATTTTTATAGATCAATAGGATTCTAGCCAAAACCTGCCGGCAATATGATTTTTATAGATCAATACATACTGATTCAAGCGTTGTTTAATGATGATGTCTTGTAGTGCAAACGGGGGGACTAAATGATCAGTCTCCATGAATTACACGCAAGGTTTGTTGATCGGTGGACCACCACAAAGGCCGTCATTCCCAGGGTGAAAACTGCATCCAATTAAGAATTGTTATCTCAAGCGAGAACGAGAAGGGGGACGAGAGAGAGAGAGAGAGAGAGCGAGGGTTTTAACCTGTCAATGCTATAACGGCTGAGGGTGGTGGGTAGGAATCCGCTGAGGTTATTGTTTGTGACGTCGCTCCGTGCAGCACACGTACTCGAGTCAGGCCCTCAACAACACGAATCAGAATGAAATGAACATCCTAATTTCCGTATGAGGAGGAACAACACTTACAAATCATCGAGTTGGAATGTGCCGATGGTTGCAGGAATGGTTCCGCTAAGGTAGTTGTCGCTAAGGCGCCTGCGATCCGCACGTGCACATGTTTACTACATGCATGAACTAGCTAGTGAAGGTTCTTCATATCTTGGAGAGAGGCATTATACGCACAGATACTTGAGGTTGTTCATGGGCCCTCCGAGCATGCCGAACTCTGCAGGAATAGACCCGCTGAACTGGTTTTCGGAGAGCTCTAAGGCCACCAAGAACTGCAACTTGGCAAGCTCCGGGGGAAGAGACCCGCTAAACTTGTTCCCGTACAGATCACTGCAGTGCTCCCCACCATTATCAACAATCATATTGGTGCTACTGTACCGGAGCTGCTACAGAACTAGCAAGTTGCTAACAAGGCATACTAATGAGGACTTACAGAACTAGCAAGGCGTCTAGTTCCCCTAACTCCGCTCCCAACGTGCCCGAAAGCTCCTTCTCGCTTAGATCCCTGCAAAAGAAGCAGAAAATTCTAGCAAACCATGTCTTTCAAAAGCCCCTACCTATCCTCCATATCCAGGTTCATTCACTTACAGTTTGATGACGCGGCCACGGTAATCGCATGTCACCTGGGGCCAATTGCACGGTGTCACATCCCAGGGATTCCAACTCTGCAGAAGGCTGCCTGGATCGCCTGTAACCCGAGCCCTGAACGCCAACAGCGCTTCGCCTGCAATAAAGCCAAATAAAGATCTGTGAAAACGGCTAACTGCCGCCATAACGCATGACCTAATTCAGAGCTTACTGTCGCTGTTGATGCTCTCCGTGGCACGTCCGCTGAGTAGGGCTGACGCAAGCCAAAGAAGAATTGCGTAAGCCCAAACAGTTGATGATGCTACAGTCGTCGCCATTTACTCGACTGAGCAAGGGGGTTTTCTTTTCTTTGGGGACCCTTTATATACGTGCGAGGGAGCAGCTAGTCGGCCGCCGTAATGCCCGCTAATTGAATGGCTTATTTTATTGGAAGGAAGACAAAAATATAACCATATATAATTTTTATTTTTCATGACAAAATTTCGTATGGATTCAAAATTGAGAGAAACATATTGAAAATGCTATTAATTGAACTTTCATCTGATTGCATAAAGTAATATATATTCTAGCTTGTGTACGTTCTCCTCATTGTAACTATCATCACCTTCACTATCAATAGTAATGTTATTCTCTTCTACTATCTCTTTACCAGGTTTATGTGTTTGCTCTTCCTCCATTATTTCAATTGTTTGCTTATTTGTCTTACACACATTTTCTACTATTTCATCTTTATTAAAGGCATATTTCGTCAACTTCATTATCATTACTTTTCCATCTATTCATGAACCAATCTAATCTTGGATGTGAAGCATCTAAATTCTGTTTGTTAACAAAAATATCAAAGATATCTTTCATTGTCATGTTGGATGGATATACCATTGTAAAGCATCAACTTCTTGTAGCTCCATTCCTCTTCCTTGATATGGAGTTATCCAATTAGAAGATGGGTAGAACTTTCTTGTCTTGATCATTTTATGAATTGTTGTGAAGAAGTTAGTGCCTAAAGGATGCTTTAAATAGAACTTCCAAAACATCAATGCTCTATCCAAAATGTTTGTTGGAGGAAGACAAAGTTTGTTCTTGAGATCATCTGCACCATATTGCATGTAAATTTCTATTTCCATAGAAATATCTTCTACACTAATATTATGCGACACATTTTTACAATGAGGTTTATCAAGATCTTTCATACAATATCCTATCATACCATGAAACATGTGCATATTCATACCATGAAACATGTGCATATTCTATTGCCTTAAATGCTCTACACATTACAATGCCACCAACGAAATTATTCTTATCCCATCCAAGATACTTTTTGATGAGTTTATTTACTGCAATTATTGTCTTCACATGAATTCTAATGACCATTTGATAGTGTAGATGAAAAGTTGTGCCTCCTTTTTCCGATGAACAACCCAGCAAGGCATTCTTTATTGATAAAATCATGAAGATTATTTAATAATGCTTCATCAATATCACTACCACCTAATGATATTGTCACACTTAGCTCAAGCACTTTGAAGTTAACATTGGCTTGATTACACATTGCATCGTCATTAGATAACTTCTTTGGTCTACCATGATTTTTCTTTGGTTCTATGCATGAAACCCCATTGCTTTGATTAGTTGAATTTAAAAATTTTCCAATCGTTGTTTCTCTTGCTCTTTTTTCATTTTTTACATCTCAGTACATAATACACAAAAAAAGAATAGGTTAAAAAGTTACATTTTTCAAAAAAGAAATACATATTTTACAATGTGTGAGAATATGATTTTTGAAAGGAGCATTAGTATTTGATTGGCCAAGGTTAAGAACCTTTGATTTCTTTGTGAATTAAACGGTCTTCTTCTGGAACATCCTGCCACCAACAACGTTAAATCTTTTAGACATTGAAACCACATTTAACGTGCAGATTTACTTCATGTAGACATGCACATATAACGTACACATGCAACAATGCAATGGACTAGAGAAATGTGAAGGCACATTTAAAACAAGGCACATGCAGAGATACACTAGAGAGAGAGCGCACACATGGATGGCAATTTGAGGATGCTGGTGTTGGAGGCGTTGGTGACGTCGGGTGTGGTGGACTTCCTAACGCCGCGTAGAGGGCGGAGTTGGGAAAGTCACTTGCTGTGAACTTAATGGCTTAGAGGAATTCAAAGGCACATTTAAGACAAGGCACATGCAAAGATACGCTAGAGAGAGAGCACTCATGGAGGGCAATCTAATGGTGGCACTGGAGGCGTTGGTGATGTTGGGTGTGGTGGACTTCCTAGAAAGTAGACGACGGTGTTGGGAAAGCCGCTTGCTATAAACGTAATGGCTTAGAGGAATTCAAAGGCACATGTAGAGATACACTATAGATAGAGAGAGAGAGCACACACGAAGGGAAATCTGACACTATGTTAGCGATGTTGAGTGTGGTGGACTTCCTAGCGAGCAAAGGGTGGTGTTGGGAAGGTCGCTTGCTATGAACTTAATGTGCACAATTTTAATGTGCTTGATTTGTGTTAACTTTGCAGATTTGTGTCGCTAATCACACTGTGAGATGCACATTTATATGACATTATAGTAATTGCCTCTTGAAGGCTGATATGACATTGACAATACTCCTACATGCAGAGGTGAAACGAAGACATGGAGAGAGAGGATAATTGTCCGGTCTCGAACGAGCAAAGAGTTGGAACGACACAAAAGTGCAGAACAATAACTTTACGTTTTGTTTTCTAGCCTCCAAATTTACTAAAAAAAAGGACCTTATAAAGACCTTGGAAAAGCATCTCCTTTCATAATTAATACATTTTCTTTTTTCAGTCGTTGTAGGCCCCTATTTAGGCCACCCAAATCGTTTTCGGTGCCCAAAATAAATCAAGAAGGTTTGACTCAAAGTTTCAGCTCTTTATTTAAATAGTAGTTTCTTTTTGAAGTAAATTCTTTTCCATTTCGCTGGAAGAGCTTCTTGGTTCTCTCCTCTCCTTTTGCTTTTCTGATTTTCCAAGCGTATGTTTTTCCTTTTTCTTCTGCACAGGTTACAGGCTATATCTCTTTACCACTCTTCTTGGTTCTCTCCTCTCCTTTTGCTTTTCTGATTTTCCAAGCGTATGTTTTTCCTTTTTCTTCTGCAAAGGTTACAGGCTATATCTCTTTACCACTCTTATCTGTTCATTACAGTTTAGGGCATCCATCCTCGATTCTCTTCCTCTCTCTTGCATGCATGTTATGGCACGATATCTCTCTCTTGCCTGTGCAGGTTATGGCTCTCTCTATCTGTGTGTGAATAGGGGTGCTTAGGGAGCAGGTGTGATAATGTAAGTGTAGGAGATAGAGTAGAGGCACTTGACAAGAAGGTGATAGTGTAAATGTAGGAGATGGAGGTGCTTGAGGATGCATGTGAGCAAGCTTCCTTCTAGGTTTTGTATGAAGAGCTCGAGGAGGATGTACACAAGCTGGCGCTTGTCATGGATTTGTGTAGCTCCTATAGGAGGAGGAGGAGGCATGCCAACATGGGAGCACAGAGAGGAGTTATGCAAGCATGGGTCGTTGTCACTATTAGCATACTTATTTATCCTTTGTAAGTACATTAGTTTATGCCACATCAGTGGCATAAATTAATGCATTACTAACTTTAGGTGAATAGGTATAATACCCATGTTTGGTCTATGCCCATATTAATTTATTAATGACCACTATTGTGGGAATTAATTTAGCATTACTAAATTAATACCTTAGCATATCCTAAGGTTATGCAAAGGTCTCTGCAAGCAACAACCAGAGGTGAGCAAGCAATAGCTAGAGGCGACAACTAGCACACACAGAGGGAGAGGTTTGATGACCACACACCACCCACCTACTAGTCCAGCTACCGATCCACTCCCATTTCCTCGCCGAAGCCACGTGTCTCCCAGGATGCTAGCACTTCAAGCAGAGAGACACAGGGCCTACTCTACACCCTACACGACTAACATAGGGCTGGGCTACATGGGACTACGAGAGAGAGGGACGATGAAAAACTGTCGAGCCCTTCAAGGCGGTGGATTTGTTTTTAAAAGCCTCGCATTCCATCCTGGAAAACTCTCAAACACTTCAAGGCGGTGTAATGTTTTTAAAAAAGCCTCACATTCCCTAAGGTCCTTTCCTAAGGCTCCACACGATTGAAAAACTTCCCCTCAATAATTAATAAAAAAACAAAATTGGGCACCCATATTAGTGTTTTTTTTCTAAATATTTACTCTTTTTTAAAGGAGCTTTGTTTTATATACCCTTCTTCTTGTAAAGGAGCTTTGTTTTATATACCCTTCTTCTTGTAAAGGAGGATGAACCGCCCTTTGAAGGGAAATTATATGCAACCATCAAATTATAGCACTAATTCACACCTTCCCACCACACGATGTTTGAAGAACAAAATCACTTGTATCAATTGAAAGAGCCACCTATCGGCATGAAAAGTTGAAGCACCTTCTATGCAGAATTTTTTCTAAAATTCAATTCTATCTTGCATAGTGCTAGCATTGTTTTTCTACTCAAGGTTTGACTACGATGACTTTGAAGTGATGCTTGTTCATTCAATATAGATGTTTGTACAAATATTTCTTCCCCTTTTTGATGGGCATTGGATGGATCTACAGAAGTCCCATTGGGATTCTCCGAAGGACTTTGTTTGGATGATTGAATGGGTCTTTATTTTTTGATGAGTTGTTAACCACATTAGTGGGTCTCTATTTTTGGATGTTTGAATGGGTACCACGTTAATGGATCTCTAAATTTTGATTAGTTATTAACCACATTGGTTAACATTACCTTTGATGCCTTTTGTAATCACTTCTGTAATGTTTTTTTCCACACTAAGAGCTTATACATGATGGAATGCAATAGGATATGCCGAGCATGAATGCTTATGGAAAATCCATCCATCCATGATCATGTATATACATATCCTAGGACCATCTCACATCCTAGTATAGGCATCTTGGATATACCTCATGTTAGTCATGAGAATTTATATACAGAACACTTTGAGTAATGTAAAAATGAGAACAGGAAGCCTTTGTGTGAAAGAACAAACACAGGGAACACCCAATGTCATGGGGCTTTGCCCAGCCACACTCAGGTGCATAAACAGCTCAACCAAGAAACAAAATTACTATGGCCTAGCACATAAATGCACAATCGGGGTGTGTCACATATATGTGCATAAAACAACAAGCTTGCATACTCAATTTCAGTTAATAATTACAAATTGAGAACAAATTAAAACATAACAAAAAGAGAAGTAATAAAATAACATAATTGGTAATGTGCTTACCTCTCAAATATGGATTGGATAGTGCGTGTTCGAAGCAGATCTGCAAGCTAGGACACACGTGGGAGGAACAAACCTACACACACATTGCATACATTAGTAATAGATGCACATACACAAGCTCTCTCACTCTCTACATCTCTCACAACACACACATACAAATCCTCTCTCTAAACATAATTAAGAAGGTAAGAAGAAGGATGGAGAGAGGGGAAGGAGATATAAACACACATCACACATTTACCCTAATCTCTCCACACACACACACACACACACACACACACACACACACACACACACACACATAAGAAGATGAGGAGATGGGGAGAGGCAAAACGCCCAAGGGGAGAGAGGGAGATCCACACACACACTTCACTAATTCTCTCTACACACACACACACACACACACACACACACACACACACATCAAGAGTGGGTCAAATGGAAGAAGGCGAATGCTTGAGGGAGATGCACGCATACCTTGTCTGCACATTCGACGCCTTGCAAAAGAGAGAATAATAGGTTCTCGGCTGTAAAAAAGTTACGGGCATCGGTATCTGCATCAGAATATCCATCGAAATACACGCCGAAATATTCGTCGGTATATTTGTCCATATCTGCGTCGGAATATCCGCCGGAATATGCGCCGAAATATTTGTCGGTATACGCACTTTTGAAAATTACCCGCCTGACTCTTTGCCTCCAAGTTTAGGACGTACATACCGATGCTCGGCATTTGCGTCGGTGTTCTAGTGTCGGTATGCCCTAAACCTCTAGTAGTGCTTGTTTACACAATAGCTCAAGAGAGATATAAACATTAGGAAAATTATGAGCTCATTTTGGGACCCTCAAGGAGTTTCATGCACTTTCTCTCTCTAAAAACTAGGGCCATGTTGAAATTTGAGCACATCACTCCCAAAAATTTCGGAGTTGGTAGATTTAGAATGTACTCTTCAAGTTCTTTGTAATGGTATATAACACGAATTGCAAAAACATGATAGCATTCTTGTCTTGACTTGAGTAGGGTACTAACGGCAAAACCCAAACATTTAGTGCAAGACTCGAGATCCTTGTACCGTCTCACAACCCCATGCCTTAGAGCTATCTACATCACCATTTTATTTATTTAATCTCAAAAGAATTGAAAGCAAAATAAATAAAAAAAGTGTTTGTGTACTTCCTCGATATATTTGCTGATGTCTTAAACACGGGTGAAATCACAAAAATCAGTTGTATGTGAAAGTCAACTCTAAAAATAGATAATGTTTTACTATTTTATCAAATTTTGATTTGCATGTCTATCTAGACACTTAAAGGCTTGCTTTGATCATACTAACTAATTGCAAATTCAATCTTCAATTTTCACTTAACTTTAATACTTATAATTTTTTGCCTGCTCTGAAAAACTGCTAAAAACCTGCTGCTGGAATTCATTACTAAAATATGTAACATCCAAAACTTAGGATTATCTTGAATCATAACTTGGTTAATCTTAGAGGTATGTTACAATAGGAGATAGTCTCTACTATATATGACAAGGACATATACACCATAAAGGTTGTGCAATGAAGTAAATATGCATGCTATATGTATTATGTGTAGCTCATAGCACATATTAGCAAAAGTTTTTGTGCTATATAGCACAGAGCTATTCCTCAATATTTGTTCACTAGTTATATAGCACCGATAATGCTATATATGATAGATAGAGCTAGATAGCATAAGAAGAGCTTGATAGCTTTAGGCAATACCATGTGGTATGTATAGTACTGTGTGTGCAATGAATAACACTAAATATATGGTATGAGATATGTTTATCTCTGAGATTCATCAAGTAGGGTAAGTGCACGACCATACGCTTGATGTATTGCTTGTAGCCAAGTCGTTGTTGCGAAGACATATGTCTTTCTTATTTGGAGACACCTTGGTGTGCTCTATCTAGAATCCTTTACGTCATGAGATAAACTTCCATAAGTGGACTTTCTTTTACATAAGTCCAATGCCAACTTGCTTGAAAATGTAGCATCACTCTCAACTCTACCCAAAGTAGAATAAAGATTTCTTGGATGAATATTAAGAAGTCTAGTTCCAGCTTCAGAAAGAATAAGTTCTCTCCCATGGGTCTCATTACTATGCATGGGTCTCAAAGTAGAATAAAGATTCCTTGGATGAATATTAAGAAGTCTAGTTCCAGCTTCAGAAAGAATAAGTTCTCTCCCATGGGTCTCATTACTATGCATGGGTCTCATTGAAAATGTAGCATCACTCTCAACTCTACCCAAAGTAGAATAAAGATTCCTTGAATGAATATTAAGAAGTCTAGTTCCAGCTTCAGAAAGAATAAGTTCTCTCCCATGGGTCTCATTACTATGCATTAACCCTTTGACAAGCATGCTTAGCGCATTGCATTTTAGGAAAAGCTCATCATTAGATTTTGGATTCTTCAACACCTTTAAAGAGCTTCTAAATGCAGAAAAAAGGCCCATAGATTGGAAAAGTATATCATTTGTGCATTGCAAAATGTGCTCATCATTGAGAATTTCGTGCATTATTTCGTTCTTGTCATCTTTCCCATAATGACTCAACTTTGTCAAAAAGTGCTCAACAATATTCTCAATAGTATGCATCTTCCTTTCTTCAATGTCTTCTCCTTAAATGTATCTATCTTCAGTGCTTCTAATTTCTACTTACTTTCATCTGCAACATTGCTGTTACTCTTGCTCAACATGTGCTTCATACTTCCTCATTGAGCTAACTTCGTCTTTGTTAAGATATTGCTTTCTTTTAGAATTCATGTGTTCCTGCACAAGGGTCGCCTCAAAGATATTGCTTTCCTTTAGAATTCACGTGTTCCTGCATCTTCCTTTCTTCAATGTCTTCTCCTTAAATGTATCTATCTTCAGTGCTTCTAATTTCTACTTACTTTCATCTGCAACATTGCTGTTACTCTTGCTCAACATGTGCTTCATACTTCCTCATTGAGCTAACTTTGTCTTTGTTAAGATATTGCTTTCTTTTAGAATTCATGTGTTCCTGCACAAGGGTCGCCTCAAAGATATTGCTTTCCTTTAGAATTCACGTGTTCCTGCACAAGGGTCGCCTCAAAGATTTGTGTTCCATGCGGCGTAGTAGAACATCCTTCCCTAACCAAGGCTAGTCTTTTCTCGAAATTCTCTAAAAAGGTGTCCTTGTGAATAATTATCCAATTCTTGTTCCAATAATGAAGTTGCTTTAATAGCATGGATATGTCGTAAATAATCAACTTCCATAATGTGCATCCCTTGTGAGTTGCTAGCTTCCACCAAATGTAGTCATTCCATAGATGAAACTCAATGATATATATATATATATATATATATATATATATATATATATATATATAGAGAGAGAGAGAGAGAGAGAGAGAGAGAGAGAGAGAGAGAGAGAGACGTAATCACTTCTCAAAGTGGTGGAGTCGTGAGACTGTTTCAGCTATGGAGACTCGTTAGCAGCACCGAGAAAAGAGAGAGAGAGGCCCGTAATCACTTCTCAAAGTGGTGGAGTTGTGAGACCGTTTCAGTTATGGAGACACATTAGCACGACGACCGAGAATAGAGAGAGAGAGAGAGAGAGAGAGAGAGAGAGAGAGAGAGAGAGAGAGAGAGAGAGAGAGAGAGAGAGAGAGAGAGAGAGAGAGAGAGAGAGAGAGGCCCATAATAACTTCTGGTGGAGTCATGAGACCCTTTTAGCTCATTTCAATGGACACTCATTATAAGCACAAAGAATATACAGAGGGGGGGGAGAGAGAGGCCCATAATCACTTCTCAGGGAGTGGTGGAGTCGAAGACCATTTCAGTTCATTTTTTTTAATAACATTTTCCTTTAATTTTAGTACTTTTTAGGTCCTTTTTCACACACGAATGTTTTAACTTTGTTTGTAGTGATAGCTTAATATTTGGTGTCCATGGACACCAACTGTTGAGCCACCATTCCATGCTTTTACCCAAGCCTCCGGCAAAAAACCACACTCAAAATATGACTAGATAAGACAAGCTAAGTTAAGAAAGGTTGCCAAAAACCTTCTAAACTAGATATTCAAAGCATTGATGGCATGCAACTTGACTCTTAGGTCAAAAAGGTTGTAACATACCTCCGAGATTAACCAAGTTATGATTAAAGATAATCCTAAGTTTTTGAATTCTACATATTTCAATACTGCATTCCAGCAGGTTTTCAATGGTTTTTCAGTACTGAATTCTAGCAGGTTTTCAATGGTTTTTGAGCACTAAAAATTCTAAGTGTTAAAATTAAGTAAAAATTTAAGATTGAGTTTTCAATTAGTTAGTATGCTCAAAGAAAGTCCTTAAGTGTGTAGATGGACATGCAAATCAAAATTTGATAAAAAAGTAAAACGTGATCTATTTTTGGAGGTGACTTTCACATACAACTGATTTTGGTGATTCCTCTAACATTTGGTTGTAGACCGCATGCGTTCTGGTAATTTTGAGTACCCACACTACTAGTATCTGATAACTGTACACGAATTTATACGTGTTGCAGATTACAGCCTTGATAGCAGATTTGAGAGGCTTGCCAAATCTACAAGCAGCTCTTCCACAACTTCTTGAGAGTAGACATGGATTCTCAATCAACCAAGACAACAACAAATATATCGGTGTACACAAACACTCTTTCTATTATTTTTCCTTAAATTCTTTTGAGATTAAATAAATATATCGATAAATGTGTATATGGGAGAATCTGAGTCGATGTATGGCATGTAATGTTCTAGAACTTGATCCAAGTCCATCATCAAAGCTTGCTGAGGTTCCAATTCCATTGAGGTTGTCGTTGTCCCTTGCTCTTTTTCTCCCCTTAGGTTGGATACACACATGATCAACCGGTTCATTGTCTAGGCAAACATTGAGGCCACTAAGTACATGTTGCAAGTGATCCACTGGAAATATGCCCCATTTTTTGGAATGCTCGTTGAAAATTCTTCGACCGTTGGGTGACTTGGTACTTGCAAAAAAGGAATGCATAGGCACATTGTTTCCTCCTCTAAATCAACAAAATTTTAAAGGTTAATAGCACTCATAGGCTCCATGTATGTTGAATACACATGCGAATTTGGGTTTAAATGAGGGGGAGGTGGAGCTTTTTATAGTTCATGCATGGCCTAGTCGGTATATTCTAATTTTTAATGGAAAGGCGTCGAGTTGCCAAAAACTTATAATTTTTAATGAGAGTTTGCATGAAAAAGTGAGCTGAAGTGGGCGTCGAAAATAAATGCTCAATTTGGATGCTTTTATCAATGCCTATTTATTTTGACGCAAATTTCAACTTTGGAAAATTTTTAACAGAATTGCGGTATCTCACTTAGTCTCACTTATAGCGTTTTTGGTTTTTTTTTAAAAGGTTACAAAAGAAGCCCCAAATTTTCTAGTAATCTCTCCTCTCATTTCCCCCATCCCTTAACCCTAAACCTAATCCCTTCCCTCAACTCTTGCTTGCTTATTATTTTGTGTGTGTGTGTGTGGTGTTTCTTCATTGCCAACATGTTGTGTTTTGTTTGTTTTGCAGCTTCTTAGCAAAACCTAAAGCTTTGAGACTCCACGTAGCAAGAATCCCTTTTTTTTCCGTTTCTTTTGATTTATTTGCCATTTTTTAGATCATATATGTGTGGTGTGGAGTGTATGGGATATTTTGAAATTGCTAACATGTGTTTTGCAAGCTCACAAGTTCTCCTTGGTCTATTATGCTGCAAACCCTAAACCCTTTAAGACTCCAAGTAGGGGGTAACCCTTATCCTTTTCCCTTGCTTTTGATTTCTTTCCATTTGCTTTTGATTATATGTGTGTATGGTGTGGGGTGTGTGTGTTTGTGTGATTTCATTCTTTTGTTGATATGTCTTGTTTGTGTTTGTTTTGTAGGTTTTCAATCATTTTCTCTTGAGGCACAAGCTCTCTTTTGGTCTCTCCCATAAAGCCCTCCCTCAAGACTCTAATTAGCTTACAATATCTAAGTGCCCTAATCTCATTGTCTTCTAGTTTTTTAAAGGCTCTTCTTGCTTTTGATGTTGCTCAAGTTTCTCTCCTTAATAGAGTCATGGTGGCATAAGCATGGGAAAGTTGTTGGGAAAACCCTAAACCCTAAACACTAGTGCCCTTGCATAATTATGCCCAAAAACACCTTTAATTGTATGTGTGTAGACCATGGATTGCACACGAGACGACACACTCGGATACATCCCCAAAGTTTTCCCACTTTCCTTTAACTGTAGTACTTTTTCAAGCCCTTTTTGACACACGAATGTTTTAACTATGTTTGTAGTGATAGCTTAATATTTGGTTTCCATGGACACCATTTATTGAGCCACCATTCCATGCTTTCACACCGAAGACTCCCCCAAAAAACCACACATAAATACTCAAAATATGACTAGATAAGACAAGTTAAGAAAGGTTACCAAAGACCTTCTAAACTAGATATTCAAAGCACTGATGGCATGCAACTTTACTCTTAGGTCAAAAAAGTAAAGAATTAGTGTTAACACCAAATTCTTACTCAAAACAACCGTTCAAAACAAGCGAGTAGCCACAAAAGAAGACTTTTGTAATCTTGGATCCACATTCTTATCTATCCAAGTAGCTCATGTATGATGTTGTTACTGCTTTCTTCAATGCGACCATAATTGATAATCTTTCTTCAATGCGACCATAATTGATAAGCTTTCTTCAATGCGACCATAATTGATAAGCTTTTGTAGACCATGTTGCCCTCCTAAAAATAGTCTTTCATTTCATAAGAAAACCCAGAAAAGAAATTAATAATAATCTCAACAATAGCAAACGGAGTCAAGAAAAAAATACAAGAGCTATAACAGAAGCCATACCCTTTTGGTACTTTGCCATGAGTCCACCAATGGCCTATGGTGAAAACATGGATATCAGCCTACCTCCACTTTCTTGCAATTTTATCTATGGTTTCTAGTGTTAGAGAGAATCACCTTCCCATTAGGTCTGCTCTGTGTCCATAAGTGCTGCATACGATCCACCTCTTGTAGATAATATCTTTGTGCCTTGCT
Source organism: Cibotium barometz (assembly GCF_041138505.1). Lineage (NCBI taxonomy): Eukaryota > Viridiplantae > Streptophyta > Polypodiopsida > Cyatheales > Cibotiaceae > Cibotium > Cibotium barometz. The sequence goes on from NC_141110.1 coordinate 4,098,499, forward strand.
CTCTTTAGCACCTGTGATGGTTTTCCAATACATATCAGCTATGTTCTTGAAAATGTGCATAGGGTCAAGAAGGAGTAGATAGAAGATGGAAAGTTGCTTCATTTCGGGGGTTTTAACAACTTGGATCCACTTCCCATTCCCTCCTTCAATCAATTGGATTTAGCACACAAAGAGGCCTCCCTAGAAATATCTCTCGCAACTCATGGTAGTTGGGGAGATACTTTTTGTGGCCCTCGTAGACAACCTTCCTCAAAGATGTTGAGTACCGGGCCTCTAATCTAGGCCCACATATAGGGCATGCATTATAAAAAGATATTGAACGCCTTGCCAAACATTCTAATCATTGTGATGAGATATGCAAATAGTACAAAAATGAAAAAATTGTGAAATTATATCTGATCAAGAAATTGTAGCTCGAAGAAGGCTCCACACAAGTTGTCTAATGTCTTGTACTTCTTGGGCCGTTTCATGTGCCGAATCATGATTGTCTACTCCGTGGCTTGTGTTGTGCAGGGCATCTATCATTTCATCCATGTAATGTTCTAGAACTTGATCTGAGTCCGTCTCAAAGCTTACTCAAGTTCCAATCCCATTGAGGTTGTTGTTGTCCCTTTCTCTTTTTCTCCACTTAGGTTGGATGTACATGTGATCAACCAGTTAATTAATGTATGGACACACATTGAGGCCACTACGTGGATGTTGCAAGTGATCCACTGGAAATATGCACCATTTTTTGGAATGCTCGTTGTTGAAAATTCTTTGACGTCGGGTGACTTGGCACTTGCAAAAAAGGAATGCATAGGCACGTTTCCTCCTCTAAATCGACAAAATTTGAAAGGTTCATAGCACTCATAGGCTCCATGTATGTTGAATACACATGAAAAGCTGGGTTTAAATTAGGGGGAGGTGGAGCTTTTTATAGTTCATGCATGGCCTAGTCGGTATATTCTAATTTTTATTGGAAAGGTGTCGGTCTACCAAAAACTTATAATTTTTAATGAGAATTTGCATGAAAAAGTGAGCTAAAGTGGGCGTCCAAAACAAATGTTCAATTTTGATGTTTTTTTGACGCTTTTATCAATGCCTATTTATTTTGATGCATATTTCAACTTTGGGGAATTTTTAATCGAACTGTGGCATCTCACTTAGTCTCATTTTAGAGTTTTCGCTTTTTTTTACAGGTTACAAAAGAAGCCCCAAATTTTATAGTAATCTCTCCTCTCCTAACCCTAAACCTAAGCCTTTCCCCCAACTCTTGCTTGCTTCTAATTTTGTGTGTGTGTGTGGTGTTTCTTCATTGCTAACATGCTATGTTTTGTTTGTTTTGCAGCTTCTTGGAAAACCCTAATGCTTTTTGACTCCACGTAGCATAAAGTCCTTCTCTTTTTTTTTTTTGCTTTTGATTTATTTGCCCTTGTTTAAGATCATATATGTGTGTGGTGTGGAGTGTGTGGGGTATTTTGAAATTGCTAACATGATGTGTTTTGTTTGTTTTGCGAGCTCACAAGTTCTCCTTGGTCTATTATGTTGCAAACCCTAAACCCTTAAGACTCCAGGTAGGCAGTAGCACTCCAGGTAGGTAGTAGCCCTTCTCAGTTTCCCTTGCTTTTGATTTCTTTGCATCTGCTTTTGAATATATGTGTGTATGGTTTGGGGTCTGTGTGTGTGTGATTTCATTCCTTTGCTGATATGTCTTATATATGTTTGTTTTGTAGGTTTTCAATCATTTTCTCTTGAGGCACAAGCTCTCTTTTGGTCTCTCTCGCGCAAAGCCCTCCCTGAAGACTCTAATTAGCTTACAATATCTCTGGGTAAGTGCCCTAATCTCATTGTCTTTGGTCTTTTGTAAAAGGCTCTTCTTGCTTTTGATGTTGCTCAAGCTTCTCTCCTTAATAAAGTCATGGCACAAGCATGGGAAAGTTGTTGGGAAAACCCTAAACCCTAAACACTAGCACCCTTGCATAATCATGCCCATGAACACCTTTAATTGTATGTGTGTAGACCATGGATTGCACACCATATGACATACTCATGTACAGCCCCTATTTTTCCACCGTGCCTACACCATAGGCAATCTCCTAGTGTTAGTTTTATCATTTCATCTCGCAAAGGAGAACCAAGAAAATGGCTATCGCTCAAGACTACTTTGGAGGAGATACTGGCACTTCTGCACAACCATCACAGCCCACCACCACACACAAGCCATGTCGAGGACACTCCATGATGGCACATCACACAAATCCCTCCCATGGCTCACTTGACTACTTCCTAGTAATAGAAGATGGGATTGCACGAAGTGTTTTTGTCATGGTGGTGGCTCCACTCACGGACGCTTCTTTACCCTCAATGTAAGTGCCCACCCATTACCAATTGTGAGGGGACACACTGCTCACCCTTTTCTTGCGGCTTTGACACAGAGCCCTCTACCCCTAATCCCGAATACCAAGTAGTGGACAGAAATGTGGTCCTCAATGATGTTGGCAATGAGATGAAGTCTCGAATAGTTTTTGGCCATCATGACTTGATGATTACATGGCATAAACTTGATTGCACAAAGAAGGATTGAGTCGGCAATCAAATCTAGAGTGAGTTTAGGCCCAAGTACCAGGCGCAATAAAGAGGTGAATATAATGAAGCTAGTGCAATGACGTTACATGCAAGGTAAAGATAGGGGAAAAAAACCCTTAGCATTGTACACAAGGTATTTTGGATAAGGAGTACATGAAGCATAACGTAAATCCTCGCAAGTATAAGCAGCATGTAGGAGGCTGTAGCCAAGTGAATAGAGAGTGTAGGGAGCTCCCATCTTGGGAGCGATGGTTGTGATGCTTTCCATATGTACTTTGTAAGTATTAATAGTACACTCATCACTCACTGTTTTCAGCATAATCGGCATTTCATTTTTATTAGTATTCATGCTTCATGCTTCCAACAAAGAGTGGTTGGTCATGCAGCGAGTGATGTAGAGGAAAGGTACGCCTTAAAGCATGACATATATGCCCTTCTCACTTTTGTCAACATAATCGGCATTTCATTTTTATTAAGTATTCATGCTTCATGCTTCCAACAAAGAGTGGTTGATCATGCAATGAGTGATGCAGAGGAAAGGTACGCCTTAAAGCATGGAATATATGCCCTCCTCGAGTAGCTTGAGTGAGAGGGCATCAGCATGATCTAGAAGGATGTGGTCAATATGGTAAGCCTCTACATTTTGCACCCATCGAATAGTTTTTGTCACACTTACCATTTCTGAGTTTTTGCATTATGAATATTATTTGCAGGGACTAGTGCCAAACCTAAGGGTGGTGAATGATTAGATTCAACCTTGTGTCCAAGGCACTATGTACAAGAGCAATGCCTTTAAATAGATTTTTGTCAGCTCCAGGAGCATATTTTGCAAACATACTTTTTTTGGCTCCATGAGCTATGTAACTTCTTCTACTTTATAAAATTTCATGTTTTGTGACCTTTGAGTATAAATGTTGTAAGTACTCTTTAATAAAGAAGTGAAAATAATATGTTGGCTAACATTGACACCATATAGAGGTCTCCAGCAAGGGTTAACATACCCCCCTTCCTGAAGATATGTCGATGATGATGCATCAAGGTTGTAGGTTGGATGCATGTTTGCATTGTAAATGTTAGAGTTCTTGTAAGGTCAACAAGGCAACATGGTATAACTAGTAAGGTGTTCTGATGAAAAATAACTAGTAAGGTGTTCCTATGGAAAATAATGAAAATTTAAGCATAATGCAAACATCTAATCAAGAAGTGAGGAAATATTTTTGCGACTGGTCAAATTTCTCTAGTTAAGGCAAGGATAATTTTAAGGTTTGTCCAAATTTAATTTAAACTAAGATGGAGCAGAGAGCATACCTTGGATTATAACCCTAGTCTCTACACACTACCACTTTGGTGAAACCATCTCTAGCTATTATCTAAACTAAGATGGAGCAGAGAGCATACCTTGGATTATAACCCTAGTCTCTACACACTACCACTTTGGTGAAACCATCTCTAGCTATTATCTAACCTCATAAATGAAATTGGTAAGTGATTATTACAAGATTTTTCCTTTGAATTTATATATATATATATATATATATATATATATATATATATATAAATTTAGTAAGAAGATGAAAATGTAAAAGTAGGACACCACCATGAGAGACCCAAGCAATGGCCCTAAGACCTCATACCAAAGTATCTAAGAACCGCTGAGTAACTCTTTAACGATGGTTTTTTCTTCTTATTTTTTAGCCCTTAATTGGTAGGTCTTTAGCCACAAGGTCCCATCCCATGGAGATTAAGGCTACCATCCTCCCAAGGCTCCATCACTAGTCAAAAGTCCTACCTAGATTGCACATGGTGATGGAGGTTATCTTCTTGGACATTTCTTTTTCTTTTCTTGGTTTCTTTTTCTTTTTCTTTTTTTTTTTGTTTAAAATATTTTCACTTTCACAATTCACCTAGAAGACTCTATTCTAACAAAAGAGGGCACACTAAAGAAGGTGGAGTACTTGGCATACTCTTTTCGCATACTTTAAAGTTGTTCTTAGAAGGATTGAACTAGGACCAAATCTTGAATGATTATCCAAGTAATAACTAGAAAAGCAATATACGAGTCACATAACAATGCAAGAAAGCACTAAAACAAACATTAAATGGAGAATTATAAAAAAGATTGAAATTGAAAACAATAGCATTAGTTGAAGATGGTTAAGAATACACTTGGTTTGTTTTATGGTTGGGAAGTTGATCTTGTGAATTGTACTTGTGCCTTTGAGAAGTTCCCTTTTGCTTCTTGGTGAACCTTTTAAAAAATCTTCAAAAATAAGCATGTCATCATCAAATAGCACAACTCATATGCTGGGTGAGATTCAATGTCACTAAGCTCATCATCCTCATGGTTTGATTCTAATATATATACCTCCTCTAGTATATGAGGTAAGGGGTTGAGTGCATCCTCACATTGATATGGCATGGGTACTAGGAAAGTGAGCTAAGTAGTTACCCCTAGTTCCTAGATAAGCTGTCTAGGAAATGACAAGGAGTCGAGAACATTATTTCATAGATTGATGGTGTAAGTGCATAAGCTGTTGCCCTCCTCCCCTGCTCTACAAGATCTTCCTATGCATTTCTTACTTGATAAGGTCATCCCATCGGGTTAAGTACACTCACATCATCATTTTTTTGTGGTGTCTATCCTACCATGGACTGCAAGATCCCTATCCTATAGCGCCTAAAATAAGTTTTACAATGCCAGCTGTTATGGGCTACCACACCTCCAAGAGGGAACTCAATGCATTCACCTAAAGGATGAGCAATAGAACACAACTGTCGTAGGGCACTTACCAATGTTTCGAACTTGAGTCCCTTGAGGCCTCCAAGCTCACTTGTTAAGCTCCAAACCTCCAAGCTCCACCTCCACGCTGTCAGCATAATGTCGCTCACACTGTCGCATAAGGCAATCACTCTCTCTCACTCTCACACACAAGCATGAATCGTAGAGCATAAAAGAGGCACAAATTCTAGAATGCTCTCTCTCAATTTCTCTCAAGACACAAAGAAGAGATCTCAATAGCACAAAGGGCGATTGTGTCCTTTCATTTATACGTGACATGCATGTATGCACCATAGACGATGGTAATACAACATTATACCTCGATCAGATGGGGGAGACTTGAAAGCCAATGTGTTCTTGTGGAGATTGTTGATTCAAGGGTTGCCTTTGTCTTCTACACTTATAAAGAAAGGATTAAGAAATGATAAGTGTAGCAGATGTGGGAGGAGCAAAGAAACTAACGAACATGCCTTTTGGTACTATAAGAGTGTTCAAGAATTGTGGAACCAGCTCATTGCTATTCTACAACAAATATTGGGGCACAAATTCAACAGATACCAAATCACCTTTGGATTGTATGCCCTACCAGCTAAAGAGATGCAATGGACTATTGATCACATGAGATTTTGGATGCTATGGGGGATTTGGATCTCTAGGAACACTACTCTATTTCAAGGGCAAATCCCCTATTGTCCTCTAGTTTGCCATGGGACATTCTGAAGAACAAACTGCGGGAGGATGCTTAAGTAATCAAAGACAAAGATTGGTAGAGTAGGGTAATGGCAGTGATTATCTGTGTCTGCTAATTATAAGGTGCATAGAAGATATGTGAGGAGGTTTACAATTTCTTTAAAATTTCCTCCTCCTTACTTAAGACTCCTCTAACAAAGACATAAGGTCTGTTGTGAAGAAGATGATTCACCCAATGCTTTTGTAGAGGCCTGTCGCTTTGAATCATTACCCATATAATTGTTGCTTTTGATCAATTTCAAACTTATGAAATTAACACTTTTAAACGTCTGGACAAGAGATGTAGAGAGAGAGAGAGAGAGAGAGTGTTAGATATCCGTAACGCCGCTCTACGGATGTTACCACCAGAGGGGACGGCCTCTGGCTCACCACCCAGCCATAGAGGAAGAATGAGGATTGCCCCTCATCCCCCAGGCTATATAGTGTGTGGCCTGCCGTCCACACTAGCCTGGCCGCCCATGACTCCGCATGGGCGTCCTCTCCCACTGAACCCCGGACAGGGCCATCCGGTCTGCCGTCCGGTCACAGGCGTTACAGCCTATGTGACATTACCCCCCCTTAAGAAGAGTTTTCGTCCTCGAAAACAAACTGGGGAAACCTTTTGGAAATTGCACTACGGCATTCCCAGGTAGCTACCTCCTCATCCCTATCTGTCCATTTAACAAGTACCTCCTGGTACACTTTATGTCGGGTCTCTCTATCACGATACTGTAGAACCTTTTCAGGTTCATGTGGTATCTTTGGTGGCTCTATCAGGTCCACCAAAATCTTTGGAGAAACTGCGTTCTCTAACCCGTGAACTGATTTCTTCAGTTTACTGACATGGAAGACAGGATGGACTTGAGAACTCTCCGGTAACTCAAGTTTATATGCTACGTCCCCAATCTTCTTAAGGATTTTAAAAGGACCACAATATCTCGGAGAAAGTTTATCACACTATCCCGTTTTCATGGTTTCTGACTGCGCAGGAACCTTGAGGAATACAAAGTCACCTTCTGCAAAGGTCACCTTTCTTCGTCCTTTATCCGCATAAGTTTTAGCGCGATCCTGAGCGCTACGAATGCTCTCACGTGCAGCTCTGAGCATATCATTCATATCTTCAAGGAAATCCTTGACAGATTGAATCTTCTCTTTTTCTAGGCCTACAGCCATTGGAGATCTCAAGCGGAATCCATACATTAACATGAATGGTGTAAATCCAGTTGTTGAGTGTTTGGAGCTGTTATAGGCAAACTCCAGTAAGGGTAAGTACTCTTCCTAATTAGATTGCTTCTTACTAACATAAGAACGCAACATATCCTCTAGAATTTGGTTAACTCTTTCAGTTTGACCATCAGACTCCGGATGATCTGCCGTACTCATACTCAGAGTAGTATCCAGCTTTTTGAAGACTTCCCTCCAAAAATGACTGTTGAACTTTCTATCTCTATCCGACACTATATCTGCGGGCAGGCCATATAGCTTGTAGAGATGTTCAATAAAGAGTTTTGCCAACTCTGGCGTTTTAACAGTTTTCTTCGTGGTAATAAACTTTGCCATTTTAGTTAACCTGACCACTACCACCCACACCGAGTCATTCCCTCGACTCGTCTTGGGTAAACCAGTAATGAAATCCATGGAAATGCTTTCCCATTTCCCTTGAGGAATCTCCAGCGGATGGAGTAGTCCTCCAACTTTAAGACGTTCATGTTTATTGACCTGGCACTTATTGCATTTCAGCACATAAGTCTGGACGTCCTTAAACAAACTAGGCCAATAAAATTGTCTTTTTACTAGTGCATAGGTCTTCTGAATCCCAGGATGACCCGCACTTGGACTATCATGACTTTCTTTAAGAATTTGGGCCCGAAAGTCACCAATAGTTGGTACACATATTCTACCCTTGTAGAGTAAGTACCCGTCGTCAATGGAGTAATTAGCATATTTCTCCCCCCGACGAAGTTTATCACTCCCCTTTGAAGCCGTGGTAGTCAAAGGTGATGAAGGGCCTATGTCAGAACTCTCCAGCTCCAAACTATACCCAGAAGACACGGCTAGTCTCTCCGGACTAACTCTCGCTTCCCTTCCCGTTGCACCTTCGGCCAGTCTCTCCGGACTAGCAATACGTGCCAACGAGGGAGATGGTCACGTCTATGAAGAAGTGCGTACGCGTACAGCACGCCAAACCTCTGTAAAAGATGGATCGTGCTCACATAAACCACGTAGGGACTCCAAGAAATCATTCTTGAAGACTGTGAAACTAAGTTCATTAATCTGTGGCATGCGACTAAGTGCATCTGCCACCACGTTATACTTACCTTTCTGGTAACGTATCTGAAGGTCAAACTCCTGTAGAATCTCCGCCCACCGAGCTTTTCTACCCTTCAGTTCATTTTGACTTGAAAGCCATTTCAGACTTTCATGGTCCGTCCAGACCTCAAAAGTGGCACCATATAAATAGTGTCTCTACTTTTTCAGTGCATGAACTATCGCTAGTAACTCTCGCTCGTAAGCCGAGTAGTTACGTTGCGCACGATCTAACTCTTACTCTCAAATGCAATTGGGCGTCCCCTTTGCATAAGTACGGCCCCAATGGCCTCATTACTAGCATCTGTTTCCAAAACAAACGGCTCATTTGGATCGACAATTGTCAAAACAGGTGCAGCTGCTACGGTCACCTTGAGCTTGTCAAAGCTCTTCTGTTGGGCATCCCCCCAACTAATGTTTTTTGTTTTTGACCGTAACTGGTCACTCTCAATGGGACTGCGATCTTCGCGTAGTCCTTCACATACTGTCGGTAGAACCTCGACACGCCAAGAAAAATCTGCAGTTCCTCGAGATTCTTCGGTGCTGGCCATTTAAGAATAGCCTCTACTTTTTCTGGCTCCATCCGCGTACCATCGGCGGATATAATATGGCCAAGGTAGTGAATTTCTGTTTCAAAAAATTCACATTTGCTTTTCTTTGCAAATAATTTGTGCTCTCGCAACAACTTGAACACTAGACGCAAATGCTCTATGTGTTCTTTCTGTGTCTTACTGTACACAAGAATATCATCTAGGAAAACTACTACGAATTTTCCCAGATATGGATGTAAAATACTAGCCATCAGCGTCATAAACGTCGCTGGAGCATTGGTTAGTCCAAATGGCATAACCAAAAACTCAAAATGCCCGAAACGGGTCCTAAATGCTGTCTTTGCAACATCTTCTGCTTTTATTCTAACCTGATGATACCCAGATCTTAAGTCTATTTTTGTGAAGTATCTCGATCCATAGAGTTGATCAAACAACTCATCCATGCGTGGCATCGGATACTTGTTCTTAATCGTTATCTGATTAAGTGCCCTATAGTCTATGCACATCCGCATAGATCCGTCTTTCTTCTTTACCAGAAGAATAGGCGATGCCCACGGACTTGTAGGCCGAATAAAGCCTTTGTTCAAATATTCCGTTAATTGTTTTTCCACCTCCTGTGCCTCGGAGTGGCTTAATCTATAAGCAGGTTTGCTTATAGGTTTTGATCCTGGCATAACTTCGATGCCATGGTCTACTTCCCTAGATGGTGGTAAACCATCTGGTAAATCATCAGGAAAAACATCCTGAAATTCCTCTAATAAATTCGTTAAAGTATCTACGTATTTTTTTTTAATGTCTCATTCACCTTGGATTTTTTCTTGTTTGAATCACATGCATGCCAAACAGGGTTTTCAAACAGTGGGTCTCGTCCAAGGTTATTTTGTTTTTCTTGTTTGTCTACGCAAACATCATTTATCGTTTCATCTATGGAAACAGAATTCAAAAGAGGGTAACAAGCATATACCTCTGCTATCTGGTCTCTGCGGACCACTGTACACAACTCCATGGAGGAAATAAGTGGTGTGGCAGGGACAATACGGTCGCCCTGCAGGGTGATGACTCTACCTCCATGCTCAAAGCATAGCGTATTATGTAAGTAATTCCGAGCTAGACAAGGGCCCAAGCCATACAGCCACTCCCTGCCTAGATATACGTCTGCTCTGGCTAAGTGCATGACCTGAAAGTCAAGCGGAGCCTTGTAGTCCTGCATAGATAATGGGACCCCCAATACTACGGTATTCCATACCGTTTTGTCATATCCGTTGGTTAGGCCAACAGTATACTCATGATCACTCTGGGTCTCTCAGTCAATCCCAACTTCTTGACTAACGAGTAGTTCAAGAAGTTGTGACTAGCTCCATCATCAATAAAAACTGTGACTCTACGGCCACCTATGGTGCCATACATGCGCACCATGTCATGCGGACCTACAGTAGGCTGCCACATCGCTGGTGTCATTGAACAAGCGTGATGCTCATCACAATGACACACTGTCACCTCTCTGAACTCTGCGGAACTGAGAGGGAGTCTCTGCACTGTATGCAACTGCCTAGAAGATTTACCATCGTTTTTGGGCTCGTTGCCACTCGTGCTGGCTTTAGGCTTTGGACACTCAGCCTTCGTGTGTCCTACTTCATTGCAATTAAAGCAGCGATTTTCTTTTCACGCTTTAATATATTGCTCTTTCTTTTGGTTTTCGGTGTCTCTTTTTTTTCTGGATGGTCGCGGTTTTTTAGACCAATGACCACCCTGTCCTTCCTGGTCCGTCCTATCCCCTTGTTTGTCACTGCAGAACCCTTTTCTTTTGAGGCCTGACCTCCTCTTTTCACTACCCTCGGCCCTGCTAGAACCACCACGCGCACTACGGCACTTGATGTCATCGAATATCTGTGCATATTGAATTGCCTCTGCTAAGTCTTTAGGCTGTAGGGGTTCTACGTACTCAAGGTAATCATCTTTGAGGCCTCTCTTAAAGCCTCGCAATGTCTGGAATGCATCGATTCCCTTTAGCTTGAGTACTATCTCCCTGTAGTTTGAGATGTACTGAGTTAGGGATTTGTTCTCCATCGAGCACTTGTCCCATAACTCCCAGCTTCTCTCTACCTCATTAACAGGCAAAAATTCTTTTCGAAACATTGTTTCAAATTTCGTCCAAGTGGCAGGGCGAGTTGTCAAACTCATCCACCACTTGTACGCTTTGCCGGTTAATGAGAGGCTAGCCTCTACGGGCTGTATACGGCTAGGCTGCTGTCGCAGCACGTGCAAATCTGACCACTTCGCTAGAAACATATTGACTGAGTCCTTGTTTCTCTCCTTTTCCTCGCCACCAAAACTAGGCGGCTTTAAGTCTTTTAACAACGACGAAGCTGTCGCTACGGACGGCCCCGCAGGCGCATCGGCCTGTACTCCTGCAACCACTGGCGAGACTACGCTCACCCGTGCTGTAGGAGCTCGGCTACCTCGAGGAGTCGGAGTACTAGCCGAGGCGGCTGTCAGTGCATCTAACCGTGTGGAGATGCTCTGTAGCATCGTTACTAAATCAGCCTGGACTTTACCCATAGTGTTCAATTTGGCATTAAGATATTTAAACAGTCCACTAGAGAGCTCCGTCTCTGTCAGGACATCAGCAGGGTCCAATAGGTCATAGTCGTCGTCGTCATAATTCCAAGAGGTCCTCCTCGGTCCCCTCGGCGACGTCAGTATTCATGTCCTCTAGCTCATCGGCCAGAAAGGGGTCATCAGCCAATGCGGCCGCTGCGGGCTCGCTGGGTCCTAAGGTGGGGTCAATAGACGAGGAGGGCGCTGGCGGATCACGAGTGATCGGGGATAAGCGTGCTCCGGACCGAACAACGGTCGGGCGTGTACGGCCTGATAATTCGGTCAGGGTCAAACCCGCGACCGAGGACAAGAGACTGGAAAAACCTAGAGAAGTAGAAGACGGTGGGGACACACTACGCCTAGCAGACATTTTTAATTCTTGCAAAAAATAATGCGAGAACTCGAAAATTACTAAAAAAAACGCTAATAAAAATGAGCAGTGGTGGAGAGAGAATAATAGTCACCCCCCTTTACGGTCGCCTGTCGATTTGTTGCGTTGCGAGCCCCTACAAGGACGCTTCCGGGATGCTCCGATCCACGAGAAAATGCCTGCAACTCATAACAAGAAGTTAAATGATCGAGAGGTGCCTTGTCGGGATTATTTCTTGCGGGGATGATTCTCCTCCCTAGCCGAGAGAGAAAGGGTCTTTGAATTTTTTGATTTTAATTTCCAATCAATGAATAATGAAAATTAAATTTAAAAAAAAATTGTGTTTTTTTTTCAGGCCGTTGGTGGCCGGCTGCTGGTTGCTGGTCGCCGGCTGTTTGGTGGCCCCGTCCGGCTGGCCGGCGCCGCCGCCGCTGGCCGCCCATGGCTGGCCTGGCTGGCTGGCCGCCGCCGGCCTGGCTGGCTTGGTCTTGTTATGCCAGAAGATGACGTTGCCAGGGAGTTGTGGAGGCTACTGAAGCGCGCGCCCCACACACACGGAATTTCCGCTTCGAGTAGCTAATAATGGTCCTGAGCGTAATGCGACGGCTTGTTTCGCCCCACACACGGAATTGCAGCTTCGACGGCCTTGCTTCGCCCCACATACACAGAATTGCAGCTTCGACTAGCTATGTGTTTCGCCGCCCCACCCACACACACAGGGCTGGTCGTGGGGGTGGTCTGCGCCCCCCCACTTCAACAAGGGATAAGTGGGACTGGCCGGGCTGGTTTCGCCCCCGTTCATCCCACGCTTATTTTGTGGGGGGTTGGTCTGCGCCCCCCCACCTTGACACAGGTTTCAATCCTTTGAAACCTTCAACGCAGAGTTTTTTTTCTTTTTCAAAGCGATTCAACGCAGAAAAAAAAAAAGAACAAGAATTTTGCTTACCTGCGATGCTGCTCCTTGTGTGTGACGGGGAGAGAGAGTAAGAGAGAGAGAGAGAGAGTTCTTCTCTTCAAAAAATCTTGGCCCTCCTTCCTCCACACACTCCCTTGTGGAGATAAGGGTGAGGAGATTGTGGATGAAAACCATCGAGTGGGCTCCGGTCCCCCGTTCGCGCGCGAACTCTCACGATCCCTTCGAACCATGCTCTGATACCAGTGTTAGATATCCGTAACGCCGCTACGGGCGTTACCACGAGAGGGGACGGCCTCTGGCTCTCCACCCAGCCATAGAGGAAGAATGAGGATTGCCCCTCATCCCCTAGGCTATATAGTGTGTGGCCTGCCGTCCACACTAGCCTGGCGGCCCATGACTCCGCATGGGCGTCCTCTCCCACTGAACCCCGGACATGGCCATCCGGTCTGCCGTCGGTCACAGTGTTACAGCCTATGAGAGAGAGAGAGAGAGAGAGAGAGAGAGAGAGAGAGAGAGAGAGAGAGAGAGAGAGAGAGAGTGTGTGTGTGCATCTCTGAAGGAAGTTTGGATCATACTTTTTACATGAAGGAATTTCAAACTCGCCATCTACGAAGAAAGTTTAGATCCTAGTTCATGCACAAAGTTCAAAAGGTGAATTTTCAAACTTGACAACATGTGTTCAAGTTGATGCAAGTCAAATCTTGTCATTGCTTAGCAAGGTTTGTTGATAGGTGGGCCACCACAAAGATCCAAATTCCTAGAATAAAAACTGCAGCCAGAGTCATAGTTGTAACTTGTTAAGTAGGATATAAATATAATTTTTGGCTAATGATACCATGACTCCCTTGAGCCTTTTCCGGGGGTTTTATTGTGGTTGTTCTTCTTGATTTTGTTCCCACCCTTTTTAGGCTTTTTGGACCTAGACTATGCCCGGCTTCTCGTTCTTGGCACTCCTTTTCTTGGTCCAAATTGTGCCTGAATTCTGATAGTTCCTCTTTCTTGTGCGGGCTTGCAGATGTTTCCGTATTGACTTCATGATTATAAAGGCGCCAAGCACTCCTAGCTGCGAGCTTCCTAGAGGGTCTCTTGGAAGGCATTATTTTTCACCATCCTTCTATTCATAAACACGTGGAAAGCATGCCTAAATCTAGTTGGGCTATGTGGTGAAAGGCTCTCCGCATTGTCTTTTCCAGAAAGTTCCTTTATGCTATGGTTTCTCCTTTGACTTATTTTAAGTGGACCCACACTCTCCTTTGCCTGATGGAGCAGAATGCTACTTAATGGAGGTTTTTTTGAACATGATTGCCAAGTGTTTCTCACTGATTTCCCTCTAGCAGAATAGCAAAAAAGTTGTCTATGGTGATAGATCAGTCTATAAATGCCGTGGAGACATGTAGTCACCCACAAGAGTTTTCGGGTATGAACACCAACTCTCAAATGGTCACACGGACAAACAGAACCAACCGTCACTCTCAGTTCTCACTCTGCATCACACCACTAACTATCTCACTCACTCTCTCACACATAGACAGCATGTTCAGTAAAACAGTGACCGTGTAGACTTCATCCACATAGTGTACAGAGTTACACAGAACGATAATGAAATGGCAAGCTTACTCTTAGTTATATTCCAGAAGTATTGCATATTAATACCGAGAAATTGTCCAACAAAGACTACCATTTCCTGAGTACTATCACTATAACAAGCTTCATGAAACAACTCTCAACTATCAGTTGAGAGCATACAATGACTTTACCCTTCATACATTCCTTCTATCTAAGTGTCTATCACTATTTCTATCTAACACCGTATCTCCCTTTGTACCTATTTGCAGTGACCAATTGCCCATTTACACCGAGGCTTCTTGTTCTTGGCAATGTCTCTCTGGTGGTTATAGTTCATCACCTCCATACGTCCGATACCAAGGTAGTGCTCACGATGTGTGGAGTGGGTTGCCTGCGCCTTCTGCCGCCACTGAGCTACTCGGCGCAACATACAGGAATGATTTTCAAACTTGCCATCTACTAAGAAAGTTTGGATCCTAGTTCATGCACAAAGTTCAAAAGATGAATTTTCAACCTTGACAACATGCATTCAGCTTGATGCAAGTCAATTCTTGTCATGGCTTTAGCAAGGTTTGTTGATAGGTGGTCTACCGCACAGATCTGAATTCCCAGGATAAAAACTGCAGCCAAAGTCATAGTTGTAAGTAGGATATAAATATAATCTGTGTGTGTGTGTGTGTGACAGAGAGAGAGAGAGAGAGATTTATAACCTGTCGAGGTTATAGCAGCTGAAGATTGTGGGCAAAAAACCGCTGAAGTCATTGCCGGAGACGTTGCTGCTCAGGCATAACGAGCACAT
Source organism: Cibotium barometz (assembly GCF_041138505.1). Lineage (NCBI taxonomy): Eukaryota > Viridiplantae > Streptophyta > Polypodiopsida > Cyatheales > Cibotiaceae > Cibotium > Cibotium barometz. The sequence continues at coordinate 4,113,682 of NC_141110.1, forward strand.
ATATAACACATGACTAAATCAAAGAAACGTGCAGACGTAGGAGAAAGGAGGATAACAAGGAGCTTACAAATTTACAAGGTCGATTATGCCTATGGTTGCAGCAATGGTTGTTGTGGAGGCGCCTGTGCAATGTAAAAACCCCATACAGAGTCACATCGACGAGTGAAAACATACAGAGACTCTTGAGTGGGAACATAAAAATGTAACCAGCAGGATGTCTTACAGGAACTTGAGGTTGTGGGGTTGTTCAAAGTGGTCGAACTCCTGTGGAATGGGTCGCGTAAACTGGTTGTCGTAGAGATCTAAGGATTTCAGCGAGTGCAAGTTGCCAAGCGCAGAAGGGAGAGGCCCTCTCAGCTTGTTTTTGTACAGGTGACTGCAGTGCAGTCCTCGATGTCAAGGGCATTAGAGCAGAATGAGCATCATGCAGAAATATATCAAGAACTATATACTGTTAAATCTACTTACAGATATTCCAATGCGTCCAGGTTCCCGAACTCTGGTGCCAACGTGCCCGAGATCCCCTCGTCGCCCAGATCTCTGCAAGTTAACAGAACAAATTATCTCAATTCAGACGAGAGAGCGCAGGTGTCAAACGCACAGCCTAATCACGCGACTATTGTCGTCGCAGGTCACGTGGAACCGCGTGCACGGATCGACTAGGGTCGGGTCCCAGCTCGCCAGAACGTTGTCGGGATCGTCTGTGAACGCCGTCAGCGCGTCCATTGCACCATGCAACCGCAATAGCTCATTTTATGACAGCTCACAGGTTTAGATGGCTAACCCTACTATCGCTGGAACTAGGAGAGCAGCAAATATAAGAGAACGGCGCAGGCGCATTTGCAAGCGGACGATTCTGCATTCGTAGCCATCTGTCGTGAAGAGAAAGAGAGTTATCTCCGGCGGAGCGGAGTCAGCGAAGTAGGTCTTTGAGTTTTTTGTTTTTTGCTTATGCAATAAAAGGGAACAAATAGATAAATGCTTAATAAGTATTTTGAATTGTGAAATTAATGAACCCATCGTGGAGATAATTTATTAACTGTGAGGTTAAGGCTTTGTCAAGACCTCACTTACAACTTGATTTTTTGTGAGGTGTTAGAAACTCTCACACGGCACCCCTACAAAACTCTCACACCATGGAAAGCACCTGCCACCATGGACAACACCCACAAAAAGTAGCAATCAAAATTAAAACAACTACAAATCACGTAGATTTAGTCTATTTTCTCGTTAGTCGGTTTGCTATGTATGAGAAGGTTACCAAAAAACTAGTCCAACTTGATCTCTTTCTGTGTAATTAACATGGCCTATTTTAGCCAAGACTTCTCGTCCAACTTGAGCTTTTTTCATGTAATTATTGTGGCCTATTTTAGGCAAAACAACAAGTAATGAATATGTTGAAGTTGCTGTCACCAAACCATGTATGCAAAATGCTATTTGTTTCTGTTCATATAGTGTTTGTTTTGTTTACAACACATCTCATAGCATGTACGTTGATCTCACATATGTTATGGGTGCACAATCTTTAATTATGCTAGCATAACATAATGATGGGTGCAAACTCTTAAGCCATACTGGCCTAGAGTCTTATTCATAGTCTTGTTCCTCTCAGAATTTAGCCTTTCACTTGTAAGATGTAAGAACTTGTAGTGAAAGCACTAAGAGTAGATCGACAAGATAGTAAAAGCATAGACAAATATTTCAACAGGAAAACTATCAAGTATAGAACTAGAGAATGAGAATGATACTTGAGAGCTAAAAGGGCCCTCACACATATAATGGCGTGTCAAGAGATGTTACCCAGGGTGACAAGATTGAGGGTTGTAAAGAGCACTTTCTCGATTTTACCAAAAAAAAATGGGAGCACCTATGTCTTGATTTGGTTTAGGAGAAAGAATGAGCAATCCATATATTGAAGTTGTGACCACCATACTGTGGATATGTTTGATTTGCTTTAGGAGAAAGAACATGCAATGAATCTATCGAAGTTGTGACCACCATAGTGTGCATGGAAAATGCTAGCTGTTTCTTGTTCACAAAGTGAATGTTTCGTTTACAACGCATCTCCCGCTCACTAGCTCTGTAGCATGTATGCTAGTCCAACATAGGTTATGGGTGAACATAGCCACGCAAGTAGTATGCTAGTCCACTAACATATCACTCCACACTCTTCAACCATGCAAGTCTAGATCCTTACTCATAATGCTTGTTCATCTTAGAATTTAACTTTTCACTTATAATAACTTGTAATGGTAGTAGTAATAGGAATCAACTTACAAGATAGCAAAAGCATAGACAAATATTTCAACATGAAAATTACCCATTATAGAAGTGAAGAACGAGAATGATTCTTGAGGTGAAAGGGCCCTGGCGCATAGTGACGTGTGAAGAAATGTTGCCCAATGATGAGATGAAGGACTATGAAGAAGGACTAAAGAAAGGAGCATCTTGCATATGTGTCGATTTGGATGTGTTTGTGAGAAGGTCTAGCTAAGGTAATTTTGCATGTCCACACACAAAATGCAGTTATGGGACACCTTGTCAAGAGTCTACTGATCAAAGAATCTTACAAATGTTTTGTGATCGAAAAGAAAATTAATAAACTTGAGGATGAGGTCAAGATAAATGATTAAGGACAATGTATAGAAGCTCATAATCATATCATAGAACTAAGAACTACTAGATAGATAATACCAAAATACGAGTTAGCTTTCACCTTGATTACAATCTACCAAAACCATGCACTATCTTGGTAGTAACCATGCACTATCTTGGTAGTAACCATGCTCTATCTTGGTAGTAACCATAATATGGTTGGAAAATCTGATAGCAAGAAGAACAAGGACTTCCAGGAACAAGAACTACAAGAGCCTGTGTGCATAGTTGCATCCACAACTGCCCAACAAAAGAAAATTTGGAGTCTCAAATTTCTCATTAAGCTATGCATGTAGCTAAAGCTGCATGCATCGCCATGCTGCAGTTTGTGCATTAAAAAAAAACATAACATATGGATGAAAAATACAACATATTATAAAAAACTCAAAATACATAAACATGAACAAGCTTCATTCAAAAATACAAACATATATTAAGAGTACTCCACATCAAGTTTCACATATTACGAATAAAGGAAGCCTATGTGTAAGGCCAAAAATGTTGTTTCAAAATAGAGTGTAATAAAAAACAAACAAACAAGCAAGAAACCCTAACTTTAGGAGGCATTTCACATAGGCTAGAAGGCCGCGAAAATGCCCAATCCAGACACCTCCCACATGGCATTTTTGCACCCTTCTGGGCAACTATTGTTTTTGTCCAAAAAACTCAATTCTACAATACTTGACAATCTCCCTCGCTTGATAATCCACAATTTTGACATTAAATGACATTTGGAAAAACAAAAAACAAAATTGTGGCAAAATGACACTTGAATCCATATATGGAAAGAAATAAATTCTCATTTATTGGTATCATATTACATATAGGATAGAAGTGAGTATTACAAGCCACAATTTGGCATCAAAATTCCATCCCTTACAAGATCCTAACTAGGTAAATAGATCATTTGGAGCAAGCTCAGAGCTACACTAGATTTAATTGTTTTTGAAACAGTAGGGGACTGGAGTACTTGGACAATGTTATGCACCATAGCTTCCCGGTGTTGTGCAATGTTTGCAGCATAGTGCAAGGGCAATGCTTGGCCTTCTTATGGCATCGCGGGGTCACCAAGGGCTCTACCGCCTGTGAGACGTGGCAGAATGCACTTCCGTTTATACTCCAAACCTACAAAACAAGTTTTTCAATCATTAAAAATGATGCTCTAAGGCTCTTACACATTATTTACCCAAGAAGTATGGCCAATGCGGCCGCCAAAGTTTTGTAAATCCTGGATGTGGGAATGCAATCTCCCTCTCTCCAAGCGTGCTTCGTGGGATAGGGAGGCCACCACATTAGGTAGTTGTAGTTTAAGCAAATATTGTGCAAGCTACTTTAGCGCTCATGCCATGACAAGGAGCACTGAGAGAAGCAATGGAATGGAAAATCAGAGGGGGGTCGTAGGGAGGCTGTTTATAAGAATTGGAAGAGCTAACTCTATAACCTAATTCCTAGACCCTAGATCGAAACCCTAGACCATGTAACCAAAAACCTAGATGTCAATAGGGGCCCAAACTTTTCCGACTCTCCTATGTGTTATCCTCCATGCAGCATAGTGTGTGGGTCCTGTCCTTTCCTCCACCGTTGTGAAAGAGAAGTGAAAAGAGATAAAAGAATTACGTTACACCCTAAACTTTTGGTTGAGAATTATAAGCTAGAAAGGGTAAATTATAGGCTCCAAGTAGGACTCTTTATTGCCCTTTTCTCCTAAAAATGCTTAAAATTAGCCTTAATCCGTAAAAATTAGGAATCCTTACAAGGCCCAAAAGATGTCCAAAGGCTATCTAATGCTGGATATGCCATGGTCATGGCTCTACGTAAGACATGATTATGCATAAGCCATGGTTATCGTGCAAGATAATAATGTGCATAGATATACATAGAAATGGCTATGTGTAAACCATAGCCATGCATAGGCCTTGGTTAGACGCTATGTGCATAGCATTAGTGCATGGCATGGCCTATTTGTAGCTAATCAACAAGCAAAAATGCATACTATTGGTTGGATATAAAGTGGACATTCTATGCTTGGATGCAAAGCACATATCCTCTAAGAATGGTAAGGAATGTTTGAATGCTATGTGTATAGCATCTAAGCATGGCATTTGATGCATTGCATCGAATATGTAACCATGGTATGCACCAATGTCTATGCATAGATATGCCTATGCATAGTTTCGAAGGCATGCATATACATATACATGGCTATGCATAAACCTACACATAGACATGGCAATGCATAGACATGACTTTGCATAATCAATAGACATGCATAGACATTTCTATGAAACTAGCATGACTCTACATAGAAATGGCTATGCATAATCCATAGCCAACACTATGGCATTGCAAATTCCATAGCATGGCCTATGTATGGCCATAGATTACGCGTAGCCATAGCTATGCATAGACGTACCTATGCGTAGTCATGTCTATGTAGATAGGAAAGCGATTGAGAAGGAGAGAGGGAGATACACGAAGAAGCATGAGGGAGGAAGCAAGAGGATATGGAGAAAAGCGAGAGAGCGAGAGAGAGAGTTTGTGTGGATCTTGAGTGGAGGGAGGAAGTTTTGGCTTGCTCTACTGCTACAGCAAAACAAAGATAAACAAAAAGGGGGTGAAAGTACGGGTATTCCCCTATGTAAGCAAGGTGCCGATTTTATATATATATTTTTAAATGGTGGTACAAGTGCTGGTTACTGTCACTATTACAAGCGATCATGAAAATATTGGTGGATTGATGGTACATATTATTGGTATGCTATCATTCCCTTGTACACACAGATTGTCCATGAACGCTTCTATTGCATACCTCTGATTTTAACCAAGTTATGATTAAAGGCAATCTTAATTTCTACATGCTACAGATTTGAGTAATGAATTCAAGCAAGTTTTTAGGAGTTTTGAAGCAACAAAAATTTCTAAGTATTAAAATTAAGTGAAAATCCAATGTTGAGTTTTATATTACTTAATATGCTCAAAGGCAGCCTTCAAGTGTGTATATGGACATGCAAAAAGAAATTTAACAAAAAAAGTAACACGTGATCTATTTTTGGACTTGAATTTCCCTTATGGGGCTGATCTTACAATTCATCCCATGTTAGGTTGTAGACCTTGTATATTCTGGTAATTTTAGATACCCACATGACTAGTTTCTAATAACCGAGCATTAAGTTATACTTGTTGCAAGTTGTATCCTTCGCAGTAGACGTAAGAGGCTAATGAAACCTGTAAACAGCTTTCCATAACTTATGGGGAGTAGACAAGGATCCCAATCACTCAAGACATCATGAAATATATCGGGGAAGTATACAGACTCTCGTTTTATTATTTTGCTTTAAATTCTTTTTGGAGGATTAAATAAATAAATTGATGACTCACGATAAGCGCATATATGAGAGAATCTAAGTCAATGTATGGCATGCTTAACGATGAGTACTTCTTGACTTTCTTAATTATACATGATTGCCTTGGTCTATGCAACTCATAGAATAAAAACTTTTGGAGGTAAAGAATTACAAGATAGAATATTTAACTAGTTATAAACTTCATGAGAGGCTATTTTGCAAAGTGTTTATCTTTTTGTGTCTTTAGAATCAGATTTTGACATCAATATGAAAGTTTTAGACGATGGGAAACTTGACAAGAGTGTATGAGACTCTAGAAAGCCCAATCCCTTTTGTTTTTCAGGTATTCGAGTGTAGAGTGGGACACGGGTCTTTTTTGACAATTTGTGCTAAAAACACAACTTTAGCCATTTTGAATGCTCTGGAAAAAACCTTAGAACTTGTTTTTAGAGAACCATCATAGAGATATGTTCTAAAGAGGGTTCGAGTCTCTCAAACTCTGTAGTTTTGACTTTTCTATGACTCCAAATAGATTTAAAGATATTGCTCTTTCAAAGAGGGAAATTGTGAGACTTTGCATTGGAAATGTCTACCAAGATTGACTATCTCACCTACATGCTCCCTACATGCTCCCTACATAGATCATGAGAGAAGAATTGGAAATGTCTACCAAGATTGACTATCTCACCTACATGCTCCCTACATAGATCATGAGAGAAGAATTGGTAAGAATACTTGAAGTAGATATATGGATAAGATCCATCATAGATGCTCATAATTATTAGACATGCTATTTGGGTTAGAAAAGGTGATTACCAAACTTTAATGGGAAAGGGGAAGAGGAGTGAAGAAGCGGAAGCATGGATTGAGCAACTTGATGTTTCAAGCTGCAACTCCAGTGATGAAGCTAAGGAAAAGATAGGAGTACTTCTTTTTGCAGGTTCTGCAAAATTATGGTGGAAGTCTATGGTAGGTAACAGGATCTTGTGGAATGAGGATATCATGTGGCCTCAGAATAAAAGGCAAATGATTCAACATTAATGTCCACCACACCAGAATATCACATGGAGAAAATGAATGAGTTTTTAAACTTGGAGTAGAAGGAACTTACTATTGGAGAATATCATGACAAGTTTGGAGCTTGCAAAAATATTCACCCTCTTTAAACAGAGAAGGAAAGAGGTTCTCAATTTGTGAATGTCTTAAATAGGAAAATCAATTTTTTGGTTAAGGGTAACAAGTGAACTACAATCCAAGATGCTATATGCTACATGCCATGACATATGAATAGATGTGAAAGAAACAAATATCTACTAATCTTAAGAAATTATATAATATAGTGAATTTCTAAGTATTTTCGTACGCGAAATCTAAAAAAGAGTTCATGATGTAGTACACTGTTTTCTTATTAAATAGTAGATTATCATCGTGAAGTAAATAAGTGTAGGTGGAAAAATCTATATCTATAGTGGAGGTTGCAAGACCATCAATAAAAAGGTTATGTAATAACATGTCATAAAATCTAAAAGTGTTTTGCTTTGTAAGGTCCTTAATTGAAGAAAGAATAAAGGATTCCTCTCTTCAGGAAGAAATTTGACTAAGTCTAAAGCTGCAAGCAAAGTGAAAATAAGAATTTGCAAATTGATTGATTACCTTGAAGTTTAAGACAATGTAACAATAATATTTTTCACATGAGATTTATTAGGGCTTATTAAGTTGTGATTTCAAGAAGGCTTATTTATGACATGGATAATGACTAATTTACAAGATCAAGTTACTTTGTGTAATGGACCAAGATGTATCTACTTTCTTTTTAGGAGTTAAATTTGATGGAATTAACTGTGATATTCTTGCTCTAGAGTTTAGGAGGCCTACTAAACTCTCGCGTGTATACATAACTAGCTTAACATATAAAATCATTTATCCAAGATAACATCTATCAAAGATGTGAATGAAAGAGAGCATAATACTCAAAGAAAATAATGCTATAGTATTAATGGTATAGTAAATGCAGTGAATACCAAGTATATTGATTTATCCAAGAAACAGGTAAGAAATGAAGAATCAAGTTAAGATCTTAGATAAGCAAGTCGTTCATTTCAAGGCTACTTGAAGAAATCTCAAGATAAAGACACATGGATATTTTTAGTTCTGTTAAAAGTCAAAAGCATATGACTTATCAAGTTATATCAAGTATAATAATTGAATAGGAAAAACTATTTCTCAAGGTCTAAGGATTGAGGATAAGATATTTTTATCTTCTAGGATGATGATTTTGTAATGGGGAGAGAATGTAACATACCTCCAAGTTTAACCAAGATATGATTAAAGACAATCTTAAGTTTTGCATTCTACAGATTTCAGTAATAAATTCTAGTAGGTTTTTAGCAGAGAAAAAATTTGAAGTGTTGAAATTAAGTGAAAATTCAAGTTTGAGTTTCCTATTAGTTAATATGCTCAAAGGCAGCTTTCAAGTGTGTATGTGGACATACAAATAGAAATTTGACAAAAAAGTAACATGTGATCTATTTTTGGCTTCGACTTTCACACAGTCTTTTTTTGGCAATTCTTCATGTGATGGGTTGTACACCAGGCTCGTTTTGGTAATTTTTGATACCCACATGACTAGTTTTTGATAAAGGAGCACGAAGTTATACCTGTTGCAAGTTACAGCCCTGACAATAGATCGGAGAGGCTGGGGAAATCTGCAAATAGCAATTCCGCTTCTTCTGGGGAGTAAACATGGATCCCAATCACTGAAGACATCATCAAATACATAAGGGAAGTGTACAAATGCTCATTTTATTATTTTACTTTGAATTCATTTGAGATTAAATAAATAAATTGATAATTGACGATAAGCGCATACACCAGAGAATCTAAGTCGGTGTATAGCATGCTTAAGTATGAGTAGTTCTTTACTCTCTTAATAATACATGATTACCTTTGTCTATGTGACTCATATAATAAACACTTTTAGACGTAAAGAATTACAAGATAGAATATTTGACTAGTTTGTGAGACATGGATCCCAATCAATCAAGACATCATCAAATACATTGGGGAAGTGTATAAATGCTCATTTTATTACTTTGCTTTGAGCATGCTTAAGGATGAGTAAGTCTATATTCTCTTAATAATACATGATTGCCTTGGTCTATGCGATTCATAGAATAAACACTTTTGGAGATAAAGAATTACAATATAGAATATTTGACTATTTTGTGCGTAGATTTTAGGTATAACCTTCATGAGGGGCTATTTTGCAAACCGTTTATCATTTCATGTGTTTAGAAGCATATTTTGACATAAACATGCAAGTTTTAGATGATAGGAAACTCGACAAAAATGTATGCAACTCTAGAAAGCCAAATCTCTTTTGTTTTTTAGTTATTCGAGCACAAAGTGGGACACTTGGATGTTTTTGACAAACTTGTGCTCTTGAATGCTCCAAAAAAGACCTTAGAACTTGTTTTTAGAGAACCATCATTGAGATATGTTCTAAAGAGAGCTAAAGGCTCTCAAACTTTGTAGTTTTGACTTTTCTCTGAATCTAAATAGATTGAAAGATATTGCTCTTTCAAAGAGGGCAATTGTGAGGCTACCAAGATTGACTATCTCACCTACGTATATAGAACATGAGAGACTAATTGGTAAGCATACTTGAAGTAGATATATAGATAAGATCCATCATAGATGCTCATAATGATTAGACATAGTATTTGGATTCCATACGAGTGAGATCCGCAAAGGAGTAAGGTTTTTAAAGCATCGAGTGAAATGAGAGAATTTAAAGAATATTTAAGTTAAAAGCATGGTTATAATTGAACTTGATTGTGATTGATATGAACATGCTTTCTCTTAAAGCCTTGTGAATTAGAGATGTGTATTATATAATATTTGTGACTTGTGATGTGTTGTTTTGGAATGAATAATTGATATGCATGTGTATGATAAGACTCAACTTAAGAATGAGATGGGAATGCTGAACTGTGAATGTGATTGAAGCCCTCTAGGAGCCTTACGGTAGAACCTAGAGAGGACGAGAATGAGATGGTACGGTTAGTGTACAGGGGAGGTTGGGTGGAATTAGGCAATGCCCTAAATCTATTAGTCATTATGACAAACCATTTTTTGTTAAATTTTCGTAGTATTCTTAACAAACATGAAACTTTAGATCAAGAAGTTTTAAATTACCTCATTAAACTAACTTAATAAGGTGGGAAAATCTATATCTATTGTGGAGGTTGCAAGACCATCATTAGAAAGATTATGTAACCACATTTGTCATAAAGTCTAAAAGTGTTTTGCTTTGTAAGTTCCTTAATTGAAGAAAGAATAGAGAATTTCTCTCCTGAGGAAGAAATTTCACTACAAGGAAAAGCAACCGTACGTGCGTTTATAGATGTGTTTTTGACAACCTGGTTTAAAATGTTACAGGCACGTTTATCAGCATGTCTAAAATCACATCTACCGACAGGCATCTATATGCGTGTCTAAAGCACGTCTATATTAGTATAGGCGCGCTCTGGAATTTTTAAAAATTTCCAGAGAGCTGCCTGTGCAAATGTACAATTGCATTTTCTACACAGGCAACTCTCTGGTTTAAGGTTTTGCTTACTTGTACATAGACGAATCAAGATCAACAAAGATATCAACATAAAAACTTAAATTAAAGATAGATATGCATAAAAAGATTTGTGAACACACTTCGAATATTGATTAAAGAAGATGAGAAATTACATTTTATATCAAAAAAATTATCCATACATGATCGTAGCCACATAAGGCTTGAATAAAAACATAGATACATAAATAAGATGAAAAATTTCATCTTATATCCAAGAAGTTGTCCATACATAATGGTAGACACATGAGGCTTGAAAACGAAACATAGTTTCATAAACCAAAACTGTACGTGAAGAAAAACTAGCGAGCGACTAATCGGAGGAGTCATCACTATCATAGTCATTTTGTCCACCTTGTGCCTACACACAGTGAAGATATATATAAATAAAAATAGAAAGTATTATAAAGGTCGAAACGTGTTTTGTAAATAAAAATAAAAAGTATTACCTACATTGTTCTCCTTGCTTGATTGTATTGTTTATTGGAGATGATCCCTTCATCGTGTGAAGGTAATCCCATATATCTCCTCTCCTACGATGATGGTAGCCAGTCTTTGTTGGTTTAGGATCTCTATCCAATGTCATGCTACATCACAAGACAAACATTATAACATAACTCAAATAGAAAGAATACAAAGAAAACACATGAAGTTGCACTATACACAATACAAACTCGGCTTCCCATGTGATGCACGACCTTCAGATTTGAAGGGCGACGATCCATATCACTTCATTTGTATTCACCGCGCTTCTCTTTGTTGCTGGTTTACCACTCCTTGTAAGAGCTCCTTCTTGGCTTTCTACCACGCCCTATGAGCAATAGATGGCTTACCGTGCCCATTTTGACCGGCATCTATTCGAGCTTTATCCTCCTTTGCATGTCTCTTTACTAGAGACCTCCTATTTATAAGTATGTCTTTGATTTTATGTCGCGTGCATCTACTATTAAACCTTTGGTTGTTAGGATTAGGATAATTCTTGTGGACAGCTTTAATGCAATCATCCACTAAGCTCTCCCTTTGCTGCTTAAAATGTATAAAGCAGTCTTTAGTGTGTAAAAACTACTTGGTGCAAGTAGTTTACCACCTCCTTCCCACACGAGAGTCATCAACTATGCCACCCACATCTGTGATATCATAATATGATATATCACCCTAATGAGGTGGTGACTCTGAAGAACTATCCCCCACCCCAAAGTATTGCCCTAGGTATCCTCTATCTCCTCTACCTCCACTCTCAGTGCTAAGGCGGCGTGAGGTACGACCGCCACTATCTCCCCACCATGACTGCCCTCCCACGATTATGACTCCCACTCTCATGAGAGCCATGATAACTATGAGGTGTCACATCTCCTGAAGGTGGCGGTGTAGGAGATGTTGTAGCACTTAACTGGGACTGATGGATGAGGGATGAATGTAAAGGCAGGTGAAGCATAAGCCTTATGCATAATACTTTATGCATAAGATTTATACATAAGGACTCATGCATAAAGCATATTATGCTTAAAGTTTTATTATGCATAAGGCCTCATGCATAAAGCATTATGCATAATGCCTCATACATGCTTTATGCATAAGCTTGCATAGCTTGCATAAGGCTTAGGGCTTGCAAGGGGCTTGCATATAGCGGCATAGCTTGCATAAGCTTTTGTATGTATGCGCATTACTAATCTTTTCCTCACCCTTTTGTTGGTTTTGTAGGTCCTCTAATCCTCTCTTTCAACATCATGAAAAAGAGGTAAGTGCTTTCATTTCTTTCCTCTATTATCATTGCACCCTTGGTGGGTGCTAGGGATTTGTTTTGTAGGTTTGCGCATAAGCTTTATGCATAATTCTTTATGAATAATGTCATGCATGTTTTATGCATAACACTTTATGCATAATGCTTTATGCATAAGGCCTCATGCATAGTTTTATGCTTAAGGCCTCATGCATAGATTTATGCATAAGGCCTCATTCATAGCTTTATGCATAAGGCCTCATGCATAGTTTTATGCTTAAGGCCTCATGTTTAATGCCTTATGAATAAGACCTCATGCATAGCTTTATGCTTAAGTCCTTATGCTTAAGGCTGTATGCATAGTGCTTTATGCATAAGCCTTATGCATAATGTCTCATGTATAGTTTCATGCTTAAGGCCTTATACATAGTGCTTTATGCATAATCCTTATGCATAAGCTTTATGCTTAAGGCCTCATGCATAGCTTTATGCATAAGGCCTCTTGGATAATGTTTTATGCAAGGCTTGCGTAACGGCTTGCACAATGCATAGTGCTTTAAACATAATGTATAGTACTATGCATAAGGCCTTAAGAACAAAACTATGCACGAGGCCTTATCCATGAAGCTTATGCATAAAGCATGCATGAGGCCTTATGCATAGAGCCTATGCATAAAGCTATGCATGAGGCCTAATGTATAAAGCTATGCATGAGGCTTATGCAAAACGCATTATGTATAAAGCTTATGCATAAAGATTAAGTGCAAACCTACAAAACAAATCCCCAGCACCCAAGGGGGTGTAATAATAATAGAGGAAAGATAGAAAAGCACTTACCTCTTTTTCTTCGTAATGTTGAAAGAGAGGATTAGAGGACCTACAAAACAAACAAAAGGGTGAGTAAAGGATTAGTAATGTATAAATACAAAAGCTTATGCAAGCTATGTCATTATGCAAGCCTTATATAAACTACGTTGCGACTCGCTATGCAAGCCTTATGCAAGCTATGCTAAATCTTATGCATAAAGCATGCATGAGGCCTTATGCATAATAAATCTTTAAGCATAATGCTTTATGCATGAGGCTTTATGCATAAAGCATTATGCATAAGGCTTATGCATAAAGCACTATGCATGAGGCCTTAAGCATAAAACTATGCATGATGCCTTATGCATAAAGCATGCATGAGGCGGCCTTATTATGCATAAAGTCTATACATAAAGCTATGCATGAGGTTTATGCATAAAGCATGCATAAAGCTTATTCATAAAGCATTATGTGCAAACCTACAAAACTAATCCCCAACACCCAAGGGTGCAATAATAATAGAGGAAAGAGAGGAAAGATAGAAAAGCACTTACCTCTTTTTTGTGATGTTCAAAGAGAGGATTAGAGGACTTACAAAACCAACAAAAGGGCAAGAAAAGGATTAGTAATGCATATATACAAAAGTCTATATAAGCTATTCCGCTATGCAAGCCTTATGCAAACTATGCTGCTATGCAAGTCTTATGCAAGCTATGCTAAAGCTTATGCATGAGGCCCTATGCATAAAGCTTTAAGCATAAAGCTATGCATGAGGCCTTATGCATAAGGCTTATGCATAAAGCATGCATGAGACCTTATGCATAAATCCTATGCACATAAAGCTATGCATGAGGCCTATGCATAAAGCACTATGCAAGCCACACTAGCCTAAACTAAACCATACCCCGGCACTATGAATTAAGCATGCTTGCATAGAGCTTAATTCATGCATAGAGGTCTATCTATGCATAGATCTCTATGCATTATGAATGCACGCATAGAGCTTAATCTATGCATTAAGCTCTAGAAATAGAGCTTAATGCATAGATTAAGCTCTATGATTAGAGCTCTATTCATAGATTAAGGTCTATGCATAGAGGAACTACAAAACAAAACCCCTTTTTTTGGTAGATAAAAATAGAGGAAAGAAAGGATAAAAAGATAGAAAAGATAGGAAAGCACTTACCTCTTTTTGGTGATGTTGAAAGAGAATATTAGAAGATCTACAAAATAAACAAAACGGTGAGGAAAGGATTAGTAATGCATACATATGAAAGCCTTAAGAACCTAATGCATACATACAAAATAAAAAAGATTAAGCTCTATGCATAGAGCTTAATCTTTGCATTATGAATGCATGCATAGACCTTAATCTATGCATTAAGCTCTACGAGTAGAGCTTAATGCATAGATTAAGCTCTATGATTAGAGCTCTATTCATAGATTAAGCTCTGCATAAAAGACTTACAAAATAAAACCCCTCATTTTGGTAGATAAAAATAGAGGAAAGAGAGGATAAAAAGATAAGAAAGAGAGGAAAGATAGGAAAGCACTTATCTCTTTTTGGTGATGTTGAAAGAGAAGATTAGAAGACCTACAAAACCAACAAAAGAGTGAAGAAAGGATTAGTAATGCATACATACAAAAGCCCTGAGAACCTAATGCATACATACTTTAAAAAATCGAAAAAGAGAGGAAAGAGAGAAAAGCATTTACCTCTTTTTGGTGAAGTTGAAAGAGAGGATTATAAGACCTACAAAACAAAACAAAATGTTGAGAAAAGAATTAGTAATACAAAACCCTAAAAGTGTGAATAGCATGAATACACAAGGAGATTTCAGCCTTATACATAAGGAGGTTTAAGTATAAGCCTCTTATTCATAAGCTTCTTAGGCTTATGCATAGAAAAGAGAGAGAGAGAGAGAGAGAGAGAGAGAGAGAGAGAGAGAAGAGAATACCATTCAAAAATTTTAAACATAAGAAGCTTATGCATGAGAGAGAGAGAAAGAGAGAGTGAAGAGAACACCTATCAAAAACCCTAATTCTTAACATACAATTCAAAAACCATGAATATATGAATAGGTGGGAGAGACAAGTGGTATAGAGATTACCTTGAGGAATCATCCTTGGGAGGAGACTTTGTGGAGGAGAGGACAAAGGGTGAGGTGCAGCCATCATGAGGAAGAGAGAGATAGAGAAGAGAATACCATTCAAAAATTTTAAACATAAGAATCTTATGCATGAGAGAGTGAAGAGAATACCAATCAAAAACCCTAATTCTTAACATACCATTCAAAAACCATGAATATATGAAGAGGTGGGAGAGACAAGTGGGATAGAGATTACCTTCTAAGGAATCGTCCTTGGGAGGAGACTTGGGAGGAGACTTGAGAGGAGACTTTGTGAGAGGAGAGGACAAAGGGTGAGGTGTAGCCATCATCGGAAGAGAGGGTTGCAAAAACTTAGGGTTATGTATAGCAGAGGGAGCAGAGGGGAAGCGAAAATAGTTGCGGCGTCGACGTGGGATTATTCATCCTTGGGAGGAGACTTGAGAGGAGACTTTGTGAGGAGAGGACAAAGGGTGAGATGTAGCCATCATCAGAAGAGAGGGTTGCAAAAACTTAGGGTTATGTATAGCAGCAGAGGGAGCAGAGGGGAAGCGAAAATAGTTACGGTGTCGACGCGGGATTATTCGAATTTTTTTTTAACAGACCGCGTCTAAACTCGCATCTATATGCACATCTATAAGAGCGTCTATATCAGTATAGATGTATTTATAGACATGCTTATAGATGCACATATATCCACACATAAAGCCGCATAAATAGCCACGTAAACCCCGCCAGATTGTAAATTCACCCATGGTCCCTCTCTCACTTCCATCTCTCTCTAGTTTGCATGGCTATGTTCTCATTCTCTTGTAGTGTTTGACTAAGTCTAAAGCTACAAGCAAAGTGAAAATAAGAATTTACAAATTGGTTGATTACGTTGAAGTTTAAGACAATGCAGCAATAATATTTTTCATGAGATTTATCATTGCTTATTAAGTTGTGATTCCAAGAAGGCTTATTTATGACATGGATAGTGACTAATTTACAAGATCAAGTTACTTTGCGTAATGAACCAAGATCTATTTACTTTCTTTTTATTAGGAGTTAAATTATATGGAATTAACTACGATATTCTTACTCTAGAGTTTAGGAGGCCTACTAAACTCTAGCGTGTATACATGACTAGCTTAACATGTAAAATCATTTATCCAAGATAAGATCTATCAGAGATGTGAATGAAAGAGAGTATAATACTTAAAGAAAATAATGCTATAGTATTGATAGTCTAATAAATTCACTCAATACCAAGTATATTGATTTTATCCAAGAGATAGGTAAGAAATGAAATCAAGTTAAGATCTTATCATATCAAGTTAAGATCTACTTGAAGAAATCTCAAGATGAAGACACATGGATATTTATAGTTTTCTTGAAAGTCAAAAGCATATAGCTTCTCAAGTTACTATATCAAGTATAATAATTGAATAAGAAAAAATATTTCTCAAGGTCTTATGATTGAGGATAAGATGTTTTTATCATCTAGGATGACGATTTTGTAATAGGGAGAGAATGTAACATACCTCCAAGTTTAACCAAGATATGATTAAAGAAAATCTTAAGTTTTGCATGCTAAAGATTTCAAGTTCTGCATGGTAAGTATTAAAATTAAGTGAAAATTCAAGTTTGAGTTTCCTATTAGTTAATACGCTCAAAGACACCTTTCAAGTGTGTATGTGGACATACAAATTGAAATTTGATAAAAAAGTAACATCTGATCTATTTTTGAAGTCAACTTTCACTTACAGCCATTTTGGCAATTCTTCATGTGATGGGTTATACACCATGCTTGTTTTGCTAATTTTAGATACCCACATGACTAGTTTCTGATAATGGAGCACCAAGTTACCACTTCTTCTCGCGAGAGTATAGACGGATCCCAATCACTGAAGACATTATCAAATACATTGGGGAAGTGGAAAAATGATCATTTTATTATTTTACTTTGAATTTTTTTGAGATTAAATAAATAATTCGATAACCAACGATAAGCACATATACGAGAGAATCTAAGTCAGTGTATGGCATGCTTAATTATGAGTAGTTCCTTACTCTCTTAATAATACATGATTGCCTTGGTCTATGCGACTCATAGAATAAACACTTTTAGAGGTAAAGAATTACAAGATAGGATATTTGACTAGTTTGTAAGACACGGATCCCAATAATTGAAAGACATCATCAAATACATTGGGGAAGTGTACAAAAGCTCATTTTATTATTTTGATTTGAATTCTTTTGAGTAAATAAATAAATTGATAAGTAACCAACGATAAGCGCATATATAAGAGAACTGAGTCGGTGTATGGCATACTCAAGAATGAGTAGTTCTTTACTCTCTTAATAATACATGATTGCATTGGTCTATGCAACTCATAGAATAAACACTTTTGAATATAAATAATTACAAGATAGAAGATTTGACTAGTTTGTGAGTAGATTTTAGGTAAAACCTTCATGAGAGGCTATTTTGCAAAGCGTTTATCTTTTCTTGTGTTTAGAATCATATCTTGACATAAACATGAAAGTTTTAGACGATGGGAAACTTGACAAGAGTGTATGAGACTCTAGAAAGCCAAATCTCTTTTTTTTTTAGTTATTCGAGTGCAAAGTGGGACACTTGGCTATTTTTGACACTTTTATGCTTGAAAACATATCTTTAGCCATTTTAAATACTCTTGAAAAGACCTTGGAACTTGCTTTTAGAGAACCATTATAGAGATATGTTCTAAACAGAGTTATAGGCTCTCAAACTTTGTAGTTGACTTTTCTTTGATCCCAAATAGATTGAAAGATATTGCTCTTTCAAAGAGGGTAATTGTGAGGCTTTGCCTTGGAAATGTCTACCAAGATTGACTATCTTACCTACATAGAACATGAGAGACTAATTGGTAAGCACACTTGAAGTAGATATATAGATAGGATCCATCATAGATGCTCATAAAAATGATTAGACATAGTATTTGGGTTTGATACAAGTAAGATCCGCAAACGAGTAAGGTTTTTAAAGCATCGAGTAAAATGAGAGAATTTAAAGAATATTTAAGTTAAAAGCATGATTATACTTGAACTTTATTGGGATTGGTCTGAACATGCTTTCTCTTAAAGCCTCATGAATTAGAGATGTGTATTATATAATATTTGTGACTTGTAATGCGTTGTTTTGGAATGAGTAATTGATATGCATGTGTATGATGAGACTCGACATGAGAATGAGATTAAGGCTGACTGTCCTTAGATAGGGAGTGCTGAACTTTGAACGAGATTGAAACCCTCTAGGAGCCTTATGGTAGAACCTAGAGAGGACGAGAATGAGATGGCGGCGGTTAACCGCCGCAAAGCGTATAGGGGAGGTTGGGTGGAATTAGGCAATGCCCTAGATGTATTGGTCATTATGACTAACCATGTTTTCGAGGATGGAGATGATGACAGAATCTTTGACATGGACACGTATATGGAGATTGATTGAGATTCTATGCTTTAATTGATAGGGATTTAAATTATGTGAATGTTTTCTTGAGATTCTTTGATTCTTTTATTATGGGATAAGAATCTTGGATATGGCATGCATGCTTATTTTGCTATTTCAGATGGTTGATTTGATTGTATTGCTATGTAGATATATCATGATTAAATGAATTTTAATGTATTCTTAGATTAAGTTGTACGATTAAGATATGGTTAGATTTGGGACCATCACAACTTCCAAATTTCACATTTATGTGAGAAATAGGGAGTGATGATTAGCCTCCCCTTTTCATTTAGCAAAGAAAAGGTTGTGGGTGGTCAAAATGGTTTGACTTCGATTTAGGGTGCATGTTGTATCTTTTTCTTGTACTACCTGTTTAGAAATATATTTATCTTATATGTTTTTCAAGAATTTCAAAATTTCATGATGGGGACTAGACTTCAAAGAAAGTTTGTGCATATGATACATTGACAATTTTTGATTGGGTTCTATATACAATTTTTGATTGGGTTCTATATACAATTTACAAGATTTAAGCCTTGCTAATTTTAAGCCTCATAAGGATGACTCTGTCTAAATTCCTTATTTTTAAGGTATGATGAATATGACTGATCCTCACAAGGATGACTTTGTCAAATTTCCCTAGTATCCTTAACAAACACGAAACTTCAGGCTACCAAATCTACCATGCATAACAATTTGATGACTAGAAAATGCATGGATGGTTAAGGGTAACAAGTGAACTACAATCAAAGATGCTATATGCTGCATGCCATGACATGTGAGCAGATGTGAAAGAAACAAATATCTACTAATCTTAAGAAAATTATCTAGTAGAGTGAATTCCTAATATTTTTATATGAGAAATCTAAAAAGGATTTCATGCAGTACACTATTTTCTTATTAAATAGTAGATTATCATCATGAAGTAAATAAGTGTAGGTGGAAAAATCTATTTCTATTGTGGAGGTTGCAAGACCATCAATAGAAAGATTATGTAACCACATTTGTCATAAATTCTAAAAGTGTTTTACTTTGTAAGGTCCTTAATTGAAGAAAGAATAAAGGATATCTCTCTTGAAGAATAAATTTGACTAAGTCTAAAGCTGCAAGAAAAGTGAAAATAAGAATTTGCAAATTGATTGATTACCTTGAAGTTTAAGACAATGCAACAATAATATTTTTTATGAGATTTATTATGGATTATTATGTTGTGATTCCAAGAAGGCTTATTTATGACATGGATAGTGACTAATTTACAAGATCAAGTTACTTTACGTAATGGACCAATATCTATCTACTTTCTTTTTAGGAGTTAAATTTCATGGAATTAACTACAATATTCTTACTCTAGAGTTTAGGAGGCCTACTAAACTCTAGCGTGTATACATGACTAGCTTAACATATAAAATTCTTTATCCAAAATAAGATCTATCGGAGATGTGAGAATGAAAGAGAGCATAATGCTCAAAGAAAAGAATGCTATAATATTGACAGTCTAATAGATGCAGTGAATACCAAGTATATTGATTTTATCCACCAAGAGATAGGATAGAAATGAAGAATCAAGTTAAGAGCTTATCATATCAAGTTAATATCTTAAATAAGCAAGTCATTCATTTCAAGGCTACTTGAAGAAATCTCAAGACAAAGACACATGGATATTTATAGTTTTCTTGAAAGTGAAAAGCATATAAATTCTCAAGTTACGATATCAAGTATAATAATTGAATAAGAAAAACTATTTCTCAAGGTCTAATGATTGAGGATAAGTTGTTTTTATCGTCTAGGATGACGATTTCATAATAGGGAGAGAATGTAGCATCCCTCCGAGTTCAACCATGATATGATTAAAGATAATCTTAAGTTTTGCATGCTAATGATTTCAGTCATACATTCTAGTAGATTTTCAGCAGAGCAAAAATTCTAAGTTTTAAAATTAAGTAAAAATTCAAGTTTGAGTTTCCTATTAGTTAATATTCTCAAAGGCAGCTTTCAAGTGTGTATGTGGACATACAAATCGAAATTTGACAAAAAAGTAACATGTGATCTATTATTAGAGTCGACTTTCACTTACACCCATTTCTGGCAATTGTTTGTGTGATGGGTTGTACACCACGCTCATTTTGGTAATTTTAGATACCCACATGAGTAGTTTCTGATAATGGAGCACGAAGTTATACCTTTTGCAAGTTACAGCCTGATAGTAGATCTGAGAGGCTGGCGAAATCTATAAACAACACTTGCACTTCTTCTTGGGAGTAGACATGGATCCCAATCACTGCAGACATCATCAAATACTCATTTTATTATTTTACTTCGAATTTTTTTGAGCTAAAATAAATAAGTCGATAACTGATGATAAGCACATATACGAGAGAATTTGAATCGGCGTATGGTATGCTTAAGTATGAGTAGTTCTTTACTCTCTTAATAATACATGGTTCCCTTGGTCTATGTGACTCATAGAATAAACACTTTTAGAGGTAAAGAATTACAAGATAGAATACATGGATCCAAATTACTTAAGACATCATCAAATACATTAGGGAAGTGTATAAACACTCATTTTATTATTTTTCTTTGAATTCTTTTAAGATTAAATAAATAAATCGATAACCAACCATAAGTGCATATACGAGAAAATCTGAGTCAGTGTATGGCATGCGTAAGGATGAGTAATTCTTTACTCTCTTATTAATACATGATTGCCTTGGTCTATGCGACTCATAGAATAAACACTTTTGGAGATAAAGAATTACATGATAGAATATTTGACTACTTTGTGAGTAGATTTTAGGTATAACTTTCACGAGGGGCTATTTTGTGAAGTGTTTATCTTTTCATGTGTTTAGAAGCATATTTTGACATAAACATGAAAGTTTTAGATGATGCGAAACTCGACCACAGTGTATGAGAAACTTTGTAGTTTTTACTTTTCTCTGATTCCAAATAGATTGAAAGATATTGATCTTTCAAAGAGGGAAATTGTGAGGCTTTGCCTTGGAAATGTATACCAAGATTGACTTTCTCACCTACATAAAAAATGAGAGACTAATTGGTCAGCATACTTGAAGTAGATATATAGATAAGATCCATCATAGATTCTCATAACGATTAGACACAATATTTGGGATTGATTGAGATTTTATGCTTTAATTGATGGGGATTTATATTATGTGAATGTTTTTTTGAGATTCTATGATTCTTTGCTTATGCGATAAGAATCTTGGATATGGCATGGATGCTTATTTTGCTATTGCATATGGTTGATTTGATTGTATTACTATGTAGATATAGCATGATTAAATGAGTTTTAATGTATTCTTATATTAAGTTGTACAATTAAGATATGGTTAGATTTGGGACTATCACAACTTCCAAGTTTCACATTTATGCGAGAAATTGGGAGTGATGCGTAGCCTCCCCTTTTCATTTAGTAAAAAAAAGGATATGGGTGGTCAAAAGGGTTTGACTTTGTTTTAGGGTGCATGTTGTATCTTTTTCTTGTACCACCTCTTTAGAGATATAATCTTATATGTTTTTTAAGAATTTTTAAATTTCATGATGAGAACTAGACTTGAAATAAAGTTTGTGCATGTGATACGTTGAAAATTTTGGTTTTGGTTCTATATACATTTTACAAGATTTAAGCCTTGCTGATTTTAATTCTTTTTTTTTTTCGGGAGAGAGATCCTACTAATAGTTAACATTACAACTCGCTCAACGTCCCAGACACGCTGGTGTCGTGAGCTACAAGATCATCTATGCGGCCCTCTGAAGAGGGCGACGAGCACACTCGACCACAGAGAGCGGAGGGGCTACACTGGAGTCCTCCTAGGAAAGGCGGCCAGAACACGATCGACGCCGAAAGGGAAGCTTATGGAGAGCGTGGATGAGAGGTGCCGCCGAGGGGTCCAAGCAGGGTTTGAACCCAAGACCTTTTGGTCCTAGGTAAACACTTTACCACTTGGACTATCACCTCTTTGGCTGCTAATTATAATTCTCATAAGAATGACTTTGTCTAAATTCCTTATTTTTAAGCTGTGATGAATATGATTGATCCTCAAAAGGATGACTGTCAAATTTCCTTAGTATCCTTAACAAACATGAAACTTTAGATCAAGAAGTTTTAAATTACCTCACTGAACTAGCTTGATAACAATAAATAAATCTAATATAGTTTATAAAGTTGTAACAAATTGATTAGGGCAAGGCTATCAAATCTGCCATGCATAACAATTTGATGACTAGAAAAGGCATGGATGGTATTCACATTCTACACACAAGGAAGGACAAATTTAGATAAGCCTACACAGACTGTGATCTTTGATGCTTCATTTAAATTCTTATGTCTTGTGCATTATCGAACTCCTTACGTCTTGTATATCATCTAGAGTTTTTAATTCTTTATCTCAAATATACAAGTACACCATTTCCTCATCATCAATAAAAAGAGAGTCACTAACAGATCAAGGGTGATGATTATCAATATTGACATAGCTCAGTGTGTTACAACAAACATTTTCTTTGTTGTGTTGGCATGCATTCATCTTTATACACTTTCTTAGACAAATGTTTTTTTGTGTGTGTGTGTGTGTTTGTATCTAATATATGTTTTAAGTGATGAAGTGTTGTTAAAAAATGTGACTAATTACTCTTTAGAAAATATGATATAAAAAAGAGTGAGAACAGGGAGAGATGTGGGGATAGAATGGCTCTCCCATTATGTCTTTGTAAATTGTTTTCCAAACAGCCCATGGCTATACATGTTATTATTCGCACGCCTGCATGTATGGTTGTTTATATGCACGGCTATAGTCACCTTCCCATAGCCGTGTGTATAGCCACACCTATAGACTTGTGCAGTTTTTTTGCCATAAATGAATTCTTCTAAATTCACGCCGTTCTGATTGCAGCTATGGTCTCGGTGTTGTAGTGAATAACAATGTGAGTGGAGTTTGGCAGTGTACTAGGTGGACTAGAAGGGGGAAGGGTATTTAGGGCTATTAGAGGAGTGGAGGGGAGAGAAGTTAGTATAGTGGATGTGACAAGGGTAGGGACAAGGGTGGGGTGAAGGCTAAGAGAGAGAAGGCTCTATGGAAGTGACTAAGTGTTCGGAATATAGGCCGGTATAAACGAGGTAAATAAGCCAATGCAATGCAAGTTCTCTACTCCATACTCACTCAATCAGTCGATTCCAAGCATCATGTGCAGTCTCAATCATGTCCGTGCATTGAGTGACCCTCCATAAGATGACTACATCCAAAGTTTTTATTTAATGCTTTATCTGAAAATACCAATACACCATTTCCTTATCAATAAAGGGGGGATCGCTAACAGATCAAGGGTGATGATTATCAACATTGACATAGCTCAATGTGTTACAACAAGCTATTTCTTTGTTATGTTGGTATGCATTCATGTTTATACAATTTCTTGGACAAACATAGTGGAATCCTTTGTTTTACCTTCAATTAACTGACACTTATGGGCAACGACTCCTTTTCTGGGGTTGTTGGGGACTTGACTCATTATAGCGAGCATAAAAAGGATAAAGTGCTAATTTTCCAAAGCATTTAAGGAGAGGAACTATTGTGCCTTGAGAATCGCTTCTTATAAGGAACATAGAAAATATGAGAGGAGGTTTAAATTTTTTTTTTATTCCTCCTCCTTACTTAATTCTCCTCTAGCAAAGATATAAGGTATGTTGAAGAAGAGGATTGGCCCAATGCTTTTGTAGAGGCCTGCCCCTTTAAAGCAATACCCATATAATTTTTTCTTTTGAATACTTTCAAACGTATGAAATGAATAACACTTTTGAACATTCAAACAATAGATCTAGGGGGGAGAGAGAGAGAGAGAGAGAGAGAGAGAGAGAGAGAGAGAGAGAGAGGGAGGGAGGGAGAGAGAGAGAGAGAGAGAGCATCTACGAAGGAGAAAACCTTCCGTAGAGAGGCAAACGCCCCTTCATATGACTAATATTCATAATCTACACTCTAATCAAACTTGGAGCTATTAAACTTTCGAAAAGTTATTGATGGAGTGATGCAAATGTTACAAGTCTTCTTAGATAAGATCCAATCAATACATTCTATTAAATTGAAAATGTCTCTTGTTTAATACTCTCCTTTTAGATATTTTGACATGTGATTTCTTATGTTATGTTGAAGGCTTCTCAACAAGATTTTCCCCCCTGAAAAACCAATTTTTGAACTCACGCAATGGGCCTCTTAAATTGCTCTCTATGCTAGGTATGGATTATGTAAAAATACACGCATGTCCCAATGATTGTATGCTATTCAGAGGGGTTAATAAAGATGCAACACAATGTCTACAATGTGGAGAGAGCGGATATAGAGATGATTTGCAAGGAGACAAAATTCCCCGTGTTGAGACACTTTCCTATCATTCCTCCTATCCAACTTATGTTTAAATGTAAGGAGATTACAGAACTCATGACATGGCATGCAACTCATCGCTCAAGTGATGGCATCATGAGGATTGTAGTTGATTCATCGGTGTGGTAATACATGAAACATCAATGGCAAGAGTTTGAAGATGAGCCCCGTCACTTATGTCTTATCTCGGGCATGGATGGTGTCTTCAAGTCCACATCATGGTCTACTAGGCCTATTGTAACAGATCAAGGGTGATGATTATCAACATTGACATAGTTCAATGTGCTACAACAAATAATTTCATTGTTATGTTGGTAAGCATTCATGTTTATACAATTTCTTAGACAAAACATAGTGGAATCCTTTGTTTTAACTTTGATTGAGTTACACTTATGGGCAACGACTTCTTTTCTAGCGTTGTTGGGGACTTGACTCATTATAGCAAGCATAAGAATGACAAAGTGCTAATTTTTTATATCATTCTTCTTCTTGGCAAGGGCTCTCTGGTGCTTATAGTTAGTCACCTCCGCACGTGCGATACCAAGGTGGTGCTCACGATCTGTGGAGTGGGCTGACTACGTCTTCCTGCCGCCAATGCACAACATACATGAATGATTTTCAAACTCGCCATTTTAGGAAGAAAGTTTGGATCCTAGTTCATGCACAAAGTTCAAAAGATGAATTTTCAAACTCGATAACATGCGTTCAGCTTGATGCAAGTCAATTCTTGTTATTGCTTTGCAAGGTTTGTTGATAGGTGGGCCACCGCACAGTTCCGAATTCCCAGGATAAAAACTGCAGCCAAAGTTATAGTTGTAAGTAGGATATAAATATAATGTGTGTGTGTGTGTGTGTGAGAGAGAGAGAGAGAGAGAGAGAGAGAGAGATTTGTAACCTGTGGAGGTTATAGCGGCTGAAGGTTGTGGGCAAAAAACCGCTGAAGTCATTGCCGGAGACGTTGCTGCTCAGGCATAACGAGCACATATATAACACATGGCTAAATCAAAGAAACGTGCAGACGTAGGAGAAAGAAGGATCACAAGGAGCTTACAAATTGACAAGGTCGATTATGCCTATGGTTGCAGCAATGGTTCCGTTAAGGCGGTTGTTGTGAAGGCGCCTGTGCAATGCAAAACCCCCATACTGCAGAGTCACATCGACGAGTGAAAACATACAGAGACTCTTGAGTGGGAACACAGAAATGTAACCAGCAGGAGGTCTTACAGGAACTTGAGGTTGTGGGGTTGTTCAAAGTGGTCGAACTCCTGCGGAATGGGTCCCGTGAACTGGTTGTCGTAGAGATCTAAGGATTTCAGCGAGTGCAAGTTGCCAAGCTCAGAAGGGAGAGGCCATCTCAGCTTGTTTTTCTACAGGAGACTGCAGTGCAGTCCTGGATGTCAAGGGCATTAGAGCAGAATGAGCATCATGCAGAAATAAATCAAGAATTATATACTGTTAAATCTACTTACAGATATTCCAATGCGTCCAGGTTCCCTAACTCCGGTGCCAACGTGCCCGAGATCCCCTCGTTGCCCAGATCTCTGCAAGTTAACAGAACAAATTATCTCAATTCAGACGACTCTCTCCTAATTGCAACCACAGGGCGCGGGTGTCAAACGCACAGCCTAATCACGCGATTGTTGTCGTCGCAGGTCACGTGGAACCACGTGCACGGATCGACTAGGGTCGGGTCCCAGCTCGCCAGAACGTTGTCGGGATCATCTGTGATGCGAGCCTTGAACGCCGTCAGCGCGTCCATTGCACCATGCAAAATAACTACATTACATCACGGCAACCGCAATAGCCTATTTTATGACAGCTCAAAGGTTTAGATCGCTAGCCATACTATCGCTTGAACTCGCCGTGGGGAGAACACTCGCAGACGAGAGCAGAAAATATAAGAGAACAGCGCAGGCGCAAGCGCATCAACATGTTTTATAGGTGGAGTCAGCGAAGTCGGATTATTACTTCTTGTTGATGGGTCTTTGAGTTTTTTGTTTTTTTGATTATGCAATAAAAGGGAAAATAGATAGACAGCTGAATAAGTATTTTGAATTGTGAAATTAATGAACCCGTCGTGGAGATAATTTATTAACTGTGAGGTTAGGACTTTGTCAAGACCTCACTTACAACTTGATTGTGAGGTGTTAGAAACTCTCATACGGCATCCCTACAAAACTCTCACACCATGGAAAGCACATGCCACCACTGACAACACCCACAAAAAGTAGCAATCAAAATTACCATAGCTACTATAACCACGTAGATTTAGTCTATTTTGTGGTTAGTCTACGTATGAGAAGGTTACCAAAAATCTGGTCCAACTTGATTTCGTTTTGTGTAATTAACATGGCCTATTTTAGGCAAGACTTCTCGTCCAACTTGAGCTTTTTTCATGTAATTACTATGGCCTTTTTTGGGCAAAACAACAAGGCTTAGCAATGAATATGCTGACGTTTTATGCAAAATGCTATTTGTTTCTGTTCATATAGTGTTTGTTATGTTTACAACACATCTCATAGCATGTATGCTGATCTTACATATGTTATGGGTGCATAGAAGAGCAAGAAGAACAAGGACTCGCATGGACAAGCACTACAAGAGCATGCGTGCATAGCTGCATTCAAAATATGCCCAACAAAAGAAAATTTGGAGTCTCAAATTCTTCATTGAGCTATGCATGCAGCTAAAGCCACATGCATAGCCATGCTGCAATTTGTGCATTAAAAAAAAAACCAACACATGGATGAAACATACAACATATTATAAAAAACTCAAAATACATTTACATGAACAAGCTTCATTCAAAAATACAAACATATATTGAGAGTATTCCACATCAAGTTTCACATATTACTTATAAATAAACCGAAAAAAACAAGGTGTTTATATTGCGATTAAAGGAAGCATCTTTAAGGCCAAAATGTTGTTTCCAAATAGAGTGTAATAAAAAAACAAGCAAACTATTCGTAAGATTACAAAGATTATCTTCAAACGTAATCATCCTCCTCCTCATCATGGTCATTGATATCGTCTACATCACCACCACTTTCACCTTTATTTTGACCATTTTCAATCTCCTCTTACATTACATAATGAAAAATATACATATTTAATGCTACAGTGCGCTCCTCGTGTCTAAAAGGCATGGTGCATTTAAGAGGGGGTTCAAGTGGGATCGATGGCTAAGGGGGGCCCGATTTTGGGCGGGGGCGATCCCGGCCATCGGATCCCCGAAAGTAAACTAGGGCCGCCCGATAATAAACTAGGGTCCTAAAGTAAACTAGGGCTACCCCGCATAACAAAATCATATATTAATATGGGCTGGATACACTAGCTAGCAGAAATTATAGCCTAATGGTAAGACTATGGCCTCCCTAAGGGCACGTCGTGGGTTCAAATCCTTTCTTTTGCAATTTGAGACTTACGCAAAAAAATTATAAGTCCAAACTCGGGAATTGGAGTAAACTAGGCAATTTGGCAAGCCCGACTTTACTGCGGGGTGGCCCTAGTTTACTTTGGGTCCCTAGATCTTTTTTAAACTAGGGGAGACGAAGCACGATATCTCAAAAAAAAAAACTTGGCCTGAAGTAAACTAGGATCCCTAGTTTACTTCAGGATCCTAGTTTACTTCACAGGCCAAGTGCGGACATCACAAAAAAAACTCGGCTTGTGAAATAAACTAGGATCCCTAGTTTACTTCATAGGCCGAGTTTTTTTCGGCCTGAGTTTACTTTTGGCGATCCGATGATTCTGAGAGCTAGGCAGCCTATTTGTTCTAGCACAGACAGGAGAGATTGAGCCTATTTGCTATAGCGAGAGAAGTGAGGAAGGAGGATAAAAACATTAATAGCTCTTTTAGTTTAGGGTTTGCTGCCAGTGTGAGGTGAAAAGGGAGCCATTCTATACTTTGGTCCACCTTTCAATTATTCCTTTGGTCTCTTTATTCACATACCCCAACCATTAATCTTTCATTCCACACTTTTACTCATCTACCTTTTTTTTTGGAAGCAAAGAGTAGTTCACATCCACAGTGATCCACATGGATTTGGGCTGTTCACATGCAATGATTGAGTTCGCTCACTTGCCTTGAGCCTTGAGGAGGTTGTTCATGCACAACATGGTAGTTTTGAGGCTTGTTCAGATGGGGTGAGCCTCGAGGAGGTTATTTACACACATTGGGCCAATTTGGCTTATTTGGGAGTGTTCACACATGCCCTACCTTGTGGTGTGGATTTGCATGATCTTGGGCACTTGTGTGGTGATTCCTATGTGGTTTTGGATCTTGTTCACACACGAGCACAGTTTTTTGTGGGGTGCTCGCACATTTTAAGCTTTCATTGGGTATTGTTCACATGCTTAGTGCTTTGTGAGTGTGTTTACACATATTGTGTGCTTTGTGGGGAGTGTTCACATGTAGATATGGGTGTGTTTACACATATTGTGTGCTTTGTGGGGAGTGTTCCCATGTAGATATGGGTGTTTCTTATTACCTCTATCCCTCTGATCAACACTCTGTATACAGTTTCGATTCTATTATTAATCCCAATTGCATGAGATCAGCTGTGGCACTATCTTTGTGGTTACGGGATCGCTACTTTGACTTGCCATTTTGTGCTTTGTATCACATATCTTTCACAGCTTTCACGTATACCACGGGGTTGAAGGATGCCACTGACACATATGCACATGATGCCACTGACACATACACGTGCACATGATGCCATTGACACATATGCACATGATGATGATGCATGCGATAGTGATAGTGAGAGTAATGTATGTGAGTTAGATCATGTGGGCATGATCTTGATGGGAGGGATGGCAGTGAACATTTTGAGCATTATGATTGATGATACGCGTATGTCTACCTACTTTCTAGTCAATCATAGTGATGCATTAGGAGATATGGATGCATTAGACTATCATGTGGATCAATTTTTAATTAGTGATGCATCCATTGGCATGCTTGAGATTGGGGATGATGATACCTTACATGTTGATGAGCATACGATAGTGCATGAGGAGCATAGACCTAAGTTCCTAGTGCTAGATAAGTCAAGCTGCTCTTTTAGGTCTTCTATTCATGGGGATATCTATGATTCTATCTCTACTCCTAGCTCTCATAGCATACCTGGTAGCATTCACTTAGGTTTAGTGCATATGTTTTGGTAGTCAGGCATTGCACATGAGCATAGCCACAATTTTGTTGAGGTGAGACCTTGTAGGAGAGAGGATTATGCATATGGATCTAGAGAGATTTTCATTTGATCTAGATATGTACTTAGATCCAATTTTATTGGAGATAGATCTGTAGGCCATATAGGAGCATCATGGATTGGTATATATCATTCTTATAGGGGTGACCTTAGTGATCTTGGATATTATGAGGTTTATAAGAGTGCATTCACGGCACTAGGAACATGTGTGGCCCAGTATAATTGTGAACATGCATCCTGAGATATGAACATGTGTGGTTGGATACCTGCAAACTTATGAACATGCATTCAGAAGGAAGAATGCGCATTTCTAGTTTGGCATGTTGTGAGGGAAAATCTAAGCCCCTCACAAACATGATGTGTGTATATATAGATTGTGTGTATGATAGTGTTGTGTGAATCCAAGGTAGCCAAAGACGCGTGGTAGGCAAAGGAAAAATGCAAATGTGCTAAACCAAAATAGAAACAATACAGGTAATCATGGAAGCCAGGCAGCATAATCTTCTAGAAGAGAACAAAGGCAGCAAACAGGTATTGAAGAGAAAAAGGGGTGATTAATCGAGTGTGGTTGATAGCAGTAAAGTTGGAGAGACCACCAGGAAAGAACTACAGTTGTGTGGGCTTTTGCAGGTCTCAGTGTAGCACGTTGGAGATGCCTACATGTCTTTCTAGGTCTACAAAGAAGACTCAGATGCAGTGAGGGAGGAGTGTTTGGATCAAAGCACAAGGAGGTAACCGAGCGAAGGATTGGCCAAGGTGTTTCTTGGATTCTCTAAGCAAAACCTCTGCTACAAACGTGATCCAGATTAGAACTTCTTTGACTATACCTATTTGTTAGTTGAAAGCTGGTTAGTGGAGGATGAAGATGATAATGATGTGAAGTTTGAAGTTGCAGGTCTATTTGTGGCAGATCGAGAAAGTTTATTGTGCTTTCTTTTTTTTGAAGCCCAAGTCCTCAGGCTTGTTGAGATTGATTGTTTGGTTTGAATGAAGGGTAGAGTGTTTTGAGCTTGTGTTTTTTTGTAGTTTGTTTTTGTGCCTTGATGATTTATTTGTGTTGAGTTGAGTGAGATGATGGAGAAGGGATCTCTGAGAGGGCAGATTAAGTGTCTTTTGTGCCAGAACTGATTCTGAGTTAGAATTAGAAGAGAAAGTATATAGAGTTAGTTCTGTGTAAGCAGAACATCAGAACCATCATTTGGGAGTAAGAGGATCTTGAGCTGACTTGTTTGAGTGTGTAAGAAGTGTTTTTGGGCCTCGTATGATAGTCAGAGCTATTAGCTACTATTAGCAGTAGGAAGGTTTTATGTTCTGAGTGCTTTCTGTGTGGTAGCAGTGATTCAGGTGCTGTCAGTTGAGTATCCATTATGATGGGATTTTGTGTGGTTTGAGTGGTGTGAGCAACTAGAAGTGCTAGTTGACTCAAAAAAGAGAGATTCTACTTCAGCTAGGTCAGAGCTAGTCATCCTCAAGAGGAAAGTCATTCAGAGTTAGCTGTGGGCTTGTAACTATTGGCAGCAAAGAGCCTGTGAGGTGATATCCCTTCAAGTTTGGAGTGGTCTGAGAGCCAGGGAGAGTCTGCGGACACATAGGAAAAGGACGTGGGATCTACGGCTAAGGGGCCCGATTTTGGACGGGGGCGATTTGGGCCATCGGATCGCCAAGTTTTTTTTGAGATGTCGTGCTTTGCCTCCCCTAGTTTACAAAAGATCTAGGGCCCCAAAGGAAACTAGGGCCGTGCCCCGTAGTAAAGTAGAGCTTGCCATATTGCCTAGTTTACTCTAGTTCCCGAGTTTGGACTTAGATTTTTTTTTGTGCCTAGTCTCAAAATGCAAAAGATATCATGTTTCGCCTCCCCTAGTTAGATCTAAGGCCCCAAAGTAAACTAGGGCCGCTCTGCAGTAAAGTCGAGCTTGCCATATTGCCTAGTTTACTCCAGTTCCCGAGTTTGGACTTATAATTTATTTTGCGTAAGTCTCAAAATGCAAAAGAAAGGATTTGAACCCACGACGTGCCTATGAGGCCATAGTCTTACCATTAGGCTATAATTTCTACTAGCTAGGGTATACGGCCCATATTAATATATTCTTTTGTTATGTGGGGCAGTCCTAGTTTACTTTGGGGCCCTAGTTTACTTTCGGGAATTCGACGGCCCAGATCGACCCCACCGAAAATCGAGCCCCCTCAGCCATCGATTCCACTTGAACCCCCTCTTAAATGCACCGTGCCTTTTAGACACGAGGAGTACTCACCCCAGAACGGACTCTCAGGTTATCACTTGCTAGTCCCATGTTTCAGCTTCAATATGACGTGCGAGCGACCAACTGTCATTTTCTATAATTATGAACATGTAGCGCGTGGTACAGAAAACAGTTATATAAAAACTTATGAATTTGGCGATCGAACCTACGTTTCCTCTCAACCCACATTTTATGGTAGCGACAATTGCAAACGGTGTGTTGCCTTTTTTTAGTGGGCTAAGTACTGCTTATCCTCCTTGATGTCTTAACCACCTTCTTTCACTCTTTCATATGAGTACTTAGCCGGCATGCCTGTTCCTTCCGTCATGCATATCTTTATGTGCGACCTCGTGTTGTTCAATAATCTTCTGATGCGGTCTTCATAAGCTCAAAAGAACAAGATGTTCATATTGCGAATAAAGGAAGCATATACAAGGTCAAATGTTGCTCGTTTTTTTTTTGTTTTTTTGTTTTTTTTGGAAAACAAAGCTTCTATTATCTCATGAAATCTTTATACAAAAATTAGAGTGATCTAATCACTCGCACTACCCTACTCTACCAATCTTTGTCTTTGATTACTTGAGCATCCTCCAGTAGTTTGTTCTTCAGAATGTCCCATGGCAAACCAGAGGAGAATAGGATTTGCCCTTCAAATACAGCAGTGTTCCTACAGATCCAAATCCCCCATAGCATCCAGAATCTCATGTGATCCATAGTCCATTGAATCTCTTCAGCTGGTAGGTCATACAATCCAAAGGTGATTTGGTATCTGTTGAATTTGTGTCCCAATCTTTGTTGTAGAATATCAATGAGTTGGTTCCACCATTCTTGAACAATCTTGCCGTACCAGAAGGCACGTTCGTTAGTTTCTCTACTACTCGCACATTTGCTACACTTACCATTTCTTAATCCTTTCTTTATAAGTGTAGAAGCCAGAGGCAACCCTTGAATCAGCAGTCTCCACAAGAACACATTGGCTTTCAAGTCTCCATTACCTTTCCAAATTGCACTAATTTTGGTACACCCAAGCTTGATTACATCTGTCCTATATGTTTTTTCTTTCCAAAATAATGGTATAGAAATCTTTTGTTTCTGTTGTCCCTACCAGTTAGCTGAGCTTTGTGGCAGTGCGCCCAATCCCTAAACCTATACTGCAGGTTAAGTGTGAGTGGTACTGGCAGATTCCATACATGATGAGAACAGAATAGATGCCAAGGGATTTTGAGTTTGGCTCCCGACTTTAATCTCCTTTTAACTACAAAAAAAAGAAATGAAATTTCCCTCAAAGTCTAGCAACTAGAAAATTGCTTTTAACTCCCTTCTTATGCAGATATTTACTATGAGTCCCAAGCAAGCATAACAAAGGATGTGTTATCATAAATATTTATGAAGCAAGCATAACAAAGGATGTGTTGCTAGAGAAAGGAGAGGGCTTAGGGGACGGTCTTATCTTACACACCTAATGAGATGGACAGGCTCAGTTAGCCTGACGGAAGATCCTCCTTCTTCTAAGACATGTAGCACATTTGCAATTCTAGTTCCAAATCCCAATTTCTTGAGCACTACATGTATAAAGTTCCAGAGCTAACTGTGTCGAAAGCTTTAGGAAAATCTAGCTGTAGCATCACCATATCTTGCTTAGATAATTGAGCATACTCTATTCCCATTTTCACTGTTAAAATGTCATATATTGACCTCCCACCCGCAAATCATGTCTGACTAGCATGAATGTGTTTCCCCAGATAAGGATTGAGCCTTAAGCGATGGCTTTAGCCAAGATTTTGTACATAATACCAAGCATAGTAATTGGCCTCCAGAGGGCCAGAGAGCTGCAGAAGGTTTGCTTAGGAAGTAGCTTAATAATACCTTGCTTCAATTTGTTATCCATGCATTGATTGCTCCACATTTCATTTAGAAATTTAGATTTGAAAGAAGCCAATTTATCCCAGTATGAGACCATAAATTCTTTTGAAATACCGTCAAGTCCTAGTGTTTTCTCATTGCAAATTTGCAACAAAGCATAATGTAATTCCTCTTTTGTAAAGCATGAATCCAATCTGATAGCAGTCTGAGCATCAATGCATGTGTTCACAACCTGAATGAAACTATTAATAACATCAGCATGCTGTTGCAGTGAGTTTTCTGCAATCACATTCAAAAGTTTGCCACAGTATTCTATACATTTCTTGGCAATTTCAATGCCAGTATTAATACATGTGCCATCCTCTATTAATTTGGGCTATGGTATCCCTGCTTTTCTTCCTCTTAGCTAGCTTTTGGAAAAATTCTTTAGAGGTACATGTAGCATCTGAGATGTCCAGCCTCCTCGATAGAAATTTGGCCTTTTGGCATCATTAGCGTCAGCCTCCTGAAGTAGAATAGTACAATCATGAAGATATTGTTCCTCTTGGGGGGTTAGTTGTCTGCTATTGCCCACATTTCTTAGTCTGCCAAGATTATGTTTAGCCTGCATAATATCACTTCTCCCCTTGTTGGCTTAATGTTTGCCACATATTCTGATGCAAGAGTGCATGTCCTTAACAAAGCTTTCCCACTTAATCAAGTTAGAAGCTTTTGAACAAATCACTATTAATAAGAAAATTATTTATCATTAGAGGTCTTTTGGTCATCATACCTTCCATTGCATGAGACCAATCATATCTTGAAAAGGAATAAGGATGGTAAAATGGTTAGACCAATGCGCCTTCAGGTCCACTGAGATTGAACAAGTAAGGGGGGGGGGGGGGGGGGGGGGGGTGTGCAGTCATTAATCACTACATAAGCTCTATCTAGCATGGACTATGCTCACTTATGAGAGACAGAGTGGTATGTTTAGCCTACAGTGCCAGGGGAACAACTTTGCCACAGGTCTAGGAGGTTGTGAGTTTGAGCCATTTGCTCCCACTTTAATTTTTCATTGGGTGGGATAAGAGCTGCACCAGTAGCAGTATCTTCTTTATTAATAACCATGTTGAAATCTCCACAGATGATTCCTTGGACGGTAGGAATGGAATCCATCCACTCCCATAGATCAGATCTAGGTTTATAGCTATTAAACCCATAAACATTTCCAATTCTTAGTTTTCCAAATTCAGTGTCCGTTTCAATGATTAGGCATCTACCAGAAATGTGGTTATGGGCCACAATGGGGTTTAGACTATTTTTAACTATGGTGAGAGTACCAGAGTAGCTAGTAGTGGTGTCGCCATTAAACATATTGTAATTGTTACAAAACTCAGTCATACTATTTAAGGAGTGTTGTTTATGCTCTTTTAAGCAAGCCAAATCTAAATCCAAGGTCATAATCCACTTCCAAATATTGCAGAGGAGGCAGTGGGATCTCACAGTTGGTATGAGAGCGCTGTTGTAAATTTACGTAACAGCAATGAAAATTGCTTAAAATTTTAAAGTAAATTTGGGAAATAATGTTTTGACTTGTTAATATTATGTTGAATGAACTTCAAAAATTGAAAACTCATAAATTGAATTGGAAATTTATAGAGGGATACCCTGAATCTATCTGGCATTCCTGAACTCTCCCAGAGTCAGGATATGATAGCCTTTGCATTCGAGCACCTCATCAACTCTGCTACGACCCGAGTAAGCAGTGTGAGACTTGCACGTCATTTTGAGAGTCTTACTTTCGTGATCCTATTGGAGCGACTGCGGTATATGTGGTTCTTTGGAGGACGATGTATTAATGTCAGTACCAGTCAGCGTCAGAGGCTTAGGCAAAAAATTTCCTTAGCCATGAGTCTGATAAGGCTAGGGCTTGTTCAGCATGTACAACTCTTTGATCATTCACCCAGGAACATCAGAATTTCATGCTGAGTTTTTAGGCTTCTTAGCCGCTTTATCCCTAGAAATAGAATTACACCACCTCTTTCTATTATCGAAAATTTTTGATCATAAATGATGTTTTGCAAAAAAATTCCAAATTGTTTTCATGATTGTGAATATGGTTACTAAAATTATCAGAGTAAATCTTGTTTCATGAAGTATGATGAAATAATTATCTGTTTAAAGAATAAATCACAGAAATTAAATAATCATAAATCTGTTGTTGTGAAAGTTAAGTTGACAAAAATCTCGTTTTGTTAGAATCATGAGGCACGCGCCCCGTGCAAAAGGCAACCGGGTCCTCTAACCGATGATGAAGAGTTAGATCTGGATCTTTGAAAAGCCTTGCACAGATTCCAACCTGTTCCCTTCAAGGGTGAAGGGGAGCACTTAGGTGAAGTAGTGGAGAAGTGGATTGAGGCTATGGAAGAATACTTTGATGTAACTGGCTACAATGAGAGAAGCAAGATGGCTCTCGTCAGGTTAAAGATTGTGGAAACGGCGAGGGTCGCTTGGAGGAATCATGTGAGACTAACCGTCTCGACCGGAATACCCAGACGTGGACCGATCTTAAAGCTTACCTCAGAAAGAGGTTTTGTCCTCCGGGCTTCCTTGAAACTAAAATGAATGAGTTCTTAGAACTAAAGCAAGATAGCCGGACAATTAAAGAGTACCATCAAGTTTTTTCCCTTCTCCTCAAATATTCCCAGCAATTGGATGAAGAGCAGCAGCTGATGGCCAAATTCATTCAAGGAATGCACGAGCCATTGGACACCTTCGTGAAGAATGCCAAACTTATCTCAATGGCCGAAGCTGTAAGAAT
Source organism: Cibotium barometz (assembly GCF_041138505.1). Taxonomy (NCBI): domain Eukaryota; kingdom Viridiplantae; phylum Streptophyta; class Polypodiopsida; order Cyatheales; family Cibotiaceae; genus Cibotium; species Cibotium barometz. The sequence goes on from NC_141110.1 coordinate 4,150,935, forward strand.
GGCAAAGGACTTTTCTAAAGCCTTTGTTGTTAAGGTCCCGCGGAAACCTTCACCCTCTAACTTTAAAATATCCCAAACCCCAAGTAGTACTTGAAACTTTCCTCCCCCAAAGAGGCAGCAAGGCCCAAATCAAAATCAAGATACTGGGAGATTCAGAAGTGAAGGAAGACCCTTCCCAACAGAACACTTTCTCAGGAGCCCCACCTCTTTGAAGGATTCAGAGGGATGAGCTCAGAAGTGAGAACTGGTGTTTTGGATGTCAAGGTTTTGATCACCAGCTAAAAGACTGCCCGACTACTGCCATGTCAAGGGGACACGGAAGTCAAGGACCGAGAGTGCAGAGACCAACCCCTTCCTATCAGTCAAATCAGGGTCCATCTTGTTAAAATCAAGGTAATCCTAGGAGAACTCTAGCTCAACCATCTGCCTCTGTCTAGAGTAGCCTCGAAACTCCTTCCCAGAACTGGGGCAACCAAAGAGAAACAGTTCCGCCTTAGATAGCAGCTAGAGGAGTCACAATAGTAGAAGTAGTGGAATAGGAAAGAGGACAGATTTATGTAGCAATTGAAAACCAAGGGCCAAATCGCCAATTCTCCATCATTCATACTCTAGCTGAGTATCAGGGTAAGCCTTTTAAGCTTCTGATTGATTCATGCAGTATTCATTCTTTCATTTCTCCAGGATGCTTGCGTAAGCTAGTCTTAGAATAGAAATCAGGGAGACCTGTGCAAGTTGAATTGGCCAGTGGGAAGATTCTTTTCACTCACCTTGAGACAGATCGTATTCAATTCAATCTAGATGGGAATTTAATTGATTCTCAATTCAAAGTTATACCTTTGGGAGTTTTCAACGGGATCCTTGGAATGGATTGGCTCCACAAAAATCAAGCTGACATTCACTGTCATAAAATGGAACCATTTCCTTTCGTGACCTTCACGGAAATGAAGTTCAAGAAACCGAAATTTCAGGATCCCCAAGTTTGCAGTTAGTAAAGGCTTCTAAGTTACTAAAAGAACTTAGAAAGAAGCAGCTTATTTATGTTGTCAAAATGAATCCAGTAGACACAAAGTTAAAACTAAAGATTATGATGATTTATTCCCAGCAAAATTAACAGAGATTCCTCCAATTTGAGAAGTAGATCACGTGATAGAATTGACCCCCGTAGCTCAGCCAGTAGCCCTACGCATGTACAAAATGCCAGTTCTTGAAGCCATTAGACAGCTATTAGAATAGGGGTTTGTAAGACCCAAGGTTTTACCTTGGGGTTCGCAAGTTCTCTTTTAGAAAAAGAAAGATGGAACGCTAAGACTCTGTGTGGCCTACAGAGGCCTCAATGAGCTGACAGTTAAGAATAAGTATCCTATCCCCAGAATTGATGAGCTTCTGGTGGACAGGCTAAGTGGAGCCCAGAAGCTCTTAAAGATAGATCTCAAATCAGGGTATTACCAGATCATGATTAATGAGCAAGATATCCCGAAGACAGCCATCAATACTCGGTATGGGCATTATGAATTCACTGTCATGCCGTTTGGCTTGACAAATGCCCAGCTACATTTCATCGCTTAATGCACGACATTCAATCGCTTAATGCACCACATTCAATCGCTTAATGCACGACATTGTCAGAGAATAGTTGGATGATTTTGTTCTTATTTTCTTTGATGATATTCTGATTTACTCATCAAAGAATGCAGCTGACCATGAAACTCATGTCAGAAAAGTTCTTGAGATTCTAAGTAAGCACCAACTCTTTGCAAAAAAGAGCAAATGCACTTTCTCTGCCGACCATGTTGAATACTTGGGCTTTCTGGTATCCAAAGATGGAATTTCTCCAGATTTCGCTAAAGTCCAAGCAGTCATAGATTGGCCTGAACCAAAAAAAGTGAAAGAAGTCAGGGGATTCTTGGGATTGACTGGTTGGTATAGAATTTTTATACCAAAGTATGCTCTCATAGCTTCCCTCCTGACTAATCTTCTCAAGAAGAGTATTCTGTTTCAATGGTCTGCCACGTGCGAGAGTGCTTTTGATAAGCTAAAGACCGCCTTGCTAACCAATCCCATTCTGAAACTGTCGGATTTCTCTCTACCCTTTGAGGTAGTAACTGAGGCCAGTGGTTTTGCACTAGGAGGTGCACTCATGTAGGAAGCTCATGTAGTGGCCTATGAATCCCGAAAACGCAGAACGCATGAGAGAAATTATGCGGTCCATGACCTGGAACTACTTTCAGTAGTATATGCCCTGAAGTTGTGGAGACATTACCTACTGGGTCAAAGATTCACTTTGATGTGACAGATCATCAGAGCTTAAAATGGATCTTCACTCGGAAGGATCTCAACATGTGCCAAAGATGGTGGATGCAGATCCTGCAGGAATTGGATTTTGAAATCAAGTATCACCCAAGCAAAGAAAATGTGGTAGCAGATGCCCTCAGCAGAAAAGCCTCCTTGCTTGCAATTACTATAGTGTCAAATCCTTTGATTATTGAAGCAAGAGAGAAGATCATGTAGCAGGATAGATTCTTTGGCCCTATTGCTACCCTACTTATGTAGCAAAAGCAAAACTCCATAGGAGTTGAACCGAGTTCAAGGGTACAGCCTGGATGATGGAATTATGTATTATAATCGTAGGCTATGCATTCCCAATGATGAGGGAACTAAGGGTCAAATTCTGAATGAAGCCCATGACAGCCTTATTGCAGGACATCCAGGCTTCATCAAAACCTACATGTCTGTGAAGAAAAGCTTCTTTTGGCCTGGTTTAAAAAAGGATGTGCTTAATCATGTATATCAATGTCTGACCTGTCAGAAAGTCAAGGTCGAGAGAGTAAAAATGCCTAGGAAGTTACATCCATTAGACATCCCCCAGATGAAGTGGGAATGTATCAGTATGGATTTTATTACTGGATTACCTTCAGTGCAATCCGATTACAACTCCATCTTCGTGGTAGTTGTTGATAGACTAACCAAAGTTGCCCATTTGATTCCAGTAAAAGAAACCTACACTACTGTAGTGGATGTGGCTAGAGTGTTCCTCAAGGAAATCTTCATATTGCATGGCCTACCCAGAAGAATAGTAAGTGATCGAGATCCCAAGTTCACGTCAAGATTCTGGACTGCATTTTTTGAAGCAGTAGAAACTTTCTTAGATCTCAGCGCAGCTTACCACTCTGAGACCGATGGTCAATCAGAAAGGGTAAACCAAGTAATCAAATATATACTACGGTCATGCTGTGGTGGCAGGGAACCCAAGAAGTGGCTAAGTTATCTGCACCTAGTTGAGTTCGCCTACAATGCTTCTTATCACCAAAGTATTGGGATGAGCCCTTTCAAAGCTCTGTATGAACAAGATTATTTAACTCCATTAACTTGGTCCGACCCATTGATTAGGGTCGAGATGTCGAGACAGATGCTTGACAACATGGAGCAGCAGATGCAGTCAATTCGCAAAGATTTAAAAGGTGCCCAGGATAGATAGAAGTAGTATGTAGATAAGAAGAGGTCATACAGAAAATTTAAAGAAGCAGATATGGTCTTCATTCGAGTACGCACCAAAAGAAGTTCTCTATCTCTTGGGAAGTAGAAGAAGTTATCCCCCAGATATTGTGGGCCATATCTGATTACAAAGGAAGTAGGTGACTTAGCCTTCGAGCTTCTTCTGCCTCCTCATCTCAAAGTACATAATGTATTTCATGTAAGCCAGTATATACCAAGCCCGAATCATGTGCTTGATGGATGAAATCTTAACTTCTTCAATCCCAAGGACAGATGGAACTCCAACTTGAAGAAATCCTTGATGTTCGAGAAAAGGTTCTCAGGGATAGAATTATGAGAGAATTATTGGTTAAATGGAAGTTCTATCCTTTTGAAGATGCCACCTGGGAGAAAGAAGCCAAACTGTTGTTGCAGGATTACCCCCCTAGTTTGCGAGATGAGGACATCTCGCATTTTTCAAGTGGGAGAGACTGTAAGATTCCTCCGCAGCCCCTCAAGATGTCCAGTATCTTCCCCTCTTGAGAATGATAAAAGATCTTGTTTCTACCTTAGAGAGAGAAAATATTCTAGAGAGAGATTATTCAGATTTTAGATATTTTTGGATGGAAAAATATCTCTTCTTATTTAAACAAATTCCCTCGAAACAAAAGGATTTTCAGAAGGTGCATTAGAAATAAATTATAATCTGTTCAAAAGGCCTTATCCTAAGGTTCTAGATTTTTTGAAAATTTTAAATTAAGGTTCTGAGGGGCCAATCAGATTCATCCAAATGTATGGAGGAGATAAATTAAAGAAATAAAGAAAATCTCCCAAAAAATGAGTAAATACTCACATAAGATGAAGAGTAGACTAAGGACCAAAGGAAATACTAAAAAAATAAATTTTTGACACCTCAAGAGTGGGGATTCCCCCTCATGAAGGAGACGCCTATTTCACATGTGTGGTGGAGTTTTAAATTTCTCAAATATTGAGATATTTCATCTCTCCGAATTCAAGTCTAGTTCCAAAAAGTAAGCTAAACTGACCCAAAAATGGTCAAAAATTGACCAAACTGATGTGGAGAATTCTAGAATCAATTTGCTTGGTTAGAAGCTCACTTTTTCCTATAGATAGCAGCCTCCCCCTTTGTAGAAGCTTAATAGTATTTTATGCACTGTTACTCTACTCCAACCCCCCAGAGCCAAAAACACTAAATTTATTTCATTAGTTTTTGACCTTTCCCTCTTTAACTGAATTGTGGTGGCCACTCTTGTTGTAAACAAGAGTAGATGCCTCAAACCATCAAGCCAAAGGAAAGCTCACAGAAATTCAAGTAAGCTAGAAATCCTACCTTTTCTTTATTCCTTTTAATGGTTTTCTAATTTTGTTTTCTTTGATGTTATGCCTTAATGGAAAGGCTTTCCCCCTCTCTTCATTCTTTATCCTAGAAAAGTAATCAAATTATTAGAATTAAACTTTTCATATTGTTTCTCTTTTAAAAGTAGAATTTGATTAGTTTAGAATGCTTTAAACCATTTGGGATAATTTTTAAGTAACTTGAGGATAGAAAAAATTGAAAAATGATTAGCCATACAGAGGAGGTTATGACGAGATTTTCTTAATTTTTATGAAATAAGTTTTATCTTTTATTATTCAAAAAGAGTAATCCCCACCATTTGTGTATTCTAAAAGTGTTATTTTCATTCTAGGCATAGAAAAATGCAGTATAAATATTTTTATTATAAAAGTAATATTTCCATTAAAATTTTAATTCTATGCACAAAAAGATGCATATTATTTATGTTTATATTATAAAAGAGTGATTTTCATTAGATTTAAATTCTATGCATAGAAAGATGCATATTGGATATTTTTTTAATTATAAAAGTGTGATTTTCATTAGAATTAAATTCTATGCATAGAAAGATGTATATTGAAAATAATTTTTTTTAATAAAGGTGTTACTTTCACCAATATTGATTTTTATGCATAAAAGAATTTTTTTTAATTATAAAAGGGTTACTTTCATCAAAATTGATTTTTATGTATAAATCAATATTGATTTTCATTCAAAAAGATTTTTTTAATTACAAAAGTGTTACTTTCACCAATATTGATTTTTATGCATAAAAGACTTTTTTTAAATTATAAAAGTGTTACTTTTATCAAAATTGATTTTTATGTATAAATGGATGCATAAAAGAATTTTTTATTATTATAAAAGTGTTACTTTCATCAATATTGATTTTCATGCATAAAATGATGCATAAAAGAATTTTTTTTATTATAAAAGTGTTACTTTCATCAAAATTGATTTTTTACATAAATAGATGCATAAAAGGATTTTCTTCTATATAAAAGTGTTATTTCCATAGAAGTTGGATTTTATGCATAAATAGATGCATACAAAATTTTTATATCAAAATAAGAGTTCTCTTTAATTCTATGTTTAAATCCCATGAATATTGAATAAGTAAATATCATGTGAGAGAAAATTCTACCGTTTCATATTCTCTAGGATAGTAATGAGAAAATTCAAAAAAACTATTGAAGTCAGAATTTTAGATAAATGATTAATTTATTCTTTATAGAAATTCACGATTAGTTTTAAATTCAGTTAAATAAAATACTCAATGAATTAAATTCAGTAAAGTAGTAATTGAAATATTACCTTTTGAGAAAGATAGTTCAGGAGAACCTTTCCAGACTCAAACCCTGAATCAGATTATGACCAAGACATAACTTCTTTGTCAGTTTCAAGAAAAGACGATGTGACCAGTTCAAAAAAATTCACTCAAATTGCCCACCGAATCTGAAATCAAGTTAAGACCTTGATTCTGATCTGAGAATCAAGGTTACAGAATTAAGGAAATTCTGCTGGAATTTTAGACCTGTGATCTAGAAGTATTGGGGTACGGATTTAAGATATACCTATCGTATTCAAAAGAAAATCAAATCTGAAAACTTGCATAGAAACCCTGTTTTCTTAAAGGACTGTCTTACGCTAGAATGCTGGAGGGAGCATTGGTATATGTGTTTTTCTAAGGGAAGTTCGGTTGCAACATCTGGCGGGGAGTGTTCATAGGACGGCTCATGCGACAAAAGCTTACGCAGGTCTTGACCAGCCTAGGTATGGTGAAAAATGGTGTGCTTTCGGTACGATGGGCGTGAGGGCTAACGAAGTGATCCCTGAGTGAAGTGCTAGGACACCTAAGGAGGATCTTGGAGGGTTTTGACCAGGCGATGCTGCACGGGCTCGCGGTGCTTAGGACACCCATGCGTATGTTGTGGAAAATATATATATGTATGATGACGAGAAAATTATTGTAATCTGTTACTGGATCTCGTTGCTGACCTGCTGGTCTCAACGGAGAGTCCAAAGTGATACTGTTTTGTGAGAAACAAGGATTGCCAAATGGAAATTTTGAGTTGTTATGACATCTGTAACCAATAATTATTTTATCAATGAATTGCTTATCAATGGATTGTTTTTAAAGGTTAAAGTTTAAAAAGGAGTGTGTGCATAGGCTAACGCATGGGCCGGATGGGGTAGGCTGGAATCAGTAGAGTTTTAATAATAAAATTGATTAATAGAAATACGCTTAGAACTTGAGTAGTTAAATAAAAGCCTGAAGACTTCTCTAATGAATACATTAACGGTTGTGCCTGATTCAATTAGGAAAAAAGCGTTGATTCCTTCAAGATAAGTCTGTAATAGTTTTCCTTCTATCTGGTTTAATCAGATGAAGATTAGTTCAGTATCTTGACCTTGTTAGAAAAATTCGTTAAGAAATTTAAAATGGTGGAATCGTCCCCGTTTTTTGGGCATGGGAAATTTTGCCGGTTTCGGTTTTCGGAATGACCACCAGCTTAGTCTCGTGCCTAGACATTTGAGGGCGAGGCCCGGAGTGTGGAAAACCCTGCCCTACGTATGAAGGAGCTGCTTCCGCTGTCAGCCTACCGGGAATCCGGTGTGCGGAGGGGACAGTGGGATCTCTCAGTTGGTATTAGAGCGCTATTGTAAATTTAGGTAACAACAACAAAAATTGCTTAAAATTTTAAAGTAAATCTAGGAAATAATGTTGAATGAACTTGAAAAATTGAAAACATAAATTGAATTGGAAATTTATAAATAGATACCCCGAATCTATCTGACATTCCTGAACTCTCCCAGAGTCAAGATATGATACCCTTTGCATTCGAGCACCTCATCAACTCTGCTATGACCCGAGTAAGCAGAGTGAGACTCGCACATGTCATTTTGAGAGTATTTACTTTCCTGATCCTATTGAGCGACGTCGGTATATGTGGTTCTTTAGAGTACGATGTAGTCAGCGTCAGAGGCTCAAGAAAAATATTTCCTTAGCCATGATTCTGATAAGGCTAGAGCTTGTTCAGCATGTACAACTCTTTGATCATTCACCCAGGAACTTCAGAATTTCATGCCGAGTTTTTAGGCTTCTTAGCCGCTTTATCCCTAGAAGTAGAATTACACCTCTTTCTCTAATGAATTGTGTGTACCATGGTATGTCTCCTTCGTAGTTTCGCTTCTTTATGTGAACGCGATTGAGGCAATGACTTTGGGAGCCGTGATGCTCTATGTTTATATCGAAATCACAAAAAATCTTATGATTACTTGAATATTAAATCCGTGGTCCCGCCGAAAGCGGCATCCTCTAACTTTAAAACATTCAAAACCTCGGGAAGTACTTCAAACTTTCCTCCCCCAAAGAGGCAGCAAGGCCCAAATCAGAATCAGGATACTGGGAGATTCAGAAGTGAAGGAAGACCCTTCCCACAGAACACTTTCTTAGGAGTCCCACCTCTTTGAAGGATTCAGAGCGATGAGCTCAGAAGTGAGAACCGGTGTTCTGGATGTTAGGGTTTTGGTCACCAGCTGAAAGACTGCCTGACTCCTGCCATGTCAAGGGGGCACGAAAGTCAAGGACCGAGAGTGCAAAGACCAGCCCCTTTTTATCAGTCAGCTCAGGGTCCATCTCGTCAAAATCAGGGTAATCCCAGGAGAACTCCAGTTCAGCCATCTGCCTCTGTCCAAAGTAGCCTCAGAACTCCTTCCCAGAACTAGGACAACCAAAGAGAAAGAGTTCTGCCTCAGACTGCAGGAGCCAGAGCAGTCACAATAGCAGAAGTAGTGGAAGAGGAAAGAGGACAGATTTATGCAACAATTGAAAACCAAGGGCAAAATCGCCAATTCTCTGACATCATTCATACTCCAGCTGAGTATCAAGGTAAGCCTTTTAAGCTGATACTAGTTTTTTAAGCGTTTTAGGTAGCTCATTTATGTTTTCAAAATGAATCCAGTAGACACAAAGTTAAAAGCTAAAGAACCTGAATGGTTAAGTGATTATGATGATTTATTCCCAGTAGAATTAACAGAGATGTCTCCAATTCAGGAAGTAGATCATGTGATAGAATTGACCCCCAACCAGTAGCCCTGCACACGTACAAAATGCCAGTTCTTGAAGCCATCGAACTCAAGGAACAACTTAGGCAGTTGTTAGAACAAGGGTTTGTAAGACCCAGTGTTTCACCTTCGGGTGTGCCAAATCTCTTTCAGAAAAAGAAAGATGGAACGCTAAGACTTTGTGTGGACTACAGAGGCCTCAATCAGCTGACAGTTAAGAATAAGTTTCCTATCCCCATAAAAAGAAAGATGGAATGCTAAGAAAGATGGAACGCTAAGACTCTGTGTGGATTGCAGAGGCCTCAATCAGCTAACAGTTAAGAATAAGTATCCTATCCCCAGAATTGATGAGCTTCTGGACAGGCTAAGTGAAGCCCAGATCTTCAGAAAGATAGATCTCAAATCAGGGTATTATCAAATCAGGATTAATGAGCAAGATATCCCGAAGACAGCCACCATCAATACTCGGTATGGGCATTATGAATTCACTGTCAAGCCGTTTGGCTTGACAAATACCCCAGCTACATTCAATCGCTTAATGCAACACATTCTCAGAGAATACTTGGATGTTTTTTTTCATATTTTCTTTGATGATATTCTGATTCACTCAAAGAATGCAGTTGACCATGAAACTCATGTCAGAAAAGTTCTTAAGATTCTAAGGAAGCACCAACTCTTTGCAAAAAAGAGCAAATGCACTTTCTCTACCGACCATGTTGAATACTTGGGCTTTCTGGTATCCAAAGATGGAATTTCTCCAGATTCTGCTAAATTCCAAGCAGTCATGGATTGGCCTGAACCAAAAACAGTGTAAGAAGTCAAGGGATTCTTGGGATGACTGGTTGGTGTAGAATTTTTATACCAAAGTATTCTCTCATAGCTTCCCCCCTGACTAATATTCTCAAGAAGAATATTACGTTTCAATGGTCTGCCAGGTACCAGAGTGCTTTTGATAAGCTGAAGATTGCCTTGATAACCAATCCTGTTCTGAAGCTGCCGGATTTCTCTTTACCCTCTTTGAGGTAGTAACTGATGCCAGTGGTTTTTCCCTAGGAGGTGCACTCATGCAGGAAGGTCATGCAGTGGCCTATGAATCCCGAAAACTCAGAACGCATGAGAGAAATTATGCTGTCACGACCAGAACTACTTTCAGTAGTATATGCCCTGAAGTTGTGGAGACATTACCTACTGGGTCAAAGATTCACTTTGATGACAGATCATCAGAGCTTAAAGTGGATCTTCACTCAGAAGGATCTCAATATGCGCCAAAGAAGGTGGATGCATACCCTGCAAGAATTTGATTTTGAAATGAAGTACCGTCGCCCAGGCAAAGAAAATGTGGTAGTAGATGCCCTCAGCAGAAAAGCCTCCTTGCTTGTAATTACTGTAGTGTCAAATCCTTTGATTATTGAAGCAAGAGAGAAGATCATGCAGGATAGATTCTTTGGCCCTATTGCTACCCTACTTATGCAGGAATGCAAAACTCCACAGGAGTTGAATCGAGTTCAAGGGTACAACCTAGATGATGGAATTATGTATTATAATCGCAAACTATGCATTCCCAATGATGAGGGAACTAAGGGTCGAATTTTGAATGAAGCCCGTGATAGCCTTATTTGCAGGACATCCAGGTTTCATCAAAAACCTACATGTCAATGAAGAAAAGCTTCTTTTGGCCTGGTCTAAAAAAGGATGTGCTTAATCATGTACGTTAATGTTTGAGTTGTCAGAAAGTCAAGGCCGAGAGAGTAAAAATTCCTGGGAAGTTACATCCATTAGACATCCCCCAGATGAAGTGGGAATGTATCAAGATGGAGTTTTTTACTAGATCACCTTGAGTACAATCAGGTTACGACTCCATCTTCGTGGTAGTTGTTGATAGACTTACCAAAGTTGCCCATCTAATTCCAGTAAAAGAAACCTACACTGCAGTTGATGTGGCCTGAGTGTTCCACAATGTATTTCATGTCAGCCTTCTTAAAAAGTATATACCAAGCCCAAATCATGTGCTTGATGATGAAATCTTAACTTCTTCAACCCAAGGGCAGATGGAAGTCCAACAACCTGAAGAAATCCTTGATGTTCAAGATAAGGTTCTCAGGGATAAAATTCTGAGAGAATTATCGGTTTAATGGAAGTTCTATCCTTTTGAAATGCCACCTAGGAGAAAGAAGCCGAACTGTTGCGGGATTATCCCCAGTTTGCAAGATGAGGACATCTCGCGCTTTTCAAGTGGGAGAGAATGTAAGATTCCTCCCGCGCCCCTCAAGATGTCCAGTATCTTCCCCTTGTAATCAATTCCCTCTTCAGAATAATAAAAGATCTTGTTTCTATCTATTTAGACTTAGAGAGAGAAAATGTTCTAGAGAGAGATTATTCAGATTTTAGATATTTTTGGATGGAAAAATATATCTTCTTACTAAAATAAATTCCCCCGAAACAGAAGTTCAAAGAGATTTTTAGAAAGTGCATTAGAAATAAATTATAATCTGTTCAAAAGGCCTTATCTCCTAAGGGTCCACATTTTCTAAAAATTCTAAATTAAGTTTTTGAGGAGCCAATGAGATTCATCCAAATTTATGGAGGAGATAAATGAAAGAAATAAAGAAAATCCTCCCAAAAATGAGTAAATACTCACATAAGATGAAGAGTGGACTAAGGACCAAAAGAAATACTAAAAAAATGAAATTTTGCCACCTCAAGAGTGGGGATTCCCCCTCATGAAGGAGGGGAGTGTTCAAAGGATGGCTCACGCGGCAAAAACCTGTCCCCAGGTCTTGACCAGCTTGGGTATGGTGAAACATGGTGTGCTTTCGGTACTATGGACGAGGGTCGACAAAGTGGTCCCTGAGTGAAGTGCCAGGACACCTAAGGAGGATCCTCGAGGATTCTGACCAGGCGATGCACGTTGCTTAGGACACCCACACGTATGTCATGGAAGATATATATATATATGATGACGAGAAAAATATTATAATCTGTTACTGGATCTCGTTGGCTGACCTGGTGGTCTCAACGGAGAGTCCAGAGTGATACTGTTTTGTGAGAAACAAGGATTGAATGGAAATTTTGAGTTATGACATCTGTAACCAATAATTGTTTATCAATGGGGATTGTTTTTAAAAGTTAAAGTTTAAAGAGGAGAGTGTGCGTATCTGTATTCTAAAGCAAAAGTTAAGAAAGGCATTCAATTATGGGTGGGTGAGTACTTGTCTGGTTCTACTAATTCCAGTGGTTGGGCGGTGGCTATAGGCTGGAATCAGTAGAGTTTTAATAATAAAATTGATTAATAGGAATACGCTTAGAACTCGAGTAGTTAAATAAAAGCCTGAAGACTTCTCTAACGAATAGATCAACGACTGTGCCTGATCAATTAGGAAAAAAGCGTTGATTCCTTCAAGATAAGTCTATAATAGTTTTCCTTCTATCTGGTTTAATTAGATGAAGGTTAGTTCAGACCTCGTTAGAAAAATTCGTTAAGAAATTGAAAATGGTGGAATCGTCCCTGTTTTTCGGGCATGGAAAATTTTCTCGGTTTTGGTTTTCAGAATGACCACCAGCTTAGTCTCATGGCCAGACATTGGAGGGCGAGGCCCCGAGTGGGAAACCTGCCCCACGCATGAGGGAGCTCCTTCCGCTACCAGCTACTACCGAGAATCCGGTGTGCGGGGCAGTGAGATCTCACACTAGTCCCACTTGCATCACTTCTCTCTGGTCTACCACTCGGATGGTGAAGGGAGTTGGCTCAGTAATTCGGAGACCCAAGACTTTCCTAGTAGCTTCGGGCATGATGTTAACACCAGAACCACCATCCACAATGGCTCCTGTACTTTGAGTTCCTCCCATGGAGACTGTCACCCTTGGGCTTTGGTGATCGGCCACTCCTAGGACAGTGAGGCATACCCTTGCTTGCTGCCTCTTGGGCCGTCGCCCACTACTACTAGATGTGGCTTCACCCCCTAGTTGCCTTCGGATCCATCCAATGCTGGACCAAGCCTAACACTTGCTCTCCTATTTCCTGGCTCAAACCACATAATTGAGGAAGGGTGATTTCCACCTTTACTCCTTCCAACTTTTCCTCCCAACTTAAATTACTAACCTTGGGTTGGGTAGACTCCTCATCCGCCTTTGAAGGTGTGGTGGTTGGGGGAATGACCAAGGTAGGTACCGCTTCCTTCTCCATGGGTGGTGTTTGAATGAATTCCTCCACAACCTCCTTATAAGCTTGGTCCACAATGGATGGGTAGATTGCACCATTAGGGAGAGGAGTTGGTGTCTTTGGTGGTCCTTGGGACCGGGTGACAGCCACCACTATTGGAGTGCCAACAGTGGGAGGTGGCACCACTTCCACTATTGGAGTGTCAACCTTGGGAGACGGTACCATAGCTTCCACCATGTTAACCAGCGGGGTCTAGGACAATCCCAGATGTAGTGTTCTTGGCTCTCCACGCAATGGAGGCGAGCCCTCTGGTATAATGCATTGAGCTTGCATGTAGCCGCTCCCCCCACAATGGTAGCATATAAGAGGTTGGGTGGGGTTTTTGGGAGGACAGTGATTGGGGAACCTTTTGTTAGGTCGAGCCCCATAAGTGTTGTTACCAACCGGAGGTACTGGAGGGGCTGTCGCATAGACCACTGGAGGTGGGTTTTGATAGACTTGAGGTGTTTGTGGGATAGGGACTAGTGGGAGGTACTGCAAATAGGTTGGGAGAGTGCTTGCTTGATATGAAATTTGCATAGGCAGGGGGTTGTATGTTAGGGTTGCTCCAAGATGAGGGGTATTGGTGTATGCTACCATGGCTACTTGAGCTCCCTGTTGAGATGAAGTGGTCTGGGGGGGGTGGTGGACGAATTTGTACAAAAGTAGCCATGGGGGAGGAAAGGTTTTGTGGGGTAGCTAAGTAGGAGGGACCAACGCGGGCAGGGTTAATATAAGCTTGGGACTGGGGGACTGATTGAGGGTTCAAGAAGGGTGTTGGGTATGGTTGGTGGTTAGGAGCTTGGGAAGAAGTTGAAGCACTACTGGTTGGGGTCACCATGTAATCTTCGGCAAAAGGATTAAGCGGGGAGGCACCTTGCTTAAGTTCTTGTTGCATGAGGCGAAGTCCGTTGAGGTATTAACACTCTTTGACCTCATGGCCCGCCTTTGACCAAAATAAGCAATATTTCTTGGAGGGACAATCATTTGGAAGATGGCCTTGCAAGTTACATACCGGGCACCATGGACTCATCCTGGGATCTTTGACCTTGAGCTGCTCAATCTCCTTCCGAAGCGCTGCCACAGCCGCATCCTCTTGTTGTGACCTTTTGAAATCTTCAAGCTTCTTCTTGAGCTTGGCGAGATCGTCCATGGAAGCGGAAGTAGAAGCTACTGTCGGGGCTAGAGGAACGATTGGAGGAGCCAAAGACATGCCAGGGATAATTGAGGGCCAAGAGGTACTACGCTCTGCCATGAGGCGAGCATTCTCCAGTTGTGTAGCTCTGTCTTGGAAGTCTTGCAGGGTGCCTTGGGGTGGAAACGTCTCTCTCATCTTGATCGCCGTTTGAGTAGGGAGTGCTCAAAGCACCCACTATTGTAGCATGTAGTTTCTAGGATCTTGGGGTAGCCGAGAGACCAAAATGTTAGCTCTTGTGACAAGTTGGGCCACTGACTCCCCCGCCTTCATGGAGAGTTGGTTGAGCTCTTGAGTGATGAGGTCAAAGTAGTTCCCTGGCCGAAAGGTGGCCAAGAACTCTAGCCTGAGCGTGGCCCAATTTGGGAAGTGGTTCATAGGAAATTTATTGTACCACCGGTCGGCACTTTCTTCCAGCGTTGTCAGGAACAAGACCAAGCGTGCATCATCTCGGTTGAGATCTCTTGAGTCACACATAGTGAGGAACCATCGCACATGGTCTTCTGCATCTTCAATGATGGTACCTTTGAAGGTTGGTAGCTTAACTTGCACGCGGTTAAGGACAATAGCAAATGGCTCTGGCCCTAGAGCTGCCATAGGGTTAGAAGAGGAAGATGCTAAGGGAAGAGTAAGGGAACAAGGAAAAACACTACGACTAGTTCGACTAGTTTGAAGAGTAGAATGAAGGGGTGAATCAACTCCAGAAGCTCTAGTCTTTGGGGCATGCACAACAATCCTCTCACCATGATCAAAAATCACCAAAAAAGAAAAAAAAAGAAAAATTCAAGACTATCCTTGACCTCTAGGAGAGTCCCACCGTGATCGCCAAATTTTGCCTAAACTGTAGATGACTACCAGTCCTTGCTAGGGAACTCGAAGTCAACCGCCACAAACACTATGGTTGGGGGAGAAGGGAGCGTGGATCCTCTCAGGGAAGTATACCCGCCAAGGATTAATCAACCTCACTGGCTAGACATGCAAGATCTAGGCTCTATACTATCTATCGTGCTCTCCGACCCCACCTAGCACCACAGTACCCCTACAGGCCTCTCACTCACACCACACACACCACTCACTCACACCACACACACCACTTACACCTCACTCACCTCGCTCACACAAAGAGATAGACAAAACACCAAATAGAGCACAACACTACCATCACAATACCAAAAAGGAGTGATACAAGGGAGACTCCACTCTCCGATAGAAGGACTGTGCTAGAATTCAAGGTGATACACTGGAGAGTGTCCTCTTTTGTGAGAGTGTGTTCTAGACTCTTTGTATTCTGCTGAGAGAGTGCTCCCATTAACTCCTCCTTGGGTGTCCTCCTCCTCGGGTGGTGCTCAAGAGGATCTCGAAGAGGATCTCTCCCTGCCTTGGGAAAGGGAGAGGGGAAAGGAAGATGGTGCTCAGGATCTCAAAGAGGATCTCTCCCTGCCTTGGGAAAAGGAGAGGGGTGTTGCCTCCATGAGTGCTCCATGAGTGCCATCGGAGTTGGCCATGCAGGTATGAGATGTCGAAGGGGACCAGCGGTCAGAGGGGTCAAAGAGCACTGGCAATCGGAGGTGGTGACGGCGGTAAGAGTAGTCGGAGGGCACTGGCAGTGATGGTGGTTGGAGTAATCGGAGGGCACCGACCGTCAGAGTGGTCGGAGCACATCGGCGGTCAGAGTCATCAGAGGGCACCGGCGGTGATGGCAGTCAGAGTCATCGGAGGGCACTGGCGGTGATGGCGGTCGGAGAGGTCGGTGGAGTGTGGAGGAACTGGCTTCCCATCCACAAAAACCAACAATCCAAACAATCAAATTTTAGATGGGTGAGTACTACAATTTATTAGTTTACTTTATTTTGATCTAGTAGTTTGATTTAGAGTTAGTCTTTGCAAAAACACAAATTTTAGTTTATACCATTTAGATTTTGAACCATAAAAATGACAATTGTCGTTTTGAAAAATTGATGGAAATTTGAATTATAGAATCCACTTTATTGACAAAGTAGATTCTGGAATCCAAAAGATTGACGTTTCTATCATGAGAGTGAAATTTCTGTCCGAAAAAGAGAATTTTTGATCCATAATTTTCTTTGTTTTCTACATCTTCTTACTGAGGACTCAGAGCCCGAGATAGTGACTTTGGCAAGCACTCAAGTGCCAATCAAGGATGATGGGGTTGAGGAAGAGGTGGCTATAGACCCAACAGAGGAGAGGGCAGAGGCCGAAAATGAAACCTTTGAGCTTAATGCATCCCTTATCCCCTTTGATGCAGCACCTATTTCATTGGAAGACAGTCAATCTAATGAGAATAAACAAGGGGAGTTGTCACTACCTTCCTTGCCCAGCTTTATTATGGCAGCCCAAGCTGATTATGTATTATTATAATAGACATTGTGCAACATTTCAATATTCATGAAGACTATTGCTTGGCTGCCTTAGCAAATTTTACTGAAGCAGACATGGGTTGGATAGAGGAAGGAGTTGACAATTATCTACTAGCTGATTCTGCAGTCCAGGACTCTGAGTACATTCCTATCAAGGAGGTATTAAAGAAGATGTTCAATGAAGCTAGGACATATGAAACCCAATTGCCTTCCGAGGAGGAGCTTGCAGCAATTGTCGATCATCTTGGTTTGGTAGATATGGGCAAATTTTTGGCACCTACTATGCATGAAGACAGTAAGTCCATGATCCTTTTGTGGACAAGATCCATGCTTGAGGGTGATGAAAATCAACAGGTGATAGAGCCGAAGATTTTTCAAACTATAAGAATTTTATTTATGTGGACTTTGTCGATTGTGTTAATTAAACATATAACATTGGTACCAGGTTTTTGTATATGATGATGATTTCCTGAAGAGAGCACGAGGCTCAAGATCATCCAGTGCTTCCACTTCAAAGTCAACAAGTCATTGAAAGGATGTTTCTCTCGCTCAATATATAAGACATTTGAATCATCAAAAGGTACGTGCAGTTTACGACACTTGCTTAAAATTGACAACAACAAGCAGTGACATGAGTCGTGATGATTACAATTTTAATACGTAGATCATTATATTTCACAAGGAGTTCTCAAAAGACAATGCAAAATTCCCTTTATTTGCATTCAAAGTACTATCTAGGTTTTGTGGTGGACACGAAGTGCCTTTAAATGCTGAGAAGGTGGTGCTTGTCGAGAAACAGTTTGCACTGCAGGTGTTTGGTCACAGGGGTATGGTTGCCAAGCACTAAGATGCCCCTACTACTTGTCATATACAATGCATGCTATTGTAGTGGGAATTACAGACCCACACACATTGCATCCATATAGGAAAAGATATCTAATAAGGACAAGAAAAAGCCGGTCAGAACTGTTGCCTCCAACGGTGCAGATGCCAAAATTAGTTCTCTCGGGGTAGATGAAGAGGAAGAAGAGGAAAAGGAAGATGAAGAAGGAAGACCACTGAAGAAGCTCAAGCCCACCTTCTCCCAACCTTGACTCTTGAGCGACGCCACAACTGACGATGCTCTCTCGCAGTTGATTGATTCCAAGCGAATTGTCGCTTTTCTTTATTAATCAATTGTATTGCATGTGTTAATGATGAGGAATTGAATTTGTCTCCTTGTTTTGCTTTGTGAATCAATTTCATGTAAGTCCATTGATGTAACTCTAAAAGACTATTGCCTCGATTCTTGCCTCCACCATGTCTAGTGTGCTTAAAGTAACCTGTTCTTGCCATGTAATGTGACTTCTCCATGCCTTGAGTTTACCATATTGACAATGAACTGTATGTCTTTGCAAAATATGGTGTATGATTATATAGTATATGCTGCAATCAATGATAAAATTAAACAAAAAGAAAATCAGATGTATGTATTAGTTGGTCTCACAGTATTGAGATTGTAGCAGTTTTTAAAGTTCTTACCATATGAGTTACATGTTGATCACCATATGAGTTGGTCTCACAGTATTGAGATTGTAGCAGTTTTTAAAGTTCTTACCATATGGGTTACAATCTCACAGTATTGAGATTGTAGCAGTTTTTAAAGTTCTTACCATATGAGTTACATGTTGATCACTCCATCGTGCAATGAATGACTTCCTCCAAGTCTCTAATATGTTTTCAAATAATTTTATCTCACTATTGCTCCAGCTCTTTTTCTCCATGAATGCAAAGATCTTGTCAAGTGAAATCCACACATCTGCCTTCCGATTTTGGATTGAATCAAATGTCCTTGACTGCATTATGTAGATCTTTCTATCGATTAAACGTATTTTTCTTGTTTTTATCTCGGTAGTCTTTGAGGCAGTATGACAAAAATCTTTTAGCTTTCACACCACCTATTGATGGTTGTTTTGGTACTTTGCTGCCCCCTTATGACCACTTGTCTTCCTCCTCAATTTTAACATGCCCCCCATGCAAGCCAATGTCTGATAGCACTTTGTCTATTGCTTTGATTGCTTTTAAAGATTTTTTTTAGGCTTTAACATCCATGCAGCATATGTACAAATACACCAGCTTCTCTACAATTCTACATAGTGTATGCAATGTGCATATGTGCACTCTGGATAGAAGAATATCAAGCACTGCTTTGAAATCTTTATCTTTTAAATGCCTCAGGAGCTTTGTTCCATATTACATGATCTAAAGTCTTGGCACTTGACATGCAATATAGACATGGACTCTTTTCATTTGCACCTTTGCTTATGTTATACATGCATTTTAGAGTCTTTAAATCACCTTCCATGTGCCATTCCACTTTATAGTCACCGAACCCAAGCACATGAAGGGCCCTTCCATTTCTTTGCTCACTAATCAGCGATGGAATTATAGTTTGATGAAACAACCCCAATGCAAAATTTGAGTATCTTCTTTATCCACCTGTGTCATTAGAAAGTAGCTCATGTTTAATAATACAAGTTTCGTGTTTAAATTATTTCAACGTAATACACAATCATATTCAATGATAAAGAAGATACCTTAAAAGATCGAAGCGGCAATATGTTTTTCTCCGATTGAACACTGAAATATCTTGTATCATCTTTTGTAATTAATCTGTCTAAGTCCCTATTCATTAGAGTGATAGTAACCCTCTCCATTTTTATGTTCTTTAAAATCTCACACTCATCCACTTTCAAAACAAATTTTAGAACGCATTCACATTCTTCTTAATTAATCTCAAAGAACTGAACTCCCTACCTTTGCAAAGCTTTAATCAAAGAAAATATTATTGTGCTAGTTAAAGAGTACCTCTCTGTCTTTAGCAATGAATGTTGCTTCAATATGTACTGGTGAACCAAGATTCTCAAACACCTCTGAGTTCACATGTTGGCATGTAGAATTTATTCGCATTGGTTTTGGAAGTAACGAACCTTTATGCTTCTTACTTTGACATTTCTCTGCTAGTGCCTTAAACAGTATACTATATGCTTTTTGAGAGATGCCAGTCACATCTAGCATTGCTTACAACGGAGTTGCATCAAACTGGTTCTTGTTCATAAAAGAAGACACATGCTTCTCATTGATTTTTTGAAACTTCTTTTAATACAACATCTCTTCCACTATTCCTTTTGGTACCAAATGACTCTAATGCACTCCAGCTTCGGAATGTACCTTGGACTCCAGATGAAGTAAAGATCTAAAAATAGAATAACATCAAATTTGATTACTCATGTCTAGTTTCAAACAAAGAATCTAATCTAAAAAGAGAAATATATATGAAACAAGAGTTAACATTACCTTATAACCTATACTCGCTTCTTCATCCCTCCACTTCCAACTTTCATTTTCTCTATGTTGCAAAGTTGCCTTCTTCTTTTACACGACATGGTAGGAGTCGGGCAGTCTTTTAACTGATGACCAAATCCTTGGCATCCAAAACACTGGTTCTCACTTCTGAACTCATCGTTCTGAATCCTTAAAACAGGTGGGACTCGTGAGAAGTATTTTGGGGAAAGGGTCTTCCTTTTTTAAACAGAATCTTTCTTTTATTTTAGAAAGGGAATAATTATAAGATCAGAAAGGGAGGTTCTTACTCTTGTGTATACCTTGAAGGCTGGGGGAGGAATCTTACATTCTACCCCACTTAAAAAAAATACGAGATGTCCTCATCTCGCAAAGTAGAGGACAACTCTTTTTCTTAAGATCCAATTTATTCTGGGGTTCCTTATAATCTGGTCAACCCAACAGAATACGGGGATAAATATCCCTTTTATAGAACTCATCATTAAATAACAATTCATTCAGATCATATCATTCATATCTTTAACACGATAATGGTCCATTAGACCGAAAAATTTCTTTCTGAACATTCCTCCACACGGGAATTTCAGTCAAGCAAGTTCTCAATTTGTCATCCCTTAACTTGATCTACCGTGTCAAGTGTTAACAGTAGCAATTTGACAGCACAATCTACTAATCTCATAGTGATTTGTTGAAATCAATATCATCATTCTAGTTATAAATATCATCATAGGGACTCGTCCCATTCATCCTCATTGTGGTTTCGCTCAGGTTATTATATTTCAACTAAATTTCAACCTTCTTAAAAAGTATATACCAAGCCCGAATCATGTGCTTGATGGATGAAATCTTAACTTCTTCAACCCCAAGGACAGATGGAACTCCAACCTGAAGAAATCCTTGATGTTCGAGAAAAGGTTCTCAGGGATAGAATTATGAGAGAATTATTGGTTAAATGGAAGTTCTATCCTTTTGAAGATGCCACCTGGGAGAAAGAAGCCAAACTGTTGTTGCAGGATTACCCCCTAGTTTGCGAGATGAGGACATCTCGCATTTTTCAAGTGGGAGAGAATGTAAGATTCCTCCGCAGCCCCTCAAGATGTCCAGTATCTTCCCCTCTTGAGAATGATAAAAGATCTTGTTTCTACATATTTTAGCTTAGAGAGAGAAAATATTCTAGAGAGAGGTTATTCAGATTTTAGATATTTTTGGATGAAAAAATATCTCTTCTTATTTAAATAAATTCTCTCGAAACAAAAGTTCAAAAAGATTTTCAGAAGGTGCATTAGAAATAAATTATAATCTGTTCAAAAGGCCTTATCCTAAGGTTCCAGATTTTTTAAAAATTTTAAATTAAGGTTTTGAGGGACCAATCAGATTCATCCAAATGTATGGAGGAGATAAATTAAAGAAATAAAGAAAATCTCCCAAAAAATGAGTAAATACTCACATAAGATGAAGAGTGGACTAAGGACCAAAGGAAATACTAAAAAAATGAATTTTTGACACCTCAAAAGTGGGGATTCCCCCTCATGAAGGAGACGCCTATTTCACATGTGTGGTGGAGTTTTAAATTTCTCAAATATTGAGATATTTCATCTCTCCGAATTCAAGTCTAGTTCCAAAAAGTAAGCTAAACTGACCCAAAAATGGTAAAAAATTGACCAAACTGATCTGGAGAATTCTAGAATCAATTTGCTTGGTTAGAAGCTCACTTTTTCCTATAGATAGCAGCCTCCCCATTTGTAGAAGCTTAATAGTGTTTTATGCACTGTTACTCTACTCCACCCTCCAGAGCCAAAAACACTAAATTTATTTCATTAGTTTTTGACCTTTCCCTCTTTAACTGAATTGGTGGCCACTCTTGTTGCAAGCAAGAGTAGATGCCTCAAACCATCAAGCCAAAGGAAAGCTCACAGAAATTCAAGTAAGCTAGAAATCCTACTTTTTCTTTATTCCTTTTAATGGTTTTCTAATTTTGTTTTCTTTAAATGAAAAATTGATGTTATGCCTTAATGGAAAGGCTTTCCCCCTCTCTTCATTCTTAAATTCAGCCTTTCTTTATCCTAGATAAGTAATCAAATTATTAGAATTAAACTTTTCATATTGTTTCTCTTTTAAAAGTGAAATTTGATTAGTTTAGAATGCTTTAAACCATTTGGGATAATTTTTAAGTAACTTGAGGATAGAAAAAATTAAAAAATGGTTAGCCATACAAAGGAGGTTATGGCAAGATTTTCTTAAATTTTATGAAATAAGTTTTATCTTTTATTATTCAAAAAGAGTAATCCCCACCATTTGTGTATTCTAAAAGTGTTATTTTCATTCTAGGCATAGAAAAATGCAGTATAAATATTTTTATTATAAAAGTGTTATTTTCATTAAAATTTAAATTCTATGCACAAAAAGATGCATATTATTTGTGTTTTTATTATAAAAGAGTGATTTTCATTAGATTTAAATTCTATGCATAGAAAGATGCATATTGGATATTTTTTTAAGTATAAAAGTGTGATTTTCATTAGAATTAAATTCTGTGCATAGAAAGATACATATTGAAAATAATTTTTTTAATAAAGGTGTTACTTTCACCAATATTGATTTTTATGCATAAAAGATTTTTTTTAATTATAAAAGGATTACTTTCATCAAATTTGATTTTTATGTATAAATCAATATTGATTTTCATTCATAAAAGATTTTTTTAATTATAAAAGTGTTACTTTCACCAATATTGATTTTTATGCATAAAAGAATTTTTTTAATTATAAAAGTGTTACTTTCATCAAAATTGATTTTTATGTATAAATGGATGCATAAAAGAATTTTTTATTATTATAAAAGTGTTACTTTCATCAATATTGATTTTCATGCATAAAATGATGCATAAGAAAATTTTTATTATTATAAAAGTGTTACTTTTATCAAAATTGATTTTTTTTACATAAATAGATGTATAAAAGGATTTTCTTCTATATAAAAGTGTTATTTCCATAGAAGTTGGATTTTATGCATAAATAGATGCATACAGAATTTTTATATCAAAATAAGAGTTCTCTTTAATTCTATGTTTAAATCCCATGAATATTGAATAAGTAAATACCATGTGAGAGAAAATTCTACCGTTTCATATTCTCTAGGATAGTAATGAGAAAATTTAGAAAAACTATTGAAGTCAAAATTTTAGATAAATGATTAATTTATTCTTCATAGGAATTCATGATTAGTTTTAAATTCAGTTAAATAAAATACTCAATGAATTAAATTCAGTAAATTAGTAATTGAAATATTACCCTTTGAGAAAGATAGTTCAGGAGAACCTTTCCAGACTCAAACCCTGAATCAGACTATGACCAAGACATAACTTCTTCGTCAGTTTCAAGAAAAAACGATGTGACCAGTTCAAAAAAATTCACTCAAATCGCCCACCGAATCTGAAATCAAGTTAAGACCTTGATTCTGATCTGAGAATCAAGGTTACAGAATTAAGGAAATTCTGTTGGAATTTTAGACTTGTGATCTAGAAGTATTGGGATACGGATTTAAGATATACCCATTATATTCAAAAGAAAATCAAAACTCAAAACTTGCATAGAAACCCTGTTTTCTTAAAGGACTGTCTTATGCCAGAATGCTGGAGGGAGCATTGGTATATGTGTTTTTCTAAGGGAAGTTCAGTTGCAACATCTGGCGGGGAGTGTTCATAGGACGGCTCATGCGACAAAAACTTACCCAGGTCTTGACCAGCCTAGGTATGGTGAAAAATGGTGTACTTTCGGTACGATGGGCGCGAGGGCTGACGAAGTGATCCCTGAGTGAAGTGCCAGAACATCTAAGGAGGATCTTGGAGGGTTCTGACCAGGCGATGCACGGGCTCGCGGTGCTTAGGACACCCATGCGTATGTTGTGGAAAATATATATATGTATGATGACGAGAAAATTATTGTGATCTGTTACTGGATCTCGTTTTGCTGACTTGCTGGTCTCAACAGAGAGTCCAAAGTGATATTGTTTTGTGACAAACAAGGATTGCCAAATGGAAATTTTGAGTTGTTATGACATCTGTAACCAATAAATATTTTATCAATGAATTGTTTATCAATGGATTGTTTTTAAAAGTTAAAGTTTAAAGAGGAGTGTGTGCATAGGCTAACGCATGGGCCGGATGGGGTAGGCTGGAATCAGTAGAGTTTTAATAATAAAATTGATTAATAAAAATACGCTTAGAACTCGAGTAGTTAAATAAAAGCCTGAAGACTTCTCTAATGAATAGATCAACGGTTGTGCCTGATTCAATTAGGAAAAAAGCGTTGATTCCTTCAAGATAAGTCTGTAATAGTTTTCCTTCTATCTAGTTTAATCAGATGAAGGTTAGTTCAGTATCTTGACCTCGTTAGAAAAATTCATTAAGAAATTTAAAATGGTGGAATCGCCCCCGTTTTTCGAGCATGGGAAATTTCCCCGGTTTCGGTTTTCGGAATGACCACCAGCTTAGTCTCGTGCCTAGACATTTGAGGGCGAGGCCCGGAGTGTGGGAAACCCTGCCCCGCGCATGAGGGAGCTGCTTCCGCTGTCAGTTACCAGGAATCCGATGTGCGGAGGGGGCAGTGGAATCTCACAGTTGGTATCAGAGCGCTATTATAAATTTAGGTAACAACAACAAAAATTGCTTAAAATTTGAAAGTAAATCTGGAAAATAATGTTTTCACTTGTTAATATTATGTTGAATGAACTTGAAAAATTGAAAACTCATAAATTGAATTGGAAATTTATAAATAGATACCCCGAATCTATCTGACATTCCTGAACTCTCCCAGAGTCAAGATATGATACCCTTTGCATTCGAGCACCTCATCAACTCTGCTATGACCCGAGTAAGCAGAGTGAGACTCGCACATGTCATTTTTAGAGTCTTTACTTTCCTGATCCTATTGAGCGATGTCGGTATATGTGGTTCTTTGGAGTGCGATGTAGTCAGCGTCAGAGGCTCAGGCAAAATATTTCCTTAGCCATGATTCTGATAAGGCTAGAGCTTGTTCAGCATGTACAACTCTTTGATCATTCACCCAAGAACTTTAGAATTTCATGCCGAGTTTTTAGGCTTCTTAGCCGCTTTATCCCTAGAAGTAGAATTACAACACCTCTTTCTCTAATGAATTGTGTGTACCATGGTATGTCTCCTTCATAGTTTCGCTTCTTTATGCGAACGCGATTGAGGCAATGATTTTTGGAGCCGTGATGCTCTATGTATATATCGAAAACTTTTGATAATAAACGATGTTTTGCAAAAAAATTCCAATTTGTTTTCATGATTATGAATATGGTTAATAAAATTATCAGAGTAAATCTTGTTTCATGAAGTATGATGAAATAATTATTTGTATAAAGAATCAATCGCAAAAATTAAATAATCATAAATCTGTTGTGAAAGTTAAGTTGACGAAAATCTCGTTTTATTAGAATCATGAGGTGTGCGGCCCGTGTAAGGCAACCGGATCCTCTAAGCGATGTGACGAAGAGTTAGATCCGGATGTTCGAAAAGCCCTGCATAGATCCCAACCTGGTCCCTTCAAGGGTGAAGGGGAGCAGTTAGGTGAAGTAGTGGAGAAGTGGATTAAGGCTATGGAAAAATACTTTGATGTAACTAGCTCTAATGAGAGAAGCAAGATGGCTCTCGCCAGGTTCAAGATTGTAGAACTGGTGAGGGTTGCTTGGAGGAATCACTGCGAGACTAACCGTCTCGACCGGAATACCCAGATGTGGACCGATCTTAAAGCTTACCTCAGAAAGAGGTTTTGTCCTTCGGGCTTCCTTGAAAACTAAAATGAATGAGTTCTTGGAACGAAAGCAGGATAGCCGGACAATTGAAGAGTACCATCAAGCTTTTGTCCTTCTTCTCAAATATTCTCGGTAATTGGATAAAGCGCAGCTGATGGCCAAATTCATTCGAGGAATGAACAAGCCATTGGACACCTTAGTGAAGAATGCCAAACTTGTCTCAATGGTGGCCGAAGCTGTAAGAATGGCAAAGGACTTTGCCAAAGCCTTTGTTGTTAAGGTCCCGTCGCGAAAGCAGCATACATTCAAAACCTCGGGAAGTACTTCAAACTTTCCTCCCCCAAAGAGGCAGCAAGGCCCAAATCAGAATCACGATACTGGGAGATTCAGAAGTGAAGGAAGACCCTTCCCACATAACACTTTCTCAGGAGTCCCACCTCTTTGAAGGATTCAGAGAGATGAGCTTAGAAGTGAGAACCGGTGTTCTGGATGTTAGGGTTTTGGTCACCAGCTGAAAGACTGCCTGACTCCTGCCATGTCAAGGGGGCACGAAAGTCAAGGACCGAGAGTGCAAAGACCAGCCCCTTTTTATCAGTCAGATCAGGGTCCATCTCGTCAAAATCAGGGTAATCCCAGGAGAACTCCAGTTCAGTCATCTGCCTCTGTCCAGAGTAGCCTTAGAACTCCTTCCCAGAACTGGGACAACCAAAGAGAAAGAGTTCCCACTCAGACTGCAGGAGCCAAAGAAGTCACAATAGCAGAAGTAGTGGAAGAGGAAAGAGGACAGATTTATGCAACAATTGAAAACCAAGGGCAAAAGCGCCAATTCTCTAACATCATTCATACTCCAACTGAGTATCAAGGTAAGCCTTTTAAGCTGATACTAGTTTTTTGAGCGTTTTAAGTAGCTCATTTATGTTGTCAAAATGAATCCAGTAGACACAAAGTTAAAAGCTAAAGAACCTGAATGGTTAAGTGATTATGATGATTTATTCCTAGTAGAATTAACAGAGATGCCTCCAATTCAGGAAGTAGATCATGTGATAGAATTGACCCCCGGAGCTCAACTAGTAGCCCTGCACACGTACGAAATGCCAGTTCTTGAAGCCATCAAACTCAAGGAACAACTTAGGCAGTTGTTAGAACAAGGGTTTGTAAGACCCAGTGTTTCACCTTCGAGTGTGCCAGTTCTCTTTCAGAAAAAGAAAGATGGAACGCTAAGACTTTGTGTGGACTACAGAGGCCTCAATCAGCTGACAGTTAAGAATAAGTTTCCTATCCCCATAAAAAGAAAGATGGAATGCTAAGAAAGATGGAACGCTAAGACTCTGTGTGGACTGCAGAGGCCTCAATCAGCTAACAGTTAAGAATAAGTATCCTATCCCCAGAATTGATGAGCTTCTGGACAGGCTAAGTGGAGCCCAGATCTTCAAAAAGATAGATCTCAAATCAGGGTATTATCAAATCAGGATTAATGAGCAAGATATCCCAAAGACAGCCACCATCAATACTCGGTATGGGCATTATGAATCCATTGTCATGCCGTTTGGATTGACAAATACCCTAGCTACATTCAATCGCTTAATGCAGGACATTCTCAGAGAATACTTGGATGATTTTGTTCATATTTCCTTTGATGATATTCTGATTCACTTAAAGAATGAAGTTGACCATGAAACTCATGTCAGAAAAGTTCTTAAGATTCTACGGAAGCACCAACTCTTTGCAAAAAAGAGAAAATGCACTTTCTCTACCGACCATGTTGAATACTTGGGCTTTCTGGTATCCAAAGATGGAATTTCTCCAGATTCTGCTAAATTCCAAGCAGTCATGGATTGGCCTGAACCAAAAACAGTGTAAGAAGTCAAGGGATTCTTGGGATGACTGGTTGGTATAGAATTTTTATACCAAAGTATTCTCTCATAGCTTCCCCCCTGACTAATCTTCTCAAGAAGAATATTACGTTTCAATGGTCTGCCAGGTACCAGAGTGCTTTTGATAAGCTGAAGATTGCCTTGGTAACCAATCCTGTTCTGAAGCTGCCGGATTTCTCTTTACCCTCTTTGAGGTAGTAACTGATGCCAGTGGTTTTTCCCTAGGAGGTGCACTCATGCAGGAAGGTCATGCAGTGGCCTATGAATCCCGAAAACTCAGAACGCATGAGAGAAATTATGCTGTCACGACCAGAACTACTTTCAGTAGTATATGCCTTGAAGTTGTGGAGACATTACCTACTGGGTTAAAGATTCATTTTGATGACAAATCATCAGAGCTTAAAGTGGATCTTCACTCAGAAGGATCTCAATATGCGCCAAAGAAGGTGGATGCAGACCCTGTAGGAATTTGATTTTGAAATGAAGTACCGTCGCCCAGGCAAAGAAAATGTGGTAGTAGATGCCCTCAGCAGAAAAGTCTCCTTGCTTGCAATTACTGTAGTGTCAAATCCTTTGATTATTGAAGCAAGAGAGAAGATCATGCAGGATAGATTCTTTGGCCCTATTGCTACCCTACTTATAATGCAGGAAAGCAAAACTCCATAGGATTTGAATCGAGTTCAAGGGTACAACCTGGATGATGGAATTATGTATTATAATCGCAAACTATGCATTCCCAATGATGAGGGAACTAAGGGTCAAATTCTGAATGAAGCCTATGATAGCCTTATTTGCAGGACATCCAGGTTTCATCAAAACCTACATGTCAATGAAGAAAAGCTTCTTTTGGCCTGGTCTAAAAAAGGATGTGCTTAATCATGTACGTCAATGTTTGAGTTGTCAGAAAGTCAAGGCCGAGAGAGTAAAAATTCCTGGGAAGTTACATCCATTAGACATCCCCCAGATGAAGTGGGAATGTATCAAGATGGAGTTTTTTATTGGATCACCTTGAGTACAATCAGGTTACGACTCCATCTTCGTGGTAGTTGATAGACTAACCAAAGTTTCCCATCTGATTCCAGTAAAAGAAACCTACATTGCAGTGGATGTGGCCCGAACGAGTGTTCCTCAAGGAAATCTTCAGATTGCATGGTCTACCCAAGAGAATAGTAAGTGATCGAGATCCCAAGTTCAGGTCAAGATTCTGGACTACATTTTTCGAAGTAGTAGGAACTTTCTTGGATCTCAGCACAGCTTACCACCCCGAGACCAATGGTCAATCAGAAAGGGTAAACAAAGTAATCAAAGATATACTTCAATCATGCTGGCAGGGAACCCAAGAAGTGGCTAAGTTATCTGCACCTAGTCGAGTTCACCTACAATGCTTCTTATCACCGAAGTATTGGGATGAGCCCTTTCAAAGCTCTGGATGGACAAGATTGTTTAACTCCATTAACTTGGTCTGACCCATTGATTAGGGTCGAGATGTCGAGACAGATGCTTGACGACATGGAGCAGCAGATGCAGTCAATTCGCAAAGATATAAAAGGTGCCCAAGATAGACAGATGCATTATGCAGATAAGAAGAGGTCAGATAGAAAATTCGAAGAAGCAGATATGGTGTTCATTCAAGCACGCCCCAAAAGAAGTTCTCTATCTCTTGGGAAGTACAAGAAGTTGTCCCCCAGATATTGTGGGCCATATCTGATTACAAAGAAAGTAGGTGACTTAGCCTACGAGCTTCTTCTGCCTCCTCATCTCAAAGTACATAATGTATTTCATGTCAGCCTTCTTAAAAAGTATATACCAATCCCGAATCATGTGCTTGATGATGAAATCTTAACTTCTTCAACCCAAGGGCAAATGGAAGTCCAACAACCTGAAGAAATCCTTGATGTTCAAGATAAGGTTCTCAGGGATAAAATTCTGAGAGAATTATCGGTTTAATGGAAGTTTTATCCTTTTGAAGATGCCACCTAGGAGAAAGAAGCCGAACTGTTGCGGGATTACCCCCAGTTTGCAAGATGAGGACATCTCGCGCTTTTCAAGTGGGAGAGAATGTAAGATTCCTCCCATGCCCCTTAAGATGTCCAGCATCTTCCCCTTGTAATCAATTCCCTCTTCAGAATAATAAAAGATCTTGTTTCTATCTATTTAGACTTAGAGAGAGAAAATGTTCTAGAGAGAGGTTATTCAGATTTTAGATATTTTTGGATGGAAAAATATATCTTCGTACTAAAATAAATTCCCCCAAAATAGAAGTTCAAAGAGATTTTTAGAAAGTGCATTAGAAATAAATTATAATCTGTTCAAAAGGCCTTATCTCCTAAGGGTCCACATTTTCTAAAAATTCTAAATTAAGGTTTTGAGGGGCCAATGAGATTCATCCAAATGTATGGAGGAGATAAATTAAAGAAATAAAGAAAATCCCCCCAAATAACATAAGATGAAGAGTGGACTAAGGACCAAAAGAAATACTAAAAAAATAAATTTTTGACATCTCAAGAGTGGGGATTCCCCCTCATGAAGGAGGTGCCTATTTCACATGTGTGGTGGAGTTTTAAATTCTCAAATATTGAGATATTTCATCTCTCCTCTCTCCTAATTCAAGTCTAGTTCCAAAAAGTAAGCTAAACTGACCCAAAAATGGTCAAAAATTGACCAAACTGATCTGGAGAATTCTAGAATCAGTTCACTTGGTTGAAGCTCACTTTTTTCTATAAATAGAATCCTCTCCCTTTGTAGAAGTTTAATAGTGTTTTATGCACTGTTACTCTACTCCACCACCCCAGAGCCAAAAATAGTGAATTTATTGATAATTCATTAGTTTTTGACCTTTTCCTCTTCAAAAGAGTGGACTAAGGACCAAAAGATGAAGAGTGGACTAAGGACCAAAAGAAATACTAAAAAAATAAATTTTTGACATCTCAAGAGTGGGGATTCCCCCTCATGAAGGAGGTGCCTATTTCACATGTGTGGTGGAGTTTTAAATTCTCAAATATTGAGATATTTCATCTCTCCTCTCTCCTAATTCAAGTCTAGTTCCAAAAAGTAAGCTAAACTGACCCAAAAATGGTCAAAAATTGACCAAACTGATCTGGAGAATTCTAGAATCAGTTCACTTGGTTGAAGCTCACTTTTTTCTATAAATAGAATCCTCTCCCTTTGTAGAAGCTTAATAGTGTTTTATGCACTGTTACTCTACTCCACCACCCCAGAGCCAAAAATAGTGAATTTATTGATAATTCATTAGTTTTTGACCTTTTCCTCTTCAAAAGAATTGGTGGCCACTCTTGTTGCAAACAAGAGTAGATCCCTCAAACCATCAAGCTAAAGGAAAGCTCATAGAAATTCAAGTAAGCTAGAAATCCTACTTTTTCTTTATTCCTTTTAATGGTTTTTTAATTTTTATTTTCTTTAAAATGAAAAATTGATGTTATGCCTTGTTGGAAAGACTTTCCCCCTCTCTTGATTCTTAAATTCAGCCTTTCTTTATCCTAGATAAGTAATCAAATTATTAGAATTCAACTTTTCATATTGTTTCTCTTTTAAAAGTTGAATTTGATTAGTTTAGAATGCTTTAAACCATTTGGGATAGTTTTTAAGTAACTTGAGGATAGAAAAATTCGAAAAATGGTCAGCCATACAAAGGAGGTTATGGTAAGATTTTCTTAAATTTTGTGAAATAAGTTTTATCTTTTATTATTCAAAAAGAGTAATTCCCACTATTTGTGTATTCTAAAAGTGTTATTTTTATTCTAGGCATAGAAAATGCATAGTAGAAATATTTTTATTATAAAAGTGTTATTTCCATTAAAATTTAAATTCTATGCATAGAAGAATGCATATTGGTTATGTTTTTATTATAAAAGAGTGATTTTCATTAGATTTAAATTCTATGCATAGAAAGATGCATATTGGATAATTTTATTATTATAAAAGTGTGATTTTCATTAGAATTAAAATCTATGTATAGAAAGATGCATATTGAAAATAATTTTTATTATTATAAAAGTGTTACTTTCACCAATATTGATTTTTATGCATAAAATGATGCATAAAAGAACTTTTTTTAATTATAAAAGTGTTACTTTCATCAAAATTAATTTTTATGTATAAATCAATGCATAAAAGATTTTGTTTTTGTAAAAGTGTTACTTTTATCAATATTGATTTTCATGCATAAAATGATGCATAAAAGAATTTTTTTAATTATAAAAGTGTTACTTTCACGAATATTGATTTTTATGCATAAAATGATGCATAAAAGAATTTATTATTACTATAAAAGTGTTACTTTCATCAAAATTGATTTTTATGTATAAATAGATGCATAAAAGAATTTTTTATTATTATAAAAGTGTTACTTTTATCAATATTGATTTTCATGCATAAAATGATGCATAAAAGATTTTTTAAATTATAAAAGTGTTACTTTAATCAAAATTGATTTTTTTACATAAATAGATGCATAAAAGGATTTTCTTTTATATAAAAGTGTTATTTCCATAGAAGTTGGATTTTATGCATAAATAGATGCATACAGAATTTTTATATCAAAATAAGAGTTCTCTTTAATCCTATGTTTAAATCCCATGAATATTGGTAAATAAATAAGTAAATACTCTGTGAGAGAAAATTCTACCGTTTCATATTCTCTAGGATAGTAATGAGAAAATTCAGAAAAACTATCGAAGTCAAAATTTTAGATAAATGATTAATTTATTCCTCATAGGAATTCATGATTAGTTTTAAATTCAGTTAAGCAAAATACTCAATGAATGAAATTCAATAAAGTAGTAATTGAAATATTACCCTTCGAGAAAGATAGTTCAGGAGAACCTTTCCAAAATCAAACGCTAAATCCAAGACATAACTCCTTTGTCAGTTTCAAGAAAAGACGTTGTGACCAGTTCAGAAAAATTCACTCAAATCACCCACCGAATTTGAAATCAAGTGAATACCCTTGATTCTGATATGAGGATCAAGGTTACAGAATTCATAAAATTCTGTTGGAATTTTAGACCTGTGATCTAGAAGTATTGGGATACGGATTTAAGATATACCCATTGTATTCAAAAGAAAATCAAAACTGAAAACTTGCATAGAAACCCTGTTTTCTTAAAGGAATGTCTTACGCCAAAATGCTGGAGGGAGCATTGGTATATGTGTTTTTCTAAGGGAAGTCTGGTTGCAACACCTAGCGGGGAGTGTTCAAAGGACGGCTCACGCGGCAAAAACCTGCTCCCATGTCTTGACGAGCCTGGGTATGGTGAAAAATGGTGTGCTTTCGGTACTATGGGCGAGGGTCGACAAAGCGGTCCCTGAGTGAAGTGCCAGGACACCTAAGGAGGATCCTGGAGGGTTCTGACCCAGGCGATGCACGGGCTCGCGTTGCTTAGGACACCCACACGTATGTCATGGAAGATATATATATGTATGATGACGAGAAAAATATTATAATCTGTTACTGGATCTCGTTGTTGACCTGGTGGTCTCAACGGAGAGTCCAGAGTGATACTGTTTTGTGAGAAACAAGGATTGAATGGAAATTTTGAGTTATGACATCTGTAACCAATAATTGTTTATCAATGGATTGTTTTTAAAAGTTAAAGTTTAAAGAGGAGAGTGTGCGTATCTGTATTCTAAAGCAAAAGTTAAGAAAGGCATTCAATTATGGGTGGGTGAGTACTTGTCTGGTTCTACTAATTCCAGTGGCTGGGCGGTGGCTATAGGCTGGAATCAATAGAGTTTTAATAATAAAATTGATTAATAAGAATACGCTTAGAACTCGAGTAGTTAAATAAAAGCCTGAAGACTTCTCTAACGAATAGATCAACAGCTGTGCCTGATCAATTAGAGAAAAAGCGTTGATTCCTTCAAGATAAGTCTATAATAGTTTTCCTTCTATCTGGTTTAATTAGATGAAGGTTAGTTCAGTATCTTGACCTCGTTAGAAAAATTCGTTAAGAAATTGAAAATGATGGAATCGTCCCTGTTTTTCGGGCATGGAAAATTTCCCCGGTTTCGGTTTTCAGAATGACCACCAGTGTTGCATGACGAATGAAGATCAATACAAGGATGCAACAAAAAAGACACTTAGGGCTCTTGAAAAGAGTTCAAAGTTGTAGATGAATGTGGGAGAGGGCTTGACAATAATCCCACATGGGAACTTTTGGGAGTTCTAGAATTTTTGTATAAAAGGTGGCCCATTTGAGAGCTAGTGAGGACTCTTTGGTCATTTGGTTGAGAGGCTCATAGAGAGAGCTTGCTCCATAGCTCCTTCTCAAGTGCTCTCCCAGGGCTCTCCATTTCCATTCTTGTTTCAATCTTGTACTCTCTATTCTTTTCATTTTCAATGATATAAGGTTTTGGTCTACACACTTGCTAATCTAGATTTCTTAATGATGTTTTGATTTGTGAGTTGTAGAGTGCATGTGATGAAGCTTGTGCATGAAATGATGTGTAGTTGAGGCTTGTGTGATAGCTCTTTGCATGTTAGGTTCTTTGCATAAGTTGCATTTTTTTTGTGCTTAAGTGTAGCCTAATCTTGATGCGTTGATTATGTTAGATTGATGCGTTGATTATGTTAGATTGATGCGTTGATTGTGTTAGATTGATTGCTTGAGTGTTGAAAAAGGATTGAGAAGGACTAGAAGTCATTAGTATGTGGTTAACTCATCTTCTCCCATTCGGGATAGTCTCTATGCGCTAACCGGGTTGCATTCACGGATTGACAAGTGTGTGGGTTGGAGTGTAGCCTCCGCTATGCTATGATGTCCCAAACAATGGCACCGCTGCCGGGGAATGCACACCTAAGTTAGTGAAGTGTGTTAACCATTACTTCTTACTAAGTGCTCCATTGATTGCAAAATCGTGGATTAGGATAGATTAGAGTAGAGTTTGCAAGGGAATTGAGTGTGTGATCTCAAGGGCGCCTTGAGTGTTTTCGGTTTTTGATTAGAAGCAAAAATAAATAAATAAAAAATAATTAAAACCTCATTGCGGAAGAGAAATCCCGCCACTAATCAGATTTAAGTACTTCAAGTTTTTGTATTTTTGACGGGGTTGGCAAGTGGTAGATAGGAAGTGTTGAGGCGACCTTTCTTTTATTGTTTTGTTGTGTTGTTATCGTGTGGGGAGGCATCTCCATAATCGCACAAAGAGTCGAAATCACCTTTAAATTTTGGTGCTTACTACATTGCTACAACACTCAACATATAAATCGAAGCATATATATATATATACATATACATGCAGTGTGGGCGGCCGGTTGAAAGGAGGTTTAGGAGGTTTGTGGGCGGTCGGATGAAAGGAGGTTTTTTAAAAATATATATATATATATATATATATGATTTCTTACGTCTGCATTGTGCGCCTGCAGACGATAGCAAAGGAGTGAGACGGCGGCGTTGGCATAGCGCCTGACAGCAGAGGCGTCCGGCGGCGTTGGCATAGGCGGGAGCAGAGGAGTAGGCGAAGTCGACAGCAGAGGCGTGAGATGGCGGCGTTGGCATAGCGCCTGCAGCCGACACAGCAGAGGCGTGAGACGGCGGCGTTGGCATAGGCGGGCGCAGCCTGCAGCAGACGGCGACTGGAGGAAGCGAAAGAGAAGGAGCAGACAGCATTGCAGAACGT
Organism: Cibotium barometz; assembly: GCF_041138505.1. Lineage (NCBI taxonomy): Eukaryota > Viridiplantae > Streptophyta > Polypodiopsida > Cyatheales > Cibotiaceae > Cibotium > Cibotium barometz. The sequence continues at coordinate 4,186,231 of NC_141110.1, forward strand.
GCAGCTGCTATGGGCGGCCGGTGTTAGGGTGGCCGAGCGAAGGCGTTAAGGCGGCCAGTTGAGGTGAGCAGCAGCCGGTTAATACAAAGAGGCACCGGCAAAAGGCGATGGAGTATTAGGCGCCGGCAGAAGATGACAGCAGAAGCGTAGGCAGCGTGGAGCTTAGCAGTGAGAAGCGCAGGCGAAGGCGCAGCAACTGAAGCGAACTTTGCAGTGGGCGTAGCTAGAAGACGGCAGAAGAAGGCGGGTAGCAGCAAGGAGGTGTGAGGTGTCTGCATTGGGAGCAGACGGCTGGCAGAAGGCGTCGCAAGGAGGCACGTGCGCGCAGGCGAGAAATCCGGCAAAGCGGTGGCGGATAAGGTAGGTGGTATTTTTCATTTTTTTTATTTTTTTATTTTTATTAATTTTTCATGTTTTTTTGTATTTTTAAATAAAAAAACAAAAAATAATATTTTTTTTAATAAAAAAAGAGAAAGAAAAAACAATTAAATTTAGAAAATAAAAAATTAAAAAAAAGAAAGAAAAAACAAGAATAGTAAAAAATTTTATTAAAAAAAAAGAGGAAAAACAATTAAATTAAAAAAAATAATTTTTATTTTTTTGAATCCATTGTTCCTTATTTAAATTTTTGCATAAGTAAAGTAGCGTGCAATTGATGGGAGCCCGTGGATGACGAGCGCGTAGCCTGCTGCCCCCTGCGCCTCCCCCATCGCTGTCGCCGCCAGCCTTCCCAGCCCCCCGCCTGTCCCCGCAGCCCCTCCCCTCCCCCGCTTTCTTCCCGCCTGCCCCCCTGAGCCCCTCGCCTGCGCCGCCAGCCTTCTCAGCCCCCCGCCTCCCTCTTCCGTGCCGCCCTCTTCTTCCCCCCCCTTCGCCTTCCCTGCGCAGCCCCCCCTCACCCTCCTCCTGCCTCCGCCTCCCCCCCTGTTTTCCACCTCCTTCCTTTCTTCCCCCCCCTCCTCGCGTCGTCGGCCTCTTTGCCCCCCGTCCTTGCTTCTCCCCTTCTCCCCGCCTCAGCCCCCCGTTCCCCTTTTTTCGGCGATTTTCGCGTAGTGGAGAGGTTTTTCTTGGGTTCGTCTCTTCGATTCAGCCAGTACCTGGTCTTTTCCCTTAGGAGGACTCCATGGCAGCCTCTCCGTCAGCCCCGACCGATACAGGTCTTCGATTAGACTTCTCAGATGCAGAGCAGCATCTTCTCGCGTCCTCCGTTTCTTCCTTGGAGGCCTCTTCCTTGGTTTGCAAGGTGGTGGGTAGCCGCCCAATGCGGAGAGAGCTACGCGACCTACTGCAAGGTAGCCTCTTTGGCGAGACTGCAAGAATCGTCAGCGTGGATTTTTTAGGCCGCGGCTACTACCAGGTGGAGTTCGAGTCCCCTCCAGCAGCTCAGAGGGTGTTGGCTCGGAGCCCCATTGCCCTACGCTCCTCTCGGGCGTTCTTTGCACGGTGGACCCACGGTTTCGACCCATCGTCTGATCCACTGGCAGGCGCGACTGGATTCCCCATCACCGTCTGCTTTCCAGGTCTCCGAAGGGAGTACTTGCCCCTCTTGCCGTCCATAGGCAAGGCTTTCGGGCAATTGGTGGAGGTGCCACAGACCGCGGCCTCTCAGTGGTTGCTCGAGCAGCAGGACTCCCGGCCATTCGTGTTGTGGTTCCATCACCAGAGTCCCTCCCGAAGACGATCCTCCTCCCTTGTCTTTCTGGAGGACATCTGATACAGCACGTGGAGTATTCGGGCCTCCCCGGCCAGTGTTTCATATGTCGGGAGATGGGCCATCTCGCACGCGCATGCCCCCGCAAGGGGGTTCATCCTTCACGCTATGCGGCCTCTGGACCCACTGCAGGAGACCCGAGAGGTGGCCATCCACCTCCGAGACCGGACATCCCTGGCTCGCCACATCAGGCACCACCATCGGACGAGCAGGCTCCAGCGGAGAATGCCGCACAGACTCAGGAGACTGGCGGCTGGCAGGAGGTTCGCCGGCGGAAACGCCCGGCCCGCAGGGACCGTAGCAAACGCCAGCAGGCAGCACAGGCTGGCGGACAGGCTGGTGGACAGGCGACTCCGGCTGGCGTACAGGCACCTACCCGCATTTATGCTCCAGTCAGGGATAGGCGGCCTGCAGGTCCCACCCCGATGGACGAGGATTCAGACTCAGTGCTCGTTGTTGAGGCCGATGGTGGAGCCTCTCACGTGGAGACACCACTCCCGCCGGGGGGCCCCGCCCCCTCCTTGGAGCAGTTTCCTGAGGATCCCCGGCCGCTCTCTGTGACCCCCGGTTCCCCTCCCCCCCACCCGGAGAGCACTCTTTCCTCCCCCCCCTCTCCCCCCCCCGCCCCCCCCTCCCTCCTCCCCCTGCGGCCCCCCTGACTCCTATCCTCTGGCAGATGCCTTTCCATCCTCCACTCGCTCCCCCCCTCCTCGCCGCGAGCCCCCATCCCCCCTTCGGCCTCTCCAGGATATTTTGCCAGACCACCCACTGCCCCGGGGCAGCGCAGCGGGGTAGGCCAGAGTTCAGTCCAGCGGCTGTTTCACCGCCTCTCCGGGCCGGTGGAGATGGCGATCCTAGCTTCGCCCGCCACAGAGTTCTCTCCAGCCTCCCCGGGGGGGCCCCCACGAGTGATGGGGCTTCCAGTGGATTACAGTTTTTTCAGGTGCCTCCAGCTGGATGCTGGCCCATTCGAGACACTGGTCGCGCCCTTGCGAGTTTGCGTGGTGTGCCATCCCTCTCGTTCTCCTTCAGTGGTGAGCAGCATGGTGGCCTTCTCCTTTCCTCTCAGCGTTGCCCCAGACACAGCATGGGACTGCAACTTTGTAGAGGAAGTTCTTCGTGACCAGATACTGGAGTTTTCTCACCACTTCAGTGACTTGGGGCTCACGGACTTATTGCAGACCCGACTACACTCAGCCCGCATGAGCCTGTTTGGTATAGGAGATTGGCGGGTGGATCCGCGGTCCACACATCAGTTGAGGCGGTGCTATTGATTCTCCTCCATGCCGCCCCGAGGGTGCAGCCTACCTTTCGATATTTATGTGCAGAGGAGTGGTCTCACGCCTATGCTCTGGACAGGGCGAAGGCGGAGTGGAGCTGGACACAGACTCAGGTCACCCTCTTTCTGGAGAGACTCCGCACCCGGACAGACAGTGACTACTCTCCTTCCAAGCCGGCGCCCAAGACTCACAGAGTGGAGGGCAGATCATCCGGACCAGCTGAGAGGGGTGAGCCAGTGGTGGCTGCTTCACTTGCCACAGCTCATCCATGAGGATCCTCTCATGGAACATCCAGGGTCTCGGTGGACGTCGCTGCTACATTGGTCGGGGCAGACTTCGCCAGGAGATCCTGAGGGCTCTCGTTGGAGGACCCATAGATATCCTCTTCATCCAGGAGCACCACCTTTCTGCCAGTCGTACCCGCAGCTGCGGGAAGATCTTGCCAGGCAGGAGTCACACTTTTTGGTCCCCGGCATATGGCCCCCAGGGGAATCAGGGCCGAGTATGCATTTCAGCCAGCGAGCAGCTTCTTTTCGAGGTTGTGGACTCTGGCACCCTGGTTCAGGGTCGCGCGTAGTGGATCATCCTTCGGGTTGGGGAAGATCGCATTGGCTTCCTCAACTTCTACGCCCCTAACGGGGCTTCCGGGAGAGCTGAGTTCTGGAGCACCATTAGGCAGTCCCTCCCCTTGGCAGACCACTGGTGCCTAGGAGGGGATTGCAACATGCTGGAGGATGCAGAGGACAGGCTGGGGGGGCAGCCAGGAGACCATTCATGGGCCAGAGCTCGCTGCCTGGGAGGAGCTTGTGCTACAAGTGAGAGGCCAGGATCCGTGGACTCTCCCGGAGTTTGGCAAGTTGCAGGGGAGTCTCTCTTTCTCGTGCTCGGATAGACGGGCCACAAGAGTTAACCTCTCTCACATCGATAGGTTCTACATTGATGAGTGGGCTTGTGATAGAGGTGGCACCGTGGGCATACTTGCAGGCTCCTCGCTTTCAGACCACTTCCCAGTGCTTCTCCAGATTGAGGACCCTACGAGAGGAGAGCGGGGCCAGAGCGTCCGGATTCCAGATTGCCTCATAGAGGAGCCTGAGATCGCGATCAGAGTTGAGCAGGTCTGGCAGGAGCTGCAGTTCAGGAGAGGATCGGCAGCCAGTGATCTTGCCGATGGCTTGCAGGAGATCAGTCGGATGCTCAGACTAGCTGCCTTGGACCGTCTGGAGGCCTTTAGAGAGCAGGAGAGGAGCCTACGGAGGAGTCTAGCGTCCCTTCAGAGACTCCAGGAGAGAGATCCTCTGAGCCCCTGGATCTCAGAGCAGATGGAGACAGCCCGCACTGAGATCAGATCCATCGAGGAGAGGCGGGTGGAGTTTCGATTCCATGCTCGGGCTTCTTTTTGGACTCAGGCTGGAGACAGAGTGACTCGGGATTTCTTTGAGGCGAATGGGCCTCGATTCAGACAAGAGGGTCTCAGGCGGCTTCGCCAGGCTGATGGCCAAGTTGTGGTGGATCCCCCCAGGGTTCGGGCGATAGCCACAGATTTTTACAGGGATCTCTCTGCTGAGCCAGCAGACGACAGGGTGAGAGAGGCTAGGGAGGCGGTCTGGAGCTTCACGAGACCGGTTGTGCCGGTCCATTTGCAGCACTCCCTTCTCTCCCCTTTCTCGGATACAGAACTGGAGGAGGCTCTGCAGGCATTACCTCGGGGCAAATGCCCAGGAGAGGACGGTCTCTCAGTGGCTTTCTTCCAGAGATACTGGGGCCTCCTTCATAGGGGCTTCAGATTGGCACTCCAGGAGATTATGGAGACGGGAGTCATGCCGGACAGCATGGCAGAGGGGTTGATCCACTTGATCCCCAAAGAGGGAGGAGACAGACTGGAGATTAGACAGTGGAGACCGATCACCCTGCTAGGCACGGCCTACAAGGTCCTAGCTAAGGTGATCAGCAGGCAGCTTCAGCCTCACCTTTCGGACATCATCCACTCCACGCAGACAGGCTTCATCCAGGATAGGAGCATTCTGGATAACATTTTCTCTTTCTGGGAGGCTACGGCTTTGGCTAGATTTCGAGAGGAGGATCTGGCGGTGCTCCTTCTCGACTTTGAGAAGGCATATGATCGGGTGGACTGGGCCTTTCTGGAAGGCACTATGGAGAGGATGGGCTTCCCCCCTTAGTGGATTCGTGGGGTCTCTACACTCTACACTTCGGCTCATAGCCAGGTGCTGATACAGGGCGTGTGCGGAGAGAGGTTCCCGCTCTCGCGCTCGGTGCGGCAGGGGTGCCCCTTGGCGCCCTTTCTTTTTCTTTTTGTGGCGGAGGCCATGAGCACCTTCTTGACGGCACAGGACACAGGTTTGAGGGGCCTCCAGCTTCCCATCCGCACCTCGGAGGAGCTCCTAGACTCGGAGTTTGCGGACGACACTGCTGTCTATCTTCAGGGAGGTGAGGAGAACCTCCGCCGCTTCGCCTCAGCCATGGACAGGTTTTGCAGAGCTTCGGGCACTTTGATCAACTGGCACAAGTCGTGTGGGCTGTGGGTCAGTTCTATGCCCCCCCGACTTGGAGGCCAGTTGATGGTTTTCAGTGGTTGCCCCCCGGCACTACAGTGCGTTATTTGGGATGCTATGTGGGCATTGATATATCTCCGGAGCAGCAGATAGCCCCCCTTCTTCTGAGTATTCGGAAGAAGCTTCTGTATTGGAGTACCGCTCGTCTATCTCTGGCTGGCCGAGTAGTTGTGGCCAACCAGGTTCTGCTCGCTACCATGTGGTACATCACTTCTTGCTGGGCCTTCTCTCGGGCGTGCATTGGCCAGGTGCAGAGGCTCATCAGGAACTTTCTTTGGTCCGGAGGCGACGGGCGACCCGCCAGGGCCAAGGTGGCATGGGCTTTGATCACTCAGCCGAGGGAGAGAGGCGGCCTGGGCATTGTAGATCCTATTTGCCAAAGTCGTGCTTTGCTTGGCAAGCTGGTAGTTCGTGGTCTCTTGCCAGGCGCTGAGCCGTGGAAGGAGTTTCTTGTTTCCAGGATGCTCAGCCGCACTCCTTCTCTTAGCGGCCCCTGGACCCCCAGCATCAGGTGGATCTTTACGGAGCAGCGATCCAGAGGAGTGGGCCTTGGCTTCGAGGAGCGTTTTGCAGCCAGCCTTCTGAGGGCCTGGGCGCATCTGAGGCCGTCCCTTTTCCAGACTCCCCTGGGCACCGATGAGGAACGCTTGCGGCAGCCATTGATCTGGAACCCCTTGATTCGACTTCCCAGTGGCCATATGGTTGGCTCGCGGTCTCACGTGTTGTGGGGCCCGTTGAGCTTCGGCCCGGCCCAGTCCCTAGACGACTGGATATGTTTTCAGCAGTTGCCTCCAGAGGTTGAGGACAGGAGGCTCAGTGGGATGAGGGGCAGAGAGTTGATGAGACAGGACATTGAGGCGGCCATCCCCCGGGAGTGGCGGACCCCAGTACAGGACCCTCCACCTCCACAGTGGATGGGTGTCTTTACTCGGCATGAGATCCTTCTAGCGGTCTGCGGCACAGCGGAGAGCGTCTCCCCACTCACTTTCGAGGTGGGAGAGGGTGGCCAGCTCCAGAGGACACGACTGGATTTGGATGGGCTCCAGGGTTGTATTCTTCAGAGGGTACGGGTGGTCGGCTTTCATCAGAGGCAGTGGTATGTAGACCCCTCACCGGCCTCGATAGGGGAGGACTGCTCTTGGAGATTATGGGCGTGGGACAGCAGGCCTCTTATTCGCAGTGGGATCCAGGTGAGTGGTTTTGGCGAGATCCCTACTCAGCCCCTACCAGCCCTGCCATCCCCTTCTTTCAGTACACAGCGAGGCTGGGGCGGCGGATTCAGAGACACAGGATAGCGAGCACCCCAGCGGCGGCGGCTGAGCATTGGCGGCGATAGGGGCTCTCTCCTGCCTTTCTTAGGGACTTCTGGCAGCGCCTTTGGGCCAGTTTCCAGCCCCGGAAGGTGATGCTTTTTCTCTGGCTCACAGCGCATAGAGGATTGGCTGTGGGGGCTTGGCTAGCTTTTGGCAGACACCCAGCGTCCTGCCCTCGGTGCGGCCATGCCACATGAGTCACAGCGGCACTGCCTATGGGATTGCCCACAGGCACAGCAGGTCTGGCAGCGCGCTCTCAGGATGGTTTTTGCAGGCTCACCAAGTGAGATGTTGGTGACGTGGGGTGCGGTGGCTTGGGCCACGGACAGCGGCCCTGCACACTTGGATATGAGGACGTCCCTGGCAGTGTGACCATCCAGGTCTCTGACAGGGCGATGGCGGTGGTTCCGACACCAGACTTCTCTTCGGCAGCCTCTCAGGAGGGGGTCGGGCAGAGATGGGAGATGATCAGCAGCATGACGGCCTGGCACATATGGAGAGCCCGATGCAGGGAGGCCATTGACCACCAGGCGACCCCACCGGCGGAGGTCATACAGGCCCTCTGGGTGGACATCATTCACACCTTGAGAGGACACTGGTGGGGGACAGGGCGACTCGGATCGCATGAGAGGGCGCCGCAAGGCTTTCCTCGGCACTTGGCAGCCTGGTCCTTTCCTCACCACCGCGAGGGACGAGGATGTCACTTGGCACTATAGACTGCCAGTTTGGCTTTTCTCACCTCCATCATGTATTACTAGGTAGCCCCCCCCTAGAGAGCGGCCAGCCCACGGGGGGGAGCTCAGGTGTTCATTGTGTTTTTTATCCCTCCTTGCGAGGTGAGCTTTGTAGCCATATGGCGTTTTCTCATTAACTAATAGAAGGATCGTTTTTCTCCCAAAAAAAAAAAGTAGCGTGCAATTTTTTACTTTTATTTTTGTAATTACGTGCATAATTAGTAGATTTATATTTTTGGTAATTAGGCACGAAATTTATTAGTTTTAAAAAAAACAAAAAAACAAAAAACAAAACAAAACAAAAAGGAGAAAAAAACAAAAGAAAAGTTAAAAAAAATAAATAAATAAAATTTTAAGTGTTTTTAGGAGTCTACCTTTGTGCATATTTTGTAATTCTTCATTTAAATTTTTTTACATAATTAGTGTAACCTGTATTTTTTTATTTTTGTAACTTTGTGCATAATTAGTTTTTTTTTTTAAGTGTGATTCATAATTTTTGTGTAAGTTTAAAAAAATAAAAAACATAAAAAACATAAAAAACATAAAATCATTTAAAAAATAATAATAAAAAAAATAGGATAGATAGTTACGCCACACATATTCATTTTAGTTGCATTTAGTGATTAGGTAGGTTAATATATATATATATATATATATATATATATATATATATTATTTAAAAATAAAACAAAAACAAAAACAAAACAAAACAAAAACACATAAAAAAAACCAAAAAAATTTGACCTTATGCACTTGCGGTCGGGACGTCTTGTAGATTCTGCCATAGGGCCTAGGGCACCTTCTAGAGTACCTACGTAGGAAAGTGGGACCCAATCGGTAGGAAATTTGGCAGATATTGCTGAAACCCTTTCTGAATCCCAATCCGATACCCTTCCCTCTAGAACAACTAGTTCATTGTCTATGGACAATCTAGGGCCGACAAATAGTCATCCCGTAGCCCCAAATAGGACACCCTCAAGATCCTTTAATCCATTTGAAGCCGACACCATGGGGTTAACACTCAATGTGAGACTCCAATATGTCTACACAAATGCTCAAGGAGCTGAGATCTTTAGGGATCCACAACAACGGTATCTTGTTAAGATCGCAGACATTTTCTCAGAACTTGATAGAGCACCTCTAGTCAATGACCAGGGTAACATGTACATGGGTGGAGATGGTGTTCGCTACGAAGTCACCTACCATCCAGAAAAGGTAGACAAATTAGGGGAGCTCTCTAAAACCGAGTTCTTAGACTTATCAGAACTTTCCAGAGCAAGGGAGTCTAGAGATGACTGGCTCATTGAGCCGGACATGCCTGGACCATCCAATGCCCAGTCCTCAAAGCCATCCATAGATGATTTACTTCTTGTAGATCTAAATTTGGAAAGGGATAGGAAAGGCAAGAGCAAAATGGATCAGGGGGCTGAAAGCCAATGGGAGTTTGTACGACAAATTCCAGTGACAAAGGTCTTACAGGATGACCCACTTCAAGAGGTCTATAAGGACTCGTTAGAGGGATATTATGCCACAACTAGATTTGCACAGCTGGATCTTCCTCTAGCTCATGTGGTGGTAGTTGAGAAGCTTGCAGGACACATGAACAGAATAATTGATAAATGGGCCAATGAATACCGAACCTTAGATTGGAAAGAGATTCGGGAACTCACGTGGAAAGGACAACCATTATTCATGGAAGTGTTCTCAACAAATACAGCCAAACCAGGAGAGACAGCCTTTCTTAGAGAAACTGTTGCTCCTCCCCTACGAGAGTTCACTAGAGAGGGACCTTCAACATCCAAGTGGACCACTGCTAGTAGCCCAACTCTAGCACCAAGATATCGTCCTACACCAAATATGCGACCACAGGTCACACCACACCAACATCTTTCTCACTATAACAATCGGAGGGTAGGGGAGCCAACTCGGCATCCCATTAATGCACCTCCTGAAATGCGGGTGACAAGATCTTTGGAGGGGTTTGGTGAGGCTGGTAATAGGGTACCCACACCAATTTTGGAAACATGTGGACCATCTTTCCAAAGAGAGGAACAATTCCCACTGAGAGTGAGAGGCCGTAGGCCCTATGATGAGTATTCAAGACAAGTAAGGCCATCAACTCTTCAGAAACTGGTAAAGAAGTATGAAGGGTCGGGAGATCCATACGACCATGTAGCAGCATTTAGGCAAGCAGTTCGAGCTGAGCAAGTGGCTGATAAGCATACTCAAATTGAAGGATTTGGACTCACTCTTGAGGGAAAAGCCCTAGCTTGGTTTCAGGCATTAGAGGCTTCAGACAAATCTTCTTTACGAGTTTTGGAAGAGAGATTCATTGCTGCTTTTTCCTTGATGGGAATTCAACATGACACGGTAGCACACATCTACTCTTTCAAACAAGGCGAGAATGAGAGTGTTAGAGATTGTGTAAATAGAATGAAGCAGTTTATTAATCGTTGCCCTGAAGATGAGAAGCCCCCCCAAAGTCGATTAATTTCTCTCTTCTTAAAAGGACTCAAAAATTCAACACTGCATACACATCTCTATGCGAAGAAGCATACAAATTTCAATGAGTGTTGCCATGATGCTATGGATTTCACCGATAACTTCAAGTTCCAAGATGGTTCTGGCCCAGAGATGAAACCTAGAGAGCAGTGGGGTGATGACCAAAGTTCAGGGTCCAGACCAGATAGCTAACCTAGTACTACGGAGATTGGGACAGACCTATCGTCCACCCATGCAGCCACAACAACAGTAGCAGAGAATAAGGAGTGTACTTCCTACAGGTCCTCATCTTTGTGGAGCATGTGGCGATAACCATAAAACAGAGGATTGTAATTTACCTTTTCTCCTCTAGTCACAAACCAACCCACAAAGAAGTGGTGCCAAGCCTGTGCTTGGAACTTAACCCACACCACACAGGAATGTACTCGCATTGCGAGAATGAGACAGGAACGTGAGCAGCCAAGGGGTGGAGTGGCTCCACAAATGTATCAACAGTATACTAATTTTGAACGTAAGCCACCAATGGCACAAGAGCAAGCACGACCTGTTCTTGGTGTTCAACCTCCTGCTCCAGGGACTGCTCCAGGGACTGCTCCTGTGAGGGTTGTCGACTACGACGATTCAAATATGTGTAGAGACTTAATAAACCCGGGCTATGTGGAGGAGGAATACGCATCATATTCATCCAAAGAAAATATCTTTGAAAGTCCCGCATACCCAAGCCCAGCACTGGACACTCAACCAGGGGAACAAAACTCTTTAATGTTGCTAGGCGGCTACCAACCTAGGACTCCAGGCCCCTCAGGTCAATGGCAGCTAAGGAAAGTAGAGGCCAAACCAATGGGCCCCTGTTATGAGTGCGGAGCACCCCATTGGGCTCGTGATTGTCCACATCGCTCAAGGCAAGCATCTCGGTCCAATACAACAGTACAACAGTTTCCACCAATTGAAAGATATTGTCTAGGGTGTTGTGTAGAACACTTCCCAAAAGACTGTCTGCTGAAACCACATGAGGAAGGCACCTCTCAACCAAAGGTCTCACTCAACCTTGTAGGCACAGTTCCATCACCACCTTCATCTGAGAATGAGGATGTCGTGCCACTTAGAGTCATGACTAGATCACAGACACGAAATGCAGAAATGCAAACTGATGAGACACCTCGAACTAGGGATGCAAAAACAAATCTAGTGGATAAGACCCTACAGTCCAATAGAAAAAAAACCACTCGGAGGAAGAAGAACCAAAACAAGCAAACTAAAAGTGCATCCACTAGTTCTCAAGAAGCCTCAAAACAAAACATGAGGGATAAAACTTTTACATCCCAAGAAGTGCATGAGGAACATCAACCTCAACCTGGGCCTAGTGTTAAACAAGATGAGGCTAGTACGACTGAGGATAGTTCTGGGGGTTTTGTTTTTGTGGATAAAGTGAATGAGACTCTAGAGGCCATCATTGATGCTCCTAGAAGTCGCATTGCATCTTTATCTGAGCTACCCAAGAAGCTTCAAGAATACCCAAACCCTCGTGAGGAGAAGATCAATCTAGCTGTACATCAGCAACTCATTAGGGAAGCTCAGTCAATACTTGAGGGACCACCACCACCTATTCCTCGGGGCCCAACCTCTCTTAAGCCAACATTAGAAACCATACCAGAAGTGTCATCAAGTCGGGAAATGAAAAGTGAGCTCATTTCACAAGCTCATAGCGAAAGGTTTGCACCAATTGACACCCAATTGAAAGGGGGTAATCTGCCACCACCTAGCCTTGTCCTCCCATGCAATGATGAAGTTATTGATGCTAATGAGGACATGGCAAATGAGATGTGGGCTGCAGTTTATGAGAAAGTTAATGAGAACATGTCTTCTATTAGTTCGCCTCCATTCTCTGAGGTGGATTTTACCAGGGGCACGGAAAACAAATTTAGACACCCAAGCATCCACCAGGAGGAAGTTCAAACAATTGTTTCTCCTAGAAGTAAGCATACAATGAAAACCTTACCATCATATCTGGGAGAATATGAGAACTGTTCTTAAACCTTGAGGATACCCTCCATGCATAAAAGGTTGACAAAGGAGAAAGATATAAGTATGGTGCAAGCTATTTTGTCAGCACCAGTGGCTTGTACCTTACCTTTGCTTGATTTGATAAAAATTCGACCTGAGTTGTGGAATGATATTGCCACATGTTTGTCAGAGCAGGTATTGCTACAAAAGGGTCACCATGAGTGTACTATACACCCCGAGACAAAGCATGTAATGCCAGTTCCTATCAACAAAGTAGGAAAATTTTGTGAGGACGATCAGGGAAATGCTACCCTCCCATTAGAAGTGCAAAAAGTATCTTCAACTGCAATACTTGATAGTGGCGCAGGAGTGGGCATTGTGACAAGGTCCATTTGGGAAAAGTGGGGCAAACCAGCTATTAGGAGTACCAGGATGTGCTTGCAGCTAGCAGATGGAAGCTTAGAACATCCCCTTGGGCTGCTTGAGAACATATTGGTCACCACATGTGGGATTGAATATGAGCACACATTTGCAGTAGTGGATTTTGGAAAACATCCAAACTATGAAGTGATATTGGGTAGACCATTCATGCGACAATTTCAAATGATTCAAGATTGGGGATACAATTATTTGTACCTCCAACATAATTCTATCATCACAAGGGTCAACCTAAGGAATCACTCATATCGTGATGTAACAAGGTCTCTAATAGATGAGTTTGATTCTGCTTCATCTGAGGGCTCGGAGAGTTACATTGTCTGATGGGCGAGAAGATCTATGGATGTGTGGAGCCTCATGTAGGGATTTCAACACTAAGAGACTTAAGGGTAATCGAAGTGTATCAGACGAGGCATACATTCCACAACCCTTCCCTGAGCATTTAATTGATCCATTAGAATGGAGTCATGTCCTTGCAACATTATCGACATGTGCTTTACCGAAGCCAATTCAATTTTGTGACTCAGATGGATATGATATTATTCTTATACGAATGATACAACCACGTGCCCTTCTAGATGATTTGTACTATAGAGATACATCCACAACAGCTCTGCATGTCGAGGAAGTCTCAGTAGAGAACTTAACACTCGAATCTGCTAATGATGCTTATAAGGAAGATGGATGGGACTCTGATTTTAATAATGATGTGACAATCCCTGAGGAAGAGTTAGGAAAGGCACGCCTACTCTTGAGAGGAAGGGAGGTTCAAGTAGAGATCCCTCGAAGCTGACCTAAACGTAAATGCTGTAAGAGCCATAAAAGAATCGGTAGACAAGATGAGCGTGAACAACGTGAGAGACTACAGAAAGAAAAGGAGGAGTCTAAGAGTGAAAACTCTCGACCACCACCTCACTTCTCAGGAAAGAACGGACATCTATACTATGTCCAAGCACAAGATAGTATCAAAGACCAAGTCAAACGATCAGATGGATTCCAAGCAGGGGAAAAGCTAACAACTGTTAGCAAAAATCGTAAAAAAACGAAGAAACAAAAACCAAAACTCACGTCTAAAACCGATTCAAAAAAGAGTGTGGGAAGTGCAAAGACAACGGTTGAACAAAAAAATCCGATGCAAGATAGCAAAGGAGAGCTCAAAACCGCATGGTCTTCAATGAGTGAAGACTCAAGTGGACAAGAACAGGGTCTCAATGTTCCTCCCAATTTCACACAATACACTCTTCAAGATCGGAAGATTGTTCTTCAACAGCCCATGCGACAAAAACCAAGCGTGCCAGGGGTTTCATACGATGGTCCAGAAGATGCAAAAAAGATTGATATTGCTAAGTCAGGAGAAGAGCCTCGCTATGTGTGGATTGCCACAGACTTGTCCTTAGATGAGGAGAAGTTATTAATACAAACAATAAAGGAGTATCGCGATGTTTTTGCTTGGAGTTATACAGACCTCAAAGGAGTTGATCCAAGCATATGTCAGCATACAATTCCATTGCGAGAGGATGCAAAACCCTCCAAGCAACGTCCTTATACTTACAATGAAAACTTTGCACGGAAGATAAAGGAAGAAATAGACAAGCTCTTAGAGGCAGAATTTATCTATGAGATTGAACACACTGAATGGGTCTCCCCTATTGTAGTGGTGCCCAAGAAAAATGGAAAACTTCGAGTATGTGTAAACCTCAAGAAGGTAAATGCAGCTACTGTGCGTGATCATTACCCACTTCCAATCACCACGGATCATGTTCTGGAACGAGTTGCAGGGAAAAAGGCATATAGTTTCTTGGATGGATTCTCCGGGTACAACCAAGTGTCAATTGATCCAAAGGATCAACACAAGACAGCCTTTGCTACTGAAGATGGCATCTTTGTCTATCGTGTTATGCCATTTGGTCTAACAAATGCACCAGCAACCTTTCAGCGGTTAATGAGTCATGTATTCAAGGAGTACCTTGGGCAATTTCTTGAGATTTTCATGGGTGATTTATGTGTTCACTCACAAGAGCGTGATGATCATATAGAACACTTGAGACTTGTGTTTCAAAAGTGTCAACTTTATCGTATATGCTTGAACCCTGACAAGTGCAAATTCATGGTAAGACAAGGGAAAATTTTGGGCCATATTGTTTCTCGCAATGGGATTTCAACAGATATGGATAAAATTGATGTCATTGTCTCATTACCTCAGCCTATCAACCCTAAAGGGGTACAAACATTCATGGGACATTGTGGCTATTACCGTAGATTCATCTACATGTATGCTGTCCTAGCCAGACCGTTATATGCTCTTCTTGTAAAGTTTAATTGGACTGATGAGTGTGAGGAATCCTTTGAAAAGTTGAAGCAAGCATTAGTGACTGCACCCATTTTACGGGCACCAAATTGGAACCAAATCTTTCATGTCCACATTGATGCTTCCAACTTTGCAATTGGATGTATTTTGGCTTAGTCGGGAGAACACAATAAGGATTTCCCAATCTCATATGCTAGTCGACAGTTGAACAATGCTGAGAAGAATTACACCACAACAGAAAGAGAAGGATTGTCCATGATATATGCAGTGAAAAAGTTTCGCCATTATCTTTTGGCAAACAAATTCATATTTTTTGTGGACCATCAAGCATTGCTATATTTGGTGAATAAACCTTGTGCAACTGGAAGGATAGTAAGGTGGTTTATCATCCTTCTTGAGTTTGATTTTGAAGTTGCAGTTCCAAAAGGAACAACTCATCTAAGGGCAGATCATTTGTCTCGAATCACCTCTGGCGAAGCTCCTGTGGGTGTGGATGATGATATGTTAGATTCAACACTTTTCCTTGTAGAGACAGCTCCTAGATGGTCTGAATCCATTTTAGAAATTTTGACAAGTGGGCAAATACAACTAGCCGGTCCTAATGTGGACCTATGGCGACTATTCACATTAATCTCAGGGAGATTATATCGTCAGGGTAATGATGGAGTGTTGAGGCTTATACCTAACCCCAACCAATATGAGGAGATCTTGGAATGGGCACATGCGGGTATCGATGGAATCCATGCATCAGCTACTACTTGTGTGCGACGTATATCTCAAGATGGGCAATGGTGGCCTACCATGCATGCAGATGCTGAAACATTTGTTCGTAACTGTGCTTCATGTAAAATTCAGAAGCCAATTCATAATGTCACATTATTCCAAATTTCAACTACACCAAGTTGGAGTAAGTATATTGTGGACTACCTTCAGCATGGTCATACAGATCAAAAAATTCCTAAACATCGAAAGCATGCTATTAAAATTGAAGCGGCAAACTATATGCTGATAGAGGGCCAACTCTACAAGAGGGGCAAGGATGGCAACTTACGCATGTGTGTATGTGAAGCTGACTATCTGAAAATCTTAACTCATGCACATGCAGGTGTTGGGGGTGGACACTTTTCTGGCAATACCACAGCAAAGTTGATTAGGTGGTCTGGGCTTTGGTGGCCAACCTTACAAATGGATGCCGAAGAATATGTGAAATGTTGTGATGATTGTCAAAGGACCAAACCTCCCATCACAAAGGACAATATGCCGTTGCGGCCTATATTAAGCACACGTGCTTTTGCAAAATGGGGTATTGATTTTGTCGGTCCCATTAAACCTCCAGCTCGTAACACGCATGCAAAATATATTAAAGTCGCAACCGACTATTTGACCAAATGGGTAGAGTCAAAGGCAACAGTCAAAAATGATGCCAGAACCACAGCCAAGTTCTTGTATGAGTACGTGTTTACACGCTATGGCTTACCAATTGAGATCGTTAGTGATCAAGGTGTACACTTTGTAAATGAAGTCATAGAATTTTTGCTTCAAGAATTTATGGTAATTCACAAGCGTTCTGCACCCTATCATCCCCAGACCAATGGACAAGCCGAGAGTACTAACAAGATTCTCTGCACAGCACTCACAAAGATTGTTGAGGGACATAGGACTGATTGGGATCAAAAGTTGCACTCAGTTCTTTGGGCATATAGGACAGCCTATAAAACATCTGTGGGCACAACCCTATTTGAACTTGCTTTTGGGCTAGATGCAATTCTTCCCATTGAATTTCTTGTACCTACTCTACGAGTAGCTAAACAATTGGATTGGACTGGTCATGAGCTTTCACAACGCGTTGACGAATTGGAAAAGCTTGATGAGACCCGCTTATTGGCGGTAATGGGGATGTATGCCGAGAAGAGGAGACAAAAGCGATGGTATGATAGAAATGTAACAACTGGCCGATTCAAAAAAGGAGACCTGGTGCTCTTGTACACACTTAAGAAGCATAAGAGAAAGCTCAAAAAACGTGGCCTAGGACCGTTTGTGATTAATGAGCTTACTCCAAGTGGTGCAGTGCGTTTAGAGACACTAGAAGGTGAGCAAATGCCTAACTTCATTAATGGAAGTCATCTCAAGAAATACAATGAACCATTAACTGAAGCCATGCTTCAACAGATGCATGCTGCACAAACACGAAAAGAAGCACTTGACCTACTTAAACGTCAGGCTCAAAAGGAGGCTAAAGCTAGAGTTGCAAAAGCCAAGGAGCGTTGCAAAGCTTCTATGTTGGCCATACAATTGGCTACTGATGAGCCATATGTCGAACCATTCAATATTCAAGTGTGCCTTCATCTTCATGAGACTACCTACTTTGTCTCTGCCTTAATTGACTCTGGTGCAGATTATAATGTTCTCTCGTTTGACACCTGGATAGCCTTGGGTCAACCACCACTTGTGCAAATTCCTGTGGACCTACGAAGCTTTTCAGGAGAAGATAACCCTATAGCGGAAAAATGTGTCATTATGATGACCATTCAGGATCACCAGATGTCAGTGCCCTTTTATGTGGCACGTAAGTCCAAGACAGTAGTAGAGGTTGTTCTCGGTAGATCGTGGTTAAGTGCTACCAATTGCTCATTAGATTGGAAGAATAGACAATACAAGTTGCAAATTGATTCTGATTGCATCTTGGGATCTGCTACACCACGAGCTTTATCGTGTCAAAGGGGTAATGTTTCTACCTTACCCAACCCACAATCAAAATCTGCTCTTGAAGCTCCAAAACAAATGATGTGGATAATTGATGAGTACTCAAGTGAGGGCCACGGCGGCTGGCATGTTCCAAGTACTCTAGTTGCTGCTCAAAGAAGGCCAGGCAAGAAGGAATTATCAATGTGGCTACCCAAAGATGCGTACAAACTTGTACCATCTAGTCCAGTTGCTAAGCCTCTTAAGAAGCACATCATTTCCAAGCCCAAACCTAGGATTGTTAATGGATGGGTCCCAAAACATGTTCTTAAAGCACAAGGCTATTATGAGGGTGCAACAGCAATTTGGCTTCCAAAATGCCATGCTTTGGCAGGGGTAAAAGAGTGTTTCAGAAAGATTCCAAAAGCCACCCTTGATTGTCCATATCAGTGGGTGCAAAAGAAATCAACACAAACTCTTCAAGAAAGGAAAGGTGGCTGTGATAGCACCTACAAAACTACTTGTGTTGATCTTCCTAAAACATGTATTGAAACACTGGTTGTCCCGATTTCTCCTTGTTACACAATTCAACCATCAACTTGTGTACCTACGACATGTCCAAATGAGTCTCATTTGAGCATAGATTCTAGCATTTCAATGCCTAAAACCTCTTATCTTGCTCAAATTCCAAGACAATTGCTAAAGTTTCCACCTCTTAAAAAGGATATACCAAAAACTAAAGATAAGGCATTAACACTACAATTAAAGCTCTTTGGTAAATCAATGTTTGAATAATGTAGTTCCTTATGCCTTTAGAAGATGTGTTCTTTTTGAGATAATCTTGTTTTTGATTGGAATTGTCATGATGGATATGAGTGTTCTAAATTTCATTGTTCTACGTCCAGATAACTCCTGATGGATATTTGGCGAGATACATGTCCACCATGCATTGACCTTGATAGTACTCGACCAGATCATCGCGGGGGTTATAGTGCTCCTCCGTTTCAAACACATTCTAGGTACTTCTATGCTCCCTTAGGTGAAAATTGCTGTGGGCATCACTTTGTCACGTTATTCTATCAACAGCATCACCCATTTCCACATTGTCAAGAGTGTGCACGGCTCGTATTAGAAGAAGCTTCACATATTTGTTGGATATGCCGCTCTTACTTTAGACGATATGGCACGAGCTTAATGAAGCAAATTATGGGAGTTGCACCCCAACGCCATAATCTTCTTAATGTGAGAATACCAGAGAGAGGACCAAATCAACGTAGATTACCTGAGGAGGTTCAAGCACAACAATGGAGGGATACAAGCTTAAATGACTTGCAACCACCGATCTTGCAAGCCCTCATTCCCCAAGCCTCAACATGTCAATATTGGATAAATATGAGTACCTACATTGCGCAGTTCCAAAATCAAAACTGTCTGATTAACCTTCCCACAGAACCAATGCCATATTTTAGTGAGGAAGCACTCCTTCCTCTACCACCTTCTCCAGGGGCCGGTTTTTGTGAGGGGTTGTCTCTGCATCCTGAGGAAATTGATACCATCTTTCCAGCAGACGAGGACACGGATCCACCACCAGCGCAAGGGTAAGTTCAGTGACTCCATAATAAGATCGACAAGCCAGGGCACTTTTCTCCCATTGGGTTTTTCCCCTCGGCTATATTCGGTGTTTGGCACGAATGGCAAATTTTATTCTTTTCTTTTCTTTTCTTGTTTGTTAATAAAAATTTTGCAGAGATCTCCGTAAAAAACAAGAGCATCAAACACGCCCCAATAGTCCACCTATCGTGCACACAAATTAGGAAGGGGGGAGACATGCTACGCCTACAAAGATTAAGGAGGAGCAATCTACACAAAATCAGCAATGCATCAATGCAAACGAACAACATCAACAGGGCACTACAACAGGTGTATTCAAATCTTAATCTTTATTTCTTTATGTGCTCTTATCTTTCGAATATATGGTTTGCATGTTCACACAATGTTGGCTGGTTTAAGTTTTTGATTAGTTGTTAAAATATGGTGAGTGAATTCTAGACTCTTAGAAGACTTAGTAAAAGATATTTCTATCTAAAGACAGTGTAGGATATATACCAAGGGAATATGCCAAGTTCTTATGCTTTCAAGGTATATTAGTTATCCCTAGTGGTGGCTACCTCTTAGATATGAGCTAGGTGTTAGGAGTAATAAAAATTTATGAAAATATATCCTAAAAATAATAATAATAATAATAATATATATCCAAAGTGAATTGAGACATGACGTGTCCACAGCCATGAGAAATGCTTGGTAGGACCTGGGGTTGTCTTAGCACCTTGGGGCCGATGCCTTGGTTTCCATGGGGTGAACACTGATGTCGAAAAGCTTCAGAAAAAGACCTTTGAGGAATCTATCGCCTTGATGGATGTTGGTAGGACTCTGGGGTACACTATGGGCCCTCGAGACCGATGCCCTCATCTTCATGGGGTACTCCTTAGGTCATAAAAGAAAGAAAAAGGGTCTATCGCCCTTGAGATACTTAGCGGTCTTTAGATTCTCTTGGCAGAGGTCTCTTGGCCATTGCTTGGGTCTCTTTGGGATGGAACCTTAATCTTTATCACCTTCTACACACACATCAAAAAAAAAGAAAAAAAAAAGAAAAAAAATGAGTTCCAATCACCTTTGCTCATATTTAGGAGTAGGTTTGCCACTTAGGAATAACTTATATACTTGTAGAACATTGAGACTGCGGTCATAACTGGCGGTGTACAAAGCACACTTGCCTTTGCATAGCACTATCTACCACTTAAGTCTCACTTTGACTAGTCTTTACTCACCTATTTTAGTACTCATTGAAACTTTAATCAGCCTTGCACTTGTATGCTCATGTGTGAAATTATCATTGCTGGTTTTTCTTTTCTTTTCTTTTCTTTTCAATAAGAGACTTTACTTGTATCCATTGTTTTTTTGTTGCAGCTCTTGCTACTACCGCGCTCGAGGACGTGCGCAAAATAGGAAGGGGGGAGTGTTGCATGACGAATGAAGATCAATACAAGGATGCAACAAAAAAGACACTTAGGGCTCTTGAAAAGAGTTCAAAGTTATAGATGAATGTGGGAGAGGGCTTGACAATAATCCCACATGGGAACTTTTGGGAGTTCTAGAATTTTTGTATAAAAGGTGGCCCATTTGAGAGCTAGTGAGGACTCTTTGGTCATTTGGTTGAGAGGCTCATAGAGAGAGCTTGCTCCATAGCTCCTTCTCAAGTGCTCCCCTAGGGCTCTCCATTTCCATTCTTGTTTCAATCTTGTACTCTCTATTCTTTTCATTTTCAATGATATGAGGTTTTGGTCTACACACTTGCTAATCTAGATTTCTTAATGATGTTTTGATTTGTGAGTTGTAGAGTGCATGTGATGAAGCTTGTGCATGAAATGATGTGTAGTTGAGGCTTGTGTGATAGCTCTTTGCATGTTAGGTTCTTTGCATAAGTTGTATTTTTTTGTGCTTAAGTGTAGCCTAATCTTGATGCGTTGATTATGTTAGATTGATGCATTGATTATGTTAGATTGATGTGTTGATTGTGTTAGATTGATTGCTTGAGTGTTGAAAAAGGATTGAGAAGGACTAGAAGTCATTAGTATGTGGTTAACTCATCTTCTCCCATTCGGGATAGCCTCTATGCGCTAACCGGGTTGCATTCACGGATTGACAAGTGTGTGGGTTGGAGTGTAGCCTCCGCTATGCTATGATGTCCCAAACAACCAGCTTAGTCTCGTGGCCAGACATTGGAGGGCGAGGCCTCGAGTGGGAAACCCTGCCCCGCGCATGAGGGAGATGCTTCTGCTACCAGCTACCGGGAATCCAGTGTGCGGAGGGGGCAGTGGGATCTCACACTAGTCCCACTTGCATCACTTCTCTCTGCTCTGCCACTCGGATGGTGAAGGGAGCTGGCTCAGTAATTCGGAGACCCAAGACTTTCCTAGTAGCTTCGGGCATGATGTTAACACCAGAACCACCATCCACAATGGCTCCTGTAATTTGAGTTCCTCCCATGGAGACTGTCACCCTTGGGCTTTGGTGATCGGCCACTCCTAGGACAGTGAGGCATACCCTTGCTTGCTGCCTCTTGGGCCGTCGCCCACTACTACTAGATGTGGCTTCACCCCCTAGTTGCCTTCGGATCCATCCAATGCTGGACCAAGCCTAACAGTTGCTCTCCTATTTCCTGGCTCAAACCACATATTTGAGGAAGGGTGATTTCCACCTTTACTCCTTCCAACTTTTCCTCCCAACTTAAATTACTAACCTTGGGTTGGGTAGACTCCTCATATGCCTTTGAAGGTGTGGTGGTTGGGGGAATGACCAAGGTAGGTACCGCTTCCTTCTCCATGGGTGGTGTTTGAATGAATTCCTCCACGACCTCCTTATAAGCTTGGTCCACAATGGATGGGTAGATTGCACCATTAGGGAGAGGAGTTGGTGTCTTTGGTGGTCCTTGGGACCGGGTGACAGCCACCACTATTGGAGTGCCAACAGTGGGAGGTGGCACCACTTCCACTATTGGAGTGTCAACCTTGGGAGACGGCGCCATAGCTTCCACCATGTTAACCAACGGGGTCTAGGACAATCCCAGATGTAGTGTTCTTGGCTCTCCAGGCAATGGAGGCAAGCCCTCTGGTATAATGCATTGAGCTTGCATGTGGCCGCTCCCCCCACAATGGTAGCATATAAGAGGTTGGGTGGGGTTTTTGGGAGGACAGCGATTGGGGAACCTTTTGTTAGGTCGAGCCCCATAAGTGTTGTTACCAACCGGAGGTACTGGAGAGGCTATCGCATAGACCACCGGAGGTGGGTTTTGATAGACTTGAGGTGTTTGTGGGATAGGCACTAGTGGGAGGTACTGCAAATAGGTTGGGAGAGTGCTTGCTTGATATGGAATTTGCATAGGCAGGGGGTTGTATGTTAGGGATGCTCCAAGATGAGGGGTATTGGTGTATGCTACCATGGCTACTTGAGCTCCCTGTTGAGATGAAGTGGTCTGGGGGGTGGTGGAGGAATTTATACAAAAGTAGCCATGGGGGAGGAAAGGTTTTGTGGGGTAGCTAAGTAGGAGGGACCAACGGGGGCAGGGTTAATATAAGCTTGGGACTGGGGGGCTGATTGAGGGTTCAAGAAGGGTGTTGGGTATGGTTGGTGGTTAGGAGCCTGGGAAGAAGTTGAAGCACTACTGGTTGGGGTCACCATGTAATCTTTGGCAAAGGGATTAAGCGGGGAGGTACCTTGCTTAAGTTCTTGTTGCATAAGGCGAAGTCCGTTGAGGTATTAACACTCTTTGACCTCATGGCCCGCCTTTGAGCAAAATGAGCAATATTTCTTGGAGGGACAATCATTTGGAAGATGACCTTGCAAGTTACATACCGGGCACCATGGACTCGTCCTGGGATCTTTGACCTTGAGCTGCTCAATCTCCTTCCGAAGCGCTGCCACAGCCGCATCCTCTTGTTGTGACCTTTTGAAATCTTCAAGCTTCTTCTTGAGCTTGGCTAGATCGTCCATGGAAGCGGAAGTAGAAGCTACTGTCGGGGCTAGAGGAACGATTGGAGGAGCCAAAGACATGCCAGGGATAATTGGGGGCCAAGAGGTACTACGCTCTGCCATGCGGCGAGCATTCTCCAGTTGTGTAGCTCTGTCTTGGAAGTCTTGCAGGGTGCCTTGGGGTGGAAACGTCTCTCTCATCTTGATCGCCGTTTGAGTAGGGAGTGCTCAAAGCACCCACTATTGTAGCATGTAGTTTCTAGGATCTTGGGGTAGTCGAGCGACCAAAATGTTAGCTCTTGTGACAAGTTGGGCCACTGACTCCCCCGCCTTCATGGAGAGTTGGTTGAGCTCTTGAGTGATGAGGTCAAAGTAGTTCCCTGGCCGAAAGGTAGCCAAGAACTCTAGCCTGAGCGTGGCCCAATTTGGGAAGTGGTTCATAGGAAATTTATTGTACCACCGGTCGGCACTTTCTTCTAGCGTTGTCAGGAACAAGACCAAGCGTGCATCATCTCGGTTGAGATCTCTTGAGTCACACATAGTGAGGAACCATCGCACATGGTCTTCTGCATCTTCAATGATGGTACCTTTGAAGGTTGGTAGCTTAACTTGCACGCGGTTAAGGATAATAGCAAATGGCTCTGGCCCTGGAGCTGCCATAGGGTTAGAAGAGGAAGATGCTAAGGGAAGAGTAAGGGAACAAGGAAAAACACTACGACTAGTTCGACTAGTTTGAAGAGTAGAATGAAGGGGTGAATCAACTCCAGAAGCTCTAGTCTTTGGGGCATGCACAACAATCCTCTCACCATGATCAAAAATCACCAAAAAAGAAAAAAAAATAAAAATTCAAGACTATCCTTGACCTCTAGGAGAGTCCCACCGTGATCGCCAAATTTTGCTTAAACTGTAGGACTGCCAGTCCTTGCTAGGGAACTCGAAGTCAACTGCCACAAACACTATGGTTGGGGGAGAAGGGAGTGTGGATCCTCTCACAGGGAAGTATACCCGCCAAGGATTAATCGACCTCACTGGCTAGACATGCAAGATCTAGGCTCTATACTATCTACCGTGCTCTCCGACCCCACCTAGCACTGCAGTACCCCTACAGGCCTCTCACTCACACCACACACACCACTCACACCTCACTCACCTCGCTCACACAAAGAGATAGACAAAACACCAAACAGAGCACAACACTACCATCACAATACCAAAAAGGAGTGATACAAGGGAGACTCCACTCTTCGATAGAAGGACTGTGCTAGAACTCAAGGTGATACACTGGAGAGTGTCCTCTTTTGTGAGAGTGTGTTCCAGACTCTTTGTATTCTGCTGAGAGAGTGCTCCCATTGGGTGTCCTCCTCCTCGAGTGGTGCTCAAGAGGATCTCGAAGAGGATCTCTCCCTGCCTTGGGAAAGGGAGAGGGGAAAGGAAGATGGTGCTCAGGATCTCAAAGAGGATCTCTCCTTGCCTTGGGAAAAGGAGAGGGGTGTTGCCTCCATGAGTGCCATCGGAGTTGGCCATGCAGGTATGAGATGTCGAAGGGGACCAGCGGCCAAAGGGGTCAAATAGCACTGGCAATCGGAGGGCACCGGCGGTGATGGCGGTAAGAGTAGTCGGATGGCATTGGCAGTGATGGTGGTTGGAGTAATCGGAGGGCACACGCGGTCAGAGTGGTCGGAGCGGTGATGGCACTCAGAGTCATCGGAGGGCACTGGCGGTAATGGCAGTCGGAGAGGTCGGTGGAGTGTGGAGGAACTGGCTTCCCATCCACAAAAACCAATGATCCAAACAATCAAATTTTAGATGGGTGAGTACTATAATTTATTAGTTTACTTTATTTTGATCTAGTAGTTTGATTTAGAGTTAGTCTTTGCAAAAACACAAATTTTAGTTTATACCATTTAGATTTTGAACCATAAAAATGACAACAATTGTCGTTTTGAAAAATTGATGGAAATTTGAATTATAGAATCCACTTTATTGACAAAGTAGATTCTGGAATCCAAAAGATTGACGTTTCTATCATGAGAGTGAAATTTCTGTCTGAAAAAGAAAATTTTTGATCCATAATTTTCTTTGTTTTCTACATCTTCTTACTGAGGACTCAGAGCCCAAGATAGTGACTTTGGCAAGCACTCAAGTGCCAATCAAGGATGATGGGGTTGAGGAAGAGGTGGCTATAGACCCAACAGAGGAGAGGGCAGAGGCCGAAAATGAAACCTTTGAGCTTAATGCATCCCTTATCCCCTTTGATGCAGCACCTATTTCATTGGAAGACAGTCAATCTAATGAGAATGAACAAGGGGAGTTGTCACTACCTTCCTTGCCCAGCTTTATTATGGCAGCCCAAGCTGATTATGTCTATTATTATAATAGACATTGTGTAACATTTCAATATTCATGAAGACTATTGCTTGGCTGCCTTAGCAAATTTTACTAAAGCAGACATGGGTTGGATAGAGGAAGGAGTTGACAATTATCTACTAGCTGATTCTGCAGTCCAGGACTCTGAGTACCTTCCTGTCAAGGAGGTATTAAAGAAGATGTTCAATGAAGCTAGGACATATGAAACCCAATTGCCTTCCAAGGAGGAGCTTGCAGCAATTGTCGACCATCTTGGTTTGGCAGATATGGGCAAATTTTTGGCACCTACTATGCATGAAGACAGTAAGTCCATGATCCTTTTGTGGACAAGATCCATGCTTGAGGGTGATGAAAATCAACAGGTGATAGAGCCGAAGATTTTTTAAACTATAAGAATTTTATTTATGTGGACTTTGTCGATTGTGTTAATTAAACATATAACATTGGTACGAGGTTTTTGTATATGATGATGATTTCCTGAAGAGAGCACGAGGCTCAAGATCATCCACCAGTGCTTCCACTTCAAAGTCAACAGGTCATTGAAAGGATGTTTCTCTCGCTCAATATATAAGACATTTAAATCATCAAAAGGTACGTGCAGTTTATGACACTTGCTTAAAATTGACAACAACAAGCAGTGACATGAGTCATGATGATTACAATTTTAATACGTAGATCATTATATTTCACGAGTTCTCAAAAGACAATGCAAAATTCCCTTTATTTGCATTCAAAGTACTACTTGGTTTTGTGGTGGACACGAAGTGCCTTTAAATGCTGAGAAGGTGGTGCTTGTTGAGAAACAGTTTGCACTGCAGGTGTTTGGTCACAGGGGTATGGTTGCCAAGCACTAAGATGCCCCTACTACTTGTCATATACAATGCATGCTATTGTAGTGGGAATTACAGACCCACACACATTGCATCCATATAGGAAAAGATATCTAATAAGGACAAGAAAAAGCCGGTCTGAACTGTTTCCTCCAATGGTGCAGATGCCAAAAATAGTTCTCCCAGGGTAGATGAAGAGGAAGAAGAGGAAAAGGAAGATGAAGAAGAAAGACGACTGAAGAAGATCAAGCCCACCTTCTCCCAACCTTGACTCTTGAGCGACGCCACAACTGATGACGCTCTCTCGCAGTTGATTGATTCCAAGCGAATTGTCACTTTTCTTTATTAATCAATTGTATTGCATGTGTTAATGATGAGGACTTGAATTTGTCTCCTTGTTTTGCTTTGTGAATCAATTTCATGTAAGTCCATTGATGTAACTCTAAAAGACTATTGGCTCGATTCTTGCCTCCACCATGTCTAGTGTGCTTAAAGTAACCTGTTCTTGCCATGTAATGTGACTTCTCCATGCCTTGAGTTTACCATATTGACAATGAACCGTATGTCTTTGCAAAACATGGTGTATGATTATATAGTATATGCTGCAATCAATGACAAAATTAAACAAAAAAAATCAGATGTATGTATTAGTTGGTCTCACAGTATTGAGATTGTAGCAGTTTTTAAAGTTCTTACCATATGAGTTACATGTTGATCACTCCATCGTGCAATGAATGACTTCCTCCAAGTCTCTAGTATGTTTTCAAATAATTTTATCTCACTATTGCTCCAGCTCTTTTTCTCCATGAATGCAAAGATCTTGTCAAGTGAAATCCACACATCTGCCTTCCGATTTTGGATTGAACCTTCATTTCCAATGTCCTTGACTGCATTATGTAGATCTTTCTATCGATTAAACGTCTTTTTCTTGTTTTTATCTCGGTAGTCTTTGAGGCAGTATGACAAAAATCTTTTAGCTTTCACACCACCTATTGATGGTTGTTTTGGTACTTTGCTGCCCCCTTATGACCACTTGTCTTCCTCCTCAATTTTAACATGCCCCCCATGCAAGACAATGTCTGATAGCACTTTGTCTATTGCTTTGATTGCTTTTAAAGATTCTTTTTTAGGCTTTAACATCCATGCAACATATGTACAAATACACCAGCTTCTCTACAATTCTACATAGTGTATGCAATGTGCATATGTGCACTCTAGATAGAAGAATATCAAGCACTGCTTTGAAATCTTTATCTTTTAAATGCCTCAAGAGCTTTGTTCCATATGACATGATCTAAAGTCTTGGCACCAATGGAGTCTTTTTGGGCCCTTTAATTTGCCATGAGGTTATGGAAATGTTTAACTTTTTGACAAATAAGAGCCCTCCATGTAAGCAAAAACCATTGGTGATTAAGAGAGGTATAAAAGTGGTCAAAGGGTGCACTTTTTCTCCCAAAAAGGGGGGGGGGGGGGGATTTTACAATTTTCAGACCTCCATAACTTCTACATACAAGCCCTGATTTGAGCAGAGATTACAGATCCATGATCTACGCATCAAGAGCTTTCCATAGATATGTTACATGATATGGTTTTATCCGCCAGATTTTAAATTCCATTTTCCCCCCAAAATTCAAATTCGAATAAAGTAGCCGTTTTCAAGCTTCAAATTAGAAAATGTTTATTATTAAGAGAAAAGGTTTGACTCCCTTAAACTGCCAAATAAAAGTGCCCAAGAAGACTCCATTGAGTTCCTAATGCTTAACATGCAATATAGACATGGACTCTTTTCATTTGCGCCTTTGCTTATGTTATACATGCATTTTAGAGTCTTTAAATCGCCTTCCATGTGCCATTCCACTTTATAGTCACCGAACCCAAGCACATGAAGGGCCCTTCCATTTCTTTGCTCACTAATCAGCGATGGAATTATAGTTTGATGAAACAACCCCAATGCAAAATTTGAGTATCTTCTTTATCCACCTGTGTCATTAGAAAGTAGCTCATGTTTAATAATACAAGTTTCGTGTTTAAATTATTTCAACGTAATACACAATCATATTCAATGATAAAGAAGATACCTTAAAAGATCCAAGCGGCAATATGTTTTTCTCCGATTGAACACTGAAATATCTTGTATCATCTTTTGTAATTGATCTATCTAAGTCCCTATTCATTAGAGTGATAGTAACCCTCTCCATTTTTATGTTCTTTAAAATCTCACACTCATCCACTTTCAAAACAAATTTTAGAATGCATTCACATTCTTCTTAATTAATCTCAAAGAACTGAACTCCCTACCTTTGCAAAGCTTTAATCAAAGAAAATATTATTGTGCTAGTTAAAGAGTACCTCTTTGTCTTTAGCAATGAATGTTGCTTCAATATGTACTGGTGAACCAAGATTCTCAAACACCTCTGAGTTCACATGTTTGCATGTAGAATTTACTCTCGCATTGGTTTTGGAAGTAACGAACCTTTATGCTTCTTACTTTGACATTTCTCTGCAGCAGCAGAAGTAGTACTTCTTGCGGGGGACAGGGTCCCACACTTGGGGCCTCATCCACGGATATCCGGACAAGAGACTAATCCGTCGGTTTTTCCAAAACCGAACCCGGAAAAACTTCCTTTACCCGAAAAGCACGGGCGATTCCACCAAGATAACTTTTTACTCTAACGTAGTCAAGACCATTACTGATCAAGCTGATCCGACTGCACCTATAAAGATATTTGGTCAGATCAAGGAAGAAACTTGCACTTGGATCATTGGGATTAACGCTTTTTTTCCCCCATTAAGAGGCACAGCCATTGATTCCTATCCATAGAACAATTACTATGCGGGATTTACTTTATCTATTGTAATAACAGAAATTGAGTCTCGATTTACGGATCTATCAGTCCAGCCTAACCTCATCCAGTCCCATGGGTTAGCCAACCACCCAACCACTGTAGTGATGGGATCCAATTAGGAATTTGGTTAGGTTTTGTCCCAGGTACCAGGGAAAAGAGCTCCCAGGCCCCCTAACCGGAAGTTCATGCAAACATAAAACTAGTCACACCACTTACACACCCAATATGAAATTGCCTTTTTCTCAGCATCAACTAACTTTAAAACAATCGGTTAATGAAACCATTATGTCACTGATGACAACCCTCGAAATCTCTGGTTGAATCCATATTTCCAATCATTCATTCATCGGTGTACTTATGGCATTATTGGGAACCAGAACGCTCACCACCTGTTCACTCAGGGGCCTTTTCAATAGTTCCTAGCTCATAGGACTCGGCAATATTTTCACATATAAAAATTAAGATGGAATCCTTGTTGAAGATCAGCAAGATCAATCAACAGATCCATATAAGAGAGCCATGGACTCATCCGTTGAGGACTAGCAAGGTCAATCAACCAGATCCATGCCCGGTTTCCGAAAACAACTCTTACTCCTTGTTCCAATATCTTCCACGACGCATGTGTGGGTATTTTCAGCGACACAGAGCCCAAGCACCGTATGGTCAGCACCCTCTAGGATCCTTCGCAGGTGACCTAGCGCTTCACTCATAGGCTGCTTCCTTCGTCCCTCGTCCACCGTACCGGAAGCTCACCATTTAAACCGAACCGAGGCTGGTCAAGACCTCGGTCGACCTTGCTACGCGAGACGTCCTCCATTGACTCTCCGTCAGCAGTTGCAACTTTAACAGTTAGGTCTGCATGACATTAATCCACAAGACGGTCAAAATGCTTCCCCAGCATTCTTGACATAAAACAGTCATTTACAAACAAGTCACAAAATACAGTTTCTATATCGAACTCTCGTCTCTCCACATTATCCCTCCTCAGTCCACATTACTTATTCCACATTCCATTCATACATACACATCCACATTCATACATCAACATCTACATGCATACATCCATTTTCACATCCTCATTCATACATCCACATCCACATACATACATCCACATCCGTATCTACATCCATACATCCACATACATATCCACATCCACATTCACATCCATACATCCACATCTACATGCATACATCCATTTTCACATCCTCATTCATACATCCACATCCACATACATACATCTACATCCGTAGCTACATCCACATCCACATCCACATCCATACATCCACATCTACATGCATACATCCATTTTCACATCCTCATTCATACATCCACATCCACATATACATACATCCACATCCGTATCTACATCCATACATCCACATCCACATTCACATCCATACATCCACATCTACATGCATACATCCATTTTCACATCCTCATTCATACATCCACATCCACATCCGTATCTACATCCATACATCCACATCCATATCCACATCCACATTCACATCCATACATCCAAATCTACATGCATACATCCATTTTCACATACTCATTCATACATCCACATCCACATACATACATCCACATCCGTATCTACATCCATACATCCACATCCACATTCACATTCACATCCATACATCCACATCCACATCCACATTCACATCCATACATCCACATCTACATGCATACATCCATTTTCACATCCTCATTCATACATCCACATCCACATACATACATCCACATCCATATCTACATCCACACATCCACATCCACATCCACATCCACATTCACATCCATACATCTATTTATAGAATACAAGAGAATTCTTATATTTGATATAAGATTTCTTTACGCATTTATTTATGCATGAATTCCATTTTAAAAAGAATAACACTTTCGAAATAAAAATCAATCTTTTATGCATCTTCCTATGCATAAATTCATTTTAAATGAGAACGACACTTTTGAATTAAAATCAATCTTTTTATGCATCTTCCTATGCATAAATTCATTTTAAATTAGAATGACACTTTTGAATTGAAATCAATCTTTTATGCATAATTCAAATTTAGTAGAAACTACACTTTTAGAATAAAAGAATTTCTCTTATGCATCTAATTTATGCATAAAATTATTTATGATGAAAATCACTCTTTTGAATTAAAAATAAAATTCTTTATGCATCTTTCTATGCATAAAATAGGAATTAATAAAAATATCACTTTTTGGATTAATTTAAATTCTTTATGCATCTATCCATGCATAAATCCAATTTACTAGGAATTACACTTTTAGAATAAAAGAATTTCTCTTATGCATCTTATTTATGCATGAAATTATTTATGATGAAAATCACTCTTTTGAATTAAAAATAAAATTCTTTATGCATTCTATGCATAAAATAAGAATTAAAAAAAATAACACTTTTTGGATTAATTTAAATTCTTTATGCATCTATCCATGCATAAATCCAATTTAGTAGGAATTACACTTTTAGAATAAAAGAATTTCTCTTATGCACCTTATTTACGCATGAAATTATTTATGATGAAAATCACTCTTTTAATTTAAAAAATATATCCTTTATGCATAGGTTTATGCATACAATTCATTTATGATAAAAAACATTCTTTTAATATAAAAGAATTTCTTTTATGCATCTAATTTATGCATAAAATTATTTATGAGATAAAAATCTCACTTTTATAATAAAGTATTTCTAGTATACATTTTTCTATGCCTAGAATGAAAATTAACCCTTTAAGAATACTCATACGATGGGGATTACTCTTTTTAACATAAAATTTAATTATTAGAAATCCTCTTTTCTTAATTCATCAATTATGCATAACATAAAAATCAATTTCTCCATGATTATAATAAAATTCTTTCAATTAATCTAGGACGATAATTCCTAGAATATGGTAGAAGGTCCTCTTTTCATGCTTTGAATGAAATTATTTTAGGTGTAATTTTTACAAAAATTTTGCCATAGCTCCGCTGCTATGATTGATAAATCTCAATTATTTTAAAAGATAAAGCTTATCATTAAGGGAATGATTAGAATGATCCCTAATCAGATCATTAACCCATAATGGATTGAATCATCAATATTCATGAAATACATAAACTAAAAGCATAGAAAAAAGCCATTAATTTGGCATCAAGCATAGAATTATCTTGGATTAAAGAAAAGCTTTATGAAAAGCTTCATTTGGATTGAGAATAGGTCATGAGTATGACCATTTCTTGAGTGAGAGAGAGAGAAATTACATAAAAACCATTAGAATTAAGCATAAATAAAAATTTATGTAATTCTTTACTATCATTCATCAATTAACTTCAATAGCATTTATCAATTTATGTAATTCTTTACTACCATTCATCAATTAACTTCAATAGCATTCAAAAACCATTCAATTAAGCTTCTCAAGCTTGAGAGGGGTTGAGAAGAGAGAAACATTGAGAAATTATAGAAAAGATCAAAATTCACCATTTACCTTACAAATTGCTTGATTCTTTGTTCACGGTAGAGGCCCCCAACCAATCAATTGGTTTAGTATGTTGATGGAGCCACCAATGGGGATTGAAGAAAGAGGAAAGCTCCAATTTCGTCAATTTGGAGAGAATTTTAGAGAATAGTAAAAATTAGCATTATTTCAGCATAATTCTAATATAGTAAAATTCTCCTATTTTTTTCAAAGGACTCATGTTCTATTTATAGGAGAGGGAGGCTCTAGCCAAGACCAATTGATTTCTAAAATTTTCTAGATTTCAGTTTGGTTGAATTTGGACTAGATTTGGACCTAGTTTGGTTCCTTTTTTATTCGGTTTTGATTCGGTTGATCCAAGAGAGAGGAGAGATAAAAATATCACAATTTTTGAAGATTTAAAACTCAATTGCACATGTGAAGTAGGTGCCTCATTCATGAGGGGAAAATTCCCATGCAGAGGTGTCAAAAATGCATCATTACTTCTAAATATCTCCCCTTTTTAATGATTAGCCTTGTATTGTCCTTAGTCAACTCTTCATCTTATGTGAGTATTTATTCATTTTTGGGGGGATTTTTCTTTTATTTCTTCATTTATCTCTTCCTTATATTTAGATTGATCTTATTGGCCCATAGGAACCTTAATTTAAAATTTCAAAAAAAATCTTCACCCCTAGGATAATGCCTCTTGAACCGATTATACTTAATTTCTAATGCACCTTCTGAAAATCTTTTTGAACTTCTGCTTCAGGGGAACTTATTTTAATAATATGAGAAATTTTTCTATCTAAAAATATTCAAAATCTGAATATTCTCTCTCTAGAATATTTTCTCTCTCTATGTCAAAGCAGGCACAAACAAGATCTTTTATGTTTCTGAAGAGGGGATTAATTACAGGGGGAAGATGCTGGACATCTTGAGAGGCTAGGGAGGAATCTTACATTATCTCCCACTTGAAAAATGCGAGATGCCCTCATCTCCCAAATTGGGAGTAATCCCGCAAGATGTAAGAATGAGACTAAGAGAAAATTTAATTAAGAGTAACCACCAAGAAAAGTCTCAAAGAAAGCAAGACTCAAGACAAGAACAAAGATTTCAACTTTATACACTCTTGGAATATATACAGCAAAGATAGAAGAACTTTTTACAATTCAATAAGCCCGTCCATCATATGGTCACAAAAGCAGCACTCACAAGCAGCACACGTATAAGGTAACTCATCTATGGGAATAATTCGGTCGGTTATTACAGCACCTACCTCATTGGTATGAGGTGACCTAATAAAAGGACCTCTAAGAGGCAAGCCAAAAATGGGATAAAGGCATATATTCTGGTGAGGAAGAAAACACGCAAGTAAGAAGACCCGCTCAGAAAACCCACCATGCCTTGATCTCATCACGCAATAGTATCGGGGACCCAAACCCAAAGCTTCAATAACCATAGCCAAACAGACATTGTTACGAAAGTGATGCTGACCCCACGGTGTTACCTTAGTTATGTCTCGCCATTTGGTCTGTGCTACAGAAGTTCCCAAGTGAGGGAAAAGTAAGGGCTCATACAGTTCTATAAAATCCTTCTTTACAGACTCGCTTGCATCTTGAAGGTGAGAAATCATCATGGATAAAACCAAGTCCTGCTGCCAAGCCATAATAGAGATTAAGAAAGAAAGGAGATCGATGGAAGTAAGATTACTGTGAGCGACAAGTAAGAGTTACGACTTATATAAAAGAAAGAACTAGCGTAACCTAGAAGCCGACGGTGTATCTTACCACTGAAGTTTTACCGTGTTTCCATGAAGTCACCTACTTTCTTTGAAATCAGATATGGCCCACAATATCTGGGGGATAACTTCTTATCTTCCGAAGAGATATTTAGAACTTCTTTTGGGCCGTACTCGAATGAAGACCATATCTGCTTCTTTGAATTCTCTGGCTGTCCTCTTCTTATCTGCATACTGCTTCTGTCGATCCTGGGCAGCTTTTATATCTTTATGAATTGCGTGCATCTGCTGCTCCATATCATCAAGTATTTGTCTGGACATCTCGACCCTAATCAATGGGTCGGACCTAGTTAATGGAGTTAAGCAATCTTGTCCATACAGAGCTTTAAAAGGCTCATCCCAATACTTATGTGATAAGAAGCATTGTAGGCGAACTCGACTAGGTGCAGATAGCTTAGCCACTTCTTGGGTTCCGTGCCACAGCATGACCCAACGTATATCTTCGATTACTTGGTTTACCCTGATACTCTGCTAGAGTATGGATGACTGAGAATTGTTAGGCCCTTGGTTTTCAATTGTAGCATAGATCTATCCTTTTTCCTCTTCTACTACATCTGAAATTGCGACTGCTCTGGCGATTGCAGTCTGAGGCAGAATTCTCTCTTTGGTTGCCCCAGTTCTGGAAAGGAGTTTTGAGGTTATTCTGGATAGAGGCAGATGGATGAGCTGGAGTTCTTTTGGGGTTACCTTGGCTTGGGTGAGACGGACCCTGATTAGACTGGTATGAAGGGATTGGTCTCTGAATTTGGGGTTCTTGACTTCCCTGTGTCCT
Source organism: Cibotium barometz (assembly GCF_041138505.1). Taxonomy (NCBI): domain Eukaryota; kingdom Viridiplantae; phylum Streptophyta; class Polypodiopsida; order Cyatheales; family Cibotiaceae; genus Cibotium; species Cibotium barometz. The sequence goes on from NC_141110.1 coordinate 4,221,388, forward strand.
TGACATGGCAGGAGTCGGGCAGTCTTTTAACTGATGACCAAATCCTTGGCATCCAAAACACCGGTTCTCACTTCTGAACTCATTGTTCTGAATCCTTAAAACAGGTGGGACTCCTGAGAAGTATTTTGGGGAAAGGGTCTTCCTTTTTTAAACAGAATCTTTCTTTTATTTTAGAAAGGGAATAATTATAAGATCGGAAAGGGAGGTTCTTACTCTTGTGTATATCTCGAAGGCTTGGGGGAGGAATCTTACATCCTACCCCACTTAAAAAAAATGCGAGATGTCCTCATCTCGCAAAGTAGAGGACAACTCTTTTTCTTAAGATCCCATTTATTCTGGGGTTCCTTATATTCTGGTCAACCCAACAGAATACGGGGATAAATATCCCTTATATAGAACTCATCATTAAATAACAATTCATTCAGATCATATCATTCATATCTTTAATACGATAATGGTCCATTAGACTGAAAAATTTCTTTCTGAACATTCCTCCACGGGAATTTCAGTCAAGCAAGTTCTCAATTTGTCATCCCTTAACTTGATCTACCGTGTCAAGTGTTAACAGTAGCAATTTGACAGCACAATCTACTAATCTCATAGTGATTTGTTGAAATCAATATCATCATTCTAGTTATAAATATCATCACAGGGACTCGTCCCATTCATCCTCATTGTGATTTCGCTCAGGTTATTATATTTCAACTAAATTTCAGAAATCATCATTTTTCAATCAGAATCCAAATCAATTCATCAGTTCTCAAACAGAATTAAAAATCATATCAACCACATTCGAATTCATCAACTAGATAGCATTAATGCTTATAATTTCAAGTCTTAGATTTACTCGTATATACCAGTAAAGAGCTGTAGTTATACCCTCGGTATATACGGGTAGTCATGATACTTGGAACTATAAGGTAAATACCATCATGTCTAGGCCTCAAGCAAGTCAGGGTTCCATACAATTGCGGTACTTCCATCTAAAGATCCAATTACTAATTTACGAATTTTTAATTTGAATATCAAATTGTATGAATTATATCACACAATTACAACCTTTTTGTGCTTCTTGATAAATTTTTGACATATTTGGCTTCTCAGTTGATCTTTATTAGCCAATTCACTCTGATACCAATTGTAAGATCCCTATCCCTACCACGCAATGGATTCGGGGTGCTAGCAGCGGAAGTAGTACTTCTTGCGCGGGACAGGATCCCACACTCAGGGCCTCGTCCACAGATATCCGGACAAGAGACTAATCCGTCGGTTTTTCCAAAACCGAACCCGGAAAAACTTCCTTTACCCGGAAAGCACGGGCGATTCCACCAAGATAAATTTTTACTCTAACGTAGTCAAGACCATTACTGATTAAGCTGATCCGACTGCACCTATAAAGATACTCGGTCAGATCAAGGAAGAAACTTGCACTTGGATCATTGGGATCAACGCTTTTTTCCCCATCAAGAGGCACAGTCGATTCCTATCCATAGAACAAGTACTATCCAGGATTTACTTTATCTATCATAATAACAGAAATTGAGTCTCGATTTACGGATCCATCAGTCCAGTCTAACCCCATCCACAGTCCCATGGGTTAGCCAACCACCCAACCACTGTAGTGATGGGATCCAATTAGGAATTTGGTTAGGTTTTGTCCCGGGTACCAGGGAAAAGAGTTCCCAGGCCCCCTAGCCGGAAGTTCATGCAAACATAAAACTAGTCACACCACTTACACACCCAATATGAAATTGCCTTTTTCTCAGCATCAACTAACTTTAAAACAATCCTTTAATGAAACCATTATGTCACTGATGACAACCCTCGAAATCTCTAGTTGAATCCATATTTCCAATCATTCATTCATTGGTGTACTTATGGCATTATTGGCAACCAGAACGCTCACCACCTGTTCACTCAGGGGCCTTTTCAATAGTTCCTAGCTCATAGTACCCGGCAATATTTTCACATATAAAAATCAAGATGGAATCCTTGTTGAAGATCAGCAAGATCAATCAACAGATCCATATAAGAGAGCCATGGACTCATCCGTTGAGGACCAGCAAGGTCAATCAACCAGATCCATGCCCGGTTTCTGAAAACAACTCTTACTCCTTGTTCTAATATCTTCCACGATGCATGTGTGGGTATCTTCGGCGACAGGGCCCGAGCACCGTATGGTCAGCACCCTCTAGGATCCTTCGCGCAGGTGACCTAGCGCTTCACTCATAGGCCGCTTCCTTTGTCCCTCATCCACCGTACCGGAAGCTCACCATTTAAATCGAACCGAGGCTAGTCAAGACCTCGATCGACCTTGCTATGCGAGACATCCTCCATTGACTCTCCGTTCAGCAGTTGCAACTTTGTCAGTTAGGTCTCCATGACCTTAATCCACAAGACGGTCAAAATGCTTCCCCAGCATTCTTGACATAAAACAGTCATTTATAAACAGGTCACAAAATACAGTTTCTATATCGAACTCTCGTCTTTCCACATTATCCCTCCCTCAGTCCACATTACTTATTCCACATTCCATTCATACATACACATCCACGTTCATACATCCACATCTACATGCATACAGCCATTTTCACATCCTCATTCATACATCCACATCCACATACATACATCCACATCTGTATCTACATCCATACATCCACATCCACATCCTTATTCACATCCATATATCCACATCTACATGCATACATCCATTTTCACATCCTCATTCATACATCCACATCCACATCCACATACATACATCTACATCCGTAGCTACATCCATACATCCACATCCACATCCACATTCACATCCATACATCCACATCTACATGCATACATCCATTTTCACATCCTCATTCATACATCCACATCCACATACATACATCCACATCCGTATCTACATCCATACATCCACATCCACATCCACATTCACATCCATACATCCACATCTACATGCATACATCCATTTTCACATCCTCATTCATACATCCACATCCACATACATACATCCACATCCGTATCTACATCCATACATCCACATCCACATTCACATTCACATCCATACATCCACATCCACATCCACATCCACATTCACATCCATACATCCACATCTACATGCATACATCCATTTTCACATCCTCATTCATACACCCACATCCACATATATACATCCACATCTGTATCTACATCCACACAACCACATCCACATCCACATTCACATCCATACATCTATTTATAGAATACAAGAGAATTCTTATATTTGATATAAGATTTCTTTACGCATTTCTTTATGCATAAATTCCATTTTAAGGAGAATAACACTTTCAAAATAAAAATCAATCTTTTATGCATCTTCCTATGTATAAATTCATTTTAAATGAGAATGATACTTTTGAATTAAAATCAATCTTTTATGCATCTTCCTATGCATAAATTCATTTTAAATGAGAACGACACTTTTGAATTAAAATCAATCTTTTATGCATCTTCCTATGCATAAATTCATTTTAAATGAGAATGACACTTTTGAATTAAAATCAATCTTTTATGCATAATTCAAATTTAGTAGAAACTACACTTTTAGAATAAAAGAATTTCTCTTATGCATCTAATTTATGCATAAAATCATTTATGATGAAAATCACTCTTTTGAATTAAAAATAAAATTCTTTATGCATCTTTCTATGCATAAAATAAGAATTAATAAAAATAACACTTTTTGGATTAGTTTAAATTCTTTATGCATCTATCCATGCATAAATCCAATTTACTAGGAATTACACTTTTAGAATAAAAGAATTTCTCTTATGCATCTTATTTATGCATGAAATTATTTATGATGAAAATCACTCTTTTGAATTAAAAATAAAAATCTTTATGCATATTTCTATGCATAAAATAAGAATTAAAAAAAATAACACTTTTGGATTAATTTAAATTCTTTATGCATCTATCCATGCGTAAATCCAATTTAGTAGAAATTACACTTTTAGAATAAAAGAATTTCTCTTATGCATCTTATTTATGCATGAAATTATTTATGATGAAAATCACTCTTTTAATATAAAAATTATATCCTTTATGCATAGGTTTATGCATACAATTCATTTATGATGAAAATCATTCTTTTAATATAAAAGAATTTCTTTTATGCATGTAATTTATGCATAAAATTATTTATGAGATAAAAATCTCACTTTTATAATAAAGTATTTCTAGTATACATTTTTCTATGCCTAGAATGAAAATTAATCCTTTAACAATACTCATACGATAGGGATTACTCTTTTGAACATAAAATTTAACTACTAGAAATCTTCTTTTTCTTAATTCATCAATTATGCAAAACATAAAAATCAATTTCTCCATGATTACAATAAAATTCTTTCAATTAATCTAGGATGATGATTCCTAGAATATGGTAGGAAGTCCTCTTTTCATGCTTTGAATGAAATTATTTTATGTGTAATTTTTACAGAAATTTTGCCATAGCTCCGCTGCTATGACTGATAAATCTCAATTATTTTAAAAGATAAAGCTTATCATTAAGGAAATGATTAGAATGATCCCTAATCGGATCATTAATCCATAATAGATTGAATCATCAATATTCATGAAATACATAAACTAAAAGCATAGAAAAAAGGCATTAATTTGGTCTCAAGCATAGATTAATCTTGGATTAAGGAAAAGCTTTATGAAAAGCTTCATTTGGATTGAGAATACGTCATGAGTATGACCATTTCTTGAGTGAGAGAGAGAGAAATTACATAAAAACCATTAGAATTAAGCATCAATGAAAATTTATGTAATTCTTTACTATCATTCATTAATTAACTTCAATAGCATTCATCAATTTATGTAATTCTTTACTACCATTCATCAATTAACTTCAATAGCATTCAAAAACCATTCCAATTAAGCTTCTCAAGCTTGAGAGGGGTTGAGAAGAGAGAAACATTGAGAAATTATAGAAAAGATCAAAATTCACCATTTACCTTTCAAATTGCTTGATTCTTTGTTCACGGTAGAGGCCCCCAACCAATCAATTGGTTTAGTATGTTGATGGAGCCACCAATGGGGATTGAAGAAAGAGGGAAGCTCTAATTTCTTCAATTTGGAGAGAAGTATGTAAAATAAAGCCTACTCTTAAATTGTGTACAAAGAGAAATATTCCACCCCTTACCTTCTTCTGTTTCTTACTTTTTTTAGAGAGCACTACATGAGCCTCCTTGTTGAGAATTTTCTCCTAAAGTGAGGAAACAAGAAACAATGCATATTTATGTATATTAGTGTAAGGAAAACAAGATATAAAGTAGTACAAAGGTTAAAGAGTAGTATTTTCATACCATTGTAAGGGAGGCTTTTCCCTCGAATTCCACATTTCTCATTGACACTTCCTCATCGATATTTTTGTTTCCATGTGAGGAGCCTTCACTATCATGGATTTGAACATTTTTCTTTGATCGAGTCTTTTGAATTGGAAGATTACAAAGTTTCATGGTAAATACAATTTAAGGTTAGTACCATGTTTACAAAGAAGCCCTCTCACCAGCTAGTACATCAGAAGCCTGACCAACTAGTACATCCATCTCTTACCTTCAAAGGAGAAAAAACAACATACTTTTGTCTCTTCTTCACTTGAGATGGAGCCACATGCTCATGGTTCGCCTCATTAATGATTTCCTTCAAGAGGGAGGAAAATGGGTTGAGTGGCATGTTATGAAAGTAAAGAAAACAAACAACAAAGAAGCTAACAATATCAAAAATTCATTTCTTGCATACCAAAGGAAGAGACTCTTTTCGATTTTCATCCTTTTCGCTTGTCAATATGTCCTCATCAAGGTTTTCCATCCGTTGAGAAGCCACTTCACCATCATCATTGTCACAATCATCACTTTCTTTTTTGCGTCGCTACAAGATGCAAAATGAGATCTTAAGAATATTCATCATATATATATATATTTCACAATTAAGGTTAATAGGACAAGAGAAAATCTCACATGTTTGGAATATCCCTCTTTAATGCGCCATTCAATCCCTTGAATGTGTTTCTCTTTGTTCGCCATGTATTGTTCCATGTCCTTGGCAACAAACCCCTCCATAAATGCTTCCTTTCCCAAGCATCTTCGGCCAAAAGTCTTTGTTTCTTTTCATTGTTTTTCATGTTGATTTGAAATTTACGTTGTGCATCTAGAAACCTTGTCTTTGATTGCTTTGCAACACTCTTTGAAGCTCCTTGCATTCCACCACCCAAGGGGCGTCCTATCTTTTGAAGTGGGACTCTAAGCCATGGTCAGCTTTCAAGTGGCGAATCTTGTGAATTCTCTTACAATAGTTTGTGTTCCATCTATGACACGTATCTGAGACTTGACATTGCCGAGCAAGTTTCCCAGAAGGAAGAATAATCTCCTCATAGGGAGGGTTTGCAAGTGCCATCTAATAGCAATGAGTACCAAAGAACCATCAATATAAAGAAGTGACATACATAGATTGGTACCACATAATTTTAGCAAAAAGAAAGACTACAAGAACTACTATATAGTGACTTGGTTTCATTGAAGTTAAATGAACTAAAGGTACGTTAGTAAACAATGTATAAGCTAGGGTTTGGATAAACTATGCATATCTAGTGCACAAGGGTTAAACTAGGTTGAAGCTTTAAGTGTGTCATGTATGCATGATTACATATTACTAAAATACATGCATGGTAACAAGACATTAATCATGGCAATAAGTGAACCCAAGCATGGCTATAAAGCATGCATACAATAAGCACCATCGATAAACTAAGGCTGATTTTCAAACTGGGTCTGTGTAGGTAGTAAACTGGGGATAAACTAGGTCTGTGTAGTAAACTAGGCAAAAGCTTTAAGTGTGTCATGCATGCATGAACACATATTACTGCATGCATTAAGCATAGCAACAAGAACCCTGGAAAGCATGAAAATTATTTGTATTCCTTGGCAAAAGCTTTAAGTGTGTCATGCATGCATGAACACATATTACTGCATGCATTAAGCATAGCAATAAGAACCCTAGAAAGCATGACAATTATTTGTATTCCCTGGGACTGTTTGTTTCCGACAACAAATGATGATACTCTCAATTATGTCTCCAAACAAATTAAAAAAAAGGTCATGGAAGACCGCAAGAAGAAGGCACCGTGGGATTTTGGCGTTTGAAGGATCGTTGATGGACTTCTGACGGAGGACGTGCAGGTCATAGAAATCACCACCGCCGGTGGGAGGGTGGTCCAACGTCGTCGGTGGACGGACTTTTGTGACGGAGGACGTGCAGGTCACGGAAATCATCGCCGGTGGGAGGGTGGTCCAACATCTTCGGTGGGTAGGAACGGGTGGAGGCGAGCCAGCTAAATCCGTTGTTCTGCCAAATCCCTCAAACAGGAGCACCGCATGGAATGCTAAATCCCACGTCTCCAAATCGTACGTCCACCAAATCCCTCACCAGCTAGGTTTTAGCGGTGTTATCCGACGGCCGAGTTTTGCGTGCTCATCTCAGCCATCGATCCTCGATCCCCAGTTTAGTTTCGCTTGTCCTAGTTTACTTTTTTGCGCTTGTGATCCGACGGTCGAGATCCGCATGCTCATCTCAGCCCGTCGATCCCACTTGAGGTGCCTCTTAAAGGCACCGTGTGATTTAGAGACGAGGGTTGGGGACCCTGAGTATTCTATGGGATTGGCAAACCATTGTGGACAATCTGTGATAGGTGCCACCATCCCATACAACAATCCCATCATGAGTTTGTATTAGCCAATAGACCCCAGAAGATGGATACAGTTTCCACTCTAGTCTCACTTATGCATTGCTTGGGTCACTTGTCTCTCCAACTTGTCAATCATGTCTTCTTGCACTGAGCGAGTGTGTAGTAACGCCACTGCTGTTGTAAGAAATCTTGAGCTTCATAATAAGGCCTAAAGTTGTTAAAATTTACTTATCTTGTATGATGTGGTGTATGTGAGGAGCAGGTTAGTAAGCCTCCTCGGAGAAAAACATTGAGCATATGACGCTCCTCTCGACCAAGGTAATATGGCCAACAATGCCACAGCATCTTCTAAAGCTCCACAACATCCATACCATTGGACTAGGGGACTACTACACCATCTTCTCCACCTTCATGTCTTTCTTCCCTTATTCTCACTCAACTTATAAGAGTACCTAGTGAATGCCTTCTTCTTGGATTTAGGTATCTTCTAAACTCAGCACTTAGTAGGGGGTCTTGACAGAACTAAAAAAAAGAGAACTCATATTACTAATACATGTACGAGATGGGGTGATGTGGGAAGATGGGGTAAAAGGTAGACTACACCCAGGCAACACACAGTGTGAATGTAGCTACTACTTGCAGGTTAGCTGTCTTCATTTCTATTCTCAATACTACAAGTAAGTCAATCTTAACTCAAAATCTTTTTAGTTCACTACTTGGAATCATAGTTTAAATTGATTTTGTTATTGAAAAAGAAGCGAAGTGATTTGTTTTTGGCAAGGACTTGGATTAATGATAGAAAATGAGGTTTTCATCCTAGTTATTCGTGTTGGTTTTTTACCAAGTTACCCATGGTTGACCTATCCATCAAAATAGAACACGATTCCTTCTAGGGGTTAATTTATACCTAGGTCTATGTGATTCCCCAAGGCCTAGGATTTCTCTTGAGAATGCCATTGCTCTCTTGAGTAATAGGACAAGATCTTAATTATTAGCCATTGATTAAAATTAGAATTTTGTAAATCATATTATAGAAAAGTGATCGTTCTTCCTATAGAAATCTGAGTGCCTTATATGGGATTCTTTAGCTTGGTTTCATAAAGATGTTGACAAAGCATGGTTTTTAAATGTGCATGATGAAAATGATGAATTTGTGAACTAGAGAACTTTCCCCTAGGGTAACCATTCTGACCAGATTGGTATGGGAAAACCATTCCGATGTGATCTATTTATAACCGGGTACTCCCCATCCAGTACTCCCCATCCAAGGCAACCAACTCTAGAAATACTAAGAGGTCGGTGCAACCACCTTTCTTCGGTTACCAACCACATGGTGGGGCGAGGGTTCTTTCTAGTTGTTACAAGCCTGAGATGGAAAGGTCTTCCATAGCAAGAAGAGGGTGAAGGGGACACTTCTCATTCTACTATGCAAATGGTTTTTCGCCTTGACAATTATAAGATCTAGACTGTTTTATGACTCGGTGAGCCAAGGGATTAGAGATGGATGAAACTTGTGATACCAAGGATTTGAAACTACAATTTTTTTTAATGATGAATTTCTTTCTTGTGTAGGTTGACTTGATTGGAAAAGATTGTATTCATTAAGCGATAAAGGAACCTATGTACAAGGATAAATAAATGAATCATGTTGTAACTTGCATCAGTAATGTGCCTAGTAATTTAGGTAAACCTCATAAATGAATGGTTTTAGTCACACTTGGAAGCGGGTGGTTGGGTGGACCTAATGAGTCAGGTGTTTTCTTTACAAGAGACTAGAAACCGAAAAAAGATCTTGGACGACATATTCGGTAGGATCCCTAACCTTCTGGAGATTGCTTATAAATCGGATCGTCCAAGAGGCACCGATGAGATAGCTCTCACAATGGGTTGGGATTGATCTTACCGAGTGAGGTGCCTCCTTATCCTTGGTGATAGGATGGGTGGTATCAGAGACTTCGTTTGGGAGTAACGACTCTTAAATCACTACAACACGTCGAGGACACATCAGCGTTTTCTAGCAACGTTTTAGTAGCAATTTTTTTGTTGGGATGTCGGGGATTCCATTCGCTACTCTGCAGTGAAATTTTGTTTGTGAGCAGCGCTCTTAGCAATAAAATTTTGCTGCTCCGCAACATTTATAGTAGTAAAATTCTACTACTATGAGAAACATCTTTAGCAGCAAAATTTCACTGCTATACTATGATTTCGCTGAATAATGAAAATAGGAGTGAAATTACGTTGCTATTTTCACTGCATGAAATTCCAAAGAGTTCTTGGATGCTAAATTCTAAAAATGCATGTCACATATACACAGAAAATGATATATAGTTTAAAAAAAACATCCATTAAAACCCTTAGATCCATGTTTCGAGCAAAAAAAAAAGAGAGTTGAAAACTTTTGAGAAGCGAAACAATGTCAAAATCATGAATCTATCCCATCTTGTAATAAATCCATATGTGTTGCTTCATCAATTTCTATATCTAATGGAATCTCAATGAAAAGATGGGGTTCCATATCAATATCAATATCACTATCATGATCCAATGAAGCATTGTCATGATTGATAGGTGACTCGTCATCTTCTTCCGATTGATGTTCCTCATGCTCTTCATCGGCCCCATCCAAAATATTTTCTTCATCGTCTTCTTCCAATGAGCCGATTTGAGGTAGTACTTGCACCTCATCCAGAGATTCGGCCTCCACATCTTGATCTTGAAAGATATGTTTTTAATTAACGAGGGGAAACTTGTATAACATAACACCACTTTGGATCAATTTGATCGGTGTGAAACACAACCTAATATCACAAAGCAAAGGGGTTACACTTTTATTATACTACATCAAGATTTAATTTGGGATTGGTTGGGTTACTAACCTATGTTGAGGTAGTACAAAGGTATCTTTCTCATCATTCTAAAACTTGGTGGAATCAATTTTTTAGAACCCATTTGGATGTTTCTTCACGGTTTCTTGAGCACCTCTATATATCACCTTGAACCATTTGACATCAAAGATGAATAGACTAAATGTTCTAAATCCAACCTCAAGAATATCAAAGATGAATAGACTAAATGTTCTATGACATTAGTATCATGTCTACTGGCTCGACTTTCTTGCTCAAAAGTTACCATCACACCACAATCAAATGTGTTTCTTTTAGAATCCACACGGTCCATGTGAAAGTACCTTCCCCCTCTAACCATATTGCATTATATAGTTTGTACTAACATTAAACAAAAGCATGACATCTAGAATAGTGCATTAAGCAAGGTGTATACGTGAGATAGAGATAAAGAATGTACTTACTTGAGGGTCACATACTCTTGCATACTTATGCTCTTCTCTTTTGATCATCTCTCCATTTTGCAATGCCATCGGTATTGCCATACGAAGCCATTCTATATTGATCACATTTGGTAGAGGTTCTAAGCTAGGCGGTAATGGCAAGTGTCTATTTGCGCTTCTTTCTGAAAGCTCTTCTATCATCCTTTCATCTATTGATTGCATCCTTGTATCTCCCAATCCACTTCTCCATGATGGGACTATTTAGAATGCAAAATGTATTCACCTTGTGGCGTAATGCTTCATCCAGTATTTGTTGCCTTCCTTTTTCCCTGAGGCACATTAGTGATTAGTCAGTCATCCTTCTCATTGCCCCACAATCGTGGCATGGAAGGATCTATGCGAGATAGATGTTTTGAGATATACAGAAGAGACTCTTGCATCAACCATCTCTCTGCCATGCTTGCTTTTAGCCTTGCTCTTTGTCTCACAAAGTTCTTTAAGGTTTTCATGAACCTTTCAAGAAAAAACATCCATCAAACATGAACAACACCACACAACGCCACTTCATTAACCACATGCACCACAAGATGCAATTGGCTAGTGAGAATTGTTTTAGGAAAGTTATTCTTGATCATACACATTGCCTCAATAGCATTGAGAGGAGCCATCTCAATGGATGTAGGATCTATCTCCTTTAAGGATATGTACCTACAGACGTAGCAATTATGTGTACTATTTACCAATACATAACTTGTGAGCACATGAAAATTCCAAATAAGCAATATAACTTAGTGAGCACATGAAAATTCCAAATAAGCAATATAAGTTAGTGAATTGAAGATAAGATTCATACCTCACCAAGCTTCCCATTTCGTAAATAGCCTCTCTCACCTTCTTGTCTCCACAACTAGCTATAGCAATTGGAAGAATAAACTATGCATAGAAAAAAATGAAAGTTATTATATGAGCTTACAAATTATGTACCACAAAGAGAAAATGAATAAGAAAACATTTGTATACCTGTAATATTTTGTGCCAATCATGTGTCTTAAGGCCATATAATTGTTCCTCTCCTTTCTTTTTGGTCTTTGTGAAGGCACCCTTCAATAAATACATAGCTCCCATTGGTGTACGAAAAGAGGCAATCACACTTTTCACCTTATTATGTTCCCTCTTGGTAAATACCCATGGTGCCTTTGGTAGGACTATTTTTCCACTCTCCCCAATTAGGAAAAATTTGGGCTCATTTTTGGGCCCTCTAAGGAATGCCACATCATCAAAAATAGGGCCATGGTAATTTTTTTGTAAGTCAACTCTAATTTTTTCAGAGTTTGCATATATAGAATCTACTCTTCAATTCCATTGATATATAACATGATGGAGTTTGGACATGACCTATGGAAGATGTACAAAAATTAGGTTCAAAAGTGATGATGTGGATCGTTACCGTAGCCTTTAAACTTGATTTTGAGGAAAATGGTATATCTTGAGCTTAGTAACTCCATTTTTTTTGGAGTTTGAAATTATAAGATCTAATTTTCATGATCTTTCTAATGATATGTCATATGATGGGGTTTTAACATAAGGTAAGAAATATTCACCGACAACCCCCATTTTCAAGGTAAAGATAGCAAAAAAATCCCTTAGAGGACCCAAAAATGAGACCAAATTTCCCCAATGACTTTCAATTAGCCATGCACTTTGAAGGAGTCCAATGTTTTGTAAGTCATACCTTACACCCTTTTTTGTATCTCTTATACCAATTAAATAGTCCCAAATATTTGTTGCCACATTCTTGAAGATATGCATGGGATCTAAGAGATGATTGATCTTCATGTCACACCAATATGGAGAAGTCAAAAGAAGATTGAGTGTCTAGACATCCCATTTGGTGGTGGATTGGGAGTGCTTCTCCATGCTGCTCAAGTGAACCTTTGCTGCTCACCAGTGAAGCTAGCAGCAAAATCTCATTGCTCGACCTACAAAACTGTGACTCCTACCTAAATCGCCGAAGATAGGTGCCAATACCTACCTACTTCCTCTATCCTGTGATGCACAGCCTACGCTTACAGCCCAAGTATTCCTCCCACCACAACTCATCTCTCAAGGGTTTTGCATCAATCAAGTCTCCCTCTCCAAGGTAAGCCCTTTCTTTCTTTCTTCATGGTTTCATGGTTTCATGTCTTCTTCCAAGCTTTCATGGAAAACTTGGACATAGCTTTATGTGAGCTTTTCTCCCTTTCCCATCTCTACTTTTCTCCCTTTCTCTCTCTTTCCTCTCCCTTTCCCTAACCCTAGCCTAATGTATAGATCTCTAATAGAGAGCTTTGATGCAGATCTCTCCATTAAAGTTTGCTATATTAAGCATTCTATGCATTATGCTGGGGTTTAGGCTTAACATAAACTAGTTTTTTCATTCACTTATGCATTAAGAGTAGGGTTTAGGATACTCACCTCTTTTTTTCTCTTATTCTTATTGCTTAGTAATGTGTAATGAGGATTAAATTTTGTATTTATTATGTTTCTTTTCTGTAGGATTATTCAAGTGAGTAAGGTTTTGGGCATATCCTATCATACGGTAAGCCCTCTTTCTTGATTTTGGCTTATGCTTCTTGTCTTTGTGTTTTTGCACCCTTGGGTGCCGGGGATTAGGGTTAGGTCAATAGGTAATAGGATTTACGCATAGCCCTCTTATGCAATAGGACCTTATGCATAGGCCCTATGAATAGCCCTCTTATACAATAGGGTTATATGTAGGCCTTATGCAATAGGGCTTATGCATAGCCTTATGCATAGGGCTTATGCATAGCCTTATACATAGAGCTATGTATAGGGCTTATGCATAGACCTCTTATGCAATAGTTCTATGCATAGGCCTTATGCAATAGGGCTTATGCGTACGCCTTATGCATAGGGCTTATGCATACCCTTATGCACAAGGCTTATGTAGAGGGTATGTATAGGCCCTGTTCATGGCCCTCTTATGCAATAGGTCTTATGCATACTCTTATGCATAGGGGTTATGCATACCCTTATGCATAGGGCCTATGCATAGGCCCTCTTATGCAATAGGGCTTATGCATACCTTTTTGCATAGGGTGTATGGATAGGGCTTATGCATCGGCCATATGCATAGCCTTATGCATAGGCCTTATGCATAGGGTTTATGTATAGCGCTTATGAACTAATGAACTAATGTTTTGAGTTATTATGATAATCGTTTGTAGGTCTATTCAAGTGAACAACCACCAAGGGCATAGGCCACACACAGTGGTTCATACGGATTCGGTTAGTAGAGGTAAGCCCTCAGCCGGTTACATTCATTGAAGTCTAGCTCTACCACATGGTAGAGCTAGAAGAACGCATTCTAGCTCCACCACATGGTAGAGCTAGATTTTAAAGCATTCTGGTCAATACATTTATTAATCTTGCTTTGCCACCTAGTAGAGATAATATCCATTGAAAAACCAGCACTAGAATACTTTGAAGTCTAGCTAGAATGCATTTATCTAGCTCTTAGACTACCATGTGGTAGAGCAAGACTAATAAATGTATTGAGAGCTCCAAGATGAAGTAATTGGTTCTCGTCATGGTCTCTTCTTGGAGTAATTGGTTTTGTTGATTTGCATGGTACACAGCTAGATCAATGCATTCTAGCTCTACCACATGATAGAGCTAGACCTCAAATGCAATTCTAGATCCACCACATGGTAGAGCTAGACCTCAAAGCATTCTAGCTCTACGAGATGGTCTAGGTTGGATACAGCTCTACGATGTGGTAGAGCTAGATCAAATGCAATTCTAGATGCTTGTTTCTTGTTATGTAAAGTAGATCTCTTCTTGAAGTAATTGATTTTGTTGATCTGCATGGTACATAGCTAGATCGATGCATTCTACCTTCACCACATGGTAGAGCTAGATCGAAAGCAATTGTAGCTCCTTGGTTCTCGTCATGTGAAGTAGGTCTCTTCTTAGAGTAATTGGTTTTGTTGATCAGCATGGTACACAGCTAGATCGATGAATTCTAGCTCCACCACATGGTAGAGCTAGATCTGAAATGCAATTCTAGCTCCACCACATGGTAGAGCTAGACCTCAAAGCATTCTAGCTCTACGATGTGGTCTTGGTAGAATACAGCTCTACCACTTGGTAGAGCTAGATCAAATGCAATTCTAGCTCCTTGGTTCTTGTCATGTGAAGTAGGTGTCTTCTTGAAGTAATTGATTTTGTTGATCTGCATGGTACACAGCTAGATCGATGCATTCTACCTCCACCAAGATCGAATGCAATTGTAGCTCCTTGGTTCTCGTCATGTGAAGTACGTCTCTTCTTAGAGTAATTGGTTTTGTTGATCTGCATGGTACACAACTAGATCGATGAATTCTAGCTCCACAACATGGTAGAGCTAGATTTGAAATGCAATTCTAGCTCCACCACATGGTAGAGCTAGACCTCAAAGCATTCTAGCTCTACGATGTGGTATAGGTAGAATAGAGCTCTTTTACGTGGTAGAGCTAGATCAAATGCAGTTCTAGCTCCTTGGTTCTTGTCATGTGAAGTAGGTCTCTTTTTGGAGTAATTGGTTTTGTTGATGTGTATGGAACATAGCTAGATCGATGCATTCTTCCTCTACCACATGGTAGAGCTAGACCTCAAAGCTTTCTACCTCTACGATTCTAGCTCCACCACATGGTAGAGCTAGACCTCAAATGCAATTCTAGCTCCACCACATGGTAGAGATAGACCTCAAAGCATTCTATCTCTACAATGTGGTTTAGGAAGAATACAGCTCTACCACAGTTACATTCAACCTCAGCCCGTTACATTCATTGAAGTCTAGCTCTACCACATGGTAGAGCTAGAAGAATGCATTCTAGCTCCACCACATGGTATAGCTGGACCTCAAAACATTCTAGCTCTACGATGTGGTCTAGGTTGGATACAGATCTACCACGTGGTAGAGCTAGATCAAATGCAATTCTAGCTCCTTGGTCCTTGTCATGTGAAGTAGGTCTCTTCTTGGAGTAATTGGTTTTGTTGATGTGTATGGAACACAGCTAGATCGATGCATTCTTGCTCTACCACATGGTTGAGCTAGACCTCAAAGTTTTCTACCTCTACGATTCTAGCTCCACCACATGGTAGAGCTAGACCTCAAAGCATTCTATCTCTATAATGTGGTTTAGGTAGAATACAGCTCTACCACAGTTACATTCAACCTCAGCTGGTTACATTCATTGAAGTCTAGCTCTACCAATGGTAGAGCTAGAAGAATGCATTCTAGCTCCACCACATGGTAGAGCTAGATTTCAAAGCATTCTGGGCAATACATTTATTAATCTTGCTCTGCCACCTGCTGGTAGAGATAATATCCATTGAAAAACCAGCACTAGAATACTTTGAAGTCTAGCTAGAATGCATTTATCTAGCTCTTAGACTACCATGTGGTAGAGCAAGATTAATAAATGTATTGAGAGCTCCAAGATGGAGTAATTGGTTCTCCTCATGGTCTCTTCTTGGAGTAATTGGTTTTGTTGATTTGCATGGTACACAGCTAGATCAATGCATTCAAGCTCTACCACATGCTCACCACATGGTAGAGCTAGACCTCAAATGCAATTCTAGATCCACCACATGGTAGAGCTAGACCTCAAAGCATTCTAGCTCTACGATGTGGTAGAGCTAGACCTCAAATGCAATTCTAGATCCACCACATGGTAGAGCTAGACCTCAAAGCATTCTAGCTCTACGATGTGGTAGAGCTAGATCAAATGCAATTCTAGATGCTTGTTTCTTGTTATGTAAAGTAGATCTCTTCTTGAAGTAATTGATTTTGTTGATCTGCATGGTACACAGCTAGATCGATGCATTTTACCTCCACCACATGGTAGAGCTAGATCGAATGTAATTGTAGCTCCGTGGTTCTTGTCATGTGAAGTAGGTCTCTTCTTAGAGTAATTGGTTTTGTTGATCTGCATGGTACACAGCTAGATCGATGAATTCTAGCTCCACCACATTTGATTCTAGCTCCACCACATGGTAGAGCTAGATCTGAAATGCAGTTCTAGCTCCACCACATGGTAGAGCTAGACCTCAAAGCATTCTAGCTCTATGATGTGGTCTAGGTAGAATACAGCTCTACCACGTGGTAGAGCTAGATCAAATGCAATTCTAGCTCCTTGGTTCTTGTCATGTGAAGTAGGTCTCTTCTTGGAGTAATTGGTTTTATTGATGTATATGGAACACAGCTAGATCGATGCATTCTTGCTCTACCACATGGTAGAGCTAGACCTCAAAGCTTTCTACCTCTACGATTCTAGCTACACCACATGGTAGAGCTAGACCTCAAATGCAATTCTAGCTCAGCTCCACCACTGGTAGAGCTAGACCTCAAAGCATTCTATCTCTACAATGTGGTTTAGGTAGACTCTACCACAGTTACATTCAACCTCAGCCAGTTACATTCATTGAAGTCTAGCTCTACCACATGGTAGAGCTAGAAGAATGCATTCTAGCTCCACCACATGGTAGAGCTAGATTTCAAAGGATTCTGGCTCAATACATTTATTAATCTTGCTCTGCCACATGGTAGAGATAATATCCATTGAAAAACAAGCACTAGAATAGTTTGAAGTCGAGCTAGAATGCATTTATCTAGCTCTACCATGTGGTAGAGCAAGACTAATAAATGTATTGAGAGCTCCAAGATGGAGTAATTGGTTCTCGTCATGGTCTCTTTTTAGAGTAATTGGTTTTGTTGATTTGCATGATACACAGCTAGATCAATGCATTCTAGCTCTACCACATGGTAGAGCTAGACCTCAAATGCAATTCTAGATCCACCACCTGGTAGAGCTAGACCTCAAAGCATTCTAGCTCTACGATGTGGTCTAGGTTGGATACAGATCTACCACGTGGGAGAGCTAGATCAAATGCAATTCTAGCTCCTTGGTTCTTGTCATGTGAAGTACGTCTCTTCTTGGAGTAATTGGTTTTGTTGATGTGTATGGAACACAGCTAGATTGATGCATTGTTGCTCTACCACATGGTTGAGCTAGACCTCAAAGCTTTCTACCTCTACGATTCTAGCTCCACCAAATGGTAGAGCTAGACCTCAAAGCATTCTATCTCTACAATGTGGTTTAGGTAGAATACAGCTCTACCACAGTTACATTCAACCTCAGCTGGTTACATTCATTGAAGTCTAGCTCTACCAATGGTAGAGCTAGAAGAATGCATTCTAGCTCCACCACATGGTAGAGCTAGATTTCAAAGCATTCTGGGCAATACATTTATTAATCTTGCTCTGCCACCTGGTAGAGATAATATCCATTGAAAAACCAGCACTAGAATACTTTGAAGTCTAGCTAGAATGCATTTATCTAGCTCTTAGACTACCATGTGGTAGAGCAAGACTTATAAATGTATTGAGAGCTCCAAGATGGAGTAATTGGTTCTCGTCATGGTCTCTTCTTGGAGTAATTGGTTTTGTTGATTTGCATGGTACACAGCTAGATCAATGCATTCTAGCTTTACCACATGCTTGGGGGGGTCACTATATGTAAATCCTCTATATCACATGCATTCAAGGCCTATTTAAAAGGTCCCTTATCTGTGAATTTTTTAGTGAATATAATGTATCCTTTCCTATTCAAATCTGTAAATTTTTATTAAAATACAATAAATAAATCCTCTCTGTAAATATATTTCTGTAAGTTTTAAATATTTAAAATGTCCTTCTGTTGAACCCACGTGATGCTTACATATTTATACGAGTGACCCGCCCCCGAGACCACATGATAGAGCTAGACCTCAAATGCAATTCTAGATCCACCACATGGTAGAGCTAGACCTCAAGGCATTCTAGCTCTACGACGTGGTAGAGCTAGATCAAATGCACTTCTAGATGCTTGTTTCTTGTTATGTAAAGTAGATCTCTTCTTGAAGTAATTGATTTTGTTGATCTGCATGGTACACAGCTAGATCGATGCATTCTACCTCCACCACATGGTAGAGCTAGATCGAACGTAATTGTAGCTCCTTGGTTCTCATCATGTGAAGTAGGTCTCTTCTTAGAGTAATTGGTTTTGTTGATCTGCATGGTACACAGCTAGATCGATGAATTCTAGCTCCACCGCATGGTAGAGCTAGATCCGAAATGCAATTCTAGCTCCACCACATGGTAGAGCTAGACCTCAAAGCATTCTAGCTCTACGATGTGGTCTAGGTAGAATACAGCTCTACCACGTGGTAGAGCTAGATCAAATGCAATTCTAGCTCCTTGGTTCTTGTCATGTGAAGTAGGTCTCTTCTTGGAGTAATTGGTTTTGTTGATGTGTATGGAACACAGCTAGATCGATGCATTCTTGCTCTACCACATGGTAGAGCTAGACCTCAAAGCTTTCTACCTCTACGATTCTAGCTACACCACATGGTAGAGCTAGACCTCAAATGTAATTCTAGCTCAACTCCACCACTGGTAGAGCTAGACCTCAAAGCATTCTATCTACAATGTGGTTTAGGTAGAACACAGCTCTACCATAGCTACATTCAACCTCAGCCGGTTTAGGTAGAATACAGCTCTACCATAGCTACATTCAACCTCAGCCGGTTACATTCATTGAAGTCTAGCTCTACCACATGGTAGAGCTAGAAGAATGCATTCTAGCTCCACCACATGGTAGAGCTAGATTTCAAAGGATCTTGGCTCAATACATTTATTAATCTTGCTCTGCCACCTGGTAGAGATAAAATCCATTGAAAAGCAAGCACTAGAATACTTTGAAGTCCAGCTAGAATGCATTTATCTAGCTCTACCATGTGGTAGAGCAAGACTAATAAATGTATTGAGAGCTCCAAGATGGAGTAATTGGTTCTCGTCATGGTCTCTTTTTGGAGTAATTGGTTTTGTTGATTTGCATGGTACACAGCTAGATCAATGCATTCTAGCTCTACCACATGGTAGAGCTAGAACTCAAATGCAATTCTAGATCCACCACCTGGTAGAGCTAGACCTCAAAGCATTCTGGCTCTACGATGTGGTCTGGGTTGGATACAGATCTACCACGTGGTAGAGCTAGATCAAATGCAATTCTAGCTCCTTGGTTCTTGTCATGTGAAGTAGGTCTCTTCTTGGAGTAATTGGTTTTGTTGATGTGTATGGAACACAGCTAGATGGATGCATTCTTGCTCTACCACGTGGTAGAGCTAGACCTCAAAACTTTCTACCTCTACGATTCTAGCTCCACCACATGGTAGAGCTAGACCTCAAAGCATTCTATCTCTACAATGTGGTTTAGGTAGAATACAGCTCTACCACAGTTACATTCAACCTCAGCTGGTTACATTCATTGAAGTCTAGCTCTACCAATGGTAGAGCTAGAAGAATGCATTCTAGCTCCACCACATGGTAGAGCTAGATTTCAAAGCATTCTATATCACATGCATTCAGGGCCTATTTCAAAAGTCCCTTATCTGTGAATTTTTTAGTGAATATAATGTATCCTTTCCTATTGAAATCTATAATTTTTTTTTAAAATACAATAAATAAATCCCCTCTGTAAATATATTTCTGTAAGTTTTAAATATTTAAGATGTCCTTCTGTTGAACCCACGTGATACTTACATATTTATATGAGTGACCCCCCCGAGACCACATGGTAGAGCTAGACCTCAAATGTAATTCTAGATCCACCACATGGTAGAGCTAGACCTCAAAGCATTCTAGCTCTACGACGTGGTAGAGCTAGATCAAATGCAATTCTAGATGCTTGTTTCTTGTAAAGTAGATCTGTTCTTGAAGTAATTGATTTTGTTGATCTGCATGGTACATAGCTAGATCGATGCATTCTACCTCCACCACATGGTAGAGCTAGATTGAATGTAATTGTAGCTCCTTGGTTCTCGTCATGTGAAGTAGGTCTCTTCTTAGAGTAATTGCTTTTGTTGATCTGCATGGTACACAGCTAGATCGATGAATTCTAGCTCCACCACATGGTAGAGCTAGATCTGAAATGCAATTCTAGGTCCACCACATGGTAGAGCTAGACCTCAAAGCATTCTAGCTCTACCATGTGGTCTAGGTAGAATACAGCTCTACCACGTGGTAGAGCAAGATCAAATGCAATTCTAGCTCCTTGGTTCTTGTCATGTGAAGTAGGTCTCTTCTTGGAGTAATTGGTTTTATTGATATATATGGAACACAGCTAGATCGATGCATTCTTGCTCTACCACATGGTAGAGCTAGACCTCAAAGCTTTCTACCTCTACGATTCTAGCTACACCACATGGTAGAGCTAGACCTCAAATGCAATTCTAGCTCAGCTCCACCACTGGTAGAGCTAGACCTCAAAGCATTCTATCTCTACAATGTGGTCTAGGTAGACTCTACCACAGTTACATTCAACCTCAGCCAGTTACATTCATTGAAGTCTAGCTCTACCACATGGTAGAGCTAGAAGAATGCATTCTAGCTCCACCACATGGTAGAGCTAGATTTCAAAGGATTCTGGCTTAATACATTTATTAATCTTGCTCTGCCACCTGGTAGAGATAATATCCATTGAAAAACAAGCACTAGAATACTTTGAAGTCCAGCTAGAATGCATTTATCTAGCTCTACCATGTGGTAGAGCAAGACTAATAAATGTATTGAGAGTTCCAAGATGGAGTAATTGGTTCTCGTCATGGTCTCTTTTAGGAGTAATTGTTTTTGTTGATTTGCATGGTACACAACTAGATCAATGCATTCTAGCTCTACCACATGGTAGAGCTAGACCTCAAATGCAATTCTAGATCCACCACATGGTAGAGCTAGACCTCAAAGCATTCTAGCTCTACGATGTGGTCTAGGTTGGATACAGATCTACCACGTGGTAGAGCTAGATCAAATGCAATTCTAGATGATTGTTTGTTTTCATGTGAAGTAGATGTCGTCTCGAAGTAATTGATTTTGTTGATCTGCATGGTACACAACTAGATCGATGCATTCTACCTCCACCAAGATCGAATGTAATTGTAGCTCCTTGGTTCTCCTCTTGTGAAGTAGGTCTCTTCTTAGAGTAATTGGTTTTGTTGATCTGCATGGTACACAGCTAGATTGATGAATTCTAGCTCCACAACATGGTAGAGCTAGATCTGAAATGCAATTCTAGCTCCACCACATGGTAGAGCTGGACCTCAAAGCATTCTAGCTCTACGATGTGGTCTACGTAGAATACAGCTCTACCACGTGGTAGAGCTAGATCAAATGCAATTCTAGCTCCTTGGTTCTTGTCTTGTGAAGTAGGTCTCTTCTTGGAGTAATTGGTTTTGTTGATGTGTATAGAACACAGCTAGATGGATGTATTCTTGCTAGACCTCAAAGCTTTCTACCTCTACGATTCTAGCTCCACCACATGGTAGAGCTAGACCTCAAATGCAATTCTAGCTCCACCACATGGTAGAGCTAGACCTCAAAGCATTCTATCACCATAATCATTAGAAAGTGAATGGGGTCTTCTTGGGCCCTTTAATTTGCCCAAGCCTAATCAAAGTGATTAAGGAATAGCCAAATGGGGGTTTGCCATGTGGAGTGAAATGTTGGGTTTGTAAGAGAGGTGTAAGAGTGGTCAAAGGGTGCACTTTTCTCCCCAAAAAGAAGGGAGAGGCAATTTTACAATTTTCGGACCTCCATAACTTCTACATACAAGCTCCGATTTGAGCGGAGATTATAGATCCGTGATCTACGCATCAAGAGCTTTCCATAGATATGTTACATGATATGGTTTTGTCCGCTAGATTTTAAATTCCATTTTCCTCCCAAAATTCAAATTCGAATAAAGTAGCCGTTTTGGGTTGTTGCAAGATCAGGGTGTCCAGTTTTATCCAGTTTATGCTAGACTGGGACAATTCTTGGAGAGAAAATTTTGGGGGGCAAGGTACTTAAAATGAGATCAAGCAAATAATAGAAAATATGCTTGCCCTTAAATTAACCCAATATAACTTAAATTAATACAAATTAGTCTAATTAATCAAAATTAATCAAAAATATGATGAAATGATAAATAAATGATCTTTCCATACTTAGAGTGATCCAATTTATTTTTCCATAAATGCACCATTACAAGTACACTAGTCCCTTTAGGTTTTAGATGATTCACATCAAAAATGTAATTTTACTAATTAGATTATTAATATTTGCAGGCCTTCTGATAGTCTGGAAGAATTTTAAAAAAGAGATCATTAAAAATCCAACCATTGGATTTGTAATTTTTACTAACCACCACATTCCACTAATGTCTCAGTGTCTACCCACTCTTTTGATCTACAAGATTGAGGACTTTAAGTGGTAGCTATTGTGGGTACAAAAAGTGGCGTATATTATAACACTTTAAAGACCTTGAAATATTTAAAGAAAATAGACAAATATCTTAAAATTTTCTCAAAAAATCAAGTTAAGCTTCATATTATGTGAAGATATAAGGTGCAAAGTGGAAATCTTATATGAGTTTATATGTAAAAGATATTAGCATTTTATGGAATCAGTTCAAATTTGGGACAGGGTGTATACATTGACTTTGTACCTAAGAAAATGAGGACTTTTGACTATCTAATGCTTAATCGAATTGTGCAACTATATTTCCAACTTTGAATATGATGTTCCAACAAAAGAACTTGAAACAAAATTCCTTCATTTACTAGGAGAGATTAGCCACTAAAGGTAAACAAATGCCTGTTTTTTTACTATTTACAGAGTGCCTGAGTGGACAAAACTGGGCACCCTGATCTTGCAACCACCCTTTTGAAGCTTCTAATTAGAAAACGTTTCTTCTTAAGAGAAAAGGTTTGACTCCTTAAACTGCCAAATAAAAGGGCCCAAGAAGCCTTCCATTGAGGTCCTAATGGTGGTTTAGGTAGAATACAGCTCTACCACAGTTACATTCAACCTCAGCCCGTTACATTCATTGAAGTCTAGCTCTACCACATGGTAGAGCTAGAAGAATGCATTTTAGCTCCATTACATGGTAGAGTTGGACCTCAAAGCATTCTAGCTCTACGTTGTGGTCTAGGTAGAATACAGCTCTACCACGTGGTAGAGCTAGATCAAATGCAATTCTAGCTCCTTGGTTCTTGTCATGTTCAGTAGGTCTCTTCTTGGAGTAATTGGTTTTGTTGATGTGTATGGAACACAGCTAGATCGATGCATTCTTGCTCTACCACATGGTAGAGCTAGACCTGAAAGCTTTCTACCTCTACGATTCTAGCTCCACCACAAAGCTTAAGACCTTTTGGGGTCTCCATCCTTTGTACAACAAGAAAAATACATTTATAATTGATGATAGCTACTATAAGGTGTTTAAGAATGAGCGAGGAAGTCTCCATCCTTTGTACAGCAAGAAAAATACATTGATAATTGATGATAGCTACTATAAGGTGTTTAAGAATGAGCGAGGAACCTGGTTAATAGTCCCAGAATTGTACCATCAACCTTCCAAGGAAAGGTATAGTTTTTTGACAAAAGATTTAAGAAATTGGTTGTTTTTATGGCTACAGAATGAAGATCGGCAAGAGTATACATGGGATAATGCCTTTGAAGAAAAACCTAACCAATTCTCAGATGATGTGATGAGAAATTGAAAGTAGAGAATAGGAAAAATGCAGAGGTGTGGAAGCGACAGCAGCAGGAGGCTGATGCTGAGGGACAGAGAGGCAGGAACAACTTGAAATTTAAAGAAAGCAACGAGAGGAGGCTGAAGCTGAGGCAGAGAGGCAAGCAGAGAGTGAAAATCAAGCAAAGCAACAAGAGGAGGCATCATGAAAGTAATACACCACTATGAAGCTCATTTTTTTTATCCCTATTATAATCAAATGTAGAGGATGCAAGTAATTTGGCCTTTTTTGAATGTAATAAAAGTCCATATATTGAAATATGATATTGTAATTAGGCCTCTTATGGAGCATACTGTTGCCTTTGCAAAGCATTGAACAAATTCTAGCACAAGCAATAAATTCATGTTCATTTACAATGTCTTATTATAATTGAGTCATAAATGGAGTGCATCCTTCTCTAAGGGGACTCCTTTTATCCTTTTATCTTTTGGTCAAACTTTGCAAATTATTATTTTTTTAGTAGAGTAGGTGAAGACTTTTAACTATCATTTTGACAAAGGGCATCCTACTGCAAGGAGACTCTTTCTATCTTTAATAATGTTAATTTGTAGTAGTTGTGTATATAAGGATACTTTCACCATGTCAAATTATAAATTCTTGTTTATTTAGTCTTTGTTCATTAAAATGCAGTCTTAAAATTGGAGAGTGCATCCTACTCTAAGGGGACTCTCAATATACAATCTCTTGTATCAATGTTTTTACTTGGGGGTCTAGATTGAACAAATGGTAGATCTTGGTTCTTTCAATGCGTTCTTGCTCCACGTGGTAGAGCTAGCTCAAAACTCTAGCTCTACCATGTGGTAGAGCTAGAATCCCTTAAAATCAAGCTCCACCATATGGGTTTGTAGAGCTAGAATTCTATGTCTATATCTACCATGTGGAGCTACCATCCATTGAAGTCTAGCTGTATAATTTCATGGAGCTAGCTAGCTCCACCATGTGGTGGAGGTAGCAGCCATGGTCTCTTCATGGAATTTTGGCCTTACCACATGGTGGAGCTAGTATCCACGTGTGGTAGACCTAAATCTATGGAAGTAATACAATACGACTAGAATTTTGAGTCTAGATCTACCGTTTGGTGGAGCTTGCAACCACTGAAGTCTAGCTCTATAATGTCCAAGTGGTGGAACTGGATCTAGAATGGATAAGTCATGGATTAAGAAATCCTTTTCAGCTCTATAATAGACAAGTGCTAGATCTAAAGTGAAGAGATAAAGTGATTGATGTTGGACTGCTAGCCATGCTAGACACCTCAATATGAGTAACAAGACAAATATCTCACTACATTGTCCATTTCAGACAAATAACTACACGAGTTTTCTTCAAAAAAGTTCATTTCTTTTGGGGTCTCCATGTTTTGTACAACAACAAGAATACATTGAAACTCGATGATAGCTACTACAATGTGCTCAACAATCAAGATGATAATCAAGATAATAATTGAGAGAATAATCTAAGTGTGTGATCTTGTGAGTACACAAAATGAACATGCTTAAAAAGAAGCTCAATACCTCATTCAACCAATACACCCCCATGACACTAGCACATTTTGTTACTCCCTTTTGTAATTGAATGTAAATGGTCTCTATTATAATAAAATATAAAGGGTCTTTGTAATCTGGACATCTTCGGGAGCGTGCTATTCAATTGTGTGCCTTTTGCAAGGCATTGAACATATTTTAACACAAAAAAATAAATTCATTTTCATTTACAATGTTTTATTATAATGGAGTCATAGATGGAGTGCATCCTACTCTAGAGAGACTCCTTTTATCTAGTGACAAAGTGCATCATACTTTAAGGAGACTCTTTAGTAGAATAAGCTTCATCAAAATGAAATCTTTTAACCGTAATTTTGACAAAGTGCATCCTACTCCAGGAGACTCTTTCTATCTTTAATAATGTTAATATGTAGCAATTGTATATATAAGTATACCTTCACCACCTCAATTTATAAAATCTTGTTCATTTTGTCTTGTTCATTACAATGAAGCTTTAAAATTGGAGAGTGCATCCTACTCTAAGGGGACTCTCAATATACAATCTCTTGTATCAATGTTTGTAATTGGGGGTCTAGATCAATCAAATGGTACTATATCTTGGTTTCTTATGGACTGTAGAATGGCCAAGTGGTGGATCTAAAAATCTTTAAATCCTCCTCAATGTGTTGTAGCTCCACATGGTAGAGCTTGCTCAAAATTCTAGCTCTACCATGTGGTGGAGCTAGAACCCCTTAAAATCAAAATTACACCCCCATGATACTAGCACATTTTGTTACTCCCTTTTATAATTGAATGTAAATGGTCTTTGTAAATGGTCTCTATTATAACAAAATATAGAGGTCTTTGTAATTTGGCCAACTTTGGGAGCAGACTGTTCAATTGTGTATCTTTGCAATGCATTGAACAATTTTTAACATAATAAATAAATTCATAGATGGAGTGCATCCTAGTCTAAGGAGACTCCTCTTATGCATCCACAAAGTGCATCCTACTTTAAGGGGACTGCTTTTATCCTTTTATCTTTTGGTTGTTAATGCAAAAGTTTTATTATTTCTTTAGTAGAATAAGCTTCATCAAAATGAAATCTTATAATCGTAATTTTGACAAAGTGCATCCTACTCCAAGGAGACTCTTTCTATCCTTAATAATGTTAATTTTTAGTGGTTGTGTATATAAGGATACCTTCACCATGTCAATTTTTAAAATTCTTGTTCATTTAGTCTTGTTCATTACAATGAAGTCTTAAATTGAAGAGTGCATCCTACTCTAAGGGGACTCTCAATATACAATCTCTTGTACCATTGTTTTTAATTGGGGGTCTAGATTGACCAAATGGTAGAATCTGATCTTGGGTTCTTATGGACTGTAGAATGGCCAAGTGGTGGATCTAAAAATCCTCTTCAATTGTAAAATATACAAGTGGTGGATCTAAAAAATCTTGAAACCTTTCTATTTCTAAGATCAAGCTAGGTTCGATCTAGCATCACTTGATAAAGCAAACCATTTTTAAATTTTTTATAGGTTGAAAAAGGTAGATTCTAGATTAAATGCATTAAATTTTTCAATGTGGGAATGGGATTTTTTCCACTTTACCTAATATGGTCTTAGCCCCATCTTCTCTTCTAGCCCATCCACGTGTCCCATTAATTTCCTCTATTTTTTTGAGATAACTAGTGGCCTCCACGGGTAGGATATGGGCACCATATACATTCCATATACACTTTGTGTGTATATATAGAAAAACACACACACACGTGCACACACACACATACATACATATATCAAGATCAAAACATTCATGAAAAAAGAATTCTATCTATTCATATATTAAATTCATATATGTATTTATTTATTTAAATTCATATATCTATACTTGATGCATATAGACATGGCATGTAATTTGTATAGCTCTTATGCTCCATAGGCTTTCAAGATGCAAGGAAATGTAATTGCATCCGAGGGAAGCCCTTATGCTACATCTATTTGAAAAAGTTGATAGAATTTAGACCCTAGTCCTAATAGGCATACTCTTGGATGAGTGCACTCTTAGAAGAAATTTCCATGTTATGCATATCAAGCTATTTTTTGCGTTTGCAAGCCATTTCTCTATACCTAGAGAATACATTACCACCAAATTATTGGCAAGCACAGTATCATAGTGCATACCAAGAGTATATATCTCAAATAGCAAAGGTCATCCACCCAAACATCACCAAGCATGATATTGCAACTTCTATGAACAAGAAATCTAATCATGAATTTGTTTTCCCTTGTTAGTGGAACTTATGCTTATATAGTCTTTAAGGATGCAAGTGAAGGTCATTGTCTTTCAAGAGAGCCCCTCACACTACATATGATTAAAATAGTTTAGTAGTCACTTAGCCTAGTTCTATAGGGTATATCTTGCTATTTGTGCAAACTAAGCATTATCAGGTACAATATCATTTCACAGAAATCCCCATGTCTAGCCATATTAACATCAACTTCTACCCCTCCTGTGAGCTGGTCCTATGCTACTACACACTTTTAACATATTGCACACAGAGCTCATTACATTCGGAGAAAGATGCTCGTGGTACATGCATCCAACACAGTTCACAATGGTCGCTCATTTATGTCCTAAAATTTATATTCCAATAAACAACATCTTGAGCAAGAAGATCCTCAAGCACTTGATGTGATTTTGCAAAAGCATGACATACCAAGCAAAGTATCATTTCCCAGTCCTTGTCCAGCAATCTCATCTGAATTTTCTCCCCCTTTCGATTGCGCTTATGCATCCGTTGGCTTTCACGATGCAAGAAAAAGTCCTTGCATTTGGATAGAATCTCTTACATGGCATTTGTTTGTAATAGTTTAATGCACCTTGTCCCTCTTAAAATATTACATGACATGCACATAAAAGAGAAAACAATCAGAATACGAAGTTCCTCTGTTAACACTGAGGGAGGATACCAGAGGGGTGGCCTCTAACACTCTCCTAGATCCCTAGCTCACAAAACACAAGGAGGAGGGAGGCAAGGTGATCGAAAAGGCTCGAAAGGAAAACTCTCTCGAACCTCAGTACACCAAAACACTCAAGGCCCTGGACTACACTCTTAAGGGAGCTCCTCCTCAACCCTCTTAGTGACACGACAAGCCTAGTGGAGAAGAGAGTAGGGACAAGCCCACAGCTTTCCTAGCTCCTCCTTACTTCACATGCATGGGGCACATCAAGGCTCTACCCAAGAGAAACTTTAAGGAGGGAATATAAATATTCTATCGAAATGAGAGAGAGAGAGAGAGAGAGAGAGAGAGAGAGAGAGAGAGGGAGGAAGAGAGAGAGAGAGAGGATATGCACTTGATGATAGGAAAAGCTATTAAGATTCTAGAAATGGGATTGATCATGGTGAAGGACATAGATTAAGCATAAGATTAAGGTGGATTAAACCACACTAAAAACTCCATGAGAGAGAGAGAGAGAGATTGCACACTCAACAATATCTCTATTCACATATCTCAAGTGAACCATACAATGATATAGGCTCTCTAGCCTTATCCCACTTTACACATCATCATCCATGTGGCAACTCCTTTTCCACTCTTTTGGTCAACTCTCACACACCATGCAATATTACATGTGGCATTCTCATCTTGCCACAATATCTTGCACCTCTAGGGTGCTTTCCCACATACACACAACACCGCGATTACATCTCTCAACACCCCCTCTTAATCGAGGTGTTCCACAACTCACCCATCATCCATCATCCATATCAATGTAGCATTGCACAAACGCAATCTCTACCTCTCAACACTCCCTCTCAATGATACATTCGAGTGTCCCATCAACCAAACATGTGTGTGCGTGTCTACCATCTTAGACACCTAGTCCATTTTGAGCCAACTCGCTCACAGCGGAACCACTGAGTTCGATTTGAATATTCGGGTGGGAACCAACCCATGCGCATGCACCTCACACGTGCATCGCTCTTGCACACATCACACGACAACCATTTCGAGCTTCTAGGTGAGCTCGGGCATGGTTATCCTCATACCATGGATGATTACAAAATTTTTGTTTTGAGCACGCATGCTCGTGGATGTTTGTCCATCATCATTTTTGGGTGAAACAAATAAAAATTTACAAAGCCTTTTTGGCCAAAGCTGGGCAGGGCACCAGTTACATCTCAAAAAAGAAATATCATTCTAACAAGGCTTCAAACTTCACAATTTTTTTGGTGTGTGTGAATCCATCTTTATGTGGCATTGTGACCTTAGCTCCACTAATGTTTTTTTTTTAAAATCATCCACTCGAATTACGACATTTATGCTATGAATAAAAAAACGATAGGCATGTGTGCTAGATTTCTGTCTCATCCACCCACGCGGCATCCTGCAGGCTGTCAACCTTTGCGCCACTTGCATCTTTGGACCCACTGTGGTCTTCTCCTCCACACGCTTTTTCTGACTTTTCCTCGCCAAGCTATGGCGATTTGTTCCTGCTGTAGTTGTAGCTATCATTCCCCAGCAGCTACAATGGCCGTCTACGTTGATGGCTTCTGCCTCAACTCAACTCATGTGGCTTCCATGCCTACGTTGATGGCCTTGTTGGCTGGCAACTGCGTGGTCTATCGCCTTTCCTATTATTACCTACTGCAAGTGTTGCTGATGCGCCTCCTCTAGTCTCTTCACATGTTTCCGCTTCTCACAATTTCTATGAGCAAATGTTTGCTGTTCGCTGCTTGCTTTCTCTACAGCTCATCTATACCAGCTCTGCAATCATCTCCTAGCTTGTTCTCTTTATGGAAGTTATCTGCGCTGCTGATTACAGCTCTTCAAAGTTGTACTCTGAGTACTTCGTTTCTCCTTCCTCTCGACTGCTTCTGCACAGCAGTTATGGCATCTCCTCGGCTACCTCGGCTCAGCTCTCTGCTCCATACGCTGTTCCGGCTAGTGTGTGCTGCCCTCTATTGTCTTGGTTGTATCTTTGTCTACACCACCATAAGTCTCTTCATGCTATTGTCTTGCTCGCTTAGCTGTTGTGTTGCCCTTCTCTATAACCAAGCTGCTTAACGTTGTATGCGCAACAACTGCCTCCTGCAAACTGCCTGATATGAGCTCTTTGCTTGGCTCATTGAGATCCACCTCTCAATCTCTCAACAAATGAAAATCCAAATGATAATATGAGTGTGCATAATTTTTTTTTCCATAATAAGCTGAAAATAATGCTTAATCAAAAAAACACACAAACAAGCTAATATACATAATAATCACCATAACCAAGAGCCCACCCAAGCTCTGATACCATGTTAAGATTCTAGAAATGGGATTGACCATGGTGAAGGACATAGATTAAGCAGAAGATTAAGGTGGATTAAACCACACTAAAAACTCCATGAGAGAGAGAGAGAGAGATTGCACACTCAACAATAGCTCTATTCACATTTCTCAAGTGAACCATGCAATGATATAGGCTCTCTAGCCTTATCCCACTTTACACATCATCATCCATGTGGCAACTCCTTTTCCACTCTTTTGGTCAACTCTCACACACCATGCAATATTACATGTGGCATTCTTATCTTGCCACAATATCTTTGCACCTCTAGGGTGCTTTCCCACATACACACAACACCGCGATTACATCTCTCAACAAAAGCCCACAATACAATCTTGTTAATATGAAAAGTAGGGATACAAGCATAATGGTAACAAGGCTTGAGGATGTAGATGATGACTAGAGTGATAGCCTAAGGATGATCGACAGAGATGAAGGATAATGTCTCAGGTATGGATGGATCTCTATTATCTCTTATGTTGGTGCCAAGACTATGACCCTTTTTATAGGCCTCCAAGAGTACAAAGCTATTTCATATCATGAGATATTACAAGGTTTGGTGTCCTCTCAGCCTGCCATGTGGTGGCAAGATATTTTGGACAAATGAGGATAGAGATACTTCTAATATCCAAGGTGAGTTGGGGTTACATGGGCTAAAATATCTCTAAGTAATTCTCCAAAATGAGCCTCTCCAAGGATATGTAGATGGTGTGTAGAGGCTTAGTGAATCCTCTTGGATGTTTCTAGAGATGGTGGGTTTCTCCACAAAAGAAATTCTTGAGATAATACCAAGCTTTAATATTTAGTTTCTTTATTTTACAAAAAAAGGGAAGGTAGACTTTTATTCCTTATTCTATAAATGGAAGGTTGGAAATTGTTGTGATGAAGTGGAGACCACCTTTGAATATCTCTTTTGGAACCTTGTATCCTTCTAGCAAAGTCTTGGGAGGTTCACCTCAAAAAATGTTGGTGTACCACGTGAGTTCAACAAGAGGGGTTTTTTAATTAGAAACATTGAGAAAAATTAACAGGATTACATTAACATGAGGGGTTTTTTAATTCAACTTTTGAAAAAAATCATTTAGTTTTCATAAGTAAAGAGGGGTTGTTTTATTGGGGGAAAATTTTTAGTTAAGGGATTTTTTTAATACCTCTTGAACGCACGTGATACCTAGGGTTTTTTAGTAGTGCACCCCCCGAGAGCAAAGTGCGCATCCTCATTTGTTTTCTTTTTTTTCTAGTTGGAGAAGCCTTTCCTTACATGCCTTTATTGGCTTACATATTTTTTCAAAAGGTAGGCCTAAGACTAGTGAGGCTACTTTTAGGAATATATATATATATATATATATATATATATATACAATCCAAAGATGGTTTTGACTTTTGTAAGTTGATGATAAATTTTCCAAAAAAGGGAAGGAATTAACAATTACATGGAGGGTGGCATGTGTGGGGTTGTTCATGTGGGAGAGAAGCTTCATGAGGGTTTGGGTGAGCATGTGTGTGCGAGATGGCTCGGGATGGCCCACATGGGCCCGGGTGGAGAGGCTATGCATGAGAGTGTGAGGAGGGAGCTTCCAGCATGCATGTGGGACAAGTGGGATCCATGTAAACACATAGGCATGGGTGGGTCCATGTGGGCCCCACAAGGTGGTGTTGGAGAAAAAGAGGGTGGGAGAGGGGAGATTGATAACGAGGGAGAAAAATTATATTATATAGCATATATATGTATATATATATGGTGTAGAATGGCTTTTGTATCTATTAGGTGTGAACTAGAAATAAATACAATATGGTGGTGTAAATAATATATATAGTAGTATCATAGGATAGCTAGGATAGGACATAGTAGGTTGGGTGCAAAAGGAGACTTGTAGAAAAAAGATATCTTAGGCATAAATATATATGAGGAAATCGACTTAGGATTTATTTACTTGTGCAAGTATATATATATATATAAAGATGAGAGAAAAAATATGGCAAATAGTATGTGGTAGAAATATGCATACTTATAGTACCTAAGGGATTTTGAAAAGGTAGAAGGGAGATGGGGGGCAAGATTTTGTACATTTTCCAAGCCCTATGAGAAAATATTAATGCATGGTAAATTTCAATTTACCCTGTCTCAACACATTATAGGAGGAGTTTTTTCCTTGTGGGTGGTGGTCGCTCAAATCAAAGGCTTGGAGAGGGTTTACTTTCACTGGAGCAGTGAGCACTAATAAGTGCGGCTTACGAAGAGGATGACGATGGAAATGGTCACTATAAACTGGCGCAGAAGCAGGCCAGTCGACAGGCATTCCAGTCCCCTGAGCTCGGATTTTATCGGCTTGCGAGATAATGGAGAGTCCCGAATCCCCTGCTGCTCATGTTGCTAGTCCTCCTGCTGTGAGCCTTCTAAGCGAGGTCCACTGAATCATAATCCCGCCTATCCCTTGCTCTTTCCCCTGGAAGAACCACCCCGACTACCCGGAGCTGACGGAGTTGTCCAATGCCTGGGTTGTGGCGCACTTTGCCAACCTGCTTGGCGCTGACGGCAGGCTCACCTCCTTCGCAGCGGAGCACTTGATCAAGTCCGCCTTCCACATGGTGGCCGCGCTGCCCTTTGCCACGGGCATCAGCAAGCGCATGCCGCCCATCATCAAGATGACGGACTGGCTCTTCATGATTGACCCCAGCGAGATGGGCGCCGACCCCGCTCGTGCAGACAAGCTCACCTATGTGCACCCCTCGCAAAGCCCCAGCCCCCTGGTGCGCATCCTCACTGACACGGCCGGGGAATGGTGGGCGAAATGCCGCCCAAACAGAAGGGCCGCCTTAGCAAGGCCTTCGAGGACTACCTGGAGGCCCCAACCGCCAACAGGTGACTCCCGGACGTTAACACCTACTTTCAGGCCGCGCCGACTCCTGTGGCTGGTGGCCCTGCGCCGTGCTGATTGAGCATTCCCAGGGCTTCGAGCTCGATGATGAAGCCCTTTCTCACCCTCTCCTTGTCTCCCTGCAGCAGAACACGGTCCAACATATCTTCCTCATCAACGACATCATCTCCTTCAAGAAGGAGATGATGTCGTTGATGAGGAAGATATGTTGGAGGGCTGCAGGAAGATATGTTGCAGAAGTCACCTTGGATGTACTCCTTCAAGAAGGAGTACATCCAAGGTGACTTCTGCAACATCGTCTCCATCCTCTGCTTCAGGAAGCTTTTCCACTCCCTCCCTGACGCCTCCGGCATGCCTAGTAGCCCTCCTACCTTGCAAGGGGTAGTGCTGGAGGCGCTGCAGATGATCAAGGACAGAGACGAGGAGTGCGTTCGAACCATGGACGAGATAATCCTCTTCTGGAGACTCAGGCCAGAGTTGTAAATTCTCTTGATTAGCTCTGGTTGGTGTTTGGTGATGCCAGAGAGTTTTTTTGTTTCTTTGTTTGTTTGGGTACAACTTGTGACAGCTAGATCTGAAATATAAGTCTTGTTCATGCTCTCTGGTCTGGTGTTCTGGTGTGTTTGCATGCGTGTGTGGAAGTGTGGCACCCTATAAGGGCGTAAACAGCTTTACCGCTTCCGTGCCATCAACGTCAAGGTTGGGTCCCGGACGAGGATAGTGCAAAATCGCCATAACAGAGTTTCGGATCCGAAATGAGTCCGAATCGCATCTGAACACAACAAGAAAGATCCGGGTTGCTTGCGACACATTTGTCCATGCATGATTTGATTTTCATGCCTCTTCGACGCCTTTGGGCCACGGTTGGAAATTTCTGCCATTTGGCACGCTCGTGCATCTTTTTCGAGAACCCGGATTCGGACAGTTAGAACTTGAGGATCTGGGACCCCATCAGAGAACGGACCACACGGACTTATGCTAGGGAAGTTGCTCTATGTCCACATCACTCAGTGCATGGATTTGGGCATCGCAATCAGTTCTCCCAGTGCGTCAAAGTTGGGTCCCGGCGAAGATAGTGCAAAATCGCCATAATAGAGTTTCAGGGCCGAAATGAGTCCGAATCGCATCTAAACACAACAATAAAATCCAGGTTGCTTGCCACACATTTGTCCATGCATGATTCGAATTTCATGCCTCTTCGGCGCCGTTTGGGCCACTGTTGGAAATTTCTGCCATTTACCACGCTCGTGCATTGTTTTCGAGAACCCGGATTCGGACAGTTAGAAGTTGAGGATCCGGGACCCCATTAGAGAACGGACCACGTGGACTTGTGCTAGTCTATGTCCACTTCACTTCGTGCATGGATTTGGGCATCGCAATCAGTTCTCCTAGCGCGTCAAAGTTGCGTCCCGACGAAGATAGTGCAAAATAGCCATAACAGAGTTTCGGATCCGAAATGAGTCCGAATCGCATCTGAACACAACAAGAAAGATTCGGGTTGCTTGCCACACATTTGTCCATGCATGATTTGATTTTCATGCCTCTTCGGCGCCGTTTGAGCGACGGTTGGAAATTTCTGCCATTTGGCATGCTCGTGCATCTTTTTCGAGAACCCGGATTCGGACAGTTAGTAGTTGAGGATCCGGGACCCCATCAGAGAACAGACCACACGGACTTGTGCTAGGGAAGTTGCTCTATGTCCACATCACTCCGTGCATGGATTTGGGCATCGCAATCACTTCTCCCAGCGCATCAAAGTTGGGTCCCGGCGAAGATAGTGCAAAATCGCCATAACATAGTTTTGGGTCCGAAATGAGTCCGAATCTCATCTGAACTCGCATCTGAACATAACAAGAAAGATCCGGGTTGCTTGCCACACATTTGTTTATGCATGATTCGATTTTCATGCCTCTTCGGCACCGTTTGGGCCACGGCGGTTGGAAATTTTCACCATTTGGCATGCTTGTGCATCTTTTTCGAGAACCTGGATTCGGACAATTAGAAGTTGAGGATCCGGGATCCCATCAGAGAACGGACCACACGGACTTGTGCTAGGGAAGTTGCTCTATGTCCACATCACTCCTTGCATGGATTTGGGCATCACAATCACTTCTCCCAGCGCGTCAAAGTTAGGTCCCAGCGCCATTCAACACACTTGTTTATCTCCTTGGTTCTCGTCATGGTCTGTTCTTGGAGTAATTGGTTTTGTTGATTTGCATGGTACACAGCTAGATCAATGCAGTCTAGCTCTACCACATGGTAGAGCTAGACCTCAAATGCAATTCTAGCACCACCACATGGTAGAGCTAGGCCTCAAAGCAGTCTAGCTCTACGATGTGGTCTAGGTTGGATACATCTCTACCACGTGGTAGAGCTACATCAAATGCAATTCTAGCTTCTTGGTTCTTGACATGTGCAGTAGATCTCTTCTTGGAGTAATTGATCTGCATGGTACACAGCTAGATCGATGCATTCTAGCTCCACCACATGGTAGAGCTAGATCGGATGCAATTGTAGCTCCTTGGTTCTCGTCATGTGAAGTAGGTCTCTTCTTAGAGTAATTGGTTTTGTTGATCTGCATGGTACACAGCTAGATCTGGGTTGCTTGCCACACATTTTTCCATGCATGATTCGAATTTCATGCCTCTTCGGCGCCGTTTGGGCCACGATTGGAAATTTTTGCCATTTGGTACGCTCGTGCATCTTTTTTGAGAACCCGGATTCGAACAGTTAGAAGTTGAGGATCCGGGATCCCATCAGAGAACGGACCTCACAAACTTGTGCTAGGGAAGTTGCTCTATGTCCACATCACTCCATGCATGGATTTGGGCATCGCAATCACTTCTCCGCAAAGATAGTGCAAAATCGCCATAACAGGGTTTCGGATCCAAAATGAGTCCGAATCACATCTGAACACAACTAGAAAGATCCGGGTTGCTTGCCACACATTTGTCCATGCATGATTCCAATTTCATGCCTCTTTGGCGCCGTTTGGGCCACGGTTGGAAATTCCGCCATTTGGTACGCTCGTGCATCTTTTTTGAGAACCCGGATTCGGACAGTTAGAAGTTGAGAATCTGGGACCCCATCAGAGAACGGATCACATGGACTTATGCTAGGGAAGTTGCTCTATGTCCACATCACTCCGTGCATGGATTTGGGCATCTCAATCACTTCTCCCTGCGCGTCAAAGTTGGGTCCCGACGAAGATAGTGCAAAATCGCCATAACAGAGTTTCGGATCCGAAATGAGTCCGAATCATATTTGAACACAACAAGAAAGATCCGGGTTTCTTGCCACACATTTGTCCATGCATGATTCGAATTTCATGCCTCTTCGGTGTCGTTTGGGCCACTGTTGGAAATTTTTGCTATTTACCATGCTCATGCATCTTTTTCGAGAACCCGGATTCAGACAGTTAGAAGTTGAGGATCCGGGACCCCATCAGAGAATGGACCACACGGACTTGTGCTAGGGAAGTTGCTCTATGTCCACATTACTCCATGCATGGATTTGGGCATCGCAATCACTTCTCCCATCGCGTCAAAGTTGGGTCCAAGCGAAGATAGTGCAAAATCGCCACAACAGAGTTTCGGATCCGAAATGAGTTCGAATCGCTTCTGAACACAACAAGAAAGATCCGGGTTGCTTGCCACACATTTGTTTATTCATGATTCGAATTTCATGCCTCTTCAGCACCATTTGGGCCACGGTTGGAAATTTGCGCCATTTGGCACGCTCTTGTATCTTTTTCGAGAACTCGGATTCGGACAGTTAGAAGTTGAGGATCTGGGACCCCATCAGAGAACGGACCACACGGACTTGTGCTAGGGAAGTTTCTCTATGTCCACATCACTCCGTGTATGGATTTGGGCATCGCAATCACTTCTCCCAGTGCGTCAAAGTTGGGTCTCGGCGAAGATAGTACAAAATCGCCATAACAGAGTTTCGAATCTGAAATGAGTCTAAATCGTATCTGAACACAACAAGAAAGATCCGGGTTGCTTACCACACATTTGTCCTTGCATGATTCAAATTTCGTGCCTCTTCGGCGCCGTTTGGGCCACTGTTGGAAATTTCTGCCATTTACCATGCTCGTGCATCTTTTTCGAGAACTCAAACTCGGACAGTTAGAATTTGAGGATCCGGGACCCCATCAGAGAACGGACCACACGGACTTGTGTTAGGGAAGTTGCTCTATGTCCACATCACTCCGTGCATGGATTTGGGCATCGCAATCAGTTCTCCCGAGGCGTCAAAGTTGGGTCCCAGCAAAGATAGTGCAAAATCACCATAACAGAGTTTCGGATCCGAAATGAGTCCGAATCGCATCTGAACACAACAAGAAAGATCCGGGTTGCTTGCCACACATTTGTCCATGCATGATCTTTTATTTGTGTTTGTGTTATAAATCTAAAACTGTGACTTTGTTTTAATTTTTTTTAAGGGTTGGGGCAGACTGGGGAGTTCTGTGTAGACTCCCTAGTCTTCCTCAGGTCTTTTTTTGTTGTGTAGAGCATTCGTTGCTCAGTAGCAAATATAGAAGTCGCTACTCACAGTAGAGTGACATTTCACTATCTGGCAAAA
Organism: Cibotium barometz; assembly: GCF_041138505.1. Classification (NCBI taxonomy): domain Eukaryota; kingdom Viridiplantae; phylum Streptophyta; class Polypodiopsida; order Cyatheales; family Cibotiaceae; genus Cibotium; species Cibotium barometz. The sequence continues at coordinate 4,260,338 of NC_141110.1, forward strand.
TGTCGCTTTGCTGAGCAGCGAACTCATTGCGACAAAAATAGCAGTGTTTCTAGCAAAATGGCCCGACACCTACCTACCCTTCTAGTTATAAAAATGCTGCTATTTTCGTTGCTAGACCCTTATTCTGTTGTAGTGAATTTATAAACTGCATTGACAAGTATGGCCTTGTATTGTAGTGATGAGAACATTGGTATAGTTTAAAGAGATCTTCGACCATTTGTGGTAGTCTGAGCAATTGTTAAAAAAAAGGCCTAGGCAAAATACTTCTTAGACCATTACCAACCATCCTCAGTGACTAGAATGGAAATTTTATTGTCTCCATCTACTCTTTAATCTGCAAGTAGAAGTTGAAACCCAGATGCTAAAATATACATGCTCCGAGTTTTAGAAAAATTTAGGGTTTTAAAATACTTCATATCTTTGATGTCCTTATATTGGATGAGATCTTAGAGGTAAATGGAAAACCAGCCCAAGACTATTTTTGACATGATGTCATTAGGGTATACAAAAATAATCTTGCCATGGATTGGTTTGAAGAAAGTAATGCCAACCTCAAGTGAGGGACTACAAAAGCCTCAAGAAGTAGTAACCTCATGGAGAATTGGTAGACCCAAGCCACAATTAATAAAAACAGGTGTTGTTCTGGTGGTTCCTCAGTGGATGGTGATGGAAAGGAGTTCCCAAAACCGGAGGAAGTAGCACCAAAGGAAGTAGAGGTGGAGCCGCCCCATGATGAAGAGGTACGAGAGGGGTTGGAATCGCCAGGGGAGGAAGCGGTAGATTTTCTACACTCAATTGACCGACACACCACTGGAACACAGACGAACACCCTGGCCTTCCCTCCAGTACCCCCATCGCGGCTCCGTTTTCATCAGTACATTCCCTCGGGGATGGCGTCACCTTCAATTCCGGCCGATGAACCAGTTTGCCGCCGTCATGACGGTCAAGTACCCGAAGTTCTCAAGGTGATCATCGAATGATGTCAATGCCCACATTCTCTTGTTTGATAGTGCATGGTGGGTAAATGCTTCGGGCGCAGCGGATCAACAGTTGAATAAGGCGGCCTTTGTTCCAACCCTCTGTATGAAGGCGGCGGTTTGGATTGCGCAGCATGGGGCTGGTCATTTCCAGACTTATGATGCTCTGCATGATGCCTTCTTGGCCCAATATCAGGAGGATAAGACCTCTGTGCATGTGTTGGACAAGTTGGGTAGGATGCATCAGAAGGATTGAACAGAGTTGAGGATTATGCCGCTAAATTTCGGAAGCTGTTAGGTAGTTGGATCAAGTAAATCGGCCAGTGGTGGAAATCCTCAATTCTTATTTTATTAAAGGTATTCTCAAACCTATGAAGCGGGAAGTTGCTGTGACGTGGATTTGGCGGCGGCAACCCTGGAAGATGTTGTGGAGGCTGTTGTTCGTGGTGTGGAGCGGGTTCTTCGACATGATGTGCCAATAGTTGGGTCTGAAGACATGATGTGCCAAATGCTGAGGAACTCCCCCCAGATCATATGATGGTTGAGCATACACCACTAGCACCTATTGAACAACAAGAAGAACAAGAAGAAGACATACTAGTTGAGGAAGTAGGTGAGGCTCACACGGGATTAGGATGGGATGAAGGTGTACTCATTGAGCAAATACATCTTGAACGAGAAACATACACTAGAGATAATCTAGAAGAAGAAGAGATTCAAGCTGAGTATGATCATGATGCATCGATAGCTCTCATGCTAGAGCTAGAAGAGGATGATGACATGGATGAATTACCTTCTGCTACTACAAGACAACTGGTTCCACCAATTGACAACAATGATGGAGTATTTCTAGAAATAGATTTATTTGGAGCCATGGATCTCGCGTTGAGGACTAGCAAGTTGATGATGAACTTTAATTTCATTGTAAAATAGAGCACTTTCTTAATTGCACCTTAGTGAGATGAGAAGGAGGAGCTAGCATTTTTTATCCTTCAAGGAGCGTGATGGAAGTTATACCCTTCAAGGAGCGTGATGGAAGTTATACCCTCCTCTCTCCCTCGGCTCCCCCCCCTCTCTCTCTCTCAGGCTCTCTCTCTCTCTCTCTCTCTCATTGTAAAATAGAGCACTTTATTAATTGCACCTTAGTGAGATGAGAAGGAGGAACTAGCAATTTTTATCCTTCAAGGAGCGTGATGGAAGTTATACCCTCCTCTCTCCCCCGGCTCCCCCCCCTCTCTCTCTCTCTCTCTCTCTCTCTCTCTCTCATAGACACATATGCTTGCAAAGAGGTAGAAAGAGAAGGCTAAAACACACCCCCCAGTATGGGAACTAGCAAATATTATATATAAATTCAGTTTTGTTTAAAAAAAAAAAATTGACTATTATTTCGATGCTTATTTCGATGACTTTTTCCATGCATATTTCGACAGTTATTTCGATGCATTTTTTCACGCATATTTTGATGCCTATTTCGATGCACATATCCACGACATGACCAAGCGTAGAAAAACAATGATTCTCTTGTAGTGAGGTGGACTTATGATGGTTATGTGGTGGCACATCACTATGCGTATATGGAAAAAGTTGTGCAGGTTGTAGAATCCACATGCTTTGATGAGGCTATTGGAAATGTGTGTTGGGAGAAAGCTATGGATGATGAGATGGATGCATTGTATGAAAATGAGACTTGGGATTTGGTGCCATTACTCTTGAAGGCAAGAAAGCTATTGGCTATAAGTGGGTGTATAAGATGAAATATAACATTGATGGTAGCAAAGTAGAGACAAGGCTAGATTGCTAGCCAAAGGATAAATGCAAACACATGGGATTGATTATGAGGAGACATTTGCCCTAGTTGCAAAGATGGCAACTGTGAGAGTTGTGATTACGGTGGCTAAAAGCTAAAGGCTGGTTTTTACATCAGATGGATGTAAAAAATGTATTCTTGCATGGTGACTTGCAAAAAGAGGTGTATATAGATCAGCCACCAGGTTTTTAGGATACAAGTCACCCAAAGTATGTATGTAAGCTTTGTAAGGCCTTGTATGGGTTGAAGCAAGCTCCACGAGCATGGCATGACAAGATTGCTGAGTATCTTATCACTATTGGTTTTCATATGGCAGATGTAGATGTGCGCAAGAGTAATAAGGGTATTGTGATCATCACCATAACTTGAAAGAGATTGAGCTTGTGAAAAGTCTTCTCAAAAGGAAGTTTGAGATGAAGGATTTGGGAGATTTGTGGTGCTTTTTTGGAATTAAGGTCATTCGTACACCTGAGGGTATTTGGCTATCACAGAGATAGTATGCATTGGACATGTTGTCTAAGTATGGGATGGCTGATTGTAAGCAAATCTCAGTGCCATTAGATCAAAATGGCAAGCTTAGTGCGGATGCAGGTTTGGAGGATCCCACTATATACAGGAAGATTGTGGGGAGTCTGATCTATGGCACGATCAGCAGGCCAGATTTGAGCTACATTGTTAGCTTAGAGAGCTAGTTTATGCATGTTCCACACAAACCGCATCTTGATAGTGTGCGACACACACTTGGATATTTGAGGGCCACTATTGATTATGCATTGTTTTATGCAGCAGTTGTACCAATGGAGCTATATGGGTACACATGCAAATTGGGCAGGTAGCATCTCCGACAGGAGATCTACCAATGGATTTATGTTTTCATTGGGGCGTGTTGCTGTGACATGGAGCAACAAGAAGCAGCCCACAGTTGCCTTGTCGAACACAAAGGCAGAGTACACAGGAGCTGCGGCCGTGGCAGCATGTGAGGTAGATTGGTTACGCAAGCTACTTGTTGATTTAGGGCTGCATGTGGAGAGAAAGGTTGTCATAAAGAAGACTACAGAGTATACAGGAGTTGCGACGGTGGCAGCATGAGAGGTAGATTGGTTACGCAAGCTACTGGTTGATTTAGGGCTGCATGTGGAGAGAAAGGTTGTCATAAAGAAGACTAGGTTGTCATAAAGAAGACTACTTTTGAGCATAAAAGTAGGGGATCTCTCTACTTTTCGAACTAAGATTCACTTTCTAGCTATTCTACTTTTAAGCCTAAAAGTAGGGGATCTCTCTACTTTTGGAACTAGGATTCTCTTTCTAGCTATTAAATCCCCCATTAGCATCATCATTCTCGTTGTACGTAGGGAGTCCCAAAAATTAATAAAAATATTATTTTCTTCATTTCAAGGATATTTTATATTAAAACTTACCTCTGATATCTAATATATGAAAAAGTTACTTTTAAATCTTATTTACTTCACTTTAATAGCAATATTTGAAATTCCTCCCCTATTCTATATCATCTCACTAATAGGTTTTTCACCAAATCCACATAGAAACCGTTTCTCTCACTCATTTTACCACCACGTCTCCTCTTTGTCCTTCCTACCAACTAACCTCTCCAATGAGACTCTCTCTCTCTCTCTCTTTCTTTCCAAGTGAGAGATCTCCTCTTCTATTCTCTTCTCTCTCTCTCTCTCTCTCTCTCTCTCTCTCTCTCTTTCCCCAAGCTCCTCTCTCCCATTGTGAATACAATAGTAGCAGGATAGCCCTGAGTAATGCATTGATTTCCATTTTCCATTACAAATACAACAGGATATAGCCTTGAGTCATTATTTTATCTTTGCTCCTAAACCACCAAAACAGTCTTTTCCATTTTTTGAATGGCACTTAGAGAAACAATAAACATTTCAGAGGTAACAAGAGTGTGGAAGGTGGACTTGCATGTTCGCATACTGAATGAATATGCACCAAACAAAAAAGAACATCTGAATGCACAAGAGAAGCATGCATGAAGACAACAAGGTCAGACTAATGTGGAGCTTTGGGCTGATGGATATTTATATCCTTATGATCCTTCTTGACGTTGTCCTCCAACTTTTACTAATATTCCTTCAATTATTTAGTTTGTTGGAGAGGGTGAGAATGGACTGCTTGGGTATTGCAAAAGGTTATGCATGAGTGATGCATTGAGAGTCCAATATATCTAATCACAAATACAAACCTTACAAAGTACTTTGATTAGGGTGCAACAAGCACTCCAAGATGCACAAAATCAGATTATGGAGTTGCAAAAACAAGAAAAAAAGAAAGAGACCAAAGTTATAAAGTTACAAGACACAACCTCCTCTTGCATGAAGAATACCCAATGGGAGCAACAGAGTGAAAGAGGACAATCAATCAATAATATACAAACACTAGCAATTGGTGGTGGTGCTCACAAACAAAGAATCCATGCAGCAAGATTTGTTTTCTATCCTTTATCTATTATTGTTGTAAGAAAATTTAATTTTCTAGTTGTGGTTAAGATTCTCTAATTAAGGTATTTTTGGATAAGTAATCTTCATTGGTTTGTGATAGGAACTATTTGAAAGAAGCATGTGGCGATAATGGTCCTCAAGATTTTGGAGTAATATTATGTAGCTGTGTGAGGAAGCATGACATTCTTTCGAGACCCTCGCTACAAAAAGATACGTCAGGTACTAGCAAATAAAATAATGGATGATATTACCAATCTTTTAAGCATTGAGGATGTTCAAAATGCATGTGATGAAATGTGGGCATTAGCACAAAAGGATATCAGGCCCTCCATTAATTGCTAAGAGATATACTCTACAAACAAGGTATCACACGGAATATTTTTCCAGTCCTCAGAAAGATAAGATTAGCAAAGAGGACATGCAATGATGATGTACAAAGAAAAATTGGAGAATAATATTGCATCAATGATACATTAACCCCATTGGAGCTTTAGGGAAAAAGTGAGGCACAGATGGTAAGATTATGTATTACATAGTAAACATGTAGAGTTTCTTTATATTACTAAACATTCTAAAATGATAATTGCATGGGGTGATACAAACATTATGCGTTACATAGTAAACATGTAGAGTTTCTTTATATTACTAAACATTCTAAAATGATTATCAATATTAGTTGCTAACTTCATCTAACATCTTGTAAACATATAGAGCTTCTTTATACTTATCACTCTGAAATGATAATCAATAGTAGCTACTAACTTCATCTTGTTTTCTTTCACATCATATATTGTATGCTCATGGTGCATACTTCATGAATGAGTATGGTTCTCTTGACATGTGGAGCACCCAAGGAATGGAAAATTTTCACTATCAAGCTAGAGGAGTATACTTTAGAAACACTAGACATGGAGGAGGAAAGACTTGTATAAATTATCTCAAAGAGATGTTTAATTGGTTTTATGGGTATACTTTTAGGCAAAAACTATCTATGGAAAGAATCGTACAAACTACCTCATAGAAATTATCTCAAAGAGATGTTTTATTGGTTTTATAGGTATACTTTTTGACAAAAACTATCTATGGAAAGGGCTCCTACAAGTGAATTAGCAAAGGCAACAAGAAAACAAGCAAAGATTAGAAGATCACAAAAGTGGAGAGCTAGCACAGGACCAGCATGCCATGCGGCATGGATATCTTCACTACGAAGACGAGAAGGAAAAATTTAGAAATAGATATATACTTTTTTTCAGAGAGTTTGTTACATATAGATAGGTTTTAAATATCATGAATATGCTTATATTTAAAAGTTGTCCAATTTTGAAAAATGTTACGCTCATTTTTAAAGAAAAAATGTGTCGTTCATGTTTAAAAAAGGGGTCGAAATGGTAATTTTAGTTGTTCACGAGTTTAGAAAGCATGAAAAGCTATCTTTAAGAAAAAAAGATTTATACTTTCCAAAATACTTTTTTGTTGATGTAAAATATTAGGTGAGGACTTGGGTTCTTGTTGGTTACTACACATAGTAAGGGTATTTTAGCTACAGCATTTGTGGAGCAACAACTTTTCCAAAAAACATCAACTTTTTGCCTAAGAGTTGATGTTTTACATCAAGTTGATGTAAAACATCAACTTTTTGGCTAAGAGTTGATATTTTGCATCAAGTTGATGTAACAACTTTGTGTGGAGCAACAACTTTATGTGAAGCAACAACTTTTTCGAAAAACATCAACTTTTTGGCTAAGAGTTGATGTTTTGCATCAAGTTGATGTAACAACTTTTTGGCTAAGAGTTGATGTAAAACATCAACTTTTGGCTAAGAGTTGATGTTTTGCATCAAGTTGATGTAACAACTTTATGTGCAGCAACAACTTTACAATTTTGGAGTAATCATACAATTTTGACACCTTAGTAAGGAAAGGGGGAGCCTTCAAGGAGGCACCTATTTCACACACGTGAATGAGTTTTAAACTCAAAAATATTAAGTTATTTTTATCTCTCCTCTCTCCTAGATCAAACCAAATAAAAAAGGGAGCCAAACTAGTCCAAATCTTGTCCAAATTCAGCCAAACTAGTCCAAATCTTGTCCAAATTTAGCCAAACTAGTCCAAATCTTGTCCAAATTCAGCCAAACTCAAGCTGGAAATTTCTAGATATTTTCCCACATACATCCACATCCATACTTATAGATTTTTAGGCGAAGCCCCTAGGGTTTGTTTATATATCAACATTTGGTGGTCATCATCTTTTGAATAGTATCTTGGAGTGTAGATCCAACTACATCGTAAAGATGATCTCTATAGAGCTTCACCATTTGATGGTGGAGCGAGCTACTTTATGTCAGAGTATGGAAGACGAGGAAATGAAGTAGAGGATTTCAAATGACTGATTTCCAACTTGGCAGACTTTGCCCACCCATTATACGTATATAGTTTATTCATTTCTTCATGTGCATCATGCCAAACACTTCTTTCACGAGAGCTGGTAGGTGTCTCAACATGAGGACATCCCCACATAGCCAGAGTTAATGTTTTGCATCAAGTTAATGTAACAACTTTTTGGCTAAGAGTTGATGTAGAACATCAACTTTTTGGCTAAGAGTTGATGTTTTACATCAAGTTGATGTAAAACATCAACTTTTTGACTAAGAGTTTATGTTTTGCATCAAGTTGATGTAACAACGTTATGTGGAGCAACAACTTTTTCGAAAAACATCAACTTTTTGGCCAACTTTATGTGGAGCAACAACTTTTTCGAAAAACATCAACTTTTTGGCTAAGAGTTGATGTAACAACTTTTTGGCTAAGAGTTGATGTAAAACATCAACTTTTTGGCCAAGAGTTGATGTTTTGCATCAAGTTGATGTAACAACTTTATCTGGAGCAACAACTTTTTCGCAAAACATCAACTTTTTGCGTGACCAACTTTATATGGAGCATTAACTTGATGCAAAACATCAACTTTTTGCCTAACAACTTTTCCGAAAAACATCAACTTTTTGGCCAACTTTATGTGGAGCAACAACTTTTTCGAAAAACATCAACTTTTTAGCTAAGAGTTGATGTTTTGCATCAAGTTGATGTAACAACTTTTTGGCTAAGAGTTGATGTAAAACATCAACTTTTTGGCTAAGAGTTGATGTTTTACATCAAGTTGATGTAAAACATCAACTTTTTGGCTAAGAGTTGATGTTTTGCATCAAGTTGATGTATTAACTTTATGTGGAGCAACAACTTTTTCGAAAAACATCAACTTTTTAGCTAAGAGTTGATGTTTTGCATCAAGTTGATGTAACAATTTTTTGGCTAAGAGTTGATGTAAAATATCAACTTTTTGGCTAAGAATTGATGTTTTACATCAAGTTGATGTAAAATATCAACTTTTTGGCTAAGAGTTGATGTTTTGCATCAAGTTGATGTAACAACTTTATGTGGAGCAACAACTTTTCCGAAAAACATCAACTTTTTGGCCAACTTTATGTGGAGCAACAACTTTTCCGAAAAACATCAACTTTTTGGCTAAGAGTTGATGTTTTGCATCAAGTTGATGTAACAACTTTTTGGCTAAGGGTTGATGTAAAACATCAACTTTTTGGCTAAGAGTTGATGTTTTACATCAAGTTGATGTAAAACATCAACTTTTTGGCTAAGAGTTGATGTTTTACATCAAGTTGATGTAACAACTTTATGTGAAGCAACAACTTTTCCGAAAAACAGCAACTTTTGGCCAACTTTATGTGGAGCAACAACTTTTCTGAAAAACATCAACTTTTTAGCTAAGAGTTGATGTAACAACTTTTTGGCTAAGAGTTGATGTTTTGCATCAATTTGATGTAACAACTTTATGTGGAGAAACAACTTTTTCGAAAAACATCAACTTTTTGGCTAAGAGTTGATGTTTTGCATCAAGTTGATGTAACAACTTTTTGGCTAAGAGTGGATGTAAAATATCAACTTTTTGGCTAAGAGTTGATGTTTTACATTAAGTTGATGTAAAACATCAACTTTTTGGCTAAGAGTTAATGTTTTACATCAAGTTAATGTAACAACTTTATGTGGAGCAACAACTTTTTCGAAAAACATCAACTTTTTGGCCAACTTTATGTGGAGCAACAACTTTTCCGAAAAACATCAACTTTTTGGCTAAGAGTTGATGTAACAACTTTTTGGCTAAGAGTTGATGTAAAACATCAACTTTTTGGTTAAGAGTTGATGTAAGACATCAACTTTTTGGCTAAGAGTTGATGTTTTGCATCAAGTTGATGTAACGACTTTATGTGGAGCAACAACTTTTTCGAAAAACATCAACTTTTTGGCCAACTTTATGTGAAGCAACAACTTTTCTGAAAAACGTCAACTTTTTGGCTAAGAGTTGATGTTTTGCATCAAGTTGATGTAACAACTTTTTGGCTAAGAGTTGATGTAAAACATCAACTTTTTGGCTAAGAGTTGATGTTTTACATCAAGTTGATGTAAAACATCAACTTTTTAGCTAAGAGTTAATGTTTTGCATCAAGGTTTGTAACAACTTTTTGGCTAAGAGTTGATGTTTTGCATCAAGTTGATGTAACATATAAGATTCCTCCCCAGCCTCTCAAGATGTCCAGTATCTTCCCCCTGTAATCAATCCCCTCTTCAGAAATATAAAAGATCTTATCTCTGCCTGTTTTGGCATAGACAGAGAAAATATTCTAGAGAGAGAATATTCAGATTTTGAATATTTTTAGAGAGAAAAATTTCTTATATTATTAAAATAAGATCCCCTGAAACAGAAGTTCAAAAAGATTTTCTAAAGGAGTATTAGAAATTAAGTATAATCGGTTCAAGAGGTATTATCTTAGGGGTGAAGATTTTTTCGAAATTTCAAATTAAGGTTCCTATGGACCAATAAGATCAATCCATGTGTGGGAAGGAGATAAATCCAATTTGTAAAAGAAATTATCCAAAAATGAGTAAATGCTCACATAAGATGAAGAGTTGACTATGTACAAGGTTTATTAGTAAGAAACTATGAGTAATATCAAAAATATGAGATATTTTGGATATAATGATTCCATTTTGACACATATGTAAGGAAGGGGAGTCCCTTCAATGAGGCGCCTACTTCACATGCTTGAATGAGTTTTAAACTAAAAAATAATGTGATATTTTTATCTCTCCTCTCTCTTGAACCAAACCAAATAAAAAGGGAACCAAACCGAATCAAAAAGGAACCAAACTAGGTCTAAATCTAGTCTAAATTCAACCAAATAGAATCTAGAAAATTCTAGAAATCAGTTGGTCTTGGTTAGAGCCTCCCTCTCCTATAAATAGAACATGAGTCCTTTTAAAAAAATAGGAGAATTTTACTATACTAGAATTATGTTGAAATAATACTAATTTTTACTATTCTCTCCAAATTGAAGAAATTGGAGCTTCCCTCTTTCTTCAATCCCCATTGGTGGCTCCATCAACATACTAAACCAATTGATTGGTTGGGGGCCTCTACCGTGAACAAAGAATCAAGCAATTTGTAAGGTAAATGGTGAATTTTTATCTTTTCTATAATTTCTCAATGTTTCTCTATTCTCAACCCCTCTCAAGCTTGAGAAGCTTAAGAGAAGCTTGAGAAGCTTAATTGGAATGGTTTTTGAATGCTATTGAAGTTAATTGATGAATGGTAGTAAAGAATTATATAAATTGATGAATGCTATTGAAGTTAATTGATGAATGATAGTAAAGAATTACATGAATTTTCATTTATGCTTAATTCTAATGGTTTTTATGAAATTTCTCTCTCTCTCACTCAAGAAATGGTCATACTCATGACCTATTCTCAATCCAAATGAAGCTTTTCATAAAGCTTTTTCTTAATCCAAGATTAACCTATGCTTAAGACCAAATTAATGGCTTTTCCTATGCTTTTAGTTTATGTATTTCATGAATATTGATGATTTAATTCATTATGGGTTAATGATCTAATTAGGGATCATTCTAATCATTCCCTTAAAGATAAGCTTTATCTTTTTAAATAATTGAGATTTATCAGCGGAGCTATGGCAAAATTTTTAAAAATTACACATAAAATAATTTCATTCAAAGCATGAAAAGAGGACTTCCTACCATATTCTAGGAATTATCATCCTAGATTAATTGAAAGAATTTTATTTGTAATCATGGAGAAATTGATTTTTATATTATGCATAATTGATGAATTAAGAAAAAGAGGATTTCTAGTAATTAAATTTTATGCTAAAAGAGTAATTCCTATCCAATTTTATACTCTAAAAGTGTCATTTTCATGCATAGAAGATGCATATTGATTATTATTATTCTTATGCATAAAGGAATAATTTTCTTTTATTATGAAAGTGTTACTTTCATCAAAATAGATTTTATGCATAAAGGAATAATTTTCTTTTATTATGAAAGTGTTACTTTTATCAAAATAGGTTTTATGCATAAAGGAATAAATTTTTTTTTAATGAAAGTGTTACTTTCATCAAAATGGATTTTTAGGCATAAAAGATTATGTTTTTATTATAAAAGTGTTACTTTTATCATAATTGATTTTCATGCATAGAGGTATGCATAAAAGATTATGTTTTTATTATAAAAAGGTTACTTTTATCATATTTGATTTTCATGCATAGAGGTATGCATAAAAGATTATTATTTTATTATAAAAGTGTTACTTTTACCATATTTGATTTTATGCATAAATTAGATGCATAAAAGAAATTCTTTTATATTAAAAGAATGATTTTCATCATAAATGAATTGTATGCATAAACTTATGCATAAAGGATATAATTTTTATATTAAAAGTGTGATTATCATCATAAATGGATTTTATGCATAAGATAAATTCTTTTATTCTAAAAGTGTAATTCCTACTAAATTTGATTTATGCATGGATAGATGCATAAAGAATTTAAATTAATCCAAAAAGTGTTATTTTTATTAATTCTTATTTTATGCATAGAAAGATGGATAAAGAATTTTATTTTAATTCAAAAGAGTGATTTTCATCATAAATAATTTTATGCATAAATTAGATGCATAAGAGAAATTCTTTTATTATAAAAGTGTAGTTTCTACTAAATTTGAATTATGCATAAAAGATTGATTTTAATTCAAAAGTGTCATTCTCATTAAAATGAATTTATGCATAGAAAGATGCATAAAAGATTGATTTTTATTTCGAAAGTGTTATTCTCCTTAAAATGGAATTTATGCATAAATAGATGCGTAAAGAAATCTTATATCAAATATACGAATTCTCTTGTATTCTATAAATAGATATTAGGATGTGATAAGATGCGTATGAGATGTGATAGGATGAGTTAAGAGTTATATGAGATGTGATAAGAATGAGTATGGATGTAGATACGGATGTGGATGTATGTATGTGGATGTGGATGTATGAATGAGGATGTGAAAATGGATGTATGCATGTAGATGTGGATGTATGAATGTGGATGTGTATGTATGGATGTGAATGTGGATGTATGAATGTGGATGTGTATGTGTGGATGTGGATGTGGATATATGAATGTGAATGTGGATGTGGATGTGGATGTATGAGTGTGGATGTGTATGTGTGGATGTGGATGTGGATGTATGTATGGATGTGAATGTGGATGTGGATGTGGATGTGGACGTATGAATGTGGATGTGTATGTGTGGATGTGGATGTGGATGTATGAATGTGGATGTAGGAATGCGTGGGTCTAATACTAGTGAAACTTAAATTTTGACATTGAAGGTCACTTACTCTTGCAAATACCTGAGCCCCATCTTCTCTTCTAGCCCATCCACGTGTCCCATTAATTTTCTCTATTTTTTGAGATAACTAGTGGCCTCGATGAGTAGGATATGGGCACCATATACACTTTGTGAGTATATATAGAAAAACACACGCACAAAAAAACACACGTGCACACACACACACATACATAATATATCAAGATCAAAACAATCATGAAAAAAGAATTCTATCTATTTATATATTAAACTCATATATGTATTTATTTATTTAAATTCATATATCTAAGTGAGGCTTACGAAGAGGATGACGATGGAAATGGTCACTATAAACTGGCACACAAGCAGGCTACAGTCGACAGGCATTCATATATCTAAGTGAGGCTTACGAAGAGGATGACGATGGAAATGGTCACTATAAACTCGTGCAGAAGCACGCCAGTCGACAGGCATTCCAGTCCCCTGAGCTCGGCAGTTTGACAGGCCTGAGTGTTTGTAAGTTTGTGTGAGTAAGGCTTCTGTGTCGGGAGAAGCTTGTATGAAATGTTTTGACTGGAATATATTGCTGGGTGTTTGCTTTGTCTTTGGTTTTCCTGTTTTGTGCTGTCTTTCTGGCGTGGGTGGGTGGTGAACAGTGAGAAGTGTTCCAGCCGGTGGCTGGTGGTGCCCCCGTTCGTGTTATTGTTTCCAAGTTTAGGAGGTGAAGGGCTATAGAGGCAGTGGTCTTTCTTTCTTTTTTTCACCTCACAGCCTCCAAGAGTACAAAGCTATTTCATATCATGAGATATTACAAGGTTTGGTGTCCTCTTAGCCTGCCACGTGGTGGCGGGATATTTTGGATAGATGAGGATGGAGATACTTTGGATATCCAAGGTGAGTTGGGGTTACATGAGCTAAAATATCTCCAAGTAATTCTCCAAAATGAGCCTCTCCAAGGATATGTAGATGGTGTGTAGAGGCTTAGTGAATCCTAATGGATGTTTCTAGAGATGGTGGGTTTCTCCACAAAAGTAATTCTTGAGATAATACCAAGCTTTGATATTTAGTTACTTTATTACAAAAAAAGGAAAGGTAGACTTTGCATGCCTTATTCCATAAATGGAAGGTTGAAAATTGTTAAAGTGGAGACCACCTTTGAATATCTCTTTTGGAACCTTGTATCCTTCTAGCAAAGTCTCGGGGGGTTCACCTCAAAAAATATTGGTGTACCACGTGAGTTCAACATGAGGGGTTTTTTAATTAGAAACATTGAGAAAAATTAACACGATTACATTAACATGAGAGGTTTTTTAATTCAACTTTAGAAAAAAATCATTTAGTTCATAAGTAAAGAGGGGTTGTTTTACTGGGGGAAAATTTATAGTTAAGGGGTTTTTTAAATACCTCTTGAACGTACGTGATACCTAGGGTTTTCTAGTAGTGCACCCCCCGAGAGCCAAGTGCGCATCCTCATTTGTTTTCTTTTTTTTCTAGTTGGAGGAGCCTTTCCTTACATGCCTTTATTGGCTTACATATTTTTTCAAAAGGTAGGCCTAAGACTAGTGAGGCTACTTTTAGGAATATATATATATATATATATATTGGCTTACATATTTTTTCAAAAGGTAGGCCTAAGACTAGTGAGGCTACTTTTAGGAATATATATATATATATAGAATCCAAAGATGGTTTTGACTTTTGTAAGTTGATGATAAATTCTCCAAAAAAGGAAAGGAATTAAGAATTACATGGAGGGTGGCATGTGTGGGGTTGTTCATGTGGGAGAGAAGCTTGATGAGGGTTTGGGCGAGCATGTGTGTGCGGGATGGCTCGGGGTAGCCCACATGGGCCCGGGTGGAGAGGCTATGCATGAGAGTGTGAGGAGGGAGCTTCCAGCATGCGTGTGGGACAAGTGGGATCCATGTAAACACATAGGCATGGGTGGGTCCATGTGGGCCCCACAAGGTGGTGTTGGAGAAAAAGAGGGTGGGAGAGGGGAGATTGATAACGAGGGAGAAAAATTATATTATATAGCATATATATGTATATATATATGCTGTAGAATGGCTTTTGTATCTATTAGGTGTGAACTAGAAATAAATACAATATGGTGGTGTAAATAATATATATAGTAGTATCATAGGATAGCTAGGACAGGGCATAGTAGGTTGGGTGCAAAAGGAGACTTTTAGAAAAAAGATATCTTAGGCATAAGTATATATACTGAGGATTTATTTACTTGTGCAAGTATATATATATATATATATATAAAGATGAGAGAAAAAATATGGCTAATAGTAGGTGGTAGAAATATGCATACTTATAGTGTAGTTATAGATATAGTACCTAAGGGATTTTGAAAAGGTAGAAGGGAGATGGGGGGCAAGATTTTGTGCATTTTTCCCAATCCCTATGAGAAAAAATTAATGCATGGTAAATTTCAATTTACCCTGTCTCAACACATTATAGGAGGATTTTTTTCTTTGTGGGTGGTGGTCGCTCAAATCAAAAGGCTTGGAGAGGGTTTCCTTTCACAGGAGCAGTGAGCACTAGGCTTACGAAGAGGATGACGATGGAAATGGTCACTATAAACTCGCGCAGAAGCAGGCCAGTCGACAGGCATTCCAGTCACCTGAGCTCGGATTTTATCGGCTTGCGAGATAATGGAGAGTCCCGAATCCCCTGCTGCTCATGTTGCTAGCACTGTTGCTAGTCCTCCTGCTGTGAGCCTTCTAAGCGAGGTCCACAGAATCATAATCCCGCCTATCCCTTGCTCTTTCCCCTGGAAGAACCACCCCGACTACCCGGAGCTGACGGAGTTGTCCAATGCCTGGGTTGTGGCGCACTTTGCCAACCTGCCTGGCGCTGACGGCAGGC
The DNA here is from genome assembly GCF_041138505.1 of Cibotium barometz. NCBI lineage: Eukaryota > Viridiplantae > Streptophyta > Polypodiopsida > Cyatheales > Cibotiaceae > Cibotium > Cibotium barometz. The sequence goes on from NC_141110.1 coordinate 4,276,191, forward strand.
CCACCTCCTTCGCAGCGGAGCACTTGATCAAGTCCGCCTTCCACATGCTGGCCACGCTGCCCTTTGCCACGGGCATCAGCAAGCGCATGCCGCCCATCATCAAGATGACGGACTGGTTCTTCATGATTGACAACATCCTGGATGACCCCAGCGAGATGGGCGCCGACCCCGCCCGTGCAGACAAGCTGGTGGACAGTTTGCTCACCGTCTTCCGCGACACCTATGTGCACCCCTCGCCCAGCCCCAGCCCCCTGGTGCGCATCCTCACTGACACGGCCGAGGAATGGTGGGCGGAGATGTGCGAGGAAATGCCGCCCAAACAGAAGGGCCGCCTTAGCAAGGCCTTCCAGGACTACCTGGAGGCCAACCGCCAACAGGTGCCCTACCGCAATGCCCGCCATCTCCCGGACGTTAACACCTACTTTCAGATCCGCGCCGACTCCATTGGCTGGTGGCCCTGCGCCGTGCTGATTGAGCATTCCCAGGGCTTCGAGCTCGATGATGAAGCCCTTTCTCACCCTCTCCTTGTCTCCCTGCAGCAGAACACGGTCCAACATATCTTCCTCGTCAACGACATCATCTCCTTCAAGAAGGAGTACATCCAAGGTGACTTCTGCAACATCATCTCCATCCTCTACTTCAGGAAGCTTTTCCACTCCCTCCCTGACGCCTCCGGCATGCCTAGTAGCCCTCCTACCTTGCAAGGGGCAGTGCTGGAGGTGTTGCAGATGATCAAGGACAGAGACGAGGAGTGCGTTCGAATCATGGACGAGATAAGCAAGTGCGATGCCCTCATGCACAAGCCCGGCATGGCTGCCTACTTGGAGGGCTTGGGCTTGTGGATGTCCGGGTCTATCTATTGGCATCTCGTGAGTGGGCGCTACAGTATCTGTGCTACCACAGATCTGCATGTGCAACGACCGGATCTCCATGCTCACCACCAACACGACACATGTTAGATTCGTTCCTATAAGGGAACATGTTAGATTCGTTCCTATAAGGGAACATGCATGTACTTTGCCGAAAGTCATAGGCTAATGGTTTCGAGGGTGCGTGTGTGGGGTCTGTGCTCGCAAAAAAAATATGATATAGTACTTTGAACTCTTCGCGTAATATCAGCCTTGGTCTACTTTTGTGATTTGATGCTCTTTAGTCTCCTCCTGCTTATTACATTTTTCTGCCTGTCGTGGCACGATTTCCTAAGATTTTTAGTCATCATTGTTGCAATGTTTCTATTCATGAAGGTGGCATCGTCGACAACAAATCTCACACTGTTTTTACACGGTTATCCACAATGGGCCATACATCTTGCTAGATTCAGAGTCTTGCATGCATTTATCATGCTGTATCTATCCTACTAGATTGAGAACCTACTCTCACTTCCATGCCTGCAGGGCAGAGTATCCCTTTGAAAGACTAGTGTTTTATTGCTTCCATACCTGTGGGGCAGAGTATCCCTTTGAAAGACTCCTGTTTTGAGTAGCCATAAAGCACCCAACCTCTACTTTTGCTATTAATTAATCTAAATGTTTAAAAAAGAAATTGTTGGACCTGAAGTTCTTTAAGGTTTTAGATCTTTGATATACAAGGTTTGGTAGATTCATGTCATGATGCTAATGTGAAATTTTACACAGCTATTTGACTCGTGTCTCCTTTCTCTAAGGGTCGTTGCAGAATCAGGGTACCCAGTTTTGTCCACTCAAGCACCTTGTAAACAGTAAAAAAACAGGCATTTGTTTATATTTAGTGGCTAATCTCTCCTAGCTAATGAAAGAATTTCATTTCAAGTTATTTTGTTGGAACATCAAATGCAAAGTTGGGAATATAGTTGCATAATATGATTAAGCATTAAATAGTTGAAAGTCCTCATTTCCTTAGGTACAAAGTCAATGTATACACCCTATCCCAAATTTGGATTGATTCCATAAAATACTAATATCTTTTACACATAAACTCATATGAGATTCCCATTTTGGACCTTAGATCTTCACATATTTTAGAGCTTAACTTGATTTTTTGAGAAAATTTCAAGCTATTTGTCTATTTTCTTTAAATATTTCAATGACTTTAAAGTGTTATAATATATGCCACTTTTTGTACCTACAATAACTACCACTTAAAATGCTCAATCTTGTAGATCAAAAGAGTGGTAGTAGGTAGTGAGACATTAGTAGAATAAGGTGGTTACTTAAAATTACAAATCCAATGGTTAGATTTTTAATGATCCCTTTTCTAAAATTCTTCCACGTTGTCAGAAGGCTTGCAAATATTACTAATCTAATTAGTAAAATTACTTTTTTAATGTAAATTATCTAAAACCTAAAGGAACTAGTGTAACTGCTATGGTGCATCTATTGAAAAAAAATTAGATCAATTTAAGTATGAAAAGATCATTTTTTAATCATTTCATTATATTTTTTATTAATTAGACTAATTTATATTGATTTAAGTTATATTGGATTGATTTGAGTGCATGTGTATTTTCTATTAGTTAACTGGATCTCATTTGAAGAACCTTGCTCCCCCTCCCCCAAATTTCTCTCTAATCATTGTCCCAATCCAGCATAAACTAGACAAAACTCAACACCTTGATCTTGTAAAAGCCCCTAATTTGTTACCTTCGGTGTAGGATATGATTTTAAAAAATTGATAAACCTTATATGATATAAAGCACCCAAGATAACCCAACAATGATATGATGGCTTCTTGGGCATCAACATGATGGTAGTGTGTGTAGGATGCAATGCTCATCCTTTTCTGTTTGTTGTGGCTTTCCTCGACTTCGTGTTCCCTGGCTTTCCATTCCAAGTGATGTGTTGGGATTCTCTCATCCCTATCCTTATGCTTAATTGTTTTATGTTGTTGTTATGGAAAAATCGCTTGCTCGACCTCATGCTGCTTCCCTTCTGATTCTAGGTGATATGTTTGGATTTGGCGGTCAGCTTTGGATTCTATGCTTTGGTTTGATGGGTGTTTATACTGTGGTTTAATTAGGGTTTACATTAAAAAAGTCGACTTTCATGCATGTGCTCTAGTTAGGTTAAAAAAACACATGCGTGCCTAGTTAAATTACGATTTTATGGGTGAATTCATGCGTCTCTATGAACGCCTGTGCTGTGGTTTAGTTAGATTAAATTTTTTTCCCATACGTAGGGGCTTTGATTTAATTAGGTTTTTTTTTTGCCATCCATGCTAATGCATGTCTATGCATGCATGTCCTCTACTTTGGGTTTTTGTTTAATGCACATGCTCTTGTGCTGCTGTATGGTTTGATGAGTTTTTTTTTAAGTTTGCATGTTGATAAGAATTTTTTTTTCCCCCTAATTTCTTTTCTCTTGTGCTATGGCTTACTAGGATTTCAGCCTTATTATTTGGCATGTTGTCTTGCACTAGGTATATGCTATCAAAATAAATCTCTATTAATTTTTGTGATGCCTTCTATCTGTGTGTTTATGTGTGTCTATCTTAGATGGCTCCCTCATGGTGTTGTGTCCTCAGTCATGATCCTTCTACTTATGTTCCTAGATGTCTCGTGTTTGTGTGTTATGTGTGTCTATTTTAGATGGCTCCCTCACGGCCTTATGTCCTCAGTGTGATGATCCTTACACTTTCATTTGTATATATTTTGTTTTATTGTGTTTAGCATGCCTAAACGTTTTTCTACGATTTGTGTCCTTCTCTTGTTGTCCATCGACATGTACATGGCAAAGCTCCAATCCATACCCCTTTATTGGATGCCTTACATTAAGTGCTTGTTGGGGGTCATCCAGCTATGGCTAACATCCACTGTTGTTGCCAGTTTCACCGCCTTGAATATTCATTAAGCAACAACTATCTTTTTATAACAACCTTGTAACTCAATCTTGTGAACATGTAGTACCCGAGCAGAGGTGAAAGGGAAAAGGGGAACTATCCAGGATACGGAGAGAGAAGGGAGTAGGGAGTGTCAATTGTGGGCTATTGCATTGTCCTTTGGGCTAAGATTTCACTCTACTAAACAATGAGTGTGATTATCCATTCTCTGTACTGTACAAGTCTGTTCAATTCTTAGTTTGTGTTAGTGCTTTTTGTTTGAATATGTCTTCTCACAAGAATCTGAGTTCAATGTCATTTATGTCTGGACGTGACTCCTATTTAGAAATAGAGTTAGTGTCAGGAATCTCATTAGATGCAAGAACTAACCTGAATTCACTCTCATTTGAGTTCAATGTCATTTATGTCTGAACGTGACTCCTATTTAGAAATAGAGTTAGTGTCTCATTAGATGCAAGAACTAACCTATGCATTGTTGCAACTAACTCCCTAAGCATAGGCAGATTGACGGTACAACGTGCTAGCATTGGCTTATTGCTGGGGCATAGTGGCTTAGTTGCATCTCCTCTAGAGTTGACTAGGTGGTTTGGAACCACTCAAGTGTCGGGACTCGACCGGACACTGACACTTTTGGCGATTTTTCTTGGGGAAACTAGTATGCCAGGTAAGGGAGTAGAGAGATAGAGGTTACTATAGGTTAAGCCCTGCACAGTCACAATAGAGTAAACTAGTTAAAAGAAGCCCAAAAAGAAAGCACACACTAACTAGTGTCAGGAAACCCAACTAGAGAATCATAAGAGCAAACTGGAGCAGGCATGGAGAACGAAGGAAGCTCAAATAGGGAAATGTGATACTGCCACATAGACAATTTGAAGATGTAGAACAAGAAGCACCATTGCACCGATCATTGCGCTATCTAAGCAGAATAGAAAACGAGATCCACAAGAGCTCAAAAGAATGATCTCGGAACAACTAAGGAATCAGGAAGAAGACATGATTCCACAACAGCAGGAATGACTGATTGCGGAACCACTAAGGAATCAAGACAAAGACCACCAGGAACTACCAAACAGGATGCAGAAAAACTAGGAAGGGGAAAAACTAGCAGCTATGGATAGGATTTCCCTCAAGTACCCAAAATTAGAAGCCAAGAGTGAGAAGGATCCAGTTGCCCACATCTTTGCCTTTGAAACCACATTCTAGGCAAAGAGAGTTCTATTGGGGAAAAAGACAGAGTATTTTGCCACAATGTTGGGTGGCAAAGCCACCAGCTCGTATGCCCAGTATGGTCTAGAACACTCCCAGATATTTGAAGATCTAAAGAAGGCCTTCCTGAAAAGATTCAGGAAAGACAAGACCATAATGGAGGTATTAGAAAAGCTGCAAAGGATGACACAAAAAAAGAGGCCAATAGAAGACTACATAGCCAAATTCAGAGCAATGTTGATGCGCTTGGACCAACCCAACTGCCCTGCTTTAGCATGCTGAACCAATGGTTTGTGAGAGGACCGAGGGATAACCTCCAGTCGATGGCAGTAGCCTCATATGACCTGAAAGACCTGACCTTCGAAACAAGTGGTCAACAGGAGCTACTAGAGCTGAAGGAGTCCTAAAGCAAACAAGCAAAGACTCCAAGAAAAAGAAAAATAAGGACAAGAGGAAGAAGAAAGATGAAGAAATCTTGGAATCAAATTTGAGAGAAGATACCTCAGAGTTAGAATCCAGTAAGGAGTTAGATGCCGAAGAACGCAAGGCTCAGAAAATGAAATGCAGGCAGACAAAGTTCAGGAAGAACTAAGAGCCGCCCTAGCCAAGATTGCTAGAGGACACGCATGATCCAGACTCAGACCATATGTTTGGTGCACGAGCTGTAACAATAAAGGGCACACGAAAGAGGAATGCCAGTTAAGAGGTACACAGCTAGTGTGCACCATCTGTGGAAGGGACAAGCACTCTATAGAGACGTGCTACTATAACACGCAGAACAAGAGCCCAAGGGTGGTGAAAAGGCACTAGCAGAGCAAGCCCCCGTTGTTAAAACTAGGTCGCCCCATAGGACCTCAAATAAAGAGACCATATGGAAGAGGAGGTGGAGGTGGGAGATTTGGTCCAAGGGGAGACTGCTTCTATTGCAATGGTCTAGGGCACAGGCAGAGTGATTGCCCCATATTTTAGCACCATCAATAGGAACTGCAGGAGGCAAGGCCACCAAGGAAGGCAAACATAGCAAGAAATGATGCGGCCGTGAATATGGTGAAAATAGACCATGGGGCAGGAAAGGAAAAGCCACCAGAATTGATGGCCATGACAAGATCACAAGGACTTATCAAGTTGTCAATAGGCAAGAATGCGGAAACAGAATAGAGATAGAAGCTAGAGCAATGGGCAACAAAACAGACAATCCATGATCAAGTCACCAAACTAGTGACAAGTGCACAAGGAATGATGAGGACCATACAGGAAAGCCCATGCTTGGGAAATTCTCAAGGAAATCTGGACAAGACAAACTTGATGAAGAGGAGAGAAGAAATGGTGGCAGGAAAGAAGCCAGTTTTTGCAATGAGAGGGAAATCAGAGGACATGCGTTGAAGTGCCAACTCAAGCTAATCATATCCCAAAGAAGTAGAAGTGTTGCAAGAAAAGAAGTGGAGGAAAATATGGAAAACATTCAGAATGGAAAACTGACAAGGGAAAGTCAGCAAAAAGAGAGAGAAGAAGACCAGGAGGAAGAAAGGATATGCAAAGGCCAAGATGGGCCCACTAGAAAGGAGAAAAGTAACAATTCTAGGAGAGAATATGACTTGTAGGATGGGCCCACTAGAAAAGAGAAAAGCAACAATTCTAGGAAAGAATATAACTTGTAGGATGATCTCAACAAGATGAAATTGAACATCACGTTAGATCACATGCTGATTCAAGTTTCCAATCATAGGCAAAAGCCACTTCAAGCTATAGTGCCAAATGAGAATCTGATATAGGTGCCAGTGCAGGATCTGGAACAACGTGCAGCTGAATGTAGAAATGTGGAGAGAGTCGAGGACTGTGATACGTCAGGAAAGTTGGCCAGATGGATGCTCTTGTTATTACAAGAATTTGAGTTCAACATAAGGCACACCCTCGGGAACAAACATGCAATGGCAGACTTCCTGTCACATGACTCGAAACATGAGAAGAACCAGAAGGGGTGGAAGACGATTTCCCAGATGTGTAGCTTTTCCTGAAAGCCCCAACTAGTAGGACAAAATGTTGCAATTCTTGTCTAACGTTTTCTTTCCAGAGTACATGTCTAGAGATCAAAGAAAGAAGATGACTCTCTAGAGCAAGTCATTCATATTAGTGACTACCCAGCTCTACAAAATGGGCATCGACTAGATTCTAAGGAGATGTGTCCCCGAGCATGAGCAACATGTTGTGTTAGAAGAAGAACATCAAGGTGTAAGTGGTGGGCATTTTTCTAGAGAAATCACAGGACGGAAGGTATTACAAGTAGGTCCATGGTGGCCAATTGCATTAAAACATGTGCATAAGTTCTAAAAAGAGTGTGACATGTGCCAGAGGATGGGGCCACCAAGCGATGTAGATGGAATGCCCCATAATCCAATCCTGCCACTCAAGCCATTCTAGAAGTGGGGTCGTGACTTTGTTCGCTCATTCAAACCACCTGCTCATAGGATAGGAAACAAATAAATTTTGGTGACCCACTGATTATTATACGAAATGGGTAGAGGCCAAGGCCCTTAGAGTCTACAAGGCGCCATCTGTAGAGTAAAGTTTCTTGATGAAACTATAATGACAAGATTCGGATGCCCTATAGAGATAGTCAGTGAATGATCAAGGGACTCACTTCATCAATGAAGTGATTAGGAAAATTGACGAATCAACACATGATATTACTCAACATGATAAGAGAAGAGAACTCAAGAATCATAAGATAACTACAGGCTAGGATAGATAAGGACAAAATGGACCTGGTCAAGGATGGAAGCCCGGTTGGTAGTTCTAGATGTCAAAGAATTCTTGGAGGTCTACGAGCTAGAGGCAGAGAAAATGGAGCAATGGGAGAGCCATGCAATAGAGGACTTAAAGGAGGTGTGGGGAGAATATATAAGAAAGTTAATAGTGGCCATGCAAGCCCCCATGCCTACTTGGAAACAAATAGCGCCTATCCAGACTCAAGACAAGAATCGGAATGGAGGGATTGGGAATCCAGGCACTATAGAGCCAACAAGAACGCACCTGCTGACAGGAGTAGTGGACTGCAGGGCGACTGCAGGATACAACCAAAGGGGCACAGACGCAAGAAACAGAGAGGAAGAGGCCGCTAAAGAAATAGAGTTGCAATCGCAAATTGAGCAAATAAGAGCAGACGTAGAGGCTTGGAGAAAGCATTTCATGATTTTAAAGGGTAGTGGCAAGAAACCTGCTGAGCACTGGTCGGAGGGGAGGGGAAGGAGCTGATAATCTACAAAGGGACATCAACGGACATAATCCCCAATGATGAGCTATGAGAGCATGCTTGGGTGTCCACTACAAAGCTAGAAGAAAGGGCCAGTGATAACGCTTCCCTGAGGGCTCAAATTGAAGAATACCAAGGTTTAGTGGAAGAATATGAGGAATAGCAAAGAGAAGATGGGGAGACAATCAAAGCTCCTAAGAAGGAAGCAAGAACAGGTGCAAACAGGGTGACAAGAGAAAAAGGGGGAAAAATGACAATGAATGAGCTGAATGTCGCTCTGACAAAAGCTCATGCCAATCTAAAGAAGAGACAAGAGTAGATGGATGACTTGAGAAAGGCACATGTAGAAGAATTAAAGTCATCCAAGGCTAAGTTCAAGAGAAGACATGAGCAAGTGGAAGCTATGAGGAAGGCTCATGCCATGGAAGTGCGGAACAAAGAAACGATGATTGAAGACTTCCAGGAATAGGAAAAAAGAGAGAAAGCAGAAAAAGAAGAGATGCAGCAAAGGCTCCAAGAAAAGAAGGGCAAAAGAAGCACAAACTTCTGCAAAGAGACGACCCTCAGACATATGAGGAGTTTAATCTAGGCTATTAAAGAAGGAGGAGTGGTACAACCATCTAATTGGAAACAAGGGCATAGTACCTCATAGGAAGGGGAGTCAACACATAGGATAATCCCCTCATCCAGATCCCAGGCTATATGGGGAAGCGATGGAATCTCATGACTTGCAAACCTAGGTGAGGAGGCAATAGCTCACACATAGAGCAGGAGTGCTAGTGCCCCTTGCCAAATGAGTCTCCTGGCATAAAAACAAAGGACAAGACCCATTCTGGAAACAACAGGCATACCACCATATGGGTGGAAGTGAGGTCAAGTGGGGATAAGGAGATCAAAAGAGCCCGAGCAGACAATGTTCAAGAAGGTAGCTATCCTCCGAGAGAAAACTAAGCCACATGCCTTTAATAGGGATGGCCATTGAAGTGATGGAAAGAGCCAGGAAGAAGTACACCTCCTTGCCACCAATTTTTTTTGCCTTGAATATCCGTTGAGCAACAACTTTCTTATAACAACCTTGTAACTAAATCTTGCAAAACGGGTAGTACCCGGGTAGAGGTAAAAGGGAAAAGGGGAACTATCTAGGATATGGGGGAGAGAAGGGAGTATGATTTTAAAAAAAATGATAAACCTTATATGATATAAAGCACCCAAGATAACCCAACAATGATATGATGGCTTCTTGGGCATCAACATGATGGTAGTGTGTGTAGGATGCAATGCTCATCCTTTTCTGTTTGTTGTGGCTTTCCTCGACTTCGTGTTCCCTGGCTTTCCATTCCAAGTGATGTGTTGGGATTCTCTCATCCCTATCCTTATGCTTAATTCTTTTATGTTGTTGTTATGGAAAAATCACTTGCTCGACCTCATGCTGCTTCCCTTCTGATTCTAGGTGATATGTTTGGATTTGGTGGTCAGCTTTGGATTCTATGCTTTGTTTTGATGGGTGTTTATACTGTGGTTTAATTAGGGTTTACATTAAAAAAATCGACTTTCATGCATGTGCTCTAGTTAGGTTAAAAAAACACATGCGTGCCTAGTTTAATTACGATTTTATGGGTGAATTCATGCGTCTCTATGAACACCTGTGCTGTGGTTTAGTTAGATTAATTTTTTTTCCCATACGTAGGGGCTTTGATTTAATTAGGTTTTTTTTTTGCCATCCATGCCAATGCATGTCTAATGCACATGTATCCGTGCTGCTGTATGGTTTGATGAGTTTTTTTTTTAAAGTTTGCATGTTGATAAGAAATATTTTTTCCCCCTAATTTCTTTTCTCTTGTGCTATGGTTTACTAGGATTTCAGCCTTATTAGTTGGCATGTTGTCTTGCACTAGGTATATGCTATCAAAATAAATCTCTATTAATTTTTGTGATGCCTTCTATCTGTGTGTTTATGTGTGTCTATCTTAGATGGCTCCCTCATGGTGTTGTGTCCTCAGTCATGATCCTTCTACTTATGTTCCTAGATGTCTCGTGTCTGTGTGTTATGTGTGTCTATTTTAGATGGCTTCCTCATGGCGTTATGTCCTCAGTGTGATGATCCTTACACTTTCATTTGTATATATTTTGTTTTATTGTGTTTAGCATGCCTAAACTTTTTTCTACGATTTGTGTCCTCTTGTTGTCCATCGACATGTACATGGCAAAGCTCCAATCCATACCCCTCTATTGGATGCCTTACATTAAGTGCCTGTTGGGGGTCATCCAGCTATGGCTAGCATCCACTGTTGTTGCCAGTTTCACCGCCTTGAATATTCATTAAGCAACAACTTTCTTTTTATAACAACCTTGTAACTCAATCTTGTGAACATGTAGTACCCGGCCAGAGGTGAAAGGGAAAAGGGGAGCTATCCAGGATACGGGAGAGAGAAGGGAGTAGGGAGTGTCAATTGTGGGCTATTGCATTGTACTTTGGGCTAAGATTTCACTCTACTAGACAATGAGGGTTAGTGTGATTATCCATTCTCTGTAGTACTGTACAAGTCTGTTCAATTCTTAGTTTGTCTTAGTGCTTTTTGTTTGAATATGTCTTCTCACTGGAATCTGAGTTCAATGTCATTTATGTCTAGACGTGACTCCTATTTAGAAATAGAGTTAGTGTCAAGAATCTCATTAGATGCAAGAACTAACCTGAGTTCACTCGAATCTGAGTTCAATGTCATTTATGTCTGGACGTGACTCCTATTTAGAAATAGAGTTAGTGTCAAGAATCTCATTAGATGCAAGAACTAACCTATGCATTGTTGCAACTAACTCCCTAAGCATAGGTAGATTCACAGTACAACGTGCTAGCATTGGGTTATCGCTAGGGCATAGTGGCTTAGTTGCATCTCCTCTAGAGTTGACTAGGTGGTTTGGAACCACTCAAGTGTCGGGACTCGACCGGACACTGACACTTTTGGCGATTTTTCTTGGGGAAACTGGTATGCCAGGTAGGGGAGTAGAGAGATAGAGGTTACTATAGGTTAAGCCCTGCACAGTCACAATAGAGTAAACTAGTCAAAAGAAGCCCAAAAAGAAAGCACACACTAACTAGTGTCAGGAAAGCCAACTAGAGAATCATAAGAGCAAACTGGAGCAGGCATGGAGAACGAAGGAAGCTCAAATAGGGAAATGTGGTACTGCCACATAGACAATTTGAAGATGTAGAACAAGAAGCACCATTGCACCGATCATTGTGCTATCCAAGCAGAATAGAAAATGAGATCCACAAGAGCTCAAAAGACTGATCTCGGAATAACTAAGGAATCACAAAGAAGACATTATTCCACAACAGCAGGAATGACTGATTGCGGAACCACTAAGGAATCAAGACAAAGACCACCAGGAACTACCAAACAGGATGCAGAAAAACTAGGAAGGGGAAAAACTAGCAGCTATGGGAAGGATTTCCCTCAAGTACCCAAAATTAAAAGCCAAGAGTGAGAAGGATCCAGTTGCCCACATCTTTTCCTTTGAAACCACATTCTAGGCAAAGAGAGTTCTATTGGGGAAAAAGACAGAGTATTTTGCCACAATGTTGGGTGGCAAAGCCACCAGCTCGTATGCCCAGTATGGTCTAGAGCACTCCCAGATATTTGAAGATCTAAAGAAGGCCTTCCTGAAAAGATTCAGGAAAGACAAGACCATAATGAAGGTATTAGAAAAGCTGCAAAGGATGACACAAAAAAAGAGGCCAATAGAAGACTACATAGCCAAATTCAGAGCAATGTTGATGCGCTTGGACCAACCCAACTGCCCTGCTTCAGCATGCTGAACCAATGGTTTGTGAGAGGACCAAGGGATAACCTCCAGTCGATGGCAGTAGCCTCATATGACCTGAAAGACCTGACCTTCGAAACAATTGGTCAACAGGAGCTACTAGAGCTGAAGGAGTCCTAAAGCAAACAAGCAAAGACTCCAAGAAAAAGAAAAATAAGGACAAGAGGAAGAAGAAAGATGAAGAAATCTTGGAATCAAATTTGAGAGAAGATACCTCAGAGTTAGAATCCAATAAGGAGTTAGATGCCAAAGAACGCAAGGCTCAGAAAATGAAATGCAGGCAGACAAAGTTCAGGAAGAACTAAGAGCCGCCCTAGCCAAGATTGCTAGAGGACACGCATGATCCAGACTCAGACCATAAGTTTGGTGCACGAGCTGTAACAATAAAGGGCACACGAAAGAGGAATGCCAGTTAAGAGGTACACAGCTAGTGTGCACCATCTGTGGAAGGGACAAGCACTCTATAGAGACGTGCTACTATAACACGCAGAACAAGAGCCCAAGGGTGGTGAAAAGGGACTAGCAGAGCAAGCCCTCGTTGTTAAAACTAGGTCGCCCCATAGGACCTCAAATAAAGAGACCATATGAGGTGGAGGTGGGAGATTTGGTCCAAGGGGAGACTGCTTCTATTGCAATGGTCTAGGGCACAGGCAGAGTGATTGCCCCATATTTTAACACCATCAATAGGAACTGCAGGAGGCAAGGCCACCAAGGAAGGCAAACATAGCAAGAAATGATCGGCCGTGAATATGGTGAAAATAGACCATGGGGCAGGAAAGGAAAAGCCACCAGAAGTGATGGCCATGACAAGATCACAAGGACTTATCAAGTTGTCAATAGGCAAGAATGCGGAAACAGAATAGAGATAGAAGCTAGAGCAATGGGCAACAAAACAGACAGTCCATGATCAAGTCACCAAACTAGTGACAATTGCACAAGGAATGATGAGGACCATTCAGGAAAGCCCATGCTTGGGAAATTCTCAAGGAAATCTGGACAAGACAAACTTGATGAAGAGGAGAGAAGAAATGGTAGCAGGAAAGAAGCCAGTTTTTGCAATGAGAGGGAAATCAGAGGACATGCGTTGAAGCGCCAACTCAAGCTAATCATATCCCAAAGAAGTAGAAGTGTTGCAAGAAAAGAAGTGGAGGAAAATATGGAAAACATTCAGAATGGAAAACTGACAAGGGAAAGTCAGCAAAAAGAGAGAGAAGAAGACCAGGAGGAAGAAAGGATATGCAAAGGCCAAGATGGGCCCACTAGAAAGGAGAAAAGTAACAATTCTAGGAAAGAATATGACTTGTAGGATGGGCCCACTAGAAAAGAGAAAAGCAACAATTCTAGGAAAGAATATAACTTGTAGGATGATCTCAACAAGATGAAATTGAACATCACGTTAGATCACATGCTGATTCAAGTTTCCAATCATAGGCAAAAGCCACTTCAAGCTATAGTGCCAAATGAGAATCTGATATAGGTGCCAGTGCAGGATCTGGAACGACGTGCAGCTGAATGTAGAAATGTGGAGAGAGTCGAGGACTGTGATACGTCAGGAAAGTTGGCCAGATGGATGCTCTTGTTATTACAAGAATTTGAGTTCAACATAAGGCACACCCTCGGGAACAAACATGCAATGGCAGACTTCCTGTCACATGACTCGAAACATGAGAAGAATCAGAAGGGGTGGAAGACGATTTCCCAGATGTGTAGCTTTTCCTGAAAGCCCCAACTAGTAGGACAAAATGTTGCAATTCTTGTCTAACGTTTTCTTTCTAGAGTACATGTCTAGAGAACAAAGAAAGAAGCTGACTCTCTAGAGCAAGTCATTCATATTAGTGACTACCCAGCTCTACAAAATGGGCATCGACTAGATTCTAAGGAGATGTGTCCCCGAGCATGAGCAACATGTGTTAGAAGAAGAACATCAAGGTGTAAGTGGTGGGCATTTTTCTAGAGAAATCACAGGACGGAAGGTATTACAAGTAGGTCCATGGTGGCCAATTACATTAAAACATGTGCATAAGTTCTAAAAAGAGTGTGACATGTGCCAGAGGATGGGGCAACCAAGCGATGTAGATGGAATGCCCCATAATCCAATCCTGCCACTCAAGCCATTCTAGAAGTAGGGTCGCGACGTTGTTCGCTCATTCAAACCACCTGCTCATAGGATAGGAAACAAATAAATTTTGGTGACCCACTGATTATTATACGAAATGGGTAGAGGCCAAGGCCCTTAGAGTCTACAAGGCGCCATCTGTAGAGCAAAGTTTCTTGATGAAACTATAATGACAAGATTCGGATGCCCTATAGAGATAGTCAGTGAATGATCAAGGGACTCACTTCATCAATGAAGTGATTAGGAAAATTGACGAATCAACACATGATATTACTCAACATGATAAGAGAAGAGAACTCAAGAATCATAAGATAACTACAGGCTAGGATGGATAAGGACAAAATGGACCTGGTCAAGGATGGAAGCCCGGTTGGTAGTTTTAGATGTCAAAGAATTCTTGGAGGTCTACGAGCTAGAGGCAGAAAAAATGGAGCAATGGGAGAGCCATGCAATAGAGGACTTAAAGGAGGTGTGGGGAGAATATATGAGAAAGTTAATAGTGGCCATGCAAGCCCCCATGCCTACTTGGAAACAAATAGCTCCTGTCCAGACTCAAGAAATGAATCGGAATGGAGGGATTGGGAATCCAGGCACTATAGAGCCAACAAGAACACACCTGACAAGAGTAGTGGACTGCAGGGCGACTGCAAGATACAACCAAAGGGGCACAGACGCAAGAAATAGAGAGGAAGAGGCTGCTAAAGAAATAGAGTTACAATCGCAAATTGAGCAAATAAGAGCAGACGTAGAGGCTTGGAGAAAGCGTTTCATGATTTTAAAGGGTAGTGGCAAGAAACCTGCTGAGCACTCGGAGGGGAGGGGAAGGAGCTGATAATCTACAAAGGGACATCAACGGACATAATCCCTAATGAGGAGCTATGAGAGCATGCTTGGGTGTCCACTACAAAGCTAGAAGAAAGGGCTGGTGATGACGCTTCCCTGAGGGCTCAAATTGAAGAATACCAAGGTTTAGTGGAAGAATATAATGAATAGCAAAGAGAAGATGGGGAGACAATCAAAGCTCCTACAAAGGAAGCAAGAACAGCTGCAAAAAGGGCAAGAGAAAAAGGGGGAAAAATGACAATGAATGAGCTGAATGTCGCTCTGACAAAAGCTCATGCCAATCTAAAGAAGAGACAAGAGTAGATGGATGACTTGAGAAAGGCACATGTAGAAGAATTGAAGTCATCCAAGGCTAAGTTCAAGAGAAGACATGAGCAAGTGGAAGCTATGAGGAAGGCTCATGCCATGGAAGTGCGGAACAAAGAAACGATGATTGAAGACTTCCAGGAATAGGAAAAAAGAGAGAAAGCAGAAAAAGAAGAGATGCAGCAAAGGCTCCAAGAAAATAAGGGCCAAAGAAGCACAAACTTCTGCAAAGAGACGACCCTCAGACATATGAGGAGTTTAATCTAGGCTATTAAAGAAGGAGGAGTAGTACAACCATCTAATTGGAAACAAGGGCATAGTACCTCATAGGAAGGGGAGTCAACACATAGGATAAGCCCCTCATCCAGATCCCAGGCTATATGGGGAAGCGATGGAATCCCATGACTTGCAAACCTAGGTGAGGAGGCAACAGCTCACACATAGAGCAGGAGTGCTAGTGCCCCTTGCCAAATGACTCTCCTGGCAGAAAAACAAAGGACAAGACCCATTCTGGAAACAACAGGCATACCACCATATGGGTGGAAGTGAGGTCAAGTGGGGATAAGGAGATCAAAAGAGCCCGAGCAGACAATGTTCAAGAAGGTAGCTATCCTCCGAGAGAAAACTAAGCCACATGCCTTTAATAGGGATGGCCATTGAAGTGATGGAAAGAGCCAGGAAGAAGTACACCTATGACAAGTCCATTGAGGTGCAGTTCTGACGGGGCAGATGAAAGGACGAGGATCAAGCATGCAGGGTTGAGAAACAAGAAGAGAGCTTATGAATCCAAGTATGCCAAAGACGAGCCAATAAAATTTGTCTCTAGGGTCTGGAATAGGCCTTAGGCTCAGACCCAGATTCTGTAAATGAAATTAAAAATTTTCAAAGGATTGAAGCAATCCATAGGGAAATAACAAGGAATCATGTGGGCTTCATTGTTGGTGCAGCATCCACCATGATTGCCAAGTGGTGGGGGTCATCTAGTGGTGGTCGACATCCATAGCCTTGCCACCAATTTTTTTTGCCTTGAATATCCGTTGAGCAACAACTTTCTTATAACAACCTTGTAACTAAATCTTGCCAAACGGGTAGTACCCGGGTAGAGGTAAAAGGGAAAAGGGGAACTATCTAGGATATGGGGGAGAGAAGGGAGTATGATTTTAAAAAAATTGATAAACCTTATATGATATAAAGCACCCAAGATAACCCAACAATGATATGATGGCTTCTTGGGCATCAACATGATGGTAGTGTGTGTAGGATGCAATGCTCATCCTTTTCTATTTGTTGTGGCTTTCCTCGACTTCGTGTTCCCTGGCTTTCCATTCCAAGTGATGTGTTGGGATTCTCTCATCCCTATCCTTATGCTTAATTCTTTTATGTTGTTGTTATGGAAAAATCACTTGCTCGACCTCATGCTGCTTCCCTTCTGATTCTAGGTGATATGTTTGGATTTGGTGGTCAGCTTTGGATTCTATGCTTTGTTTTGATGGGTGTTTATACTGTGGTTTAATTAGGGTTTACATTAAAAAAATCGACTTTCATGCATGTGCTCTAGTTAGGTTAAAAAAACACATGCGTGCCTAGTTTAATTACGATTTTATGGGTGAATTCATGCGTCTCTATGAACACCTGTGCTGTGGTTTAGTTAGATTAATTTTTTTTCCCATACATAGGGGCTTTGATTTAATTAGGTTTTTTTTTGCCATCCATGCCAATGCATGTCTAATGCACATGTATCCGTGCTGCTGTATGGTTTGATGAGTTTTTTTTTAAAAGTTTGCATGTTGATAAGAAATATTTTTTCCCCCTAATTTCTTTTCTCTTGTGCTATGGTTTACTAGGATTTCAGCCTTATTATTTGGCATGTTGTCTTGCACTAGGTATATGCTATCAAAATAAATCTCTATTAATTTTTGTGATGCCTTCTATCTGTGTGTTTATGTGTGTCTATCTTAGATGGCTCCCTCATGGTGTTGTGTCCTCAGTCATGATCCTTCTACTTATGTTCCTAGATGTCTCGTGTCTGTGTGTTATGTGTGTCTATTTTAGATGGCTTCCTCATGGCGTTATGTCCTCAGTGTGATGATCCTTACACTTTCATTTGTATATATTTTGTTTTATTGTGTTTAGCATGCCTAAACTTTTTTCTACGATTTGTGTCCTCTTGTTGTCCATCGACATGTACATGGCAAAGCTCCAATCCATACCCCTCTATTGGATGCCTTACATTAAGTGCCTGTTGGGGGTCATCCAGCTATGGCTAGCATCCACTGTTGTTGCCAGTTTCACCGCCTTGAATATTCATTAAGCAACAACTTTCTTTTTATAACAACCTTGTAACTCAATCTTGTGAACATGTAGTACCCGGGCAGAGGTGAAAGGGAAAAGGGGAACTATCCAGGATACGGGAGAGAGAAGGGAGTAGGGAGTGTCAATTGTGGGCTATTGCATTGTACTTTGGGCTAAGATTTCACTCTACTAGACAATGAGTGTTAGTGTGATTATCCATTCTCTGTAGTACTGTACAAGTCTGTTCAATTCTTAGTTTGTGTTAGTGCTTTTTGTTTGAATATGTCTTCTCACTGGAATCTGAGTTCAATGTCATTTATGTCTAGACGTGACTCCTATTTAGAAATAGAGTTAGTGTCAAGAATCTCATTAGATGCAAGAACTAACCTGAGTTCACTCGAATCTGAGTTCAATGTCATTTATGTCTGGACGTGACTCCTATTTAGAAATAGAGTTAGTGTCAAGAATCTCATTAGATGCAAGAACTAACCTATGCATTGTTGCAACTAACTCCCTAAGCATAGGTAGATTCACAGTACAACGTGCTAGCATTGGCTTATTGCTAGGGCATAGTGGCTTAGTTGCATCTCCTCTAGAGTTGACTAGGTGGTTTGGAACCACTCAAGTGTCGGGACTCGACCGGACACTGACACTTTTGGCGATTTTTCTTGGGGAAACTGGTATGCCAGGTAGGGGAGTAGAGAGATAGAGGTTACTATAGGTTAAGCCCTGCACAGTCACAATAGAGTAAACTAGTCAAAAGAAGCCCAAAAAGAAAGCACACACTAACTAGTGTCAGGAAAGCCAACTAGAGAATCATAAGAGCAAACTGGAGCATGCATGGAGAACGAAGGAAGCTCAAATAGGGAAATGTGGTACTACCACATAGACAATTTGAAGATGTAGAACAAGAAGCACCATTGCACCGATCATTGCGCTATCCAAGCAGAATAGAAAATGAGATCCACAAGAGCTCAAAAGACTGATCTCGGAATAACTAAGGAATCACGAAGAAGACATGATTCCACAACAGCAGGAATGACTGATTGCGGAACCACTAAGGAATCAAGACAAAGACCACCAAGAACTACCAAACAGGATGCAGAAAAACTAGGAAGGGGAAAAACTAGCAGCTATGGGTAGGATTTCCCTCAAGTACCCAAAATTAAAAGCCAAGAGTGAGAAGGATCCAGTTGCCCACATCTTTGCCTTTGAAACCACATTCTAGGCAAAGAGAGTTCTATTGGGGAAAAAGACAGAGTATTTTGCCACAATGTTGGGTGGCAAAGCCACCAGCTCGTATGCCCAGTATGGTCTAGAACACTCCCAGATATTTGAAGATCTAAAGAAGGCCTTCTTGAAAAGATTCAGGAAAGACAAGACCATAATGGAGGTATTAGAAAAGCTGCAAAGGATGACACAAAAAAAGAGGCCAATAGAAGACTACATAACCAAATTCAGAGCAATGTTGATGCACTTGGACCAACCCAACTGCCTTTCTTCAGCATGCTGAGCCAATGGTTTGTGAGAGGACTGAGGGATAAGCTCCAGTCGATGGCAGTAGCCTCATATGACCTGAAAGACCTGACCTTCGAAACAAGTGGTGGACAGGAGCTGCTAGAGCTGAAGGAGTCCTAAAGCAAACAAGCAAAGACTCCAAGAAAAATAAAAATAAGGACAAGAGGAAGAAGAAAGATGAAGAAATCTTGGAATCAAATTTGAAAGAAGATACCTCAGAGTTAGAATCCAGTAAGGAGTTAGATGCCGAAGAACGGAAGGCTCAGAAAATGAAATGCTGGCAGACAAAGTTCAGGAAGAACTAAGAGCCGCCCTAGCCAAGATTGCTAGAGGACACGCAGGATCCAGACTCAGACCAGATGTTTGGTGCACGAGCTGTAACAATAAAGGGCACACGAAAGAGGAATGCCAGTTAAGAGGTACACAGCTAGTGTGCACCATCTGTGGAAGGGACAAGCACTCTATAGAGAGGTGCTACTATAACACGCAGAACAAGAGCCCAAGGGTGGTGAAAAGGCACTAGCAGAGCAAGCCCCCGTTGTTAAAACTAGGTCGCCCCATAGGACCTCAAATAAAGAGACCATATGGAAGAGGAGGTGGAGGTGGGAGATTTGGTCCAAGGGGAGACTGCTTCTATTGCAATGGTCTAGGGCACAGGCAGAGTGATTGCCCCATATTTTAGCACCATCAATAGGAACTGCAGGAGGCAAGGCCACCAAGGAAGGCAAACATAGCAAGAAATGATGCGGCCGTGAATATGGTGAAAATAGACCATGGGGGGCAGGAAAGGAAAAGCCACCAGAAGTGATGGCCATGACAAGATCACAAGGACTTGTCAAGTTGTCAATAGGCAAGAATGCGGAAACAGAATAGAGATAGAAGCTAGTGCAATGGGCAACAAAACAGACAGTCCATGATCAAGTCACCAAACTAGTGAAAAGTGCACAAGGAATGATGAGGACCATACAGGAAAGCCCATGCTTGGGAAATTCTCAAGGAAATCTGGACAAGACAAACTTGATGAAGAGGAGAGAAGAAATGGTGGCAGGAAAGAAGCCAATTTTTGCAATGAGAGGGAAATCAGAGGACATGCGTTGAAGCGCCAACTCAAGCCAATCATATCCCAAAGAAGTAGAAGTGTTGCAAGAAAAGAAGTGGAGGAAAATATGGAAAACATTCAGAATGGAAAACTGACAAGGGAAAGTCAGCAAAAAGAGAGAGAAGAAGACCAGGAGGAAGAAAGGATATGCAAAGGCCAAGATGGGCCCACTAGAAAGGAGAAAAGTAACAATTCTAGGAAAGAATATGACTTGTAGGATGGGCCCACTAGAAAAGAGAAAAGCAACAATTCTAGGAAAGAATATGACTTGTAGTATGATCTCAACAAGATGAAATTGAACATCACGTTAGATCACATGCTGATTCAAGTTTCCAATCATAGGCAAAAGCCGCTTCAAGCTATAGTGCCAAATGAGAATCTGATATAGGTGCCAGTGCAGGATCTGGAACGACGTGCAGCTGAATGTAGAAATGTGGAGAGAGTCGAGGACTGTGATACGTCAGGAAAGTTGGCCAGATGGATGCTCTTGTTATTACAAGAATTTGAGTTCAACATAAGGCACACCCTCGGGAACAAACATGCAATGGCAGACTTCCTGTCACATGACTAGAAACATGAGAAGAACCAGAAGGGGTGGAAGACGATTTCCCAGATGTGTAGCTTTTCCTGAAAGCCCCAACTAGTAGGACAAAATGTTGCAATTCTTGTCTAACGTTTTCTTTCCAGAGTACATGTCTAGAGATCAAAGAAAGAAGCTGACTCTCTAGAGCAAGTCATTCATATTAGTGACTACCCAGCTCTACAAAATGGGCATCGACTAGATTCTAAGGAGATGTGTC
This sequence comes from Cibotium barometz, assembly GCF_041138505.1. Classification (NCBI taxonomy): domain Eukaryota; kingdom Viridiplantae; phylum Streptophyta; class Polypodiopsida; order Cyatheales; family Cibotiaceae; genus Cibotium; species Cibotium barometz. The sequence continues at coordinate 4,297,256 of NC_141110.1, forward strand.
CCCAAGCATGAGCAACATGTTGTGTTAGAAGAAGAACATCAAGGTGTAACTGGTGGGCATTTTTCTAGAGAAATCACAGGACGGAAGGTATTACAAGTAGGTCCATGGTGGCCAATTGCATTAAAACATGTGCATAAGTTCTAAAAAGAGTGTGACATGTGCCAGAGGATGGGGCAACCAAGCGATGTAGATGGAATGTCCCATAATCCAGTCCTGCCACTCAAGCCATTCTAGAAGTGGGGTCGTGACTTTGTTCGCTCATTCAAACCACCTCCTCATAGGATAGGAAACAAATAAATTTTGGTGGCCCACTGATTATTATACGAAATGGGTAGAGGCCAAGACCCTTAGAGTCTACAAGGTGCCATCTGTAGGCAAAGTTTCTTGATGAAACTATAATGACAAGATTCGGATTCCCTATAGAGATAGTCATTGAATGATCAAGGGACTCACTTCATCAATGAAGTGATCAGGAAAATTGACGAATCAACACATGATATTACTCAACATGATAAGAGAAGAGAACTCAAGAATCATAAGATAACTACAGGCTAGGATAGATAAGGACAAAATGGACCTGGTCAAGGATGGAAGCCCGGTTGGTAGTTCTAGATGTCAAAGAATTCTTGGAGGTCTACGAGCTAGAGGCAGAAAAAATGGAGCAATGGGAGAGCCATGCAATAGAGGACTTAAAGGAGGTGTGGGGAGAATATATGAGGAAGTTAATAGTGGCCATGCAAGCCCCCATGCCTACTTGGAAACAAATAGCTCCCATCCAGACTCAAGACAAGAATCGGAATGGAGGGATTGGGAATCCAGGCACTATAGAGCCAACAAGAACGCACCTGACAGGAGTAGTGGAGGGCGACTGCAGGATACAACCAAAGGGGCATAGACACAGGAAACAAAGAGGAAGAGGCCGCTAAAGAAATAAAGTTGCAATCGCAAATTGAGCAAATAAGAGGAGACATAGAGGCTTGGAGAAAGCGTTTCATGATTTTAAAGGGTAGTGGCAAGAAACCTACTGAGCACTCGGAGGGGAGGGGAAGGAGCTGATAATCTACAAAGGGACATCAACGGACATAATCCCCAATGATGAGCTATGAGAGCATGCTTGGGTGTCCACTACAAAGCTAGAAGAAAGGGCCAGTGATGACGCTTCCTTGAGGGCTCAAATTGAAGAATACCAAGGTTTAGTGGAAGAATATGAGGAATAGCAAAGAGAAAATGGGGAGACAATCAAAGCTCCAAAGAAGAAAGCAAGAACAGCTGCAAACAGGGTGACAAGAGAAAAAGGGGAAAAAATGACAATGAATGAGCTGAATGTCGCTCTGACAAAAGCTCATGCCAATCTAAAGAAGAGACAAGAGTATATGGATGACTTGAGAAAGGCACATGTAGAAGAATTAAAGTCATCCAAGGCTAAGTTCAAGAGAAGACATGAGCAAGTGGAAGCTATGAGGAAGGCTCATGCCATGGAAGTGCGGAACAAAGAAACGATGATTGAAGACTTCCAGGAATAGAAAAAAAGAGAGAAAGCAGAAAAAGAAGAGATGCAGCAAAGGCTCCAAGAAAATAAGGGCCAAAGAAGCACAAACTTTTGCAAAGAGACGACCCTCAAACATATGAGGAGTTTAATCTAGGCTATTAAAGAAGGAGGAGTAGTACAACCATCTAATTGGAGACAAGGGCATAGTACCTTGTAGGAAGGGGAGTCAACACATAGGATAAGCCCCTCATCCAGATCCCAGGCTATATGGGGAAGCGATGGAATCTCATGACTTGCAAACCCAAGTGAGGAGGCAACAGCTCACACATAGAGCAAGAGTGCCAGTGCCCCTTGCCAAATGAGTCTCCTGGCAGAAAAACAAAGGACAAGACCCATTCTGGAAACAACAGGCATACCACCATATGGGTGGAAGTGAGGTCAAGTGGGGATAAGGAGATCAAAAGAGTCCGAGCAGACAATGTTCAAGAAGGTAGCTATCCTCCGAGAGAAAACTAAGCCACATGCCTTTAATAGGGATGGCCATTGAAGTGATGGAAAGAGCCAGGAAGAAGTACACCTATGACAAGTCCATTGAGGTGCAGTTCTGACGGGGCGGATGAAAGGACGAGGATCAAGCATGCAGGGTTGAGCAACAAGAAGAGAGCTTATGAATCCAAGAATGCCAAAGACAAGCCAATAAAATTTGTCTCTAGGGTCTGGAATAGGCCTTAGGTTTAGACCCAGATTCTGTAAATGAAATTAAAAATTTTCAAAGGATTGAAGCAATCCATAGGGAAATAACAAGGAATCATGTAGGCTTTATTGTTGGTGCAGCATCCACCATGATTGCCAAGTGGTGGGGGTCATCTAGTGGTGGTCGACATCCATAGCCTTGCCACCAATTTTTCCGCCTTGAATATCCGTTTAGCAACAACTTTCTTATAACAACCTTGTAACTAAATCTTGCCAAACGGGTAGTACCTGGGTAGAGGTAAAAGGGAAAGGGGGAACTATCTAGGATATGGGGGAGAGAAGGGAGTAGGGAGTGTCAACTGTGGGCTAGTGCATTGTACTTTGGGCTAAGCCTTCACTCTGATAGACAATGATTGTTAGTGTGATTCTCCATTCTATGTACTGTACAATTTTGTGTAATTCTTAGTTTTGTGTTAGTGCTTTCTGTTTGGATATGTCTTCTCGTTGGAATCTGAGTTCAACGTTATTCCTGTCCGGACGTGAATCCTATCTAGAAACAAAGTTAGAAGCCACATCGGGAATCTCCTCATATGTAGGAACTAAGCTCTGTGCTATCACAACTAACTCCCTTACCATAGACAGATCGGAGGCACAATGCGCTAGTGTTGGCTTATTGTGTTCGGCACAGTGGCATTAGTCGCATCTCCTATGGAGATGACTAGGTGGTTTGAAACCACTCAAGTGCTGGGTCTCAACCGAAAACCAACAGTGCTATCCATGCAAATGGACATGGCAAAGTTGTCATGGTGGAGACAACTTTGGTGTGTGCTTAACTTGAATCCACTCCTTGCACTACTCCTCATCAACATGCACATCTAGATTCTCCTTGTGTGCCTATTGTTACCAATCCTAAAGGAAACAAGGCCTTTAGAACTTGCACTTTGTCAAAAATAGAGCAAGGTCTCGTGATTCCAATGTTAATACTTAGTTACTAGAGTTGTTTGTCACTTTAGCATTGGCAATGGTGATATGGACGTTATATATTGGGAACCATTGGAATAGTTTATTAAAGTTAAATGTGCTAGTAGCATGTTTGCATTGGAAAGGGGTCCAAAACTCTAAATGACCTCCATTTTCAAATCATTCGTAAATAAAAGTCTTTTCACCCTCAGTCATTTCTATTAGAAAAATGATTAAAAGGCATCTTGCTTGGGATGTCTCTAAACCTGCTGGAGTCATTTGCAGAGCTTTGAAACAAGTTCATCTCCACACATATAAAGGCATGTTAGGTTACTGTATGAAAAACTTGCATAAGCCACACTTCAAATTTTTCAGTCACAATGTCATTGTTGAAGAAATAACTAGGGGCCTGAGAAATATGCACTATATGGGCAAGGGAATTTTTTTCAAAAAAGTATGTTTAACTTCTGGCAATGTGTTTGACTATGCATATATCTACATTGTGAGATCCCAATTGCCCCCTCCGCACACCGGATTCCCGATAGCTGGCAGCGGAAGCAGCTCCCTCTTATGCGAGGCAGGGTTTCCCTTTCGGGGCCTCGCCCTCAAATGTCCAGGCATGAGACTAAGCTGGTGGTCATTCCGAAAATCGAAACTAGAAAAATTTTCCATGCCCAAAAAACGAGGACGATTCCACCATTTATTTTCTTAACAAATTTTTCTAACAAGGTCAAGATACTTAGGAATACAAAACATTATTTTCCTCTCTTTAGGAACTCACAAAACTATTAAAAATGTCATCTAATGTTCCCTCTCTCTCTCTCTATCTATCACACCTCTCTCTCTTCCTCCCCCCCTCTCTCTCTCTCTCTGTCATGATACACTTCACAACTCTCTCTCTCTCTCTCTCATGGTAGGTGTGTAGATGAGGAGTGCAACATGTATACACTTGATAAGTAATGATAAGTAATGATGCACTTGTTGCGGTTGTCTCACGTTCGATAATGTATTGCATGATGTTGAGTTCAGTAATATTATTGATATTTCGTTTTTGTTTGATCATTGATAAGTAATGATACACTTGTTGCAGTTGTCTCATGTTTGATGATGTATTGGATGATGTTGATTTCAGTAATATTATTTGATATTCCGTTTTTATTTAATCATTGATAAGTAATGATACACTTGTTGCTCTCTCACGTTTGATGATGTATTGCTTGATGTTGATTTCAGTAATGTTGTTTAATATTCTGTTTTTGTTGTGTTTAGTGATATTTGCTAGATTTACGAAGACGACCAACATGCTTTCCCCTGAAGAGCGTAAAATCGTTCTACGAGCAATTCGCATTGAAGCAGTCATCGCAGTGTCACAATGTGCAGAAGACGTCGTCAAAAAGATCAATGAGTCTGAGATACTCATGCGAGATCTATTAGGGCAGATATTGGAAAATGCACAGCGTTGACTTCCAAGCGAAGGCAACGCCGAGTTGCTTGATAGACAAAAGATAGTAGACTTCAACCATCAACATATAACACGAACTATTTTGGGGAGCATGCGTGTAGCATGCAATGATCTTAGAGATGTTGCCCCGCCTGAAGCTAATATGCATCGTCTACAGTTATGAGACGTTGTATGGAGCGAGAAAAGAGTCAAGAGCAAGCACATGAAGGCGCTGGATGCAGATTCACTCCCCAAAAGAGTGCGCATTGCCCAGGACATCACTGCAACGTCCAGCCAGGCAGATGCGAGTGGGATGGGTGCCATTAATCGTACAATCTACAACTCTGTGTACACACACCTCATTGGCGTCCCGCACGAGGCTTTGCTCGAAGGGCGAACAATAGGCGCTGGTGTTTTTGGCACAGTAAAAGAGTATACAGTTAGAGGTGTATCATTTTTGCTAGAGCACATTACTTTTTGCGGAAAGCACTACAAAGAAGAAGGCAGCGCCAAGTTTGAGAGCTTCCAGGCAGAGCAGGGCATGAAGGTTCTACACCCATCAATTGTCAGGTGTATTGCCTTCACAAAAGAATCTCCTTGGATCACTATTTTCCCATACTATAATGGCGGCTCGCTTGGTGACATTCTTCTAAAGGTCCCCTTCAGATTCAGTGAGTTCACCAGAGCAATTTTCCGTTTTGATTGAGGATGGAGAAAACCCCCACCTGATAATATTCCTTTGAGTCATCTAGAACTTTCTAAAATAAAACAAATAGTAATAACCATGCCACATATTATGCATGCCCTAGTGGAAGGCCTAGCGGCAACACATTTGGCAGGAATTATACATACCGACCTACATCCATTCAATGTAGTGTTGGATTTTACAAAAGAGTTGAAGCCACGCGTAGGTATTATCGATTGGGGATTACTGCTGAGAGTGCCCAAAAAATGGATGTCTCTCAATTTTGTATTTGAAGCAGACAAGAACCCTGAGAAGGTGGCACAGGCGGTCTCCTACACAGACAGAGAGCGAAATAAACGGCCGTGGATAGCCCCGAAAATTTATGATCCATTTTTGGCAAATGCATACACTCCTGCATCTGAAGTTTTTTGCTTTAGGGTATTTATTATAAATTTAATATGACTTTTGGCAGAAAGTACGAGTTGTGGATGGACAATAGTTCCTATGACAAAGTTACCATGTATACTATTATTTATAGAGTCAAAAATTGGATGTGTCTGCCTAATCGTGACGAGTGAAAATCTCTTTTGCAAGTAGTGGAATTTTTTAGATCACTAAATACTGACCCAATGACGTCCTCTTGTAGAGCTATCGGTGTCATTCACCCCAATTTTGTAATGATACAGTATCAGGAGATTAAGTTTCAAGAATGGCTCTTTGTTTGTCTCTCTTCAAAATTTGATATGTGCCCATTGTTTGAAATATTTTCCCATTGAGTCTTTGAAATATCTCTCTCCTCTTGTGGTGTTTAAGTTTATGTTTTCTCTTCAAAATTTGATGTGCGCGCATTGTTTGAAGTATTTTTTGAGTCAAGTGGATATTTCTCATTGAGTCTTTGCAATACATATCTCATCTCGTGGTGTTAAACTTTAAGTTTTTGAGGGTAATGGTCAATTTATCTTACGTTGATCTTTACAGTTCATTAAAAGCCTAAAGTCATTTACGTTCATGCAGATATGGCAGAAGCGCAAGCAAACGAGCATCAAGAGTTAGCCAAGACAGCATATGAGCGAATGAAGGCCCTTGCACATGGACTGACAGCCCGCGAAGCTACAAGAACAGCATGCAGGTTGTCAAAATGGACAAATCCTACTTATGCCCAATGGAAAGACATAAATAAACGCATAACCACAGAGATGATAAAGGAAATATGGCCATGTCCAGATGGCGAGATTAAGAAGGGAAGATGGAAAGTTTCGCGTTGCACTCATAATGATATCAAAATTAATGCCGAGCGCATTTTCTTGGAGGTGTACGATCGTCCTCTCCATAACGCCGACGCTCCACTCTATTTTGCTAAGATGCTATATGCACAATTTATCCTAGAAACCCCAGTGGACTTTGCCTCCAGAGAGGCCACTGTCAACACCCACGACATACGTGAAGAGACAGTGACATTCACAAGGGAGGAACTTTCTCTCATGGTGGAGGGCACTGGATTGGAGTTAAACAAGGTCAAAGAAAGCTTAGGGGCATAGCTAACAGAGAAGGAGAAAGAAGCTGTACGATTATCTCAAGCGTCAACTCCTCCCCCGACCAATAGAGGGATTCAAGAGCAGCTCACAAAGATCAGCCAAGATGTACAAACCATCTCTTTACGTATAGCTCCTATGCGCCAAGGGAACCACATCTCTCATTTTTTGATACATCTTGATCTTGTGGGAGTTTCTGCTAAGGCTACTAGTTTCTCCACCCCCCAATGTCCTGTATATTACAAAGTATTCGATGGGTGGAGCGGCTAGTATATACTACCCTGCGGACACTACTACCACTTAATATGTTTAGTGAGGCAAATGCAAAATATTTCCACATGTGCATTGTGCAGTGTCCCAATAAATCAAGGTATTTATACAAAGTTCGGCATGGCTAGCGAATATAAACCACCAGGACCTTTAGATGCAACTCCTAGTGCAATTCACAATTTATTTCAAGATGAAAGCTAAGAAAGACATAAATCTTACTTTTGTATTGATAATTTCTTCAAATACAATCATTTGTACAAGTACTTTTTATGAAATTAATGAAATGACTTCTTCCTCTATGTTAGTATCTTGCTCCAAAATTCTTTCACCATTTACCCTCTCGTCTGCTAAATTAAGCTCATCTAAGTCAATGTCCAAATTGACTTCTATCTCAAGGGTAGTGCACGACGTACGTCCAACATCAAAGTTCTCGTCTACTACATCATCACAATCGTACATCCATCTGGGCATATCTTCTTCATACTCTTCGCTTTCAATGTCTCGCAAGATCTTTTCATTGTAATACATGTAAACAAGTTTATCTGCTCGATCTGCAAGAAGTCGATTACGAATAGTACTGTGAATATATTTGTACATGCTCTAGATTCTTTCCAAGCCTGAGTTTAAAGAGCACTAACTTAGAACCTTCATCGCAAGGTTGCGTAATACAGCATAATGCTCACCACCATTCATCATTCACCACTTCCATGCAGGTTACTCTTTAGCCATTTGTTGAACAAGGGAGTTGGAAAATAAACCCTCTTTCAATCGAAATGAGGTCATCTCCTTTATGCACTTTACACGATCATCAACATTATTATAAAAAGTGTTTACCACTTTATAAAAATCTTGCACCACCTCAACGTCAAATCCATATTCCAATATTCAGGATCTAACATGTAAGCAGCACTGTGTAGTGGTGAATGCGCTCCAATCCATCTAGCATGGAAGTACTTCAATAGGACTTTTCTTTGTCTACTGGAGAATGGTACACGCCATTGCTTTTCCACCACTGAATGCTCTAATTTCTCAGGACACTCCAAACTCCGCTGGACAGTCCACCATTGCATCCATGCTTTCCCGAGATTAGGCGCTCTTTGATCAAGACTTCGTACGGCATACATAACAGGCATCATTACATGATATGCATCCATCACACTATTCCACCAACTTCTTCTCGTAAGCGCTGCCTTCAAGACTTTGATTTTCTCTTTCACTTTTTCAGGTTGAGTGCTCTCCTAGTCATGAAATGCCATGCATGTAAATGTTTCGCAAACTACATCTTTATTTCGAAGAAGAGACTCAAAAGTGTAAAAGTGAGTGCAAAACCTAGTCTCCACTGGAAGCTTTAACATAACATGCGAGGTCAAAAAATATCTAACACTCTCTGTCTCTTGAGCATGAATCTCACAAGTTGGCAAGCAGTGTCGACGATTGAGGCAAACCATTTGGTATCATCACTTTTATACCAATCTTTTAATACAAGATTCAAACTATGAGTATTACACCTACCGGAAAAACATGTGGATACTGTCGCTTTAGGATTTTGGATGCATTCTTGCAATTCTTTGCATTGTCCATGACGATTTGGACTACATTTTTGGCACCCACTTCCTCTATCACAGAGCCAATGACTTGAGCAATGTAAGCCCCAGTTTTGATTGAACCAGCAGAATCCACGGCACGGATGAAAGTCTCACCTCTAGGTAAAATAACCATTATATTAATTAATGGTTTTCTTTGTACTACATCCAGAAAGCTCTATATTGCTAAGAATTATTCTTTGTACACGTTCTTTTACTTGCGCATAACATTTCTCTAATAGATCATTTCGCATAGCATGGTATGTAGGCGATGAAAACCCTGGTCCAAACTCACCAATTTTCTTCCATGCTCTCTTCCAATGCTCACTATCCACCATCATCATAGCACTCCCAGAAAAGTAAATTGCTTCAGCAAAAGGGTGAGTTGTGCATCATCGAGCCGACGTTGACGTAGGCTTTCTTGCAATGAAGTTTGACGCATGGGTATATTTCCTACGTGAAAGTTCCGCTTGCAGGAAGATGCACTGGGTAGATTACTTTCTGGTTGCACATTGACATTCGGAGTACAAGCAGGCGATGTAGCGGGAGTTTGATGATTAGAACAACAGTGTTCTTGCTACCTTGATACATTAACGGTAGGAGTGTAATGTTTTCTTGAATCTTTCTTTTGAAGTTCTTCTCTTATGCGTTTGGCCACTGCAGATGCAGAGAGGTGGGTACATGACTTTTTCTTCGCTCTGCCTAAAAAGTGTTCTCTTAGTCGAGGCGCCCCACCTGATTTTACTGCGTGGCATAGCTTACACTCCCAATCTATGAATCGATCACCAACGTTAATTGCATATTGCCACTCTATCCTAGGTGCCTTTTTTTTCCTACTATTTGGAATTTGGACTCTATTGGAGGTATCACTGGATCCAACATTGTCCTCCATCTCAAATAACATCTCAAATAACCTATTCAACCAAGCATATAACAATGAATACACAAATGAAAAAACAACAAAGTCACTCACGTATTACAAAACATACATTAGCAGACAAACTACTTTGAAACTATCTTGACAAACACAAAAGATCATCACATATCACAAAACTACTTCGAAACTATCTTGCAAGGTCTGACTACAAAACTACTTCGAAACTATCATGCACATTGCACCTGCACCCCCAATGAAGGATGCCTTTTGTACCCAATTAAGGATACTTTACACAGTCAAAGATCTATGCTTGCCCAATACTCTAGTATAGGACAATAGACCTTCTCTAACATTCACAAAGAAAATCAAAGATCTATGCTTGCCCAATACTCTAGTATAGGACAATAGACCCTTGTCTACTCTAAACTATATCAAGTATCAAGAACCAATACAAGCTCCTAAGTAGGACTCTTGGCTCCATCAAACCATTCATAAAGCAGAATGAGGTAGATTACCTACGTAGCTCAAATGCAAAGCTGAATGACTCCAACTTTGTCCCTAAATCTCCGCAAGTATTAGCTACGAACCACACCCTACCCCCAATTCAAAGAACTAAGGACGAGTGGCTCAATAGCCTTAAGAGTGCCTACAAGGAAAGACGATAGCCCCTAAGATAAGGACGTTCTTCCCAAGAGGACACTTCTAGCAACTCGAGAGTTCTACAAGTACTTTGAGGAGAGATATCACGTCCCCAAAACAAGGACTATCTCCCCAAAAGTTGCATGATGGGTGTCGGGTATTGTTTATAAACATGGCAGAACCCCGTCGGGCTTCTTTTATTTTCTCGGCGGGCCTGCTGGGATATCTAATATCCCGGTGGGCCCTTCGGGAAAACAAAAGAAGCTCGGCGAGGTTACGGGACTAGTAGGTTCTGGCAGGTCATTGCTCAGGTCATGTGAATATACAATGTGATCACAAGTTTTAATATGTTAACAACAGGTTTTGTTAACGTGATCACGAAATTGTGAAGACGTTAATGAGATCCCTGATCTCAATTTACATCACATCTCATCTCATTCATTCTTATCCCGATTCACATCACATCACATCTCATCCATTCACATCCCATATCATACATTCACATCGGATTCGCATGACATCACATCTCATTCACTCACATCTCAATTCACATCACATCACATCTCATTCCCTCACTCACATTGACATCACATCCTTTATACACATCCACATCCATTCTTTCACATACACATCCGCATCCATTCTTCCACATACACATCCGCATTCATACTTCCACATACACATCCGCATTCATTCTTCCACATACACATCCACATCCATTCTTTTGCATACACATCCACATACACATACACATCTATTCTTTCACATACAAGTCCACATTCATTCTTCCACCTACACATCCATATACATTCTTCCACATACACATCCACATTCATTCTTTCACATACACATCCACATTTATTCTCATTACATCACATCTTATCACATCCCATACACATCTTATCGCATCCTATTTTCACCTTATCTCATCCATTCACATGCTATTCCCATTTAATAGCTTTTTCTAGGTTGATCCTGATAATGGGACTTTTTCTAAATTTTTGCCAATTGAAGAAAACAAGAAAAGACCCCAAGAAGAAGAAGAACAAAGAAAGGACGAAGAAACTTTCGAATCGGATTCCGGAGAAGACACCTCAAAATCAAAGTCCATCTAGGAGTGGGATGCCAAAGAGAAAAAGGCCCAAAAAAAAGGGAGGAAGCAGGCAATAAATGTTCAAGAAAGCTAAAGGCCGCCCTAGCCAAGGTTATCGGAGGACACGCAGGATCCCGAACTAGACCGAATGTCTGGTGCACAAGATGTAACAATCAAGTTCACATGAAGAAGGAGTGTCAATTGAAGAACGTGAAGCAGATATGCACCATCCCCCCACAAAAGGAACAATCACATCGCAGAGATGTGTTTCTATAATACTCGGAATAGGAATCCGAGAGTTATGGAAAGGGAGCAGCAAGCCCTAGCCGTCAACCAGGTTACCACCACAAGACCTCAAATCAATAGACCATATCAAAGAGGAGATGGAAGATCTGCACCAAGGGGAGATTTCTCTACTGCAATGGTCCAGGGCATAGACAAAATGATTGCCCATATTATAGCGCCATCAGTAGAAATTTCAGGATGCAAGGGAGGTGAACCAAAAAGGAAGTTGCTGCAGCTATTAACATGGTAAAAGTGGACCATGGGGTAGGTAAAGAACAAGAAAATCCACCAAAGGTGATGGCTATGACAAGATCACAAGGGCTTTTCAAAACATTGTGAGACAGGCAATAATTCTGAGCTAAAACAGAAACATAATCCAGAGCAGTGGGTAGGGTAGCAAAGAGTCTGTGAGAAAATCACCAAGTTGGTGGGTGGAGAGTGCACAAGGGAAAGTGTGGACAATGCTAGAAAGCCCGATCCTTGGAGAGAGAATCCAGACAGAACAAACCTTATCAAGAAAAGGGAAGAAATTGCAAAAAGAAAGAAGTCGATGTGCCATGGTAGAGTAACCGAAGAACAGATGTTGAAGTGCCAAAACTAGACCTCATTACAGCTCAGAGCAGCAGAAGTGTCCAAAAAGGAAATGGAAGAAAATTTGTATGGAATCCGGATAGGAAAATTGAGAAGTGAAAGTGAGGAAAAGGAAAGAACACCATATTGGGGAATATGGGAATTTCTCACAAGTTTGGGACACGTGGTCAAAAGTTTGGATTGACCATAACTTGAACACCACTAATCCAAAATGAGCGCTTTATAGCTCTTTAGATTTTATTTTTCAAGCGCTTTCCAACGATAGGTCATATGATAGGGTTTTGAGAAACTTACAAACATGTTATCCATGTCCCTTTTTTAAGTATTCAAAAATGGGAATTGGGAAATTCCCAAATTCACTAATATGGTGTTAAAGGGAAGCAAAGAAGAAAGAAGGAAAAATGTACACAGGCCAAGGTATGCACACTGACAACAAGGAGAAAAGCGGCAACTCTGTGAAGGAATATGACATGTGGTGATAGGATCTCAGCAAGATGAAACTGAACATCACACTGGACTAAATGTTTAATCTAATTCCCAAATATAGGCAAAAGCTACTTCAGGCCATAGAACCAAATGAGAAACTAGTGCAGATGCCCTTGCAAGGTCCTAAAAATCCAACAATGAAATGCAAGAATATGGAAATAATCCAGGATTGTCATACGCTTGTTTTGGAAGTGACAATTAAGATCACAGGGCAGATAGTGGCGAGAATCATTCTCGATATAAGATCTAAAGTGAGCATAATATCAGATAGCTTGGCCAAAAATCTAGGTATCATGGACATGAAGCCAGCTCCATTCTAGATTCACATGGCAGAATCTGACAATTCGGAATAATCAGGGGAGAACAATTACAAGTGGCACGATGCATGTTCACTGTCATGTTCATAGTCCTCAAAATGATTGAGATAGAGGGTGCATATCCCATGCTATTGGGAAGATGGTTGCTTTAGAAGTGGAACTATCAAGCACAACTGGGATACGGACAATATCACAATCTAGAGGGGGAAAAGGAAGGTCTATATCTTAGTCACTGGAAAAGATAAGCTAAATTTGGCCAGCTAGTAGCTGCATACAAAAGGTCTAAATTACCCAGGGGGTAGAAGATGACGAATAAGAGCAGATCATGAAAGAAAATCCAGATTTGCTATCACTATTTGAGGTGGATATAGAAATGTACAGAGATACAATCTAGAGGTCCTGGTGGCTCACCTTGAAGTGCTACTAAATGAAGAAAGTGCAAAGGAAGATGAGGAAGACACTCAAGACAATGTAGAAGAACTTGAGACTGAGTAGGAAAAGGCTATGATGGCTCTCAATCAAGAGGAACCCTAGCTCAGGAAGCAAAACATCAAAAGCTAGGAAGATGAGCTCGAAGAAGTGAACCCGGGGATGACCAAGAGCCCAAAACCGTCATAGTAGTCACTGCCAACTTGAACTAGGAATTCAAAGGAAGACTCCTTAAATTGCTGAAATCCTACAAAGATGTGTTCTCCTAGAACTACTCCGACATGAAGGGGAATGATCCTAGCTTCTACCAACACAAGATCAACCTAAAAGAGAATGCAATTCCTATCACACAGAGTAGATTTAGAATGAACCACAACTACGCCAAATAGGTGAAGGAGGAGATTGATAAGCTGATGCTAGCAGTAGGGTTCATCTATCCAGTGGACAAGGAGGAGTGGCTTTCACCAATAGTCATCATCTCAAAGAAGAATAGGAATGTGAGGGTCTGCATTGACTACCATAAGCTGAATTATTCCACCATATCGGATCCATTCCCGTTACCATTCACATAGATTCCCTACTAGATGCAGTAGCTAGGTGCATGAGAAATATTCCTTCCTAGATGGGTTCAGTGTGAGTACCACCAAGTATACGGAGGATGGCCCTAGAGGATAATGAAAAAATAGCCTTCGTGAGAGAATGGGAGGATTTTGCCTCCAATGACTTTTGGGCAGAAGAATGCTCCAGCCACTTTGCAAACGATGGTTAAGAAAATATTCTATGAATATTTAACCACCTTTATAAGGGTCTTTGTGGATGAATTGAGAGTGTTCGGAAGGAAACAAGACCACATTACACACCTCACCATGTGCCTGGAGAAGTGCAAGAAAGCCAGATTGAGCCTTGATCGAGCCAAGTGCACCTTTGCTATAACAACTGGATCCCTCTTAGGGCACATGGTATTTGCACAAGGGCTAGCAATAGATTCGGCCAAGGTCACAATTATTGTAAAGATGCAATGGCCTAAGAATGCTAAAGAACTTGCTAGATTCTTTGGAGGAATCAAGTGGCATAGTAGATTCATGAGGTTTCTGGTGAATGTGATGGTACCGTGTATAGTTTAACGATGAAAGATGCAAAATATGTCTTGTCAGGATCCTATCAGAAGGCATTCCAGAATCTCAAGTGGATAATATCATCAGCACCCATTCTCCAATAGCCAAACAATGATCTAGTATTTCATGTATTTTTTGATGCCTCTAATTTCGACATTGGTAGTGCTCTAATGATGTAGGAAGAACAAGAAGGCTGGTTCAAACCAATTTACTATGCAAGAAGGAGGTTGTCCAAGCTTGAAAAGAACTACTCCACCACAAAAAAGGAGTTATTGGGGATGATCTACTCAATCAAGAAGATCAGGCACTATCTATTGGGGAAGGTGTTATTTATTATAGGTTTACACATATACCTATATACACATATGTATTTTTTAATCGATGGGATGCATGGTGAGGTGTGCTCACTCTTACATACAATGTCTTTTGTTTTTTCTTTACAATGAGAGAGAGAAATAGAGAGATACATACACGTTCAGGTTTTCATGAAGAAGCATAATATGATTAAGCATTAAATAGTTCAAAGTCCTCATTTCCTTAGGTACAAAGTCAATTTATACACCCCTATCCCAAATTTGGATTGATTCCATAAAATGCTAATATCTTTTACATATAAACTCATATGAGATTCCCATTTTGGACCTTAGATCTTCACATATTTTAGAGCTTAACTTGATTTTTTGAGAAAATTTCAAGCTATTTGTCTATTTTCTTTAAATATTTCAATGACTTTCAGTGTTATAATATATGTCACTTTTTGTACCCACAATAACTACCAGTTAAAATGCTCAATCTTGTAGATCAAAAGAGTGGTAGGTAGTGAGACATTAGTAGAATGTGGTGGTTACTTAAAATTGCAAATCCAGTGGTTAGATTTTAAATGATCTCTTTTTCAAAATTCTTCCATGCTGTCAAAAGGCTTGCAAATATTAATAATCTAATTAGTAAAATTTCTTTTTTAATGTAAATCATCTAAAACCTAATTATGGTGCATCTATTGAAAAAAAATTAGATCAATTTAAGTATGGAAAGATCATTTTTTAATCATTTCATTATATTTTTGATTAATTAGACTAATTTATACTAATTTAAGTTATATTGAATTGATTTGAGTGCATGTGTATTTTCTATTAGTTATTTGATCTCATTTGAAGAACCTCCCCCCCCCTAAATTTCTCTCCAATCATTGTCCTAGTCCATAAACTGGACAAAACTTGACACCCTGATCTTGTAACAACCCCTAATTTGTTACCTTGGGTGTAGGATATGATTCTAAAAAATTGATAAACCTTATATGATATAAAGTACCCAATAAAACCCAACAACGATATGATGGCTTCTTGGGCATCGACATGATGGTAGTGTGTGTAGGATGCAATGCTCGTCCTTTTCTGATTGTTGTGGCTTTCCTCGACTTCGTGTTCCCCGACTTTCGATTCCAAGTGATATGTTGAGATTCTCTCATCCCTATCCTTATGCTTAATTCTTTTATGTTGTTGTTATGGCAAAATCGCTGGCTCGACCTCGTGCTCCTTCCCTTTTGATTCTAGGTGATATGTTTGGATTTGGTGGTCAGCTTTGGATTCTATGCTTTGGTTTGATGGTGTCTCTACTGTGGTTTAATTAGGGTTTACATTTAAAAAAATCAGCTTTCATGCATGTGCTCTAGTTAGGTTAAAAAAACACATGCGTGCCTAGTTTAATTACGATTTTATGGGTGAATTCATGCATCTCTATGAATGCATGTGCTTTGGTTTAGTTAGATTAAATTTTTTTCCCATACATAGGGGCTTTGATTTAATTAGGTTTTTTTTTCCCATCCATGCTAATGCATGTTTGTGCATGCATGTCCTCTGCTTTGGGTTTTTATTTAATGCCCATGCATCCGTGGTGTATGGTTTGATGAGTTTTTTTTTAAAAGTTTGCATGTTGATAAGAAATACTTTTCCCCCTACTTTCTTTTCTCTTCTGCTATGGTTTACTAGGATTTTAGCCTTATCTTTTGGCATGTTGTCTCGCACTAGGTATATGCTATCAAAATAAATCTCTATGATTTTTTGTGATGCCTTCTATCTGTGTACTATTTATGTGTCTATCTTAGATATTGGCTCCCTCTCATGGTGTTGTGTCCTCAATCATGATCCTTCTACTTATGTTCCTAGACGTCTCATGTCTGTATGCTATGTGTGTCTATTTTAGATGGCTCCCTCACGTCATTATGTCCTCACTGTGATGATTCTTACACTTTTATTTGTATATACTTTGTTTTATTGTGTTTGGCATGCCTAAACTTTTTTGTATGATTTGTGTCCTTCTCTTGTTGTCCATCGACATGTACATGGCAAAGCTCCAATCCATACCCCTCTATTGGATGCCTTACATTTAGTGCTTGTTGGGGGTCATCTAGCTATGGCTAACATCCAGTGTTGTTGCCAGTTTCACCGCCTTGAATATTCATTAAAAGCAACAACTTTCTTTTTATAACAACCTTTTTACTCAATCTTGCGAACATGTAGTACCTAGGCAGAGGTAAAAGGGAAAAGGGGAATTATCCAAGATACGGGAGAGAGAAGCGAGTAGGGAGTGTCAATTGTGGGCTATTGCATTGTATTTTGGGCTAAGATTTCACTCTAATAGACAATGAGTGTTAGTGTGATTATCCATTCTCTGTACTGTACAAGTCTATTCAATTCTTAGTTTGTGTAAGTGCTTTTTGTTTGAATATGTCTTCTCGTTGGAGTCCGAGTTCAATGTCATCCATGTCTGGATGTGACTCCTATTTAGAAATAGAGTTAGGAGCCATGTCAAGAATCTCATCAGATTCAAGAACTAACCTATGCATTGTGGCAACTAACTCCCTAAGCATAGGCAAATCGGCGGTACAATGTGCTAGCATTGGCTTATCGCATTGGGCATAGTGGCTTAGTTGCATCTCCTCCAGAGCTGACTAGGTGGTTTCGAACCACTCAAGTGTCGGGTTTTGACTAGACACAGACTCTTTTGGTGATTCTTCTTGGGGAAACTGGTATGCTAGGTAGGGGAGTAGAGAGATAGAGGTTACTATACGTTAAGCCCTGCACAATCACAATAGAGTAAACTAGTCAAAAGAAGCCCAAAAAGAAAGCACACACTAACTAGTGTTAGGAAAGCTAACTAGAGAATCATAAGAGCAAAATGGAGCAGGCATCGAGAACGAAGGAAGCTCAAATAGGGTAATGTGATACTGACACATAGACAGGTTGGAGATGTAGAACAAGAAGCACCATTGCACCAATCATCGCACCATCCAAGCAGATTAGAAAACGAGATCCACAAGAGCTCAAGAGACTGATTTCGGAACAACTAAGGAATCAAGAAGAAGATGTCAAGGGACCAGACGTGATTCCACAACAAGAGGAATGACTGAATGCGGAACCACTAAGGAATCAAGACAAAGACCACCACCTAGGAACTACCAAAACAGGAGGCAGGAAGATCAGAAAGGGAAAAAACTGGCAGCTATGGGTAGGATTTCCCTCAAGTACCCAAAATTAAAAGCCAAGAGTGAGAAGGATCCAGTTGCCCACATCTTTGCCTTTGAAACCACATTCTAGGCAAACAGAGCTCTATTGGGGAAAAATTGAATTATACTAAAAATTCCTCTTCTTTCCATTTAATTTCTTGGATCTCAAATATCATGGGAATTCCTCTTTTTTGCATTTAAGTATTTGCATTCCAATGTGATGGGAATTTCTCTTTTATCATCAATATTTCTCATAATAAAATACCCATTGATTCAATATGCTAAGAATTTCTCTTTTCCCATCTAAATGATGGAATTTCAAATGTCATAGTAATTCCTCTTTTACCATTTAAATATTTCTCATAGATAAAATAAATTTATCTAAAATTCATCATTGAATTTAAATAAAATATCCATTAATTCAATATGCTAGGAATTTCTCCTTTCCCATCTAAATGATGGAATTCCAAATGTCATAGGAATTCCTCTTTTATCATTTAAATATTTCTTATAGATAAAATAAATTTATCTAAAATTCATCACATTGAATTTAAATAAAATATCCATTAATTCAATATGCTAGGAATTTCTCTTTTTCCATCTAAATGATGGAATTCCAAATGTCATAGGAATTCCTCTTTTACCATTTAAATATTTCTCATAGATAAAATAAATTTATCTAAAATTTATCTTTAAATTTAAATAAATTATCCATTAATTTAATATGCTAGAAATTTCTCTTTTCCCATCTAAATGATGGAATTCCAAATGTCATAGGAATTCCTCTTTTACTATTTAAATATTTCTCATAGATAAATTAAATTTATCTAAAATTAATCTTTGAATTTAAATAAAATACTCATTAATTTCAATATGCTAGGAATTTCACTTTCCTCATTTAAATATTTGAATTCCAATATGGTGGGAACTCCTCATTCATCATTTAAATTTATCTATGCAAAAAGATAAATTTCACTAAAATTCATCTTTAATTTTTAAATAAAATATACATTATTTTTAGCCAGATATTCATGCAAATTTAACGCTAGTCACACCACTTACACACCCAATATGAAATTGCCTTCTTCACAGATTCAACTATCTTTAAAACAATAATTCAATGAAACCATAGTGTCACTGATCATAATCCTCCAAAATATCCGGTTGAATCCTAATTTTCAATCATTCCTTCATCGGAGTACCTATGGCATCATTGGCAACCAGAAAGCTCACCACCTATCCCTCAGGGATCTTTTTCGATAGTTCCTAGCTCATAGTACTCGATAATATATTCACTTATAAAAATCAAGATGGAATCTCCATTGAAGATCAGCAAGATCAACCAACAAGTCCATATAAAAGAGCCATGGACTCATCCATTGGGACGAGCAAGGTTAATTAACCAGATCCATGCCCGGCTTCAGAAAACATCTCTTACTCCTTGTTCCAATATCCTCCTTGACGCACGTGTGGATATCTTCCGCGACCCAGAGCCCGAGCACTGTATGGTCAGCACAGGTCACCTAGCGCTTCACTCATAGGCCACTTTCTTGGTCCCTCATCCACCGTACCAGAAGCTGACCATTTAAATCAAACTGAGGTTGGTCAAGACCTTGGTCGACCTTGCTATGCGAGACGTCCTCCGTTGACTCTCCATCAGCTGTTGCAACTTTATCAGTTAGGTCTCCACCACGACCTCATTCACAAGACGGTCAAAATTCTTCCCCAATATTTTTGACATAAAACATTCATTTAAAAACAAGTCATAAATAGAGTTCCTATAATGAACTCTCATCTTTCACATTGTTCCACATCCGTCCACATTACTTAATCCATATCCAATTCATATGTATACCCATTCTCATCCAATCACTCCATTTTCCATCTTATCACATCTTTTCTCATTTATACTCATCACATCTCATTCACTCACATCAACCCATATTCACATCCCATCATACCTCATTCATTTCACATCTATCTTAATTTACATCACACCTCATCTCATTCTTTGTTACTCTGATTCACATCACATCACATCTCATCCATTCATATCCCTTATCATACATTTACATCTGATTCGCATGACATCACATCTCATTCATTCACATCCCGATTCACATCATATCACATCTCATTCATTCACTCACATCGACATCACATCCTTTATACACATCCACATCCATTCTTTCACATACACATCCACATCCATTCTCCCACATACACATCCACATCCATTCTTCCACATACACATCCCCATTCATTCTTCCACATACACATCCACATCCATTCTTCCACATACACATCCACAATCATTCTTCCACATATGCATCCACATTCATTCTTTCACATACACATCCACATCCATTCTTTCACATACACATCCACATTCATTCTTCCACATACACATCCACATCCATTTTTTCGCATACACATCCATATAAGAATGAATGTGGATGTGTATGTGGAAGAATGAATGTGGATGTCTATGTGGAAGAATGAATGTGGATGTGTATGTGGAAGAATGGATTTAGATGTGTATGTGGAAGAATATATGTGGATTTGTATGCGAAAGGATGGATGTGGATGTGTTTGTTGAAGAATGAATGTGGATGTGTATGTGGAAGAATGAATGCGGATGTGTATGTCGAAGAATGGATGTGGATGTGTATGTGGGAGAATGGATGTGGATGTGTATGTGAAAGAATGGATGTGGATGTGTATAAAGGATGTGAAGTGGATGTGAGTGAATGAATGAGATGTGATGTGTATAAAGGATGTGATGTCGACGTGAGTGAATGAATGAGATGTGATGTGATGTGAATCGGGATGTGAATGAATGAGATGTGATGTCATGCGAATCCGATGTAAATGTATGATATGGGATGTGAATGGATGAGATGAGATGTGAAATGAATGAGATGAGATGTGATGTAAATTGAGATAGATGTGAAATGAATGAGGTGGATGTGAATATGGGTTGATGCAAGTGGATGAGATGTGATGAGTATAAATGAGGAAAGATGTGATGAGATGAAAAATGATGTGATTGGATGAGAATGGATATACATATGAATTGGATATGGATTAAGTAATGTGGATGGATATGGAACAATGTGAAAGACGAGAGTTCATTATAGGAACTATATTTATGACCTGTTTTTAAATGAGTGTTTTATGTCAAAAATGTTGGGGAAGCATTTTGACCATCTTGTGAATGAGGTCGTGGAGACCTAACTGTTAAAGTTGCAACAGTTGACGGAGAGTCAACGGAGGACGTCTCGCGTAGCAAGGTCAGCCAAGGTCTTGACTAGCCTCGGTTCGATTTAAATGGTGAGCTTCTAGTACGGTGGATGAGGGCCCAAGGAAGCAGCCTATGAGTGAAGCCCTAGGTTGACCATACGGTGCTCGAGCTTTCGGTCGCCAAAGATACCCACACGTACGTCGAGGAAGATATTGGAACAAGGAGTAAGAGTTGTTTTCTGAAACCAAGCATGGATCTGGTTGATTGAACTTGTTGGTCCTCAACGGATGTGTCCATGGCTCTTTTATATGGACCTATTGGTTGATCTTGCTGATCTTCAATGGAGATTCCATCTTGATTTTTATAAATGAATATATTGTTGGGTACTATGCGCTAGGAACTATCGAAAAGACCCCTTAGGGATAGGTGGTGAGCATTTTGGTTGCCAATGATGCCATAGGTACTCGGATGAAGGAATGATTTGAAATTAGGATTCAACCGGATATTTTGGAGGATTATGATCTCTGACACTATGGTTTCATTAAATGATTGTTTTAAACATAGTTGAATCTATGAAAAAGGCAATTTCATATTGGGTGTGTAAGTGGTGTGAGACTGGCGTTAAATTTGCATGAATATCCGGCTAGGGGGCCTGGGAACTCTTTCCCCTGGTACCCAGGAAAAAACCTACCCAAATTCTTAATTGGATCCCATCACTATAGTGGTTGGGGGTTGTTGCAAGATCAGGGTGACCAGTTTTGTCCAGTTTATGCTGGATTGGGACAATTCTTGGACAACAAATTTGGGAGGGAAAGGTACTTCAAACGAGATCAAGAAACTAATAAAAAATACACATACACTCAAATTTACCCCCAATATAACTTAAATTAATATAAATTAGTCAAATTTATCAAAATTAACCAAAAATATGATAAAATAATAAAAAATGATCTTTCCATACTTAGAGTGATCTAATTTTTTTCCCATAGATGCACCAATACAAGTACACTAGTCCCTATAGGTTTTAGATGATTTACATCAAAAATGTAATTTAACTAATTAGATTATTAGTATTTGCTGGCCTTCTGATAGCCTGAAAGAATTTTAGAAAAGAGATCATTAAAAATCAAACTATTGGATTTGCAATTTTGACTAACCACCACATTCTACCAATGTCTCACTATCTACCACTCTTTTGATCTACAAGATTATGCATTTTTAAGTGGTAGTTATTGTGGGTGCAAAAAGTGGCATATATTATAACACTTTAAAGACCTTGAAATATTTAAAGAAAATAGACAAATAGCTTAAAAATTTCTCAAAAAATCAAGTTAAGCTCTATATTATGTGAAGATCTAAGATGCTAAGTGGAAATCTCATATGAGTTTATATGTGAAAGATATTAGCATTTTATGGAACCAGGCCAAATTTGGGACATGGTGTATACATTGACCTTGTACCTAAGGAAATGAGGACTTTTAACTATCGAATGCTTAATTAGATTATGCAACTATATTCCCAACTTTGCATGTGATGTTCCAACAAAAGAACTTGAAAGGAAATTCCTTCGTTAGGTAGGAGAGATTGGCCACTAAAGGTAAATAAGTGCCTGTTTTTTAACTGTTTACAGGGTGCCTGAGTGGACAAAACTAGGCACCCTGATCTTGCAACCACCCTTGGATAGTTGGAAAACCCATGGGACTCGATTGGGGTTAGGCTGGACTGATGGATCCGTAAAATGAGACTCACTTCTATTATAGTACGATAGATGAAGTAAATCCCAAATAGTAATTGTTCTATGGAAAAGAATCAATGGCTGTGCCTCTCGATGGGGAAAAAAGCATTGGTCTCTATGATCCAAGTGCAAGTTCTTCCTTGATCTGACCAAGTGACTTATAGGATCGGTCAGATCAGTTTGGTCAGTAATGACCATGAATATGTTAGAGCAAAAATATCCTAAAGGAATCGTCCCTGTTTTTTGGGCGAGGGAAATTTTTCCGAGTTGGAAGAACCGGGGGACTAGTCTCTTGTCCGGATATCCATGGGCGAGGCCCTGAGTGATAGGACCCTACACCATGTAGGAGTGCTACTTCCGCTACTAACACACTTGACTCCATTGCGCGAAGGATTGCGCGGAGGGGGCAGGAATGTTTCAACTAGTATGAGAGCGAACTTACTTAAGTGGATCATTTGAAAAACCAAAAATGTCAAAAATTTGTGAAGTGACAATAAAAGGTTGTAATTGTGTGATAAAATTTGTACAAATTGATATTCAGAATCAAGATTTATAAAATTGAAAGTGGGTCTTCAGATAAAGTACCGTAATTGTATGGAAATCCCTACCTTGGTAGAGGCCTAGTCTTCATGATGGTATTTGCCTTATAATTCACGGGACCGTGACTACCCATATATACCAAAGGTATAACTGCAGCTCTTTACTCTAGCAGTATATATAAGTAGATCTAAGACCTTGAAATTATAAGTAAAAATGCTATCGAGATTATGAATTCGAATGTGGTTGATATGATTTTAAAATTCTAGTTGAGAATTGATGAGTTGATTTGATTATGATCTGGAAGATGATTCATGAATTTTGGTTTAAAAGCAATCAGTTGAACAAAGCCATAATGAGGATTAATGGGAGGAGTCCTTGTGATGATGTTCGTAATGACGATAATGACTTCAACAAATCACTATGAGATTAGTGGATTGTGCTGACAGATTGCTACTGTTAACACTTGACCTAGTGGATCCAGTTAAGGGATGACAAATTAAAAACCTGCATAACTGAAACTTCTATGTAGAAATGTTCAAATGGAATTTTCGATCTGATAGACCATTATTGTGTTAAGAATATGAATGATATGTTGGGAATGAAATCATTTATCTGATAACGAGTTCTATATAAGGGATCTTTATCCCATGATTTTGTCAAGAGAGCTGACCAATTTGAAGAACCCCACAATCAGTTGAATCTAAAGTCGGATTTGAATTGTAAATAAAAGGACTTAACAAGAATTTTGGTATTGATAGGATCATGGATCGAGGTCGTCGTGGTAGGAATGATAACCCCATCCTCGATGAGTGAGGAAGAGCTCAACTTGGATGTTCATAAAACTCTTCATAGATCGCAAAGCCTGGACATTTCAAGGGTGAAGGGAGAAACTTGGGCGAGACTATGGAGAAGTCGATCGAAGCAATGGAAGAGTACCGTCGATGTCACTAGGTACAATGAGACGAGCAAAATGGCTCTTGCAAGGCTGAAGATAGTAGAAAGAGCCAGAGTAGCATAGAGAAACCACTACAAGACAAACCATGTGGATCAAAACACTCAGACATGGAATGATCTCAAAATTTACCTAAGGAAGAGATTCTGTCCTCCCCACTGTTTGGAAACAAAGATGAACGAATTCTTAGAGTTAACACAGGGGAGAAGAACTATTGAAATATATCACCAAGCGTTTGCTCTCCTCCTCAAATACTCACCATCGTTGGATGAAGAACAGCTGATGGCCAGGTTCATTCGGGGACTGAATGAATCTTTGAATATCCTAGTGAAGAATGCCAAGCTAGTTTCCATGGCTGAAGCAGTGCAGATGGCAAAGGATTTCACCAAGGCCTTTGATGTCAAGCTCCTATCAAAGCTAGCACCATCACCTTTCAAAAGGTTGTTAGCTCCAGAAGGTGATTCCAACCTTCCTCCATCTAAGAGATATAAGGGTCAAGCCCAAGATATGGGAAGTTTCAGAATACAAGAAATATCCTTTTCTCGGATCTCAATCCCTTGGAATTCAACTTCAAAAGTTCAACCCTAGAACAAGGAAGTGAAATGCTATAACTGTCAAGGATTTGGACATCGTAGTATGGATTGCCCAACGCCTTTTGGAACAAGGTTTTCAGGGCGAGAAAATCAAGGATCAAGATTCTAGACTCCAACTCCTTCCTTCCACAATATAATCAGGTTTCTTTCCACCAAATCAGAGAAATCCCAGAGAGGTAGACCCTCTAACCAACTCACAGTTTCAATCCAAAGTAATGCAAGACCTCCGCCTCAGAATAGGGGAAGTCAAAGAGAGATGTTCCCAAATCGGCCGTCCACTTCCAAGGCAGTAACGCTAGAAGTGATTGAAAAAGAAGAAGAAGATGAAAGAGATCATACACTCTACCTACGAGATGAGGACATCTCATATTTTTTAAGTGGGGTAGGATGTAAGATTCCTCCCTCCAGTGTTTGAGGTGTACAGGTGTACAGGTGTTTGAGGTGTACATGTGTAAGAACCTCCCCTTTCGATCTTGTAATTATTCTTCTCTTTGAAATAAAAGAAAGATTATGTTTTACCATGTTTTAACCTAGAGAGAGAAAATGTCTAGAGAGAGATAATCTAAAACTGTGATATTTTTTGATATAAAGATCCTCCTAGAAATTAAAAAATAACTTTCCAATGTGCATTTGGAATTAATTGCAAATAAGTATAAAGGACCTTAGCTTAAGGGTCTAGATTTTCAGAATTTTTTGGATTATGGTCCAATTAAGGTTCCTAGGACAAATAAGATTAATCCAAATGTAGGAAGGAGATAAATTGAAGAATTTAAAGAAAAACCCCCAAAAATGAGTAAATACTCACATAAGATGAAGAGTTGACTAAGGACAAGGTTTATTAGTAAAAGAAACTATGAATATTACTACAAAATGAGATATTTTGGCTATAATGATTCAATTTTGACACCTTGGTAAGGATAAGGGGGCTCTTCAAGGAGGTGCCTATTTCACATGTGTGGTGGAGTTTAAACTCAAAAATATTGTGATATTTTTATCTCTCCTCTCTCCTAGATCAAACCAAATCAAAAGGGAGCCAAATCTTGTCCAAATTAGGTCCAAATAAAAAGGGAGCCAAACTAGGTCTAAATCTTGTCTATATTCAGCCAAACTGAAACTAGAAAATTCTAAAAACTAGTTGGACTTGGTTAGAGGTCTCCCTCACCTATAAATATATCCTTAGCACTTTGTAAAAAAATATGAGAACTATATCATGCTAGTATTATACTGAAATATTGATATTTTCTATTATCCTCTAAAAATCCTCTACAAATTGGAGAGCTTGGAGTTTCTCTCTCTCTTCAATCTTCTTTGGAGTCTTTATCAACATACCAAACCAATTGATTAGTTGGGGGCCTCTACTTTGATTAAAGAATCAAGCAATCTAGGAGGTAAAGTGTGGTTTATGGTTTTTTTTATCTCCAAATGTTTCTCTCTTCTCAACCCCTCTCAAGCTTGAGAAGAATTCAATTGAATGGCTTTTTAATACAATTGAAGTTCTTTAATGAATAGTAATAATAAAACACATGAATTTTTATTTATGCCTAAATTATTATTATTTTTAAAGCATTTCTCTCTCTACCTCAAAAGAATGGTCATTCCTATCACCTATTCTATATTCAAATGAAGCTTCTCATGAAGCAATTCTCTAATCTAAAAGTAATTTCTATGCTTGATAAATTACAGGCTAAAGAAGTGGCTTTTTAATGCTTTTATGCTATTTAATTCATTGAAAAATTAGGAATCAAGCCCATAATTGGATATTGATCCAATTAATGGTTATTATATCATATGATATTACTAAACTTAATTTCATAATATGAAAAGAGGACTTCCTACCATATTCCAGGATTAATCATCCTAGATTAATTGAATGGTTCTCATTATAATCATAAAAAATTTAATTTTTATGTTTATGCATAAATAGTTAATTAGAAAAAAGAGAAATTTCTAATAATTTATTTTTATGTTAAAAAACTAATCCCCATGACAATGAAAATCCATGTATTCCAATGAAGTAAGAGAAAAATTGGGATGCTAAAATAATGTATATTTTATTTAACAATTACAGAAGGATTTTAGTTAAACTTATCTTTTCGCATAGATAAATTTAAATGATGAAAGAGGAATTCCCACCATATTGCAATTCAAATATTTAAATGAGAAAGTAAAATTCCTAGCATATTGAAATTAATGGGTATTTTATTTAAATTCAAAGATAAATTTAAGGTAAATTTATTTTATCTATGAAAAATATTTAAATGGTAAAAGAGGATTTCCTATGACATTTGGAATTCCATCAGTTAGATGGGAAAAGAGAAATTCCTAGCATATTGAATTAATTGATATTTTATTTAAATTCAAAGATGAGTTTTAGATAAATTTTTTTATCTAAGAGAAATATTTAAATGGTAAAAGAGGAATTCCTATGACATTTGGAATTCCATCATTTAGATGGAAAAAGAGAAATTCCTTTTTTATCATTTAAATTTATCTGTGCAAAAAGATAAATTTAACTAAAATTCTTCTTTAATTTTTAAGTAAAATATACATTATTTTAGCATCCCAATTTTTCTCTTACTTCATTGGAATACATGGATTTCCATCGTTGTGGTGGTGGGAAGGGATTACTCTTTTAACATAAAAATGAATTACTACAAATTTCTCTTTTTTTAATTAACTATTTATGAATAAATATAAAAATTAAATTTTCCATGATTATAATGAGAATCATTCAATTAATCTAGGATGATTAATCCTAGAATATGGTAGGAAGTCCTCTTTTCATATTATGAATGAAAATGATTTGTGTTAATTTTTGAGAAATTTCATCATAGCTTCGCTGCTATTACTGATAATTCTCAATAATTTTGAAAACATAAAGTTTAGTAATATCATATGATAGAATAACCATTAATTGGATCAATATCCAATTATGGACTTGATTCCTAGTTTTTCCATGAAATAAATAGCATAAAAGCATTAAAAAGCCACTTCTTTGGCCTCTAATTTGTCAAGCATAGAAATTACTTTTAGATTAGAGAATATAGAATAGGTCATAGGATTGATCATTCTTTGGGGGAGAGAGAGAGAAATGCTTAAAAAAACATTATAATCTAAGCATAGATGAAAATTTATGTGTTTTATCACTACTATTCATTAAAGAACTTCAATTGTATTAAAAATCCATTCAATTGAATGCTTCTCAAGCTTGAGAGGGGTTGAGAAGAGAGAAACATTTGGAGATTTTTTTAAAAAAAGACCATAAACCATACTTTACCTCCTAGATTTTTTGATTCTTAAATCAAAGTAGAGGCCCCGAACCAATCAATTGGTTTGGTATGTTGATGAAGACTCCAAGGAAGATTGAAGAGAGAGAGAAACTCCAATCTCTCCAATTTGTAGATGATTTTTAGAGGATAATAGAAAATATCATTATTTTACTATAATACTGGCATGGTATAGTTCTCATATTTTTTTACAAAGGGCTAAGGATCTATTTATAGGTGAGGGAGGCCTCTAACAAAGTCCAACTAGTTTTTACAATTTTCCAAGTTCAGTTTGGCTGAATTTGGACAAGATTTGGACCTAGTTTGGCTCCCTTTTGATTTGGTTTGATCATCCAGGAGAGAGGAGAGATAAAAATATCACAATATTTTTGAGTTTAAAACTCCATCACACATGTGAAATAGGCACCTCCTTGAAGACCCCCCTTCTGCTTACCAACGTGTCAAAATTGAATCATTTTACCCAAAATATCTCATTTTTTAGTAATATTCATAGTTTTTTTACTGATAAACCTTGTCCTTAGTCAACTCTTCATCTTATGTAAGTATTTGCTCATTTTTGGGGGTTTTTCTTTTAATTCTTCAATTTATCTCCTTCCTACATTTAGATTAATGTTATTGGTCCTAGGAACCTTAATTGGACCATAATCCAAAAATTTCTGAAAATCTAGACCCTTAGGCTAAGGTCCTTTATACTTATTTTCAATTAATTTCAAATGCACATTGGAAAGTTCTTTTTTAATTTCTATTTTAGGGAAAACCATTTTAGACACTAGGAGGATTTTTATATCCAAAAATATCTCAATTTTAGATTACCTCTATCTAGACATTTTCTCTCTCTAGGTTAAAATAGGGTAAAACAGAATCTTTCTTTTATTTCAAAGAGTGAAATAATTACAAGATCAGAAGGGGGGGTTCTTACACCTATACACCTCAAAAGATGGAGGGAGGAATCCTACATCCTATCCCACTTAAAAAATGTGAGATGTCCTCATCTCGTAGGTGGAGTATAATCTCTTTCATCTTCTTCTTCTTCTTCAATCACTTCCAGCGTTAGTGCCTTGGAAGTGGATGGCCGATTTGGGAATATCTCTCTTTTACTTCCTCTATTCCGAGGCGGAGGTGTTGCATTACTTTGGATTGAAACTGCAGGTTGGTTAGAGGGTCTACCTCTGGGATTTCTCTGATTTTGTTGGAAAGAAACCTAATTACTCTGGAAGAAAGGAGTTAGAGTCTGGAATCTTGATCCTCCCTGATTTTCCCACCCTGAAAACCTTGTTCTAAAAGGAGTTGGGAAAATCTATACTACGATGTCCAAATCCTTGACAGTTATAGCATTTCACTCCCTTGTTCAAGGGTGGAACTTCTGAAGTTGAATTCCAAGGGATTGAGTTCCGTGAAAAGGACATTTCGTCCATTCTAGAACTTCCCATATCCTGGGCTTGACTGTTATATCTTTTAGACGGTGGAAGGTTGGAATCACCTTCTAGAGCTAAAAACTTTTTGAAAGGTGATGGTGCTGGCTTCGGCGGGACCTTGACATCAAAGGCCTTGGCGAAATCCTTCGCTATCCGCACTGCTTCGGCCTTGGAAACTGGCTTGGCATTCTTCACTAGGATATTCAAAGGTTCATTCAGTCCCCGAATGAACCTGGCCACCATTAGCTATTCTTTATCCGAGCAATTGAGGAGGAGAGCAAACGCTTGGTGATATACTTCAATAGCTTTTCCCCCCTGGGTTAACTCTAAGAATTTGTTCATCTTTGTTTCCAAAAAGCCACGAGGACAGAATCTCTCCCTTAGGTAAATTTTGAGATCATTCCATGTCTGAGTGTTTCGATCCACACGGTTTGTCTCGCAGTGGTTTCTCCATGCTACTCTGGTTGTTTCTACTATCTTCAGCCTTACAAGAGCCATTTTGATCTTCTGATTGTACCCGGTGACATCGAAGTACTCTTCCATTGCATCGATGCACTTCTCCACAGTCTTGCCCAAGTTTTTCCCTTCACCCTTGAAAGGTCCAGGCTGCGATCTATGAAAAGTTTTACAAACATCCAAGTCGAGCTCCTCCTCATCGAGTTGGGGGTTATCATTCCTACCACGACGACCTCGATCCTTGATCCTATCAATACAACAATTCTTGTTAAGTTCTTTTATTTAAAATTCAAATCCGACTTTAGATCCAAGTGATTTTGGGGTTCTTTAGATTGGCCAGCTCTTTAAAAAATCATGGAATAAAGATCCCTTATATAGAACTCATTATCACATAATAATTCATTCTGAACATATCACTCATATTCTTACACAATAATGGTCCATCAGACCGAAAATTCCATCTAAACATTCCTCCATGGAAGTTTTAGTTATGCAGGTTTTTAATTTGTCATCCCTTAACTGGATCCACTAGGTCAAGTGTTAACAGTAGCAATCTGTCATAGCACAATCCACTAATCTCGTAGTGATTTGCTGAAGTCATTATCGTCATTCCAGTTTATGAACATCATTCACAGGGACTCGTCCCATTCATCCTCATGGTGGCTTTGTTTCATTGATCGCTTTTAGATCAAAATTCAGAATCATCTTCCAATCAAAATCCAAATCAACTCATCAATTCTCAAACCAAAATTTTAAAATCATATCAACCACATTCGAATTCATCATCTCGATAGAATTTTTACTTATAATTTCAAGGTCTTAGATTTACACATATATACTGCCAGTAAAAAGCTACAGTTATACCCTCGGTATATACGGGTAGTCACGGTCCTTGGAATTATAAGGTAAATACCATCATGACTAGGCCTCAAGCAAGTTAGGGATTTCCATACAATTGTGGTAATTCATCTAAAGACCCACTTTCAATTTTATGAATCTTCATTCGGAATATCAAATTGTATAAATTTTATCACACAATTACAATCTTTTACTGTCACTTCACAAATTTTTGACATTTTTGGTTTTTAAGTTGATCCACTTTAGTTAATTCACTCTGATACCAGCTAAAAGATCACTGCCCCCTCCACACAACGGATTTGGGGGTGCTAGCACTGGAAGTAGTACTCCTTACAGGGTGAAGGGTCCTCTCACTCGGGGCCTCGCCCATGGATATCCGGACAAGAGACTAGTTCCCCGGTTCTTCCAAAACTGAACCCGAAGAAACTTCCCTTGCTCGAAAAGCACAGGCGATTCCTCCAGGATAAATTTTCTCTAATATAGTCAAGGTCATTATTGACCAAACTGATCCGACTGAACCTCTAAGTCACTTGGTCAGATCAAAGAAGAACTTGCACTTGGATCATAGAGACCAATACTTTTTTCCCCATCGAGAGGCACAGCCGTTGATTCTTTTCTATAGACCAATTACTATCAGGGATTTACTTCATCTATCATACTATAACAGAATTGAGTCTCATTTTACGGATCCATCAGTCCACTAGTCTAACCCCAATCCAGTCCCATGGGTTAGCCAACCGCCCAACCACTATAGTGATGGGGTCTAATTAGGAATTTGGTTAGCTTTTATCTCGGGTACCAGGAAAAAGATTTCCCATGCCCCCTAGCTGGATATTCATGCAAATTTAACACCAATCACACCACTTACACACCCAATATGAAATTGCCTTTTTCACAGATTCAGGTATCTTTAGAACAATTATTTATGAAACCATAGTGTCACTGATCATAATCCTCCAAAATATCTGGTTGAATCCTAATTTCCAATCATTCCTTCACATCGGAGTACCTATGGCATCATTGGCAACAACCAGAATGCTCACCACCTATACCTCAGGGACCTTTTCGATAGTTCCTAGCTCATAGTACACGACAATATATTCACTTATAAAAATCAAGATGGAATCTCTGTTGAAGATCACCAAGATCAACCAACGGGTCCATCTAAAAGAGCCATGGACTCATCTGTTGAGGACTAGCAAGGTCAATCAACTAGATCCATGCTCGGTTTCAGAAAACAACTCTTACTCCTTGATCCAATATCTTCCCCAACGCACGTGTGTGTATCTTCGGCGACCCAAAGCCCAAGCACGGTATGGTCAGCACCCTCTAGGATCCTTTGCAAGTCACCTAGCGCTACACTCATAGGCAACTTCCTTGGTCCCTCATCCACCGTACTGGAAGCTCACCATTTAAATCGAAGGCTGGTCTCAAGACCTCGGCCGACCTTGCTACGCGAGACGTCCTCGGTTGACTCTCCGTCAGCTGTTGCAACTTTATCACTTAGGTCTCCACGACCTCATTCACAAGGACAATCAAAATGCTTCCCCAACATTTTTGGCATAAAACATTCATTTAAAAATAGGTCATAAATATAGTTCCTATAATGAACTCTCGTGTTTCACATTGTTTCACATCCGTCCACATTACTTAATCCATATCCAATTCATATATATACCCATTCTTATCCAATCACACCATTCTTATCCAATTCATATATATACCCATTCTTATCCAATCACACCATTTTCCATCTCATCACATCTTTCCTCATTTATACTCATCACATCTCATCCACTCGCATCAACCCATATTCACATCCCATCACACCTCATTCATTTCACATCTATCTCAACTTACATCCCATCACACCTCATTCATTTCACATCTATCTCAATTTACATCACATCTCATCTCATTCATTTCACATATCATCTCATTCATTCTTATCCCGAATCACATCACATCACATCTCATCCATTCACATCCCATATCATACATTTACATCGGATTCGCATGACATCACATCTCATTCATTCACATCTCGATTCACATCACATCACATCTCATTCATTCACTCACATTGATATCACATCCTTTATACACATCCACATCCATTCTTTCACATACACATCCACATTATTTCACATACACATCCGCATCCATTCTTCCACATACACATCCACATCCATTCTTTCGCATACACAACCACATACATTCTTCCACATACACATCCACATCCATTCTTCCACATACACATCCAAATCCATTCTTCCACATGCATTCTTCCACATACACATACACATACATTCTTCCACATACACATCCACATTCATTCTCATTACATCACATCTTATCACATCCTATTTTCATCTTATCACATCCCATACAGATCTTATCGCATCCTATTTTCACCTTATCTCATCCATTCACATGCTATTCCCATTTAATAGCTTTTTCTAGGTTGATTCCCATAATGGGGCTTTTTCTAAATTTTTGATTGCTTGGCCTAACAAAAGGTTCTTTTTCTTGACGATTATTTCCATATTCATTCTCAATTTCTCAAATGAGTTATATTCAATATTCCTCTTTTGAATAAAAGAATTCATGGGATTTACAGAAATCAATTCTACCCATAATTCCACTTTTGATAAATAATCATAAATTGAATTATAGTAAAAATTTCTCTTCTTTCCATTTAATTTCTTGGATCTCAAATACCATGGGGATTCCTCTTTTTTGCATTTAATTATTTGCATTCCAATGTCATGGGAATTTCTCTTTTTTATCATCAATATTTCTCATAATAAAATACCCATTAATTCAATATGCTAGGAATTTCTCTTTTCCCATCTAAATGATGGAATTCCAAATGTCATAGGAATTTCTTTTTTACCATTTAAATATTTTTCATAGATAAAATAAATTTATCTAAAACTCATCTTTGAATTTCAATAAGATATCCATTAATTCAATATGCTAGGAATTTCTCTTTTCCCATCTAAATGATGGAATTCTAAATGTCATAGGAATTCCTCTTTTACCATTTCTCATAGAAAAAATAAATTTATCTAAAACTCATCTTTGAATTTCAATAAAATATCCATTAATTCATTATGCTAGGCATTTCTCTTTTCCCATCTAAATAATGGAATTCCAAATGTCATAGGAATTCCTCTTTTACCATTTAAACATTTCTCATAGATAAATTACATTTATCTAAAATTCATCTTTGAATTTAAATAATTTCAATATGCTAGGAATTTCACTTTCCTCATTTAAATATTTGAATTCCAATATGGTGGAAATTTCTCTTTTATCATTTAAATTTATCTATGTAAAAAGATAAATTTGACTAAAAATATATTTTAATTTTTAAATAAAATATACATTATTTTAGCATCCCAATTTTTCTCTTACTTCATTGGAATACATGGATTTCCATTGTCATGGGGGGATTTTTAACATAAAAATGAACTACTAGAATTTTCTCCTTTTTCTAATTAACTATTTATGCATAAACATAAAAATTATTTTTTCCATGATTATATTGAGAATCATTCAATTAATCTAGGATGATTAATCCTAAAATATGGTAGAAAGTCCTCTTTTCATATTATGAATGAAAATGATTTATGTGTTAATTTTCTAGAAATTTTGCCATAGCTTCGTTGCTATTACTGATTCTCAATAATTTTGAAAACATAAAGTTTAGTAATATCATATGATAGAATAGCCATTAATTGGATCAATATCCAATTATGGACTTGATTCCTAATTTTCCATGAGTTAATTAGCATAAAAGCATTAAAAAGTCACTTATTTTGCCTCTAATTTGTCAAGCAGAGAAATTACTTTTAGATTAGAGAATTACTTCATGAGAAGCCTAATTTAAATATAGAATAGGTCATAGGAATGACCATTCTTTGGGGGAGAGAGAGAAGTGCTTAAAAAAGCATTATAATTTAAGCAAAAATGAAAATTTATGTGTTTTATCACTACTATTCATTAAAAAACTTCAATTGTATTAAAAAGCCATTCAATTGAATGCTTCTCAAGCTTGAGAGGGGTTGAGAAGAGAGAAACATTTGGAGATTAAAAAGAAAAGACCATAAACCACACTTTACCTCCTAGATTTCTCGATTCTTTAATCAAAGTAGAGTCCCCCAACCAATCAATTGGTTTGGTATGTTGATGAAGACTCCAAGGAAGATTGAAGAGAGAGAGAAACTCCAATCTCTCCAATTTGTAGAGGATTTTTAGAGGATAATAGAAAATATCATTATTTCAGTATAATACTAACATGGTATAGTTCTCGTATTTTTTTACAAAAGGCTAAGGATCTATTTATAGGAGAGGGAGGCCTCTAACCAAGTCCAAATAGTTTTCAAAATTTTCCACATTCAGTTTGGCTGAATTTGGACAAGATTTGGACGTAGTTTGGCTCCCTTTTGATTTGGTTTGATTTAGGAGAGAGGAGAGGTGAAAATATCACAATATTTTTGAGTTTAAAACTCCACCACACATGTGAAATAGGCGTCTCCTTGAAGAGCCCCCTTCTCCTTATCAAGGTGTCAAATTTGAATCACTATACCCAAAATATCTCATTTTTTTAGTTTTTTTAAACTAATAAACCTTGTCCTTAGTCAACTCTTCATTTTATGTGAGTATTTACTCATTTTTGGGGGTTTCTCTTTTAATTCTTCAATCTATCTCCTCCCTACATTTGGATTAATCTTATTAGTTCATAGAAACCTTAATTGGACCATAATCTAAATTTTTTTGAAAATCTAGACCCTTAGGCTAAGGTCCTTTATACCTATTTTCAATTAATTCCAAATGTACATTGGAAAGTTATTTTTGATTTTTTGTTTCAGGGGAAACCATTTAGACACTAGGAGGATTTTTATATCCAAAAATATCTCAATTTTAGATTATCTCTCTCTAGATATTTTCTCTCTCTAGGCTAAAACAGAATCTTTCTTTTATTTCAAAGAGGGGAATAATTACAAGATCAGAAGAGGAAGTTCTTACACTTGTACACCTCAAAAGTTGGAGGGAGGAATCTTACACTTTCTCTCTCTCTCTCTCTCAAAAGTTGGAGGGAGGAATCTTACACTCTCTCTCTCTCTCTCTCTCTCTCTCTCTCTCTCTCAGCACATTAGAAGAGATTTCAGCACCACTTTAGAAGGATACACCGACTTAGTGAATTTGCTCTCGCATGGCCAACTTGCTGCCCTTGGCATATACTTCATCAAAATTCTCAAGCACCGTGTCTACCTTGTAACGCAATTGACCACACACTAGTTCCCTCCCATGAAAGAAGGAGGCTTTGTTTACAGCTTTTGTACTTACTTCGTGGGGGTCCCATGGGCCGTTTTTTCGGCCTCCCGAGCGAGGACGATAATATATTCTTCTTCTTCTTCTTCTTCTTCTCTCTCTCTCTCTCTCTCTCTACTACAGGTCAATAGATTACTGACATTTTTTTTTACGTAAAATACTTGTACCTTAAAACCCATGATCGTCCATACTTATGTCGAAAAAAACATCGCAAAGAAAGCGTCGGTATATGCGTCACAACATACATATGTATCAAAGTCAGTACACATGTCGGAACACAAGTCGATATTAACGCTGATATCTCTGTCGAAATCAGTGTGCCTACTTCTATCCTTTTAGCATCTTTGAGGTGTCACGGTGCAGTTGGACTCAACTAAGAGTGTCCTAGGTTAAGGCTCTGTGAAATTTTCAATTTTCAATTTTTTTTGACCAAACGATCCAAATCGCTATTTGTCTCGGATTTTAATCCTAGATTCAAGGTTGTGGATTACTTAAGTATCGGATCGCTACTTCAGAATTGGGTCCAACTTAAACTATTGACTCACCATAGTCTGATCCTGGGGTTAGTATCCCACAGTTGGATCATTTTGAAAAATTGGGAATTACAATCCCATAGTTATGGATCGCAGATCATTAGTTATCCTAAAAACAATCGATTTTTACCGATTTCTTGGCAAAAACCATGGTTATAATTACTCTTGCGGTCGAAGCTTGCCAATGTCCACCTAATCCTTCAAAAATCTGTAATTAAACATGATTAAAGGTACATTAAAAACATTTGTAGCATGCAATTGACTCAAACTTTTAATGGATTTTTAAGGTTAAAGTTAGTGTTTAGTGAAAATGAAAGGATGTTAGTGTGTGTGGGAGATACCTTGACCACGCGCGTGGGAGCAATGCTTAACTAACTCAAGTAGAGGATTAGTAGTGGAAATAACTTTTGAGTTGGGTACTCTTTGTATTGGTAATCTATAGACTATAACGCCTCAAGAGTTCCAAGCCTAGGTCTAATTTATGGAGTTGTCTTAACTTCCCAGCTGGTGTCCTTTATGGGGACTTCAATATGGTTTGCTCAAAGCATGATACTATCACTGGTGTAGTTTATGCCTACCATGAGAGCTATTTGTCTATAATGACATGAGGGACACTCACTATCTCATTGACTTATTGAAGTCTTGTAATGGGGACACAATAGGGTTTATTTAGAGTTATGTATCTCACTCAAGAGCTTCATCTTATATTCATAGAATTTAGGTTATTTCACCTGATCGATTTTCCCTAGATTGTAATGTTTTTTTTTGGATTTAAGTTTAGCCTGGTCTGATCATTTCCTTGTAATATTCAATGTTAAAGGTATAACTAGTGTACAACTATGCATGACCTGATTGAAAAGATACATCTAATGGTCAACAATTTTTATGCTTAAAATAAGCTCTTAAAATCCTATGTGTTGTCACGTGTTTAAGGGGCTTTGTCCGCACACAGGTCTAATATGCAAAAATGGAATACACTCACTGAAGGTATGCACGCTTGTATATCTAAATCTTTGGTAAATGTTTGGCTATTAGGCAAAGATATACAATACAATATTCCCAAAAAATGTTGCTCATCTCAGAGCATTATGAATCATAGACTTTTGTCTGCATTCATTAGGCGGCATTTGAACATATTTTGGGCCTTTTGCTAATGAAAGTAATTAGAAATGGACCAATAGGAATAGAGGATTGTGCACATTTACTCTCCTTTGAATATAGGGAGGGAGACTAGGATGAAGGGAGGGGAACTAGGCTTTCAGTATATTAATAATTACACTTGTCCCTTTAAAAAAGTAGGCAGTTTAGGGTAGGTATGGTCCCACCATTTTCGTGGCTCAAAAAATCCTTAAAATTTTAAAATTTTTGAGATCCCCCAAAACTCACTTTTCCCCCCCAAAAACCCATCTCAAATTTCATTTAGTCAAAAATTTCATTTTCAAGTCCGTTTTCCCTCTTGGACGTCTAAATTAAACTCTTTCTCCCATTATTTCTTACTCATAGCTCATAACAAAAACCAGCTCCCATGGATGCAACTTCTTCTTGCAACGATAAGGATGCTCCTAGCAAGGTTGCTACTTCCCCTCCAGTCTCACAAGATGACTTAGTGTATTCCTCTGTTGGGGATACAGATGATAAATTTGTTGTGTACTCTGAATGCTTTAAGAAATACCTTGAAGATACAGAAAAATATGATGTTGAAGACAAAGCTATGCATCAAATGATCCTTCAGAAGACCCAAAACAAGCCAATTGAAGAAAAGCCTACTCAGCAGGATGATTACCAATTTGAGCAATGTTTTGAATTGAGGACTTGGTCTCAAAACAATTTGTATCTCAATGTTACTTTAA
This sequence comes from Cibotium barometz, assembly GCF_041138505.1. Classification (NCBI taxonomy): domain Eukaryota; kingdom Viridiplantae; phylum Streptophyta; class Polypodiopsida; order Cyatheales; family Cibotiaceae; genus Cibotium; species Cibotium barometz. The sequence goes on from NC_141110.1 coordinate 4,336,046, forward strand.
TGGAAAATATCTTGCAGCATTTCAATTTATCTGTGTACTCGCATTATATTTTGCTCTCTCTCTCTCTCTCTCTTAATTTTTTTGTAAATTATTTTTAAAGCTGTCTTAAATTGCTAAAATAATGAGGGATTCAATAAGAATTCTAGATATTTAAAAAAACAAAGATATGAGAAAAATTCTCGTATCAAGAAAAATCTTTACAAAATGAAATGTACTAATAAAGATCTGTAGGCTAGGGCTGTTGGGGCTCCATGCCCTCTGGATTCTCTGTCTCTGGCCTTGCATCCACATCCTTTGCCTAGGTCTCTTTGGAGGAGTACCCTTTGCCAACCCTCTCAGGGGTTCCTTGCTTAAAGATAAAATGCTTAAAAGGTGAATGCATAGGCATTGTTTCCTTCTTTGATGTAGAGGCTTCACCTATTTCACATGTTGGACATTGCAAGTCAAGATCTTTTGATGTAATTGCATTGTTAATTATAATATTAATCGCCTTTGCTTGCACGCTCCACAACCAAAAATAAGGCATACTAAGAGACTGCAGTGCCACTACACCACTTTGCCATTTGTAATAGACTTTCCCTTTGATACTATCAGAAATATGCATTATTACTCTTATGAATGGAGCCCTAGGGATAAGCAAGTTTGTTGACTTGTTGACTCCTATGCTTTCCTTATCTCAATAAACAATTTGGTTTGCCTTTGCAAAAAAAGTCTAGGGCCTTGGAAATACTGGTTCCTTCCTTTGGTTTTATCTTCATTTCTTTCACCTTATCCTCTGTTTAAACATCAACATTTTTTGATGTTTGAGTTTCTCAGGTTTAGAAACTTGAGGTTTCTTTGGATTTTGCTCTTCTTGTTCCTTTGGAAGCGATGGATCATTAAAAACCATCCTTTGTGTCTGCTTTGTACACGCCATACATGTAAATGGAGAGGAAAAAACCTTGTTTACAGCAACTTGATAAAGAGATTGAGATGCCAGCGGTGGAGACTTCGCATGGTCAACATGTGAATCTACCGTCCATGGAAGTTGCTCTTCACACGATCACTGCGCGACAAGGCAAATTAGATAGTGTAGGAATTTACTCTTCGCTTGATGGATGGAAATTATCTACTCATGTCCAATTGGATAGCGTATGAATTTGCTCTTCACTCAGTGAATGGAAACTTTATGTTTGCCCAAGGCACAAAGAGGCCAATCGAACGGCACAAGATTCTACTCTTCGCTCGGTGAATGGAAGATGGGGTTGATGATTCGTAACATTTCTAGCCATTACCCAGACGAAGCAGCATTACACGCGAAAGAGACTTTTGAAAAAAAAATATTTTTTTTCCTTTATACAGACATCAGCGTCATGATTACCAGGATGGCATCAGCCCTACACGTGGCATATTTGTGTACATTTCTACCCACATAAGCCCTACACATGTCATCTCTGCCATACAGTTTGATGATGT